>NC_057923.1:53361592-53986592 GCF_018873765.1 Telopea speciosissima
GATATCTCTTTCCCCTAGCATCATCCTGTACTAAAGCAGAAAGAGCCGAAGGAAAAGAGTCAATACAAATAGAAATTTCCATGGTGGTATCCACCATGGCTGCCAAATAGTCAGCACACCCATTAACTTCTCGAAAATTAGACACATCAAAATTACACTTCTTCACACGAGTCTCAATCAGACCAAAAAACATTAAGCGATTTTTGCCAGCCCAGTCAAGAACTGCCCTACGCTTGCCAGGGTCATGTAAGGGTATTTATGTAATATCCCTTTATATGTTCTAATATAATCCTACTTGTATTAATGCCCAGGCTGTGAGGGGCAATCTAGTAATTAGCCCATCTGACCTAAACCCTAGTTTTCCTATATATACTAGCTGGAGGCAGCAGTCTGGGTATTCCAAACTAGATACTCAGGGTGTAATGCTTTAAGCAACCTTGTGCTTAAAACCCTAACCCTAACAATCTTAAAGCATTACACCCTGAGTATCTAGTTTGGTCTTAAACAAGCACCTAAATTGTGGCATGAGAAGTTTGACAAGACAGTAAAGAGCTTTGGTTTTCAAACCAGCAACTCGGATAAGTGCCTTTATTTTTTGTCTGAGTCAAACAAGGTTGCGATTATTTGCTTGTATGTAGACGACATGTTAATTCTAGGTTCTGATCTCTCTGTAGTGAGTGACATTAAAGAAACCTTGTCCAAAGAATTCAACATGAAAGATCTTGGTGTGGTAGACACCATTCTTGGGATGAGAGTAAGCTTCAGTGAGCAAGGGATCACCCTTAGTCGGACTCATTACATTGAGAAGCTACTTTCTAGTTGGGGATACAGTGATTGTAAACCGATTGAGACACCCTATGACTATAACAAACGGTTGAAACCTAACACAGGTGACACCATGAATCGGTTAGATTATGCTAAACTGATTGGTAGTCTCATGTATGCAATGAGTTGCACTAGGCCGACATAGCCTTTACGGTAGGCATCTGAGTCGTTTCACTAGTAATCCTGGAAAAGAGCATTGGGATGCCCTATCGAGGCTGATGAGATACCTTAAGGGTACTCAAGGTTATGCTTTATGTTATAATGGACATCCTCCAACTTTGGAAGGATATTCGATGCATCTTGGTGCTCGATTTGGGAGACAAGCAGATCCACCGGTGGTTATGTATTTACACTAGGAGGAGCAGCGTAGCATGGAAATCCAAAAGACAGACTAGTATTGCTCCGTCATCTATGGAATCGGAACTTTATGCTCTAGCTTCGGGAGATGAAGCAGTGGATAAAGGATCGATCATGGATATTCCATTGAGGAGTTTTAAGTTAAACTCTATATCTATATTCTGTGATAATCAAGCAACCAAGACGATTGTGAATAACTCACTCTTTAATGGTAAGAGGAGACACATCAGCTGAAACAGGCTATGCTGAATTATAGAACAGAACAAGGGATTATCACTTTGATTGATGTGAGATCGAAGGATAATACGGAGATGTCCTTACAAAGGGATTGAACAAAGATCGAACATTCAAAACTACGGGAGATGGGGTTAAAGACCATTTAGTCGTCTTAACCTAACCCAATATTATTTTGAATTATTCGAATCTCATCTAGCCTTGGTAAGCATTCGGGACGATTTACATGTTTCGATAACTTAGTTAGGTTACTAAGTATGGGGGTTTGTGAAACCATTCCAAACTTGATGGTGTAGCAAATTTTCATGTGAAGTCTCCTTACTTTGTTACTCCACAAAGGAATATGAAAAATGTCGATATGTTTCAATGATATTGTGCTAGTCTTTATGTCATTCCAAATTTGATGACATGTCTTTCATAGTATGGTGTACCATTCCAAATTTGATGATACAACATAAATCTATGACTGATATGACGAATACGATATTCCAAATGGAAACATGGTATGGTCCTTATAATAGAGACTATAGAGGATCGAGTTCTTGTAAAGAAACTTGATGATGATGCTTATTGTTTTTTGATTTACCTTCAGCCATATATGAAATGTACTAAGTTCTTATTGTTGAACTAGATACTATTGTGCAAATGATTGAATTCATAATATCTTATGAAATTCATATTTGACAAATTACGAGAGAATGGCGAAGATGGAGGAGAACGGTTGAATCGGATCTCGATGAGGATGACTTACTTGATGAGTAAAGTCACATGGATTGCAAGGACTTTTTCTTTTGATTATTTCTTTTGGTTTAGCCACTTGCATGTGGAACTTCGGATTTATTGTTGGGTTTAGTTTTGATCTAAAACCCTAGTTTTATTTCTTGAAGTTTACTTATTTCTTATTTGATTTATTGGATTATTGATATTCAATTTATATTGATTCAATCGATTGAACAATGGTTCCTATACATGTGTAATGGATATATGTAGAACATAGGAGGAGATTGTAAGGGTATTTATGTAATATCCCTTTATATGTTCTAATATAATCCTACTTGTATTAATGCCCAGGCTGTGAGGGGCAATCTAGTAATTAGCCCATCTGACCTAAACCCTAGTTTTCCTATATATACTAGCTGGAGGCAGCAGTCTGGGTATTCCAAACTAGATACTCAGGGTGTAATGCTTTAAGCAACCTTGTGCTTAAAACCCTAACCCTAACAGGTCATTCATACCCCTGACATTCCAAGCGCCAAACTTCAGCATTGGGAGGTTGAAGAAGTGGGACGTTGCACAGGGCCGCCCTTACCCTGACCTCGTTCCCTCTCACGGACAGGACCGTTGGAAATATCTCGCTCCTCCCCTGGCTCATCATTATCCAAACCTTGCAAAGCTATAAAACGATTGCCGCTAGTGCCCCCAGAATCCAACATGGTAGAATTCTGCTCGTAACCCACCTTAGTCCTGCTACAATCCCCCTGAGATGGATCGTTTTCTTTGTTCTTATTTGTAAGAGACTTTCCTCATCTGAACATTATCACGAGAGATGATTCTCGTTAATAAAATGAATTAATTTAAGATTTGTAATAATCATCTACCTGAGAGAGAGAGAGACCACTGTGTGAGAGCGACTACGTGTCCGATGTTCTTTTGTGGAGCCTCCTCGTATTCTTTTTCTTTGTTCTTTTCCCTTTATTATTTTGGAGGAACGTTTCTCCATGCGTTGAATATAATGTTTTATTCAATCAAAAGAAAATAATAATAATAATAATAATCTTATGTCAAATGTAAGTAGACCGATGTGAAAACCTAGGTACTTGAACACCTTCTCCTTAATACCTATCTTTTAAGAATGAGTTTTACCCAAGTCTCCAACATTAACAGTACATTTCTTATTATATTATGAAGAAACTAGATCGCATACCACAATGAGAGCTGCTAGGATTGTTGTTTAGGACCAGATGACATGTATAGGCCATTATCATCAAGAGACAATATTATTAATAATGGAGCACAAGCACAACACAAATACAAGAGTACTGTAATGGATCACAGTACTCCACCGCAGCATTGTGATAGAAACAACCCATATAATATCATAAAAGGGCGTTCTTAGTGCAGGAGGCTCCCACTACTGCGGGATCTAGGGAGGGTCATAATGTTTACCTGGAAAATCCGACCGAGCCCACCCGACTAAAGCCCGGATTGGACTGGCATGTTTAGTAATCAGGCGGTCCTAGCGTGGGGGTTCTAGCCCGTTGGGTGCTCGATCGGACCGACCGAATCTAGGCCCGACCTAGCTCGATCGAGCCCAACCCGACCTAGCCTGACCCTTTAGGTTGTAAAATTTGCTATGGGCTTGAACCTTGCTTGATTATTGGTAGGTATTGGAATTTCCCATACCAATTTAATAGTGATATGAGAGGGAGTGCTTCACATGGTTTGTATGTATGAGGATCTACATGGGGAAGGGAGACATAGAAGGACATAAAAGATAGTGTGTATTAGAACAAAAGATGTATAATCCATCTTTCTCCCTTCATTCTTATCAATATGGTATCTTAATCATTGTCTTAAAGATCAATCATTTTTTGGTAAATGTATGGGCGACAGAAACTTAAAAACTGTTATTAAAAAATATAGATGTCTCAAGGAATGCTGCTTTCCTCTTATGCTGAACTCAGAAATCTAACTTTAAAATTTTTAAAATTGAACAATTAATTAATAAAAAAAAGTCAGATTTTGAATTGTATTTCCATCAATAATGAAGGAAGATTAGATAAGTTTGACTCGGTGGTTGTAAAATTAAAATATTCAATTTTAATGGGTTGTACTGTTTAAAGCCCGTTTATACTTAAACAAGGCCCATAGCCCGGTTTTGCATCGATTAAGGCTCGATTATAGTTCGCAACCCGATCTAACCCAACCAGCCAGGCCTGAATACTTGAAAGGGTGATCATGGTGCAGGCTTTAAGCACCGTGAAGCCCAGTTAGGCCCAACCGAATCTGACCAAACCTGATCAGTTGACACCCCTAATGTACACATCCTTACCCCTGTTCACACAGAGGCTGTTTTCAGACTTGAACCCATGACCACTTGGTCACAATGGAGCAATCTTCACCGTTGCACCAAGACCCGCCCTCAACCCATGTCATATCATATCCTTTCAAATTGAGTTGTAGAGGCTTTCTAGACCACCAACGGGTCTTGAGGTTTATCAAGTGGAAGGTGATACAACAATTTCGATAATAATTATAAGGATATATCTAGGTAATAGTCTGATGAATTTACTACATGAATGTCAAACTTTACACGCACATTTAATCATATACCTTCCCCATGTAAATGCATACACTTCCATATGTATCCTCTACAAATTGTTTTTAGTAACTAGCTTTTAATTATTCAATGGGAGAGGGTTCCCTACACTGCTCATGTGTAGTTTCAGATAAATATGGGAACTCTATTTGGAATCTGACAAAAGGGAGGGGCATTTATGACATATTACCCCTCACATGAACAGTGATATGTGAGGGGGATTTGTACCAAAAAAAAGAATATGTGAGAGGGATGCAATTTCATTTTTGTGTTGGCATTGTAAAATGCTTTTTCCCGTATTCAATTCTTTCTTTTTCCAGTTGGCAAAACTCTATATTTGAGATACCCTCTAGTAAAACCTAGGAGACTACTAAAACTTCTACCGTTTTTATATAAGTGGTAGATCCATTAATTCCATTGTAATTAAGACCAACCATAAATAACTAACTAGCTATATATTATTAGGGGAAAAAATTCTTAAAGGCATTGTGGCCCATGCGCCTAGACATTGGGGATGTGAAATGACCACCTCGTCCACATGAAAGACGAAAATTTTACCCTTGTTGATGCTTTTACGCACGCTCCCATTGGCCCTTGCACTGACACAGGGGTCACGCTGCCTTTCAGGGAACCCTCTCCCATATTATTAATACATTAAATTCAAATCATCACCTTAAGAAATTACTATGTAGTTTGGATAAAGCAAAGTTTACTTAACCAAGAAGTAGAAGAACAAAGGAAAAAAAATTCCAAACGTACCATGTTTAAGACCCTTCTATTAAACAAAGATTTCTATCACTCTAAATATTATAGTTGCTCTCTGAGGAATTAAGGGAGAGGATGGACAAATATATAAAAAGAGACTCTGATGTCCCACACTCCCACCCCATATGGGGGAAGGCTAGACGGTCGTTCACTCTTTTTTCTCTTTGGGATTACATATCTTACGTAGTCACGTATGACAATTTGGTATTTTTGTTAATAACAATTGAACCGAGTTTTTCTTCAACCATTGTCAAAGAAGAATCCCTTGACCCGAGAGACCTTCGATGCCTATAAGGCATCACATAACAATCAAAGAGTATGTTCGACCATTCGTAAATATGAAGGCAAAGAAATGCAGACATTGATGGTGTCAGTGTTGTACGGTACTACGGTTTCTTCACAACCTGGTGGTGTGAAGGAAAACTTCCCCCTTAATTAATAACATCTTAAGAAATGCAAACTTTATTAGCATCAGGCAATAATCAAAGTTCTTACCAAAAAACCAAAAAAAAACAAAAAAATCAAAGTTCAGTGTTTTAAAAGAAAAGGAGCCTATTTAATAAATGAGATTGGAACTTATTTAATAAAATTAATTCTTTTTTCCTTAGAAAATGAAATGAACATATATATGGTAATATATACCAACAGAATACCAACGTTACGGATAGACTTCAGGGTTTTTTTTGTTGGTGGCAGACTTCAGGGGTTTTCAATCACAAGTAGTCACTATCTGATCATTAATTCCCTTTGACCCAAACGAATACACTCCAAACATTTACCTACTCCCAATCCTAATTATTCCTTCAAATCCCTTATTCAGCTCATATTAAATGATATTAATTAGTCAATTAATGGAATACTACTGCTTAACTAATTAGTAATGTAGTATACATGCATGCACGACACTCTTGTTTTTGACCTTCCTTATGAGTATCATTTCTACTTAATTAATAGGGGAAAAAATAACGCTATCAGGCTGCATAGCGTATGCTAGTGTCTACCTGTGTCTATATCTCTTTTTTGTCCTATGAAATGACATAAATGCCCCTTAACGCTATGGTGAAATATCCAATCGGAAGACTTGGATTGTTAGAGGAAGGTGCTGGAAAAGTGTGAGTTTTTGCCATTCCAAATTCCTTAAAGCTTGTAGGAAGAGAGAGAGAGACACCGGAGACGTTAGCCTATGCTACAAAGGTGGAGAGGGAACTCAATCTCTTAATTAATTATTAGAATTGTATTAAATATTCCAAATTTAATGCAATCTCTATCCATCTTATTAGTCACACCAATCATTTATATCATATGACTCATTTGGCATAGAGTTGGGTTGAACAAGTGTGTCGAACTATATATATGGAAAAAAATAAAAATAAAACATTGTTTGGTTGCGGCTGATGGCTCATTCACCTAGACACACGAGCCAGCAAAATTATTGTCCATCCCTTCTAAAATAAAAAATTATATCTGTATTGATGCCTCTCTGAACACTCTCATTGGCCTATAAATATATAGATAGATAGATAGATAGTTAGTTAGTTAGTTAGTTAGTCAATCAAGTAATAATATATTCTCCTTATCATGAGATCTCGAACGGTCAACAATGGATTTTTGATGGTGTATGTACAAAATTTAAATCCAGACAAATAATGTCATTATCCACGGCACACATATCCGGTGACACAATTAATCAAAGGTATAGAAATACTTTTGATTGTTGATAATAAAATATGCTGGAGAGAATTTTTTTGTTGAATTATTGTTGGATTAAGTTAAGAATTTCCTAATTATTTTATATTATCATAATGTTCTTGCATTTCCAATCCAAATTTTGAT
Organism: Telopea speciosissima; assembly: GCF_018873765.1. Lineage (NCBI taxonomy): Eukaryota > Viridiplantae > Streptophyta > Magnoliopsida > Proteales > Proteaceae > Telopea > Telopea speciosissima. The sequence goes on from NC_057923.1 coordinate 53,368,926, forward strand.
ATTTATATTTCATATTTGAATAGCTATTTATAAAAAGTAAGTCAGTTTCATAATAGTTCATATCATTTTATTTTTCTTTTATACTATTTGGGGTTATTTTATGCATTGGTGGTATTCTTAGAAATTAATAGATTTTAGAATTAAATTCTTTTCTTTTCTAATCTCAAAAAAAAAAAAAATTATGCATGTTTTGCAGGATAGAAATCACTCTAATTTTCATTTTATTGTATCATCACCATCATTATCTAGGGATTCCAACTTTCTTTGGAAAATCCAAAAGATTAGCATTTTTTGATTTTGTGGAGAAGGTTCAGTCTAAGCTTGATGGTTGGAAAAGTAATCTATTGTCTATAGCAGGAAAAGAGGTTGTAATCAAGGCAGTGGCTACTAGTCTTCCTTCCTATGTAATGTCGATGTTTCTTTTGCTGAACTCTATTTGTGATGATTTAAGTAAAGTTGTTAATAGATTTTGCTGGAAGGATAATGATAATAAAGGTGTAAAAGATCGAAGAGGAGGTTTGGGATTTTAAGTGCTTCAAAGCAAGGTTGGAGGATCTTAAATTAAACAATCGTGACGCTCTTCAGTTTAAGGTTTTAAAAGGCAAATATTTCCCTTCAACTGATTTTCTTCATGTTCCCTCTAAGAATGATGGATCGATCCTGGGGCTGGCAGAGCCTTCTTAGGGGAAGGAACCTTCTTCTTAAAGGGCTTAGGAAAAAGGTGGGTGATGGTTTGTTGATTGATGTTTACAATGATGCTTGGATTCTTAATGTCCCTAATAGTCTTGTTACTAGTCTTAGGGCTGCTAATATTAATAAAGTTTCTGATTTGATTCTTCATCATCCTCATTGATTTGGAATGATCAATTGATTTTTCAATCCTTTTTTTGTTACGTACTTCATGTTTATCTTATTTAATATTAAATTATTAATTAGCAGTAGAAAGTATATAATTAGTTATTAGCAATGGAATGAATTAAAGAGAAATTGTAGGAGTGGGAATTGGGTAGTTGTGATAACCACTTATTATATGTGTGTTTATTTTTGAATGGTGCAATAGAAAACAGACTTTGGAAAATTGAAACTATTCTTGAGTTAATTTTGAGAGAGGCCGGCTACCTCCCAACAAGTCAGACACCCAGCTTCGTCCGTAAAGCTTCTTTATTTTCTCTCCTATATCTTCTCTCCCACCCTTAATTTCTATTTTTTTTTTTAAATTATTTTCTCTCTTTCTCTCCCTATTATCTCTCTCTTTTTCCTTTTTTGATTTTAGATTATCTGCGCACGTATCATTTTTGCATGCTGAGGCTCTTGCTATTTTAAGAATTCCCATTAACATTGTCTCACATGGTGATTCGTGGATTTGGAATGAATAAATATATGGTGGATTTTCCGTTAAATCTGCATATCATCTTATGATGAATGAATTTGTTCCCCTTCCCCCAAGCAGTTCCAATTCTTTGGATGATGTATACTGGAGTAAAATTTGGGCTCTAAATGTTCTTCCAAAGATCAAACATTTTACGTGGAGATGTAGTTCAAATTTTTTAGCTGTTAAATCTTTCCTCATGAGATGACATATGTCTAATGATTCTAAGTGTCCTATATGTTCAGAGAAGGGGGAACCCATTATCCATGCACTTTTCCATTGTCATTTTGCTTCGTGTTGTTGGATGGCTTCACCTTTTAGGCTCTGCACCCAAAACCTTCAAGATCTTACATTTAATGAAGCATTTTTTCAATTTCTTTCTCAAATTTCCAGCCTTCCTAATAAAGATGAGGCCATTGTTCCATGGATATGTTTAGTTTGGCAAATTTGGAAAACAAGGAATTCCTTTGTGTTTAATCATATGTTATGTGCCTAATGGGGCTCACTCTAGTGTATGGGTGCTAGATTAGGCCATCCTAGTATGGGATATGTTAAAGGGCTTGATTTAACGCGTTCCATCAACTTCAGAGCTTTTAACGTATCGGTCAAGAACCTAATATTTGGTATCAGAGCTGGGCATCACGTCACGGATTCGAGTCACAGAAAGGGCTACCTAAGAGAAGGGCTACTTGGAGCAGACTGAAAACCATCAAGAGAGGGCTACCTGTTGCCAGGCTAAAAACCCAAGCGCAGAGTGAAGCTGGTTGGAAAGGGCTACCTACCTCCAGAGTGAAAGCTGCCTAGAGTGAGCGCCGCCGAGGACGACGGCTGTGGAAGCGTGGTGGTCTATTATGTGCCTAATGGGGTACACTCTAGTGTATGGGTGCTAGATTGGGTCAGCCTAGTATGGGATAGGTTAAAGCTAAGGGCTTGATTTAACGCATTCCATCAACTTCGGAGCTTTTGGCGTATCGATCAAGAACCTAACATCATACTAAATCTATCTTTCTTGGTACTATACGGCTCTTCATCACTTGGTTGAGGAGGTGAGGAGGGTAAGTGGGGTTTTTTTATGGGAATAAGACTAATGTTGTCTTTGCTCTTGTTGCTTTGAGCTCCTCTCTTCCCTCTCAATTTGTTGACCATTTTAATATTTTTGTGATGGTGCTTAGATTTCTAATTCTTCTCATGGTGGCAGGGGAGTTATTATTTGAAATTTCAAAGGATCCTTTGTTGCAGCGATGTGCAAGCATAGTTGGAGCCTTTCAGCAACTGTGATGGAGGCAGAAGCTATGAGGGATGGATTATTATTAGCTCGGAGCATTCAGATCAAACATGTTACTATTTTTTCGGATTACAAGCCTCTAGTGCCTTTAGTAAATAAACTCTTCTTTTTGTTTCTGTTGATTGAGCTATTAATTCCATAGTTGAGAAAATTTTAACTTTTAAGTGTTATTTTTTAGTTATCATATTTTTGTATGTTCCTAGAGTGCTGAATAGGGATGCTCATATCCTTGCTGAAGGGGCTCCCCTTCTTTGTCTTTCTTCTGTGTGAAGGATGCATCCACCTTCTTTTGTTGTAAACCCTGCTATTCTCTCAAACAGAACTTCTCTTGTTCTTTCTTCTTTAGTTAATGATTTTGGCCGAAAGGCCATTCTTGTCAAAAAATATATAAAATCTATAAGTAGGGTCTATTCTTTTTCTTACATTAGTTTATTTTCTTTTTAATAATAGCTTAAATTTTTCATATTTTAGCTTATAAAGTAATTATTTAAATGAAAAACCAATTAAATATAGGAATATCAATTTAATAACTGGATGGACCGCATGCATAACTCTTTTGAAGTCCATAACCTGACTTGAACCAATCTCTCGATCAGACCAGTTTCCAAAAAGGGTCAACCATATTATTGTGGGTCCCAGACCCCAATCTAGGTGGCAATTTAAAAACCAATATTTTGATAATAGGTTAGGTGTTCCCCCCCCCCCCAATATGGCAAGAAGTAATTGTTCTCATAATTAAGATGTTGTAAGATCCATCTTTTTTTAAAATTTTTGGCAGATAACAGGGCAATTCATTCACGTGCGCCCAACGGCAACAGAAAAACAGGATACATAAAAAGATACTGAAAAAAAGATAGGTAGCATGACCAGCAGAAGGTTTGGGTATATAGAATCCAGACCAATGGAGCAAAAAGCAACCTGGTCTCGCATGCCATAGACTGAGTCATCCGGAGAAGGGGATGGGTGAAAGCCATTGCCCCAGATAAAGTGTTGTCGACACAACAATTGATAAGCACATGCACTTTCGTGCCAATAGAAAGGACCCCATAAGTGCTGAAAAGATTTGTGCCATCATGCCCACGCAAGTCGGCATGCTGTCGTGCCAAGAGGAGCTTCGATGAACGGTGACAGGGCCATAAGATCTATATGGCAAGAGGGGTAACGGAGCTGTCGATTTCCATGGCAACACCAACGCCAAAACTGGCGTAACCTGCAAAACCAGAACCTAAAAAACAAAAAGAACAGGAAAAAAGAAATATAACATGGCCGGGAAAAGGGGAGGGGGGGGGGCAGGGTTGCAAAAAATAAGGGAGGGGGGAGGCACACCATGTGGAAAAAGGGGGCAGGGAAGGCAGGTGGAAGGTTAAAGGGGAGGGGACAATATGCGGGAAAAGGAGAAGGGGAAAAGGGGAGAGACATGGTACAGGAAAAGAGGAGGGGGAAAAGAGAAGGTGGAAACAAGGAGGGGGAGGGGCAGGAGGTGGTGGTGAGGGTGAGGGAGATGACACTGATGATCGAGGGGGTGGCGGTGAGGGCGGTGACGCCAATGAGGAATGGGAGGTGGTGATGGTGAGGGCAGTGACGCCGGTGAGGAAGGGGAGGCAGTGATGGTGAGGGCGGTGATGCCGGTGAGGGTGAGGGAGATAGTGGTGAGCAGGGGTGAGGGCGGTGATGGTGACTAAGGGCACAGGGGGGCGGAGTTGCACACACGGGTCATCATCATCGTCGTTGGCATCAGCATCGGCATCGGCGTCCGATGAGCCTCCAAGAGTCATATGGCTGAAGGAAGTTACAGCAAAAAAAAGATCACGCCACACAGGCAAAGAGATAACACGTCACACAGACGGAGATACAACCACACCACAAGGGCGGAGAAAGCGAACAGAGGTGGCGGCAGGTTGCCCTAACCCTCAAGGGCAATTGCAACTGGGAAATATTTCCATTTTATTTTCTAACACGAAACAAACACTCACTCCTTGTTCCATGGGATCATGTTGGGATTCTCTTTCTTTTTTCTTCTTCTACTTTTTAAGATCCATCCATCACACAGCATTAGTACCCTTTCTTGTCTTCTTTTCTTGAACATCACATAGCTCTGCTGGAATTTTGTTGCATTCATATTGTTCCTTTTGTGTTTTATTTTATTTTTATTTTTTTTTCCTTTTTAGTAGCACCAATCTCAAATCTTCAGAAATCCTATTTACACGTCTCTAATTGGCCCTTGGTTTAGTCCAAGTCTTCAAGACATGCTATGAAAACCCATAATTAGGTGGATGTAGAGTGCAACTAACGGAGACTTAAAGATTATTTGTTATAACAGCTTGTGATTTACACTCTTAACCCTAGAATCAGGACATTACAACATGTGTTCATTAAAGAGTGCGCAAAAATATAATCATTGCAATTTCAATTTCAAAATTGAAAGGACCTCTAACCTATTTCAGAATTTCTCTTTCATTTGATTTCTATTTCACTGAAATAATTAAGGTGTAAAAATCAAACCAAAATCCGAAATCAAAATAACCCCATAAAATTTAAATAGAAATCAAACCAAAACAGCCCTTAAGTTTTTAGAGGTTGTTTCCTGAACGATCCATGCAACTAATAAGACCTTTGTAGGTGACCCAAATATCTGGCAAGGTAAACCCAAAGTCATACAAAGTTTGTGGAGAGGTAATTAAACCCAATGTCTCATTGTCACATATTAAATTTCTCTAGTGGCAAGATAGGGCTGTCAAAAATCAGGATTGTGAATGGTAAGTGCGTGGACATACACGAGGATGCATGCTAAGTAAACAAGAGGGTATTTGATTGAATCCTACTCCAAAATTTTGAAATATGACTAATCAAAACCATGTCTTCTCTATCCAATTGTCAGAATTACCATTTTATCTATCCATGGTGGGACAACAACGTTGGTATTGGGTAGCATAGGAATCCCTTCCCAAGTGGGTCATTGTGGCATTGTGAATCACATTAGAAGGGGAGGGAGGTGGAGCCGTGGAGGGAAATAAACGTTATTTTTCCTGCCAATAGCTGAATGAGTTCAGTTCCTGTTCAAATTTCAGAGAATCAAACCACAAGAAAACACACAAGGATTTAACGAGGTTCGGCCATGGATGCCTACGTCCTTGGATCAGAACTCCCAAATCTTATCATATTTCTTAGTTGGGAAAAACCATACAAATAAGTAGATGAGAAGGTGGAATAGTTGCCAAACAAGGAGCACACAAAAGAAGGAAACAATAATTCTACAATATATTTGATGATATCTCCTTCCAAGAATAGGAGATCTGGAGCAATCTTTCCAATACTCCCCCTCAAGTTGGGGCGAAGACATCGTCGGAGGTCAACTTTTTCACCATGTCTTGGAATGATCCTTTTGGCAGAGCCTTAGTAAAGATATCTGCTAACTGATCTTCACTACGAACATATGGTGTCTCAATTGTTTTATCTTGGACCTTTTCACGCACAAAGTGGCAATCCACTTCTATGTGCTTAGTTCTTTCATGAAATACGGGGTTTGAGGCAATATGAGTGGTAGCTTGATTGTCTCAAAACAGCTTTGTAGGTTTGGACATAGCCTCACACCCCAATTCCTGTAAAAGCAATCGAAGCCACACAATTTCACTAGTGGCAGAAGTCATGGCCCAGTATTTAGCCTCTGCACTTGAGCGAGCCACCACAGTTTGTTTTTTACTCTTCCAAGTAACAATATTTCCACCAACAAAGGTACAGAATCCGATGGTAGACTTTCTGTCCTCAGGGCTCCCAGCTCAATCTGCATCAGAGTACCCAACGATCTGGGTGTGCCCATTATTCTTCATCAAGATCCCTCTTCCTGGAGAGGTTTTTATATAGCGAAGTAAATGATCAACAAGTTCCATGTGACCCTGAGTGGGAGCCTGCATAAACTGGCTCACATAACTAACGGCATAGGTGATGTTAGGTCTGGTGATGGTCAAGTAAATCAGCTGCCCTACCAATCGTTGATACCGCCCAAGATCACTCAAAAGAGTATTATTAGTGTTAAACTTGCCGTTGTAGTTCATAGGAACACTCGCAGGTTTAGCCCCAATTTTTCCAGTTTCTTTCAGTAGATCTAGAACATATTTTCATTGTGACAGGAATAGGCCTTTGTGTGAGCTAGCCACTTCAATGCCCAAGAAGTATCTCAGTTTACCGAGATCTTTGATATCAAACTCTTGACTCAAGTGTCGTTTGAGTGCTTCAATTTCAAAATGATTACTACCAGTGATGACAAGGTCATCCACATAAACCAGAATGACAAGAATGTCATTGTCAGTGTTCTTAATGAACATCGAGGAATCAAATTTACCTCTTAAAAAACCAAATCGGACGAGAGCAGTACTGAGCTTACCATACCAAGCACGTGGGGACTATTTAAGTCCATATATAGCCTTTTTGAGCTTGCAAACCATCCCATCCTCATTTTGTAAAGTATGGCCAGGGGGGAGATCCATATAAACCTCTATTTCAAGATCTCCATGTAGAAACACATTTTTTACATCCATTTGGAGTAGAGACCATCTGCAATTAACTGCCACAGACATGAGCACCCGCACAGTGTTCATTTTCACAACAGGGGCAAACGTTTCCTTATAATCGACACCATAGGTTTGCGTGTATCCTTTGGCAATGAGACGAGCTTTGTACCTCTCGATTGACCCATCATTGTTATATTTGATCTTATAGATCCAACGACAACCAACCGTACGTTTGCCGGCAGGTAAACGGACCACTTCCCAAGTGTGATTCCGATCAAGGGCTTGGAGTTCGTCCTTCATGGAATTCACCCACACATGATGACTGTTTGCTTCTGCAAAACCGTTGGGCTCTTTATGACTCACAATGGCAGACAAAAAACTCAAAAAAATTGGAGAGATACTATCATATCCAACATAATCTTGGATGGCATGTTGAACCGTATGATAAGTGGCAAAATCACGAAGCCGAGTTGAAGGCTTAGGAACCCGGTTTGACTTGTTAACAGGAACAGTGGTGGAACCTGCGGGAACAGGAACTTCTGATGGGACAGAAATTTTGGGAACTTCGGGCACAGGCACAGTCTCTGCCTCTATCACAGGTGTGGGTTCAGCCATGTCTTCGTTTCCAGTGGTAGGTTCACCACCCTTACCATCAACCTCAACCTCAACATTATTATCACCGTCATTTTCCAAACTGTCACCCTGACTTTCAGCTGACGATAACAGCACAGGAGCCAATTCAACCGAGAAATCACTGTAGTACTCCCCCTGAATTGGAGTCCTGTCAGGAAAAAACATATGAGCTTCATTGGAAATAACATCACGAGAGATATAAAGGCGTCTGGTAGTGGGTTCATAACATTTGTAGCCCTTTTTAACAGAAGAGTAACCCACAAACACACACTTGCGGGTACGGGGCTCGAGCTTAATACTGGTTTGAGAATGGACATAACAAATGCAGCCAAATACCCTCAAGTGAGAAATATTAAACTTTCGACCATGAAGGACCTCCATAGGAGTCTTATAACCAAGCACCTTACTTGGAAGGCGATTAATAAGGTAGCAGCTTGTAAGAACTGCATCAGCCCAATAGGACTTGGGCACATGACTAGAGAACATCAAAGCCCAGGTTACTTCAAGGAGGTGCCGATTTTTACGTTCGGCAACTCCATTCTGTTGCGGGGTGCCTACACAAGATGTCTGATGAACAATACCCAAGCTGTGTAGAAAGGACTGAAAAGGGCGGTTGGTGTATTCAGTCCCATTATCAGTCCATAAAATCTTGATGCAAGTATTAAATTGGTTACGAATCATGGTGCAAAAAACTTGAAACACATGAAGAACCTCACTCTTAGACTTAAGCAAATAGATCCAAGTAGAACGAGATTTGTCCTTAATAAAAGTGATAAAATATTTGTAACCATTTCTGGCATCAACAGGAGCACTTCCCCAAATGTCAGAATGAACTAAACCAAACAACTCAGTTGATAACCGATTACTGTGAGAAAAAGAAAGTCTATGTTGTTTAGCAAAATGACAAGGATCACAAGAGCTAGAATCATGATTCAAAGACATATCAAGAGTATGTAAAATCTGGTCAGAAGGGTGACCCAAGCTCAAATGCCACAACTGAGAAGCTTCCGCTATATTTTTCTTTGCAACAAAAGCATCTTCATGGAGATTTATAGTATAGAGACCATTTTGAAGTTGACCTTCACCAATCATCTTCTTGGTGACGCGATCCTGAAATAACACCTTTTGAGGAGAAAAAATGACATTGCAATTCCACTCTTTAGTACACTTGCTAACAGATAGAAAATTTGAAGATAAATCAGGAACAAGTAATGCATCAGAATTTTTTGAAAAAAATTTAAGCTGCCTAACACCATGAGTAGGAACCTGCACCCCGTTAGCAACAGTAATTGGAGGATATGCAATACTAGTATTAATGTTAAGCAATAGGTGTGAGGAACCACACATGTGATCAGTAGCACCAGAATCAGCAATGAAACCACTTTTAGAAAGTGCAGATAAGGCATGAATATTACCAGATGTCTTGACCATATTTCCTTATTCGGTTGCAGAATTGACAGTGCCAGAAGAAGTCGTCCCATGTGCTTGAAGCAATTGTTGGAATTGATGAGCTCAAGTTTCGAGCTTTGATTGAAATTCGGTGGAATTCGCCTGGGCTGCCACTTTAGACTCTTGGTTCTTATCTTTGCTTTGGCGAAGATGGGGATAGAGTGACCAACACCTGTCCTTGGTGTGGCCATCACGATCACAATGATCACAATGGAATCGGTTTTGCCCTTTACCTTTTCCTTTGCCAAATCTAGCATTTTTGTCACTTTGCTATTTATTAGTTGTAACACTATGAGCCGAGTTTTCAGAAGGATCTTTTTCAGCAATGGACTCAGATTTCATAACACGACGCCTGGTTTCTTCTCTCTGGATTATGGAACACACAGAGGCAAAGGATGGCAAAGTAGTGCTCATGAGAACTTGACGTTTAAGGTCCTGGTACTCAGGTTTAACATTGGCTAACAACTGAAAAATTCTGTCATGTTCTTCATGCTTAACATAATCAGCAATAACCTGAGTAGCAGGTCTATATTGACGAAGTTCGTCCCACTTTTTCTTTAGGTTCCCAAGGTGTTCAGTGAAAGATTGATTGGGACTTTGCTTGGATCGAGCAAGTTCTTGCTGCAACTCAAAGATGCGAGATGCATTGTTCGCTTGACCATACATTTCATTCAATGATTCCCATCAATTCTGGGCAGTATCTGAATATGCAAATATCTCATAAACTTGTGACTCCATTGAATTAAAAATCCAAGTCATGACCGAATGGTCACTGGCTTGCCAATCAGAAAATTTGGGATCATCCTCAGCCGGGGCCTTAGTTTGGCCATTAATATGGCCGAGTTTTAATCTCCCTCCAAGGGCAATGGTCACGGCTCTAGACCAGGGAAGAAAGTTTCTTCCATTCAATACCATGGAAGTAAGACGCTGGCTGTTTGTTTCTTGCGCCACAACCTTGGTGGAACCAGAGCCATTCCTGGCATCTTTTCCACGATTATTTTCTTTCTCATTTTCGACATCAGACATGATGACAAAATAGAATAATAAGAGATCAAAGACAGATGTAAGAAGAAGCTTATCTGGTGAAGTAAACGCTCAGCAAGCCAAGAAAAAGAAACCAATAACAGTCTCCCCAACCAATCCAGCAACACCTTCGAATTGAGCGAGACAGCAGGAGAACCAGACGAGATTACACCCGCTCTAATACCATGTTCAAATTTCAGAGAATCAAACCACAAGAAAACACACTAGGATTTAACGAGGTTCGGCCATGGATGCCTTCGTCCTCGGATCAGAACTCCCAAATCTTATCATATTTCTTCGTTGGGAAAAACCATACAAATAAGTAGATGAGAAGGTGGAATAGTTGCCAAACAAGGAGCACACAAAAGAAGGAAACAATAATTCTACAATATATTTGACGATATCTCCATCCAAGAATAGGAGATCCGGAGCAATCTTTCCAATAGTTCCTCTGTACCTACGTGCATATGCACGTACATGTGAGAGGTAATCACATGTCTAATTTTTTCCATTTACATGAGGAGGAGGGGTATTTATGGAAACAAAAGGGACATGTAGTTGCCTCTCAGATGTACATTTACCTGCACATGATTGATTCATTCTCTAGCTGAATAGCAGACCTGAAGCTGTAGGCGTTAAATATTATTTTAGTGAGCTCAATTAGCATTATCGTTTCAGTAATGTCCATTTTAACTTTTACATGCACATAGCAGTAGTTTCGAAACATTAAAACAAACAAAAAAATAAACGATAAAAGTTCTCTGGGGGAGTGTATTGTCCACACCCAGACATAGTGGGGGGGTGCAAAATGACTGTCCCACTGCTGTGAAAGGCAAAAATTCCCTCATGAAGCTTCTACGCTTCCTCTCATTGGTCCTCGCATGCGTAGGTTGTATGGGGCCACGCTGCCCCACAAAGAACAGTCTTCCTTAAAAAGAATATGGGAAAAAGAATTTTGTCCAGGAGTGTGGTCTACGCCAGCACTCCCATGAGTCTATTTCTCTCCCCCACATATGAAAAAGACACCTCTGCCCCCATTGTATTAAGGAATAGAGATATAGACATATGGGAGTAAAGGTGTCAATCGGTGCGGTTTTGGTTATTCAGTTCGGTTGCATTGTGGTTTACATTTTGATAAGGTGAAATCAAAATCGAACTAGATAGGAATCAACTAAAAGCAAAATTGTTTTGCATACGGTCCGGCTTTACTGGTTTCTATTTGGTTTTCGTTATCCGACTCACAACCAGTTTACATGTGGTTTGTGTAGTGTCAGTTTTGGGAAACAGTAAAGAAAACAACCTTGATTTTCAAAACGTTTATATTCCTGTGTTTCCCCATTCTCTCCCGGTCTTCCTCAATCATCATATTTTCCCATGCTTATATTATTGAAAAAAAAAATAAAAATTCCCATCTTCACCCAACTTTCTTTTCCTTTCCTATTCTTTTTTTTTCTAATTTTTTTTTTCTTCTTCACTTACATGATAAACAAACTATTTCTTTTAAGGAAAAAGATCTCTGTTCGGAAGTGTGGCCTATGCAAGCACTCCCATGAGTCTATCTCTCTCTTCCCCATGTGAAAAGACACCTCTGCCCCCTTGTTTGAAGGAGGAGAGAGATAGACACATGGGAGCGCTGGCGTAGGCCACACTCCCGTATTGAAAACTGCTTCCCTTTCTTTAATTAGCAAGTAGGGTTTTGTTAATCTATTTTATCATCATCCATCATTTTCAATTTGTACTTGAACAAATATAATATATAGTTAACCCAAGACATTTTACTTATTTTATGTTTCAAGTATGTTGCAATTATTGTATATTAAATTAATTATTATGTTATTAATTAATCCAATTGATGCATAGGCTAGTATTTGAGTTGGAGGTATCAGTTTCATTCGGTTCCTATTAGGTTTAGAACCACGAATTTACGGTGCAAATCAACATCAAACCAGAAAGAGAACCTATAAAATCAAAAGCAAAACATTAATTACCCAACAATCTAGCTAATCTAACCCCAATCTCTATTCATAATATTTATAGACTAGGTACTACTCTTACCCTATCATTCCCTAACAACCCTGACTATTTCTAAGGGACATATTCTTCTAATTATACTGATCATAACAAAACTGCTTCCTCTACCAGAAACCGAAAAAACAAACAAAACGGCTTCCCAAAAAATATATTCTACATGCACGATTGAGCAATGACAACAAAAATTACATTAAAATTACTTCATGCACGGTCGTACTTGAAACCATTTGCCTTAAAATAAATATTATATTTTTATTAAAAAAAAATGATATACATCCAGAATAGGAAGAAAAAAAATACACCTTATTAATTTATTGATTTAAAAAGAAGGGCATTTATTTACATTAGAAATCGAAACTAGAAAACAAAAAGAGGAGAGGTAGAGAGAGAAGCTATTCACAAACTTAATTAATTCCACCAATAAAAGAAGAAAACAAATTGTGATAACCACCTATCGAAGTTCAGAGTTGAAGGAGCTATCCTTGGATATGAACCCAAACCCCCTCACTTGGTACATTTTGATGAACCACGTATAGAAGATAATACCCAGCAGGTGCTAGGAAAGCTGAATTTGGAGTCTTCACGGCAATGGCATACGACGATTTCGTCACAACCTGTAGACGCCTGGTATTCAGTATCAATACCCTCTGGTTCATGGAGAAGGAGTGTGTGGTGAAAGTTGGAGACACCATGGTCACCTGTACCTTCTTCTTATCCACCGTAGTATTCGACACCGAGAAATGTATTGCCAATCTTTGCCCATACTTTAGCTTAGTATACGACACCGGAGCGGTGATCGCCGGTCGTATTCCGGAATATTCCGAATCCAAATAAGGAGGTGAGAATGCCTCTAAGCTTAATTCCGTCGGATAAAGAACGCCGGTGAATTTGTAATACTGATGAGGATTACTTCCTCCCACTAGAACTCTACCATCACGTAGTAAGATTGCAGTGGAATGGTACATACGTGGAATGGAAGATGGGTTTAGTACTTGGAACCGAGACGAGTCGGCTGGGTTATTGGGTAGGTACAACACCGGGTAGAAAACCGGATCCCTACCCATTTCCCAACCGGCAACCCCCCTTGCAGCACCGTTGATGATCAAGACTTGGCCGTTAGGGAGTAAAGTCATGTCACCCATCACTCTAGCTAAGGGCATTGTCTCCATGGTCCATGTCGGATTCGGGTCAGTAATTCGGATCCTTCCACATGTCTTAAGTGCTCCGATGAACTTCCCAGAATTGGCTTGCTGGATTGACCCACGTGGAGCTCCACCACAGATGAGAACCTCAGCTTCCATTAATAAGTTGTTAAGGTTTAGTGGAAGCAGAACTGAAGAGCCCGTGCTTGGGTAATTCCGAGCATTCCCATCTGGTATTTGTGGGAAGGTTTTCACAACGGAATTAGTTGTGTAGTTGAACAAGATTGATTGGTTGTTGGCGAAGATGAATAAGTTGCCATCCACATTGTGGTAAACAAAAGGGTAGAGATTGTCTTCGTAAATGTCATTGGTTTGTGATAGAAATGGTAAGGAGAAGAGCTGATTATTAGTGGAAGTAGCAGTAGATTTGGGGTAGAACTCGTAATTGAATTGCTGGCGACCACCAATCACTATGATCCGTCCATCCGGTAGAATATGATTGGTGGCGTACCAACGTCTAGCACTGAGTCCATTAGAAATCTCTTGCCAGTCACAAGTGGAGCAAGGTTGGAAAATTCTGACGACACGTTCGCCGTCGTTGGATCCGCCAGTCTGAATGAGGTTGCCGTCGGCGGAGACGGCACCGGAAGAGCACCAAGTATCGGTTTGGATCATAAGGGGACGTATGGAATTAGTGAGTACGTTGTACTCAGCAGAGTGAGCGGTGCAGTCATGCTTGAGGGCTTGGTCATTGGGGTCATTACGGCATTTGCCATTAGGTAAGGAGAGATTGGAACGGCCGAAGTCGGTGCGATCGAAGATGATAACTCGATCGTTGTTGAGTAGTTGCATGTGCATTGCTGAAATTCCAATGCTTTTAAGGAGGAGGTTCCATTGACCTTGTGGAGCTGCGGATATGAATGATGATGAATTGAGAAGATTGATAACAAAGAAGAAAAAGAAGAAGGAACAGAGAAGTATTGGAGAAAGAAGAGCCATGAAGGATTTAAGGATGAATAAAATGAGATGAGGAGGGTGTGTGTGAAATGTGCATGGGTTGGTCCCGTTTAAATAGTGTAAACGGAGAAGAGGTTTGAGTTGTACAAGCGTACAAGAAAAGGAATTTGGTCCCATTTTTTTTAATGACAACGAGTTTGGGATTTTATTTATTTATTTTTTTTTGTTTTAATGTCGCAACGAATTTGGGTTGTTGGCAGTTGCTGCTAATTTATAGCTTCCGTTTTTTTATTTTGACCAATGATTAATCTGTCTTATTTGTAAAAGACTTCCCTCGTTCTCAACATTATAACGACAGATGATTGTCAGAAAATAAAAAAATGTAGGATTTGTAATCATCATCTATCCAAGAGAGAGTGTGTGCTGTGTGATAGCGACTATCTGATGATGTATGATGAACAGGTAGGTCTTATTGTATTTAATAATTTAAATCAACTCACCAGGCCGGCTGGGCATATTGCTTTTTGTTAGATGATCAAAGTGTTTTAACATTTGTAGGATTTTCATGTTTAACTGACAATATGGAAGCTGAGCTAATCAGAATCTTGCAAAGTGAAAATACGTTTCAAAAGATGGAATCTATCTCAAAAAAATATGGTTCAATAACTATAGACTAAATGGCTTTTTAAATCCCCAAGGAAATCTGTACATCACCTGGAACCTCATACCTTCCTTTTTTTGAGCTAGCAGAAGTAACTTCAAACTTTTCAACTGTAAATTTCGTGCACCAAAATGGTTTAAGTCTCTATGATCCTTAGCTCTCTTTTCTCTCACAAACAGAATTACTATGCATCCCTTCTTGTATGATGTACAAACTTTCCTTTCTCTTTAATATGTATCTTTTCGCTTTTCATCAAAAAAAAAAAAAAAAAAAAAACTCAACAGGTCGAAGAGTTAACTCTTTAACTCAGGTAGTTTTATAGTCCTAATTTTCTGCAAACTCCCATATATTAACGGTCAATCTTACGTCAGAAATAAGTATCCGGATGTAGAGATTTATTGGTACTTTGGCACCCTCTCAGTAATAGCAAACTTGTAAAGATGAGTTCTCTCTAAATCCCTAACATTAAGAGTACCCCTCTACTTACAAAAAAAATAGAGAAATTGGATCACACATCATAAAATATAGAGCTGCTAGGATATTGTTTAGGGACCGGTTGACATGTATAGACCATCACCATCATCATTATGAGACTATTATTAGGGTCCTTCTACTCATCATTTTGCCGAAGCAGTTCACTTTAGGCTTTTTAACCCTCATAAAACTTTTCCTAACTTAGAATAGAGGGTAAATATTATAAAATTACTCCACACCCCTCCTCTTGTTAGGGTTTAGGGTTTAAGCACAAGGTTGCTTAAAGCAATACACCCTACATATCAAGCTTGGAATAATACACGTTGCTGCCTCCAACTAGTATTTATAGGAAAGACTAGGGTTTTTAGATTAGATGGGTTTTATCCAATGGGCCCACCATAACCTGGATCCTTATTCTAGTAGACTTATATTTAACATATAAAAGGGTTATATAATATACCCAACATCCCTCCCCTCTCCAGATCTTGCTCTGCGTCTTCCCTCTTTTATTCTCTTGCGTTGTATTCCTCTCTCCCCTCCCCACCCTCCCTTTGCATCCCCCTCCCCCGTCCCTCTCTCTCTCTCTCTCCACTGTCTCCCTCCTTGACTCGGTGTTCCCCCTACTTGGAGAACAGGTGGAACCTTGATTCCACCAGAGATCCATTGAACATACTCTACAAATTGTGTGTCCACATGGCTTCCCACGATCACCTTCTTCAAACAATAGCACATCTCTGATCCACATCCACCCCAAAGAAAGAGATAAATATAGAGAGGGATTATTTTAAAAAGAATTTACAAAACTGTCCCTCTATTTCACCTCAGAAAAAATACTTGCAAGGATAAATAAAATGATAGTGAAAGGAATTCACTCACTCTCCATAGTGCTGCGTAAGAAAACCCATATTGTTAACAATGGAGCACAAGCACAACAGACATACATTAATACTCCACCACCATATTGTGATAGAAATAATGTTAGGGTTTAGGGTTTAAGCACAAGGTTGCTTAAAGCATTACACCTTGAGTATCTAGTTTTGGAATACCCAGACTGCTGCCTCCAGCTAGTATATATAAGGAAACTAGGGTTTAGGTCAGATGGGCAAATTACTAGATTACCCCTCACAGCCTGAGCATTAATTCAAGTAGGATTATATTAGAACATATGAAGGGATATTACATAAATACCCTTACAATCTCCTCCTATGTTCTACATATATCCACCACACATGTATAGAAACCATTGTTCAATCAGTAATTGAATCAAAATAAATTGAATAAATTGAATATCAATAATCCAATAAATCAAATAAGCAATAAGTAAACTTCAAGAAATAAAACTAGGGCTTTAGATCAAAACTAAACCCAACAATAAATCCGAAGTTTCACATGCAAGTAGCTAAACCAAAAGAAATAATCAAAAGAAAAAAGTCCTTGCAATCCATGTGACTTTACTCATCAAGTAAGTCATCCTCATCGAGATCCAGATTCAACCGTTCTCCTCTATCTTCGCCATTCTCTGTAATTTGTCAAATATGAATTTCATAAGATAATATGAATTCAATCATTTGCTCAATAGTATCTAGTTCAACAATAAGAACTTAGTACATTCCATATATGGTTGAAGGTAAATAAAAAACAATAAGCATCATCATCAAGTTTCTTTACAAGAACTCGATCCTATATAGTCTCTATCACAAGGACCATACCATGTTTCCATTTGAAATATTGTGTTCGTCATATTAGTTATAGATTTATGTTGTATCATCAAATTTGAAATGGTACACCATACTATAAAAGACATGTCATCAAATTTGGAATGACATAAAGACTAGCACAATATCATTGAAACATATCAAACAATTTTCATATTCCTTTGTGAAATAACAAAGTAAGGAAACTTCACATGAAAATTTGCTACACCATCAAGTTTGGAATGGTTTCACAAACCCCCATACTTAGTAACCTAACTAAGTTATCTGAAACATGTAAATTGTCCCGAATGCTTACCAAGGCTAGATGAGATTCGAATATTCAAAATAATACTGGGTTAGGTTAGGACCTGACTAAATGGTCTTTAACCCCATCTCCCCTGTAGTTTTGAATGTTCGATCTTTGTTCAATCCCTTTGTAAGGGCATCTGCTATATTATCCTTCGATCTCACATCAATCAAAGTGATAATCCCTTGTTCTGTTCGATAATTCAGTATGGCCTGTTTCAGCCGGATGTGTCTCCTCTTACCATTAAAGAGTGAGTTATTCATTATCGTCTTTGTTGCTTGATTATCACAGAATATAGATATGGAGTTTAACTTAAAACTTCTCAATGAAATATCCATGATCAGATCCTTTATCCACTCTGCTACATCTCCTGTAAAAGCTAGAGCATAAAGTTTCGATTCCATAGATGACAGAGCAATACCAGTCTGTCTCTTGGACTTCCATGCTACAGCTGCTCCTCCTAGTGTAAATACATAACCACTAATAGATCTGCTGTCTCCCAAATCTGAGCACCAAGATGCATCAGAATATCCTTCCAAAGTCGGAGGATGTCCAGTATAACATAGAGCATAACCAAGAGTACCCTTAAGGTATCTCATCAGCCTCTTCAGGGCATCCCAATGCTCTTTTCCAAGATTATTAGTGAAATGACTCAGCATGCCTACCGTAAAGGCTATGTCTATCCTAGTGCAACTCATTTCTAACTGATTCACGGTGTCACCTGCATTAGGTTTCAACCGTTTGTTATAGTCATAGGGTGTCTCAATCGGTTTACAATCACTGTATCCCCAACTAGAAAGTAGCTTCTCAATGTAATGAGACTGACTAAGGGAGATCCCTTGCTCATCGAAGCTAACTCTCATTCCAAGAATGGTGTCTACCACACCAAGATCTTTCATGTCGAATTCTTTGGACAAGGTTTATTTAATGTCACTCACTACAGAGAGATCAGAACCTAGAATCAACATGTCGTCTACATACAAACAAATAATCGCTACCTTGTTTGACTCAGACCTAAAATAAAGGCACTTATCCGAGTTACTGATTTGAAAAACAAGGCTCTTTACTGTCTTGTCAAACTTCTCATGCCACAATTTAGGTGTTTATTTAAGACCATAGAGAGATTTGTTTAATTTACAAACTCTTTTTTCAGAACCTTCCATGACAAACCCTTCAGGCTCATGTAGATTTATTCTGTTAGGTCTCCATTAAGGAAAGTCGTTTTTACATTCATTTGATGCACAACATAATGCTCAATAGATGCTATGGCAAGAAGAATCCTTATTGTTGCCAGGTGGCAGACCGGGGAGTAGATGTCAAAATAGTCTATCCCTCTCACCTAGGTATGACCCTTAGCTACTAACCGTGCTTTATACCTGACTATAGACCCATCCGGATTAAGTTTCTTCTTCAGTACCCACTTACACCCTATTGTCTTGGCCCCTCTAGGCAGATCAACAAGGTGCCAGGTCTCATTCTGCATTAAAGAGTTTATTTCCTCATCAATGGCTTCTTTCTATAGCAGTGAGTCCCTAGATCTCATCGCTTCCTTATAAGTGGATGGATCAGCCTCTAAATGATAGGTCACAAAATCCTCACCAAAATCTTTGGGTACTCTATCTCTAGTAGATATTCTTCTAGGTTCTGATTCAGGGAGCATTGTGGGAGTAGTGTCAGAAACAATTGGTTCAGATTCCAAAGGTGATTCTGTAACCATTTCAGTCAAACCAGGCAAGGTCAGGCCTTTATCTCTGAGGAATTTATCTTTAAAGAATATGGCATCCCTAGATTCTATCACCACATTGGTTGATAGATCCAAAAACCGGTCTGCAGCATTGTCTTTTGCACAACCTAGATACACACAAGTGTTTGTTCTAGGTCCCACCTTAGGTCTCCTAGGGTCTTGTATCCTAACATAAGCTATACATCCCCAAACTTTAAGAGTGTCATATCTACAGGGATGGTTATGCCATAGTTCATAAGGTGTAGAAGTCAGCTTTGAATGTGGTAGTCTATTTAGAATGTGATTTGCAGTCAACACTGCTTCTCCCCAATAGTAAGAGGGCATGCCAGCTGTCAATAACATGGAGTTTAACATCTCTATTAATGTCATGTTCTTTCTTTCAGCTATGTCATTTGATTGAGGTGAGTAAGGAGTAGTAGTTTCAAGGATTATGCCTGCAGAGGCACAGAATTCCTTGAACTCTGTCAATTTGTATTCTCCTCCCCTATCACTTATAAATCTTTTAATTTTTCAGTTCAACTGATTTTCTACCCTATTCTTGAAAATTTTAAAATTTTCAAATGCTTCATCTTTAGATTTTAACAGGTATAAATAACAATATCTAAAAAAATCGTCTATAAATATTATCAAATACTTTCGACCTCCTCTAGTTGTGTAGCTTTTAAAGTCACAAATGTCAGAATGTATAAGTTCAAGAAGTTGAGTGCTCCTAGAAACCATTCTGAAAGGTTTTCTAGTTATTTTGGTTTGAGTACACACTTCACATCTGTTAAATCTAATTGAAGTGTCTAATGGTAAATTATGAATTTTAGCTAGTTTGAGCATTTTCCTATAGTTCACATGTCCTAACCTACAGTGTAGTATTTTGGGATCAAGTGAAGTATGGTTAACCTGGTTTATTGTCTTATTAGCTAAATTCAACCTCAACATACCATTCAAATTATAAGCACATCCAAAATAAAAAGAGTTAACAGACAGTGTTACTCTACCACTACTAAAAGTAATAGACACGCCAGCATCAAGCAAAATTTCAATTAAAATTAAATTCTTTTTAAAATCAGGAAAGATTTTAATATTTTTCAAAGTAAGTATTTTACCTGATGAAAGAACCAGGTTCGTTGTCCCTTGTTGAACCACTTCCACGACTTCTCCATTTGCAACAGTGACAGTCTCTGCTACTTAAACAACATCAATGAGCAGGTTATTGCTATTGTAAACATGACAAGTCGCTCCAGAGTCTAACCACCAATGTGAAGATATACTGGCCAACCATGGCCACAAAGTTAGTAGGCTCAGTCTTGTCCACCAACATGTGAACTTCCTTCTGTGGTGTGTCAGTGTTCCCTTTCTTAGGACTCCTACACTTAGATGCATAATGACCCCACTTTCCACAATTACGGCACTTGCCCTTCTTTTTAAAGTTAGTCTTTTTGGCCTCCAACTACTGGGGTTCTTTCTTAGGTGGCTTAGACTGCCTAGGATTTTTCTTGGGTTGTGAAACGAAATTGGCAGATGCCTGTTGTCGTTTCACCATCTCCAAGTTATTCCTGGCTCTGTTCTCATCTTCGATTCTAATGAACCGTTTGAGATCATCTAGCCCCACTTGTGTTTTCTTCCTATGCATCTCAGTTTTAAAGGAATGCCAGGTAGAGGGTAACTTAAAAATAATTGCACCCACTAAGAATGCATCAACAACAGAGATATTTTCTTGGTTCAGTTTTGTTCTCAAGTTCTCTGTTACTTGTGGAACTATTTCCTTGTCTTCTTGAAACTTGAAATCCATTAACTTGTCAACCAAGTGAGTCTTTGATAGGTCCTCCTCCTTTTTGAATTGGGCTTCAAGGTTTTCCCAAATCTCTTTTGCAGTTTCATATTTACTATAGGTCTCTGCCAGCCTATCTGATAGGCAGTTCAAAAGGTAGTCTTTGCAAAAGTCCTCATCACTTATCCATTGGGCTTCAGTTAGGTCCGTGCAATCAGAAAAAATATTTACCATAGTGTAAAAAATATTGAGGTACTTCAGTCCAAACTAAGTCCTCCTTTTCCAAGAACTGAACTCAGAGCCACTAAAACTTTTCAATTTGATCATCTCAATTGGAACAACATGTTTCTCCATTGTTAAGTGATTTGTTTATATGCCCAAGTAAAATTCAAATAAAATAAATACTTCAAGAAACAATCACACTTGAGATGGAGAACCCTGGATTTAGATGGCGAAGGAAAGGATGATGGCAGTGTAGCAGCGTCGACACTCGTAACGTACACGTTGGTGCTGGCTGCTGGCGCGAGTGTTGGCTGCTCGTAGATAGTGGCCGAACCCAAAAAGATTTGATAAATCAAATCAAAAGTGTCCTTTTTTTTTTTGTTTTTTTAAATGAAGGACAGTCAATTCAATGCCTTGAAAACGGCTTTGAGTAAAGAGCTTGCTGCCAAGTGCCAACGATCAAATCAATGATGATTTTTATTTTTTATTTTTTATTTTTAATAATAAGGCACCAACACCATAAAGCTTCTTTAGCTTTTGTCAAAAAATTTCTAACAAAACAAAAACAAAGACTACAGAAAGCTTCACTGTTTGTTTTTTTTTTTAAATCAAAAACAAACTTTCAACTCCTTTTGTCTCATTCACCTTCAATCAATCAAATCAAACTACTATTGTTTTGAATGATAAATCAAAAAATAATGCAATCAAGGCCAAAGTCGATTACACATATGGGCCCAGCAACGTGACGATCCAAGAAATCCTGCAGATGAATGATGACATCAAAGCCGAAGCCGATCTCGGAATTCTGCAAAACCCATGATCAACAAAGCCGATCTCTCAAAAATAAATTGTGAATTCGAAAATCCAAAGCCGATCTTGATCGCAGAGAAACGAAATTTCTAATGCTTTAAGATTGTTAGGGTTTAGGGTTTAAGCACAAGGTTGCTTAAAGCATTACACCCTGAGTATCTAATTTTGGAATACCCAGACTGCTGCCTCCAGCTAGTATATATAAGGAAACTAGGGTTTACGTCAGATGGACTAATTACTAGATTGCCCCTCACAGCCTGGGCATTAATACAAGTAGGATTATATTAGAACATATGAAGGGATATTACATAAATACCCTTACAAATAACTCGTATCATATCATATCCTTTCAAATTGAGTTGCAGAGGCTTTCTAGACCGCCAACGGCTCTTCAAGTTTATCAAGTGGGAAGATGATATGACAATTTTGATAATCATAAGGATTTTTTTTTAACCCAAATATTATTTGGGACTCGGGCCAGCCCCTAAACTTTTTTAAAATAAATCTGAAAGAATAGATGGAAATAAGGGGGGACCTTCCCGCCTTACCCCAGCCCAAGATTATAATAAATTACTCATTCGCTCAAAGAAAAAAAAAATCCCACCCAAAAGCCCAACTAAAAAAATAGCTTATTTTCTTAACACTGGAAAGCCTAATGCATCTTCTCGAGAAATTCTCCACAAGTCTTGAGGAATGTGAGTGTCTCCATAAAACTCCAAGTTCGTCGCTGACTCACAAGCCAAATTAACCAATAAATCCGTTGCTCTATTGCCTTCACGGTATGTAAAGGAAATCATCGGGTAATGGTCTAATGAATTTACTACATGAATGCCGAACTTTGCACAAATATTTAATCATATACCTTCCTCCATGAAATGGCATACACTTCCATATGTATATCCATGTATCCTCCTTGCAACTTTTTAGTAGGTAGCCTTTAATTATTCAATTCTTTCTTTTGCTAGTTGGAAAAACTTTATACTTGAGATACCCTCTAGTAGGACTTAGGAGACTAGAAAAACTTCTCTAGACTTTATATAATTGGTAGATCCATTAATTCAATTGAAATTAAGACCAACCATTCATAACTAATTAGCTATATATTATTAAGAAAAAAGATTCCCAAAAGGCAGCATGGCCCCTGCATTTAAACATAGAGGGGATCAAAATGACTACCCCACCCCCCATGAAAGACGGAAATCTCACCCTTGTTGGTGCTTCCATGCACTCTCATTGCCACACTGCATTTTAGGAAACCCGGCCCACTCCCATATTATTATTACATTAAATTCAAATCTTCACATTAGGTAATTATTATGGAGTAACCAATGTGGATAAAGCAAAGTTTACTTAACCAAGAAGTAGAAGAAGAAAGGAAAGATAAGAATTCCAAACGTACGTTGTCATGAAAAAAAAGGATTTCTATCACTCTTATTATAATTGCTTTGTGAGGAATTAATGGGGAGGATGGACAAATATACATGAAGAGACTCTGATATCCTACCCCGTGTTGGGCAAGGCTAGATATTCGCTCACTCTGTCATCTCTCTAGAGTTACACATCTCGCGTATGACAATTTTTTATTTTTGTTAATAATAATTGGATCGAATTTTCCTTCAACTACAGTCAAAGAAGAATCCCTTGATTTGAGACTTTCGATCGATGTCCATAAGATATCATGTAAGAGTCAAAGGGTGGTATGATCAACCATTTGTAAATGAGGCGAAAAAATACAGCCATTGATAGTATGGTTCCTTCCCTACCTGGACTTCAGGGTTTACAATTACAAGCAGTACACTTCAGCATCTTGGAAACAAGAGGCTTTAAGATTAGTATATCAAAGACAAAGTATATGATGTGTAACTTTAGTCATACTATGATTGATAATGACATGGTGAAAATTGAGGGGAGAGAGATAGCACCAAGTGACTATTTTAGATACATAGGGTTTACCATAAACAAAGAAGGTGACATTGATGATGATGTTTCACAAAGAATTAAAGTGGGATGGATGAAGTGGAGAGGGGTGACCGGAGTATTGTTTGACCACCACATTCCTTTAAAACTTAAAAGAAAGTTCTACAAGACTGTTGTCTGACCAACTATGATGTATGGGGCGGAATGTTGTACAATGTCATATAGCAAAGCTATGTGTGGCAGAGATGAGGATGCTAAGATGGAAGTGCGGCAAACTAGGAAGGATAAAGTGAGAAACGGACGCATTAGAGCTGATGTGGGAGTTGCCCCGATCAGTGACAAGCTCCGAGAATGTTGTCAGAGGTGGTTTGGCCATGTACAACGGAGGCCTGAGGATGCCCCAGTAAGGAGTGATCTGATCCCAATTGAAGAAGCTAAAAGAACTAGGGGCATGCCTAAAATGACCATAGGTGAGGTTGTGAAGAATGACATGCATAGCCTAGAGCTTGTGCCAAGTATGACCTCAGATAGAGCCTATTGGAGGGTAAAGATCAACGTTGTCGACACCATTTAGCTGAGATTTTACCATTTTCGTGGGCTAGCCTCTTTCCGCTTACTTTCATTTTTTATTTTTCATTTTCTATTTTTCACTTTTCTTATCTCATTTCTTCATTTTTAATCTTCATTTCTCTGACTTCCCACTCCCTTGTGGGGACCTCAGTTTTCCTTACTTTGTCTTGAAAGGATCCATGTACCCAACTTCATTTAGTTAGGATAAGGCTAAGATGTTGTTGTACACTTCAGCATCTAATTTGTCCTGGATAAATACTATCAGTGCAGAAGGAGTTGGAGTTATACAAGTGTACAAGAAAACTGTAGGGAGCAGTTTTTTTTATTTTTTCATCTCTCTCTCTCTCTCTCTCTCTCTTCACGTTGTTTAATTATGTTTGCTTAATTAATATATAGTTTTCTGTAGTAGTTGGGACATATATGTTAGGGTTTAGGGTTTAAGCACAAAGTTGCTTAAAGCATTACACTCTGAGTATCTAGTTTGGAGTACCCAGACTGCTGCCTCCAGCTAGTATTTATAGGAAACTAGGGTTTAGGTCAGATGGGCTAATTACTAGATTGCCCCTCACAGCTTGAGTATTAATACAAGTAGGATTATATTAGAACATATGAAGAGATATTACACAAATACCCTTACAATATATATGAGTGATTAATCCAAGACGAATGGAAGTATTGGTACCATTTCGGGAAGAGATGGAATGAATTCTTTGTTCTTATTTGTAAGAGACTTCCCTCATCTCAACATTATAACGACAGCTGATTCTCCTTAAATAAATGAATTAGTTTAGGATATCTAATTATCATCTACCAGAGAGAGAGGCGTGGGGCTCCTTGTAGCGCGATAGGGTGTGTAGTGCACATCCAACAGCTTGCAGCGTCCGAGCACGTAGTCCAACACCCCACTTGTGCGTTGGGTTGCATGCCCGACCACTGCGGTTCGTCAGATGTGCGCTACAAACCCTGTCGTGCTACAGAAGACCCAAATCCAGAGAGAGAGAGAGAGAGTACTATGTGAGAGCGATTACATGATCATGTATGATGAATTGATCATGTGTGAGAGCGACTATGTGTCCGATGTTCTTTTGTGAAGCCTTCTCCTTGTATTACTTTTCTTTGTTCTTTGTTCTTTTGTTTATTTATTTATTTATTTTTTGGCGGGGGGGGGGGGGGGAGGAAGTTTCTTGTGCTTTGTTGAATATAATTTTTTATTCATCCAAAAAATAATAATCCTACGTCAAATGTAAGTAGACCGATATAAAGACTTATAGATACTTGAACACTTCTCCATAATAGCTAGCTTTTAAGAATGAGTTTTACCCATCTAACATTAACAGTACATTTCTTATTACAAAATGAAGAAACTAGGTCGCGTACCACAGTGAGAGCTGCTAGCATTGTTGTGTAGGGATCAGATGACATGTATAGGCCATCATCATCAAGAGGCAATATTATTAATAATGGAGCACAAGCACAACACAAATACAAGAGTACTGTAGTGGATCATAGTAGTCCACCACAGCACTGTGATAGAAACAACCTATATCATATCATAAAAGGGCGTTCTTAGTGCACGAGATTTCCACCAGTGCAGGGTTTGGGGAGGGTCATAATGTATGCAGCCTTACCCCTGTTTTCACAGAGAGACTGTTTCCAGACTCGAACCTGTGACTACTTGGTCACAATGGAGCAAACTTCACCGTTGCACCAAGGCCTGCCCTCAACCCATATCATATCATATCCTTTCAAATTGAGTTGCAGAGGCTTTCTAAACTACCAGCGGGTCTTGAGGTTTATCAAGTGAAAGGTGATACGGCAATTTCAATAATAATTATAAGGATATATATATCCAGGTAATGGTCTCATGAATTTACTACATGCATGTCAAACTACACACACACATTTAATCATATACCGTCCCCCATGTAAATGCATACACTTCTATACGTATATCCATGTATCCTCTCTGTAACTTTTTAGTAACTAGCCTTTAATTTATTCAATCAGAGAGGGTTCCCTACACTACCCGTGTGCAGTTTCGGACAAATTAAGGAATTCCCTTTGGAATCTAACAAAAGAGGAAGGGCATTTAAGACATATCACCCTTCACATGAACAGTGATATGTGATGGGATGTGCAATTTCATTTTTGAGCTGGCGTTGTAAAAGCTTTTTCTCTTATTCAATAGTTTCTTTTTCCAGTTGACAAAATTTTATGCTTAATTAAGATACTCTCTAGTAGGATTTAGGAGACTACAAAAACTTCTACCGGCTTTATATAATTGGTAGATTCATTAATTCCATTGAAATTAAGTCCAACCATACATAACTAACTAGCTATATATTATTAGAGAAAGAGAATCTTGAAAGGCAGCATGTCCCTTGTGCCTAAACACTGAGAGGAGCGAAATGACCACCCCCCCCTCATGAAAGGCGGAAATCCCACTCTGATGATGCTTTCAGGCACACTCTCCTTGACCCCGTGCTCACGCAGGGGTCACGCTACATTTTTGGAAACCTGACCCTCTGTTACCAACGTGGATAAACCAAAGTTTACTTATAACCAAGAAGTAGAAGATGAAAGAAAAGAAAAATTCCACATAGGATGCCTAAGACTCTGCCATTAAAAAAAAAAAGATTTCTATTACTCTTATTGTAGTTGCTTTGTGATGAATTAATGGGGAGGATTGACTAAAATATATATGAAGAGACTTTGATGTCTCACCGGATGTGATCGGAAAGAATAACTTGATAGGAGAGTTTCAATTGGAATCCGTAAGGTATCACGTAACAATCAAAGAGTATGTTCGACCATTTGTTAATAAGGAGCAATTAAAGAAATACTGCCATTGATGGCTATATGGTTCTTTTCCGGCCTGGTGGTGTGAAGGAGAACTTCCTCCATAATAATTAACATCTTAATAAATCCAAACTTTAAATGTGCACCTGGATTTTCTAAACTCACTGTCATCTTTTCTTGTACTTTACTCTCCAAAAAAATTTCCATGTTAGCATCTTGTGCTCTCTCACTCGTAACTAGAGGGTTGAAAGTCAAAATTGAGAAATGAACTTGGAGCCTATTTGATAAAAGGGAGAAAAGAATGTTCACTGGAGTTGTGTGTGGACGTGTAATTGCGTTCAGACAGCCTGACTCGATAAGAAAATCGCAACCTTGCACTGTTCCATCTTTCAAGGGTGTGCGATGGACTTTTCGTATCGGGCTATGTCTGGGTGTAAGTACACACCCACACACATCATCGGTTACCGTTCCTTTTCTCTTAATAAAATTTTAATTCTTTTTTCCTTAAAAAATGAAATGAGCATATTATGCTAATATAGGATCAAACTCCTCTCCTCACCTAGAGGGTGCCCAGGGAGGCATCCACTGGCCTTGGGCTGCTGAGCGAATGGGAATGTGTCCTAGTGTGGGGCCCGGCATGCCCAGCAGCCCAAGATCGTTGGATGCCTCCTTGGGCACCCTCTGCCTCTGGGCGTCAGCTTGTAAGAGAGGAGTCGAATCCTACTAATATATCCCCACTAAATACCTGTGTCATGGATAGAGTTTAAGGTTTTTTTGTTTTTTTAGGAGGGTGGGGGGTTTAATGAATTTTTATCCTCTACAAGTTCGGTGCACCTGCCTATGCACCTTAAAGTGCATCGGATGGTGCACTCAATTGTGGTACACCGTCCAATGCATTTTAAGATGCACTAGGCAGGTGCACCGGACTTGAAAGGTTAAAGATCCTTGATGGGTTTAGCAGACTTAAGCTGTTGACAATTACAAGTTGTGCATTTCAGCATCTAATTTGTAGAAAATTTATTTTGATTTAAGACGGGTGGGTGGGTAGGTACGTCCGGGCCGGCCAAGTTGGCCGTGGGATATGCAAATCTATACCCGACAGATCATTAATTCCCTTTGATCCAACCGAATATGCACCAAATTCCAAACATTTTCCTACCCCCAATCCTAATCATTCCTTCAAATCAAATTTTCTTTTTTCAAATCCTTTATTCAGCTCATAATTAATGATATCTAAAAGAATTATTTTACTTAGTCCACTAATGAAATACTATTATTTAATTAATTAGGGTTGCAGTACGTGCATGCACGACCCTTTTGTTTTTGACCCTTCCTATATCCTTTCTAATTAATTAAAGGGGCGCAGTTTTCTGTGTAGGACGTAGGGGTCACGTCATATGTGTCAGCCAATGAGAGTGCACGTTGTGGCACATAAGGGGGTGGAATTCCTGCCATAAATGGGGGCATACCGGTCATTCTGGCCCCTATTGTGGGTATACGTGGGTGTGGCCCCTACGTCCCACGTAGAAAATATTCTCCTTTAATTAATGGGGAAAAGAATAATGTTGCCAAGCACTAGCATCTCCCTATGTCTATACCTCTTTTTTCTTCTATGAAATGACATATATGCCCTCTATTGTAGGAAGAGAGAGACACCAGAAGACGCTAGTGTATGCTATGAAGGCGGAGAGGGAACTCAATCTCTTAATTAATTATTAGAATTGTATACGTAAAATATTCCACTTATAAAGGAATGTTGTTTGGTTACATGTCTGATGGCTCCTTCACCTAGACATAGGAGTGGGGGAAATCATTGTCCGTTCCTCTTAAAATAAAAAATCACATTTGGACTTATGCCTCTACGGGCAATCTTAGTGGCCTATATAGTTAGTTAGTTAGTTAGTCAATTATTTATATATTCTCCTTATCATGAGATCTCGATCGGTCAACAATGGATGTCACTATCTACGGCACACATATCCGGTAACACAATTAATCAAAGGTATTGAGTTATACTTTTAATTGCTGATAATAATGGGAGAATGTTCTCTGTGCCGCAACGCAGCCCGCGTCAAGGCACATGGGCAGCCTGTGCAGGGGGTAGGGTGGTCATTGCACCCACCCCCATGTGTCTGGGCACAGGCTGCGATGTGACAAATAACAGCACCCCTAATAAAATATACTGGATAACCAAAAAAAAAAAATACCGGATAACCCTAGTACTGGTTCAGCTTTTAATTTCTTTCCTTCCCAACCCAACCAATAGAAAATTATCTCCTCCAGTTCCCCTAGTGCCTATAATGAAGGGGAGTGGACCCCACCCAAACAGAGTGTTCGAGTAGGGATAGGGTGGTCATTATGCCCCTCTTTATTATAGGCATTTGGGAAACTGGGCCGGGCAGGAAATTGGAGGGGATAAAGATCCCCCAACCAACCCAATTTAATTTTTTGGACACCTGAATTGAGTAATTAGAAAATTTTAAGGTCAACCCACATTTAGCATCACTGCCCTCTCCTGTATTCTTTCTATATACATCATCACCAACCAGCAAATTAATGTAATCTTCTTACTGTTCCTTCCGTATTTAAATTACTCTTTTTTTTTTTCTTCTAAACCATATCTCTCAATTAATAGAACCATTCTCAAATCTCCTCAAATCCGTGCAAATGTACATAATTGGCCATCTTGGTTAGGTCCTTGTCTGGGAGACATGCTATGAAACCCCACATAATATGGAAAATGTAGAACTAATGCAGCTAAACAAAGTGAATCTCCCTTTTTTTTTTTTTGGTAAGAACAAAGTGAATATCCTTACCAGGTTGTAAGAGAGAACAAAGACATTAACAACGCAAACTTGAACTTGGTACAGTAATAACCTTGGATTTTAACCCCTCCCTCCCCGTGGGTTTGCTCGGCTGGTTTAGAACGATGTGCTTCGGTCATGGGGTCCCAGGTTCGAGACTCTATGAATGAAATCGTAAAACCAAACAGGTTCAAGGGTTTTCTCGTTAGCAAAAAAACAAAAACTTGTAAGAAATAGGAGATCGATATTAAAAGCTGAATAAACCCAAACATGAATGGAGGAACAACCCACCTCATCAAACAGGGTTATCCATTGGGGTGGTCCTCACTCACTCAAGTGAAGAGATAAGAGATAGGGTAGGTTGCTTTGAAGGTAGAATAACGAAGGAGAGACTAGCTTCAGAGCAACCTGCCCTATCTCCTAGGGTAGATGGTCCTTAGCGAGTTCAGTGCATAAGCCCCCTTTAAAAATAAACTCGTTGGAGAAGAGCACTTTCTTCAATTTTGAGGTTTTTACATTCGTAAGATCATGATAGTCTCTTGCGTTAGCACGCATGCTACAACTAACATTGCAGCCAGAGGAAAAACTACAACGCACGTTGTAGGTGCAATAGATTGAAAAATCTGAGCGGCACCTTGGGGGGGGGGGGGGGACCAGATTGTTGTTTGGTACCTCGCAGTATTACCCTCTCATATCGCAAGAGGGTATATCAGTAAAATGGGGAGTTGCCACCTAGATGAGGGTCTAGCACCTATAAATTTTGTCCCTCCTTTAAAAGGAAAAACGTTAAATTAACTCCAATACTCAATGACTGGTCTGTCCCAGATCACTAAGTAAGTGTCAGGTTGCATTTGGGGAAGTTGGTAAGCACCCCAAAATGCCAAGCCAGAACCGGTCTTCCTAGATTATAGATTTGTTGTAGACTTCTTGTTTATACGTGTTATGCACTTAATTAATCTAATCTGATAATCTTATATTGATTGAGGTACATGAACTTGATTGAGCTAATTAGAGTTAATATCTTATTCCTAATTACTAACCCTAAGTTAGGTGATTAAGTACATTATAACACCTAATTGATTTAATTGATATATTTTACCTAAGTTAGGAACCCTACTTCTATGGTCAAAGTTATGAGGTCAACCTTGCAAATTATTCAGAAACCTAAAATAAGTTTGATACATTGGAGAAATAACACAACACATAACATGCATTGAAATTATGTGTTAAGTTGGACAAGATGACAAGATTGTTGCTGAAAGGCCAAAATACAAGAAGGGTGCATGGAACTATGTTCAGATTTCCAAAATAACTAAAATGTGACTTAAAAACATTAAATAGGCGTGAATAACCCGCTGAAAATGCACAGAAATGGAAAGTAAAAAATAACAAAATTATCAAAATACCCCTATTAGGACAAAAATACAAATATACATGTGGATAGACCTATGATGCAAGAAAATCATAAAAGATGACTCATAAGGTTTTAAAATGCCAAAATTTAAAGTCCTAAGGTCCTAAAACTGAAACTAGACTCAATAATTACAAAGTAACCAAAATGCCCCTACAGGGAAACGATGCATGGGATATACCACAAACCCTATCAAAATGTAATTTTTCTATTGAAACATATGTATGTATGTTGAAAATATGACAATGGACTGATGGAAACTTTCCCAAGACTTGATCAAAAAGTTGATAATCAAATGACCGAAACACCCCTTATACCCTAGGTTGAGAAAAGGTGCATGAAAGTGCATTAGGATCCCCAAAGAAAGGTACACATGTGTCTACATGCTCAAAAATGACTCAATGTGGAAACCTAATGTAATCCATAACCCAAGGAAAAATTTGGGTCTAAGGACTAGATTAAGTGGAAAATGACCAAAATACCCCTAAAGAGTAATATGGTAAAAACAACTAGAGATGTAATTAAAAACTATGAGAAAACTTGTGTAGTGAAATATGTATGATTTTGTATGTCGGGAAATCAATTTTTTCCTACTTTTGACAAAATTTACCAAAATACCATTGTGATGTGGAAAATGTATTTTATACATGAATGGGACTTTCAAGAAACATGCATGCATATGAAACTTTTGTAACATGTACATAATGATATTTCACGATGATGTACATCATATATACAAAGTACGTTAACCTTCTAATCTAAGTACATAATGACACATATGTACTTAATGTATAAAATTAGGAAACATATTATATAAATACATTAAAAATTATATAATATGACTTGAATATGCAATGACATGATAAACAATGGACTATGACATATCACACAATTATAACCCATAAATACAGAAAGCACATATCTATTTATATTTTTTTGGATTTTCATGAATTAAACTTAAAAAATGACATCCATGTCCTAAAGGGGATAAAGAAACATACAAGACATAGTATGTACATGAAAAGAGTGGGGAATTAATCTTCACATAAACAGTGGATAAAACACCATATTTTTTTTTTTGGGAATTTTCTGATTTTTTTGAAACATATAATTACTGAAATGCCATTGTAAGGGGTAGAATGAAAAAAATTACTAAATCCGAATCTTATGGCCAAATGGATCCAAACCGAAAAAACAACAGCCCAACTAGAGCCCTAAAGCTTCAGATTTTATAAATTACTAAAATACCCTCAAGGGTAAAAGTGTCTAAAATAAATTCATTTGGACCTCAGGAAAATTAGTGAACAGTGAGCACAGTATGAGACATATTGTGTATTTGTTTAAAAAATTTTGGAGTTTAGTAGGTATATGTAAAGATTATTTTATCTAAATTAGCATGCTTTCATTAGAAAATTTTAAATAAATAGGAAAATAATTCAAAATTTTATGGAAATTACCTTTGGAGCGTGAGGACTGCCTTGGCACAGTATGTGAACCCTTGGATGGCCAAAATCTGCCGTTGGGACTCACCAAAAATCACCTCGACTCTGAACGGCCAAGATTACCAACTAGGGGTATTTGGGGAATTTCAAAAAACAGTGAGGAGATGGTATGGGAATGTCGTGAATTGAGTTTGAAAGAGAGGAGAATGGGATTCAACTGGGATTTTTTTTTCGTATTTTTTCAATCTTCTAAGGGGTCTAACGAAGGGCTATATATAACCCCAAAACTGTTTGATGAAATGCCTTAACCCATAACGGCTAGGCATAGGGCTGATGGGATGTGCGCGGTGAGCTAGTGGGAGTACACGGCGCGTTGCGATGAGACGTGGGTTGCGTGCGTGGCTGTGGCCGTGCAGCCTCCACACGTAGGCAGCATGGCTCGCCATGCCCCTGTGTGTGTGTGGGATGTGCGCGGTGAGCTAGTGGGAGTACACGGCGCATTGCGATGAGACGTGTGTGTAGCGTGCGTGGCTGTGGCCGTGCAGCCTCCACACGTAGGCAGCATGGCTCGCCATGCCCCTGTGTGTGTGTGTGCAGCATGGCTCGGCCTGGGTTGGCAGCCCGATTTGACTTGGGTTGACCCAAAGACCATTTATTATTATTGGAATTTTGAATATCTTTAATGGATGAAAATTAAAATGGTAACAGCCTTTTAACCATTTGGTCGAGTTGTACGCACCACATATTGTCGAGAAACTCTTGTCGCTCACTTTCCATCTATACAGTGAGCATGACCAGATTTTACAAAGTGGAACAAAAACTGAGAAGCCTATATAAATTTTGTTTCACACCGATCAAGGTCCAAATAGTATTGATTTCGCATGAAATTTTACGAACAAGCTTAAAACAGCCAAATAATGTCATCTAAGGGGTTTTGGGCCAAATCAGAGGGGCCTAAATACCGAGAAAAACTCTGAGGGAGAATGGTCATTTTGCATTAAATAGCAACCAAACGTCACCTGACTTGGACAAAATTTTACGCACATGAATGAAATAGATATATGAGATTGGAAAAAGAGGTTTTGGCTCAAACTGAGGTGGTTCGGATACCAAGAAAATGTCAGGGCTATAAGCCGAAAACGATTGTTTTTACAAAAGGTGTTAGATTCCAATGAAACTTTACTCACATAAAAAAATCATTAAAGAAGGTTATCCTAAGAGTTTTGGCTCTGTCTAGGAAGGTTTGTGTATAAAACATAGGATAGGGATAAAATGGTAATCTTTGCCATTCAGTCGCCTATCAGTGACCTTGGCCTTGATCATCATCGCCAAGACGTACTCCCAAAGTGTCAAAATGTAGTGCTACACACGTACTCTTCTAGATAAATTTTATGGACAGCCTCAATTGTATCGGCCTGACACAAGCAGAATAGTACGGGACAGGTTCATGGAATGACTTGGCTAGGAATCCAAAGTTGGGAAAATGGTCCAAACCAAACTCCTCCACCTCTATTACGCCTTTTATCTCGACCTTTTAAGTGAGCTTTAATGGGTGGTTGGAATCTGAAGCCAAAGGAAGATAAGCTCAATTTTAGAGTTCCAAATTTGAAATCAAAGATCATCAATGTAGTATTTGAATTGGTATAAGGAACTAAACTTTCATCCAGCGCTTCTAACCCCAGAGCACAAGACCAACACCATTTCTTCAAGGCTGAGACATATACACCACTAAGTTTCTATGATGGAACTACAAACAATATGTAAATATTTCTCTTAATTGCAACTTGATAAACATATGGGCACTTCGATACTACAACCTATAAGGCTAGTTAGTGTTGCGTATACTTGCATATGTTGATCCAAACCAATGGCTAGTAGGAGTGCAGGTTTAGGTTATTGCACCTCAAAACAGAAGCCGAGTTGCAAAGGGATAATCTAAGTAAAGCTCGAGAAGGACAAGGCTCTTGAGAAGGTTTGCATTGGGATACACTACAATAAGGTGGTAGAGTTTCTCAAATGCAAGAACTTTAATGGGTGACCATGGGAATTGTTTGTTTTCTATTTAGAACATCATAGGGAGGGAGATTGCTGCCAGGCTGCATAGCCCCTTATTGAAACAATGGAATGCTGTGATCTCTTAATGAGATAGACTACACTTATATTCAATTCTAATCCTTGAGTGTTACAATAGGACTGTAATCCCATAAAATAGGAAACTTAGAATATTTACAAGACATAAAATCTTATCTTAAGCAAGACTCCAAGACTGATCTGAAAACTAGAAACTGTGTGAAAGAGTGACTGTAGGAGTTTCACTCAAACACACACACATGGAAAGCTTGGAGGATGGTGTGGATTGGGCCGGTTGTGGGTTTGGAGAAGAATGGGCCGAGTGTGGGTGAGGTAGAGATCGGGCTGATTATGAGCCAGGTGATGTAATTGGAGATTGGGCAGAGGATAATGGCGACAGTAGCGTGGGTGGTGGTAAGGGTACAGGCATACTAGTGGATGTGAAAGGTACAAGAGGGGCCGATGCCCATGGATGTGAAGATGAGATTGTAGAAGATGGTGGTGGCGAAGGAAAAGTGTTGGAAAATGGAAAAATGCTTTCATCAAAGCGAACATGGCGTGCAACGATGAATTTATTAGTAGCAATGTCAAGACAATGATATCCCATATGTGAAGGACTGTAACCCAGAAAAACACACGGGGCAGCGAAAATCCATCTTATGCTTATTGTAAGGGTGAAGATAGGGAAAACACAAACACCCAAACAATTTGAGAAAAGAGTATTCTGGAATTTTATGAAAAACAAGTTGGAACGGAGAAACACTAAGAGAGACAGAAGAGGGCATCCGAATAATTAAATCGACAGCAGTCTCAAAAGCAAAATGCTAATAAGATTGGGGAACAGACCCATGGGCAAGAAGGGAGAGGCCAGTCTCAACAATATGACGATGACGACACTCAACAGAACCTTGCTGGTCATGGGTGTGAGGTGCAGAGAGACGATGAGTAATCCCTAATTTGGAAAAATAGACTGGAAGAGAGCGAAATTCGCCACCCCAGTCGGCCTGCACAGCCTTGATTTTTTGAGTAATAAGCGTTCCACAAGAGCTTGAAATTGGGTAAAAACATCAAACACATAAGATTTACGCACACGAGGGTAAAACCAAATATATTTAGTATTGTCATCAACAAAAAAAACATAGTAGCAGTGTCCAGAAAGGGAAGCAGTAGTGGATGGATCCCAAACATCACTATGTATTAGTTCCAAAGGGAATAAACTTCTACTATGTGTAATAGGTAAAGACAGACGACTGGTTTTGTCAAGCTGACAAACCTTACATAAATGACTAACAGAAGACGAATGAAAAAGGTAAATTATTTAATTTTAGCATTTGGCGAAGAAGACGCTCATGAGGATGCCTAAGATGATGATGCCATAAATCAAGAGAACCACGAATGGCAGAGTGCACAGAAGGAGAAGGCATAAGATGGAGTTCGTAGAGGCCACCATTATTCGGTGTGGAAAGAAGTGTTGACTTGGTTTCCTGATCCTTCACAAAAAAATGAGATGGGTGACACTCAAAGAAAACATTATTGTCTTTACAAAATTGATGAACAGAGAGAAGGGACTTAGAGATGGAAGGAACATGTAGTACATTATTAAGATAAAAAGAATGAGATGAATGAGAAGGGATAGAGGATGAACCAATATGAGATATACCTAAACCCTTACAATTACCAATGTGCAATTGATCCAAATCATTATACTCATCATACTAGGAAAGGGACTGAAGGTCAGGAGTGACATGGTGAGAAGCACTAGTGTCAGGGTACCAAAGTAATGCAGTAGAGGGATGAGGGGTGGGTAAAAGTGGTGGGTTGGGGTTTGGGTAAGTAGTCATGGCCATGGGAGAAGGGTAAGAATGGTAATTGTATGAGCCGCGGGTGGCGTGGGTTAATTAGGGTAGGGGTAGGCTGGAGAAGTGGGAAAGTCAAACTGAGGGTGATAAAAACAACGGACAGTGCTATGGTTCGTTCGCTTGCAGATGGCAGACTAGAATCGACCATAACCTGGATGGTAACCTCCACGTCCCCCGTAAAAACCTCAGCCACGACCCCCACGCCCACCACAACCACCCCAATTAGGAAAAGAAGAACCAGGAGTGCCGGAGGGAGTAGAGCATTGGACATTATTGACGATTTGCTGACTAGAAGTAGGCATAGCATCAGTGATGGAAAGCTTCTTTAGAGAAATGCCATGAAGAAACTCATGGCTTAAAAGCATGGCATGCAGATCATCATAACTGATCGGATTAGTCTGGGTAAGAAGAGAGGAAACCATAGCCTTGAATTCGAACTTGAGACCACGATAAATATGTAAATTAAAAGCGCCTGGGCAAAGAGGATGGCCAATGGCAGAGAGCTCGGCAGCAATGGATTTGGCTTGTTGCAGAAACTAGGAAACTGATTCATCAGTCTTTTGTTGAAGATCAGAGAGTGTCATATTGAGGGACATCAAGCGACTCTTAGATGGAGCAGTGAAGGCAACCGTTAAGGCTAGCCAGATATCACGGCTGGTGCGCCTACAGAGCACAAGGGAAAATACCTCTTCAGTAAGGGAGGAAATCAGCAGGCTGCAGATTAACGAGTCCTGATGACGCCAAGTAGCAGCAGCGGTAGGGTCTGCTGGGCATGGGATCGTTCCATCAAGATGTCTGAATAAGTTCTGGCCGTCAAGAAACGACTCAATCTGGATTTGCTAGAAGATTAAGTTTTTGGAGGTAAGTTTGATAGAGATGTAATGGTGGGCCTAATAAAGAGAAGAAGTAGGGGAGAGAGTAGGTGCAAGGGAGAGGGAAAGGGATGAAACTGGGCTAAGAGTGTCAAGAACAACACCTATTTTTAACGCGCTTTCCAGGAGGCGAGAAGAGAAAATAAAAATAAAAATTAGTAGCTCGGTGGAGCTTCTATGGTTCTGATACTATATTGAAATAATGGAATGCCATGATCTCTTAATGAGAGAGACCACACTTATATTCAATTCTAATCCGTGAGTGTTACAATAGGATTATAATCCCATAAAATAGGAAACTTAGAATATTTACAAGATATAAAATCTTATCTTAAGGAAGACTCCAAGACTGATTAGGAAACTAGAAACCGTGTGTAAGAGTGATTGTAGGAGTTTCAATCAAACACACACACATGGAAAGCTTGGAGTGCACGCCCAGCTGGTGAAGGAAATCTCGTTTGAGAAATTCTTGGATGATTTAGGAGCATGTGATATAAACCGAGAAAAGAAAGTGTATAGCCACGCTTTCTCTTAATACCACTGCACCAATGCGATGGCCAATGAGAATGTTGGCGGTATCCAACAAGGGTGGGATTTTTCCTTTTACAGAGGAGCGGGACAATCATTTCTCCCTTCCTGTGTCAAGGCACAGATGCCACGCAACCTAGCAGTCTTCTTTTTCCCAACATTTTTTTATAGGTCCTACTCTATCCTATTCTATGAGTGGGGAGGGAAGATGTGAACTAAGAGACTTGAACCCAAGACCTCTTAGTAGGATGGGCTTTAACACCCCACACTCTGCTAAGTGCACTAGGCACTTGGATAACTATAATTTAAGGGGGGAGGGTTTCCTACAAGGACATTGTAAGAAGGAATCGGCACGCTACACCAATGAAGGTTTAGAAAATGGTATCGTTCATATGGGATCCACATGATTAAATTAGGAGAGACAGTGTTAGTTGGGCCCCATTGTATTTTCCATAATTTAATAATGGGTTTTGCTTTGTAACTATGGTTGGTTACATTGATCTTGTAACCATGACGATGAGGGGAAAAAAACCATTCATATGAAAGGCTATTTTTGTTAATAAAAGTGTTAGCCTCATGATGATCATTTAATTAAGATGCAAAACCTTTGTTGTCTTTTTTTGTGCCACGTAAGATGATGACAACCCTTGTGCCACATAGGATAGTAATAAAGAAAATAGAATGAAGCATGGAATGAAGTGGGAAAATGGTAATCACTCATTAAGACATAAAATCTTTGTCATATTCTCATGATCCTAACCCTTAGTTGAGTTGCTTCAACGGATAAGAGAAAACAGAGAACTCCAACAAAAATGGGCAGATCAGATAGTTAAGGTTGATTGTAATCCAGACATTTTTGGATTTTTACAATGTGATATCTGTTGTAGGTTCTAAATCCTAAACTTAATAAACCTTTTTCACAGTCAAAGGGTATAAGAAAAAGAAACCAAAGGGAATTTTGACCATTAATTAGCATTCAAAACTGAAATTGACTAATACACTCCCCTTGAATTGCAAATCATTGAGAACCACTGTTCCATTGGATTCAAAAATATATGATCCTACACTCCATAGTCCATACTAACTAGTAATGATAGAACAAGGTTTCCTTCATGACC
Organism: Telopea speciosissima; assembly: GCF_018873765.1. Lineage (NCBI taxonomy): Eukaryota > Viridiplantae > Streptophyta > Magnoliopsida > Proteales > Proteaceae > Telopea > Telopea speciosissima. The sequence goes on from NC_057923.1 coordinate 53,408,387, forward strand.
ATTAAAGGAAACTTGCCTGCATTGCTAAACTGTTTCAGCACAGAACTTTTTTACACCACATTTAAACACGTAATAGACACATCAAACTAAAAAAAAGGAGAGACTCTAAAAATTAAGAATGAATATATCTATTACCTAGACACTAGGAGGCAAGCAGACGTGGCCTACAAATTATTTACTCGATGAGTAAACTGAAACTGACTTATAGAGGAAGAGTTTGCGAGAGCCAAGATAACCAAGAAAACAGAAGTTGTTTACCAACTCAAACCAGCACAGGAGTCCTAGGTTAATGATTGGCAACTAAAGTAGTACGAACCATCCAATACAATTTACCTCTGATGTTGTCAGATAGTGTGCACGAAAACATTTTCGGCAACACCTGGATCATCAAATTTCGATGACCAAATTGGAAGATATCACCCCCAAAAGTTTCCCACAAAAAATGTACAAAAAACTATCTAAATTAGATAGTTTTGACAAAGTTAGAAATTCACCGTTGAACCAGCTGACTTGCCGGTGAAAAAACAAAACACATATTCCTCCGGCGAGTGAGCTAATTAAATTCTATACTGAAAGTCAGTCTCGCCAAAGAATTTGAATTATAGTAGGTGAACCCCTCCCCCCTTTACGCGCCAATGAAGCCCCTTGTGCGCCATTGAAGTCCTCCCCATCCCCTATGCCTATAAACAACAAGCCAGGAAGAAGAAAAAAGGGAGATGAGAAGGAAAGAAAGAAAGAGAGAGGAGGTTCTAGGAAATTTTCACTAGAAGTCTCCAACAAACCCGCAAAGTTACTATTTTGCGAGAATTATCCTAAAAGGGACAGAACTCCACCCAACCAAGTCATGCCCTTTTAGGGCCCAAACAGGTAAATTGCCTAACCCTAACCCTCTTTTATTTCCTTTATTTATGTTATAGTATAGCTTTCATTTTCAGTAGTTTTCCAAAACCTCTATGTCGTTGTAATGTTGAATTTGCCATAAATAGAAGTCTTTAAATCGCCTATTTATGCTGCTAGAATGTTAAAACTGTCATAAGTAGAAATCTTTAAAGTCTTATATTATGTTGTTATAATGCTTATTTAGGATTTGTCAAATGATAAAATGTTCATGCATGTCGTTGTGCTGCTCAAATGATTTACAAAACATTTAAATAACACCATGATTACTAATGCTTACGTATGTTGTTGCTACCTAAATGAAATATGCACCATAATTACTAATCCCAACCCTAAAATGAATCTTTCCAAGGAACCCCATTAGACACATTGTCATTGTCAATTGATTCCCCAAATCATCCGTATAATTGAGATAACTCCTGAAATGCCCTAAGCCATGCCCCATTTCCGACAAAGAAAGCCGAAAAGGAATCTTTTGCTATGAGATTATGATTAAGATACTTCCTACATTTTCAGCTTCTACACGAGATATGGAAGTTTACATTATTTAATTCCAATACTTTCCCATGCATATAACTGTTTTCAAAATGTTTTTGAACTATGCTCGGTTTGATCCTTAATGAGGAGGGTATGTAGGCAAGCTCAGTCATCTTTTCTCCTTTTTTACATATATATTTACATGATGCTCAATCTAAATTAAGAATTATTATAAAGCATGTTAGTTATTAATCAAGCAATAATAATACAAATGGTCTGCATAGAAAGAGACCGGCTTTTAGCCAGACGAGACTGGGTGTGTAAAAACTTCTCAGCATGTAACATTGTACCTACTCAAAAATCAGAAAAGACTTTCACCTAATCATGAGTCAATTCTCTCTCTCGAAAGAGAGAGAGAGACATGTGTTGATCCTAGACCCTTCTCTAGATGGCAACTCCTCTACACAAAAAAAAAATTTCCAGGCTACCATCAACAAAATCCTCGTTGTCGTCTCCCCCCCTTGTCGCAATTGGCCCCACCCCATCAGGGAGCGAGAGGAAGCCCAAAGAGAGAAACCACACCACAAGACGGAGACAGGAATGAAACCCCATCTTTGCCGCCTATACCCTGCATTTAAGCTTATTAAGTCATAGGGAGAATTCCTGTCAGAAGGATTCTTCTTGGATGTGGACCTTTGTCCGATTGTGAATTTATTGGAGTTCTTGTAGAATCAACATAGACATGGGCAACCTAAACCACTAAAAGTATAGTTTTGTCAAGCTAACATAAAACCAGAATTAACAATACACAGGCCCATGGCAAAGATTAATGGGTTGCAACTAGTTATTAACTGGGTGTGAGGCAAAATAAGAGACATATCTAAATCAAGAAAAGAGCCAAACATACTTGTAAACAAATCCTCTATGCACCTTTGCAGCAATGAGGAGACGACCTGCTTTCTGTGCCTCTCTGCAGACGCAGGGGTAAGGCTCTCGTGCATTTACGGCTCTTCTGAGACCTCGCAGCAGGAATCTCGTGCACAAGGTACGTTTCTTTTTTTTCTTTTTTTTTTTTTTTTTTTTTTACTGGCTGGTTTAAACAAAAAGAAAAGTGTCAGCACCACCAGTACATAGAGGTCGTTGCTGGCACCATCATTCGAACGACGAATTTATTTCAATTTTGTCCCTGGTTGAAATAAAACCACGGACTGCTTGATAGTTTACAAGGTTAAAATTTCAGCGAATGACTGATATAATCGAAATTTTACTTGAAATAATAAAAAAATGTGTACTGCTTGATGTTGTATGTTATAGGACTAAACTATGTGTCAAATAGGCTATTTAAGGGAAATGATACATAGATTACAACGTTTACTAACAACATAGGGTCCAAAGTCAAACTACCACTTTGAGATTGATTTTCCCTTTCCAATCTAATGATTCAAATATGTGCAAACATGCTGAAATAGGCATTAAAAGAAGTTTCAGGGAAAATTCCATCATTTGACCATCAAAAAGGCCATTTCGAGTTGATCTCTGAAATGGGCCAAATTTTGATCTCGTTTTGCAGATTTTGATGGTATATTTCAGATTACCAGGGTTGAAATCTTCATAGAAACTGAAATTTTGGAACATTAGCTAGCCAAGAGAGATGTCGTGAAGAGAAGGAAACAGACTTTTCAGTAGGAGTCAATGAAATGTAAATGATTGAATGAGTGCTTTGTCCGAAAACAAATGGGTCTATCAAAATAAAGAGTAAAATAGAATTTAAAAAAAAAAATAAATAAATAAGTGGGAAGGAAGAACAGACAAACATTTCACTGTCTTAGTGGATCAGAGTCCATACCAGTAGCTTCTCTGTAATTTTACCAAAATGTACCAACATGATCAATAGTTCAACCATACATTTTAATTAACATATCTTCCTCTGCAAGGTGAGGCAGTAGATGCCAAAACATCCCCACCAGTAGGGATTACTGGCTTGTGTTAGCATGTAACAGAATTTGGTTACTGATAACACAACTAAGATCCTTGCAGCACATCAATGGATTGTATAAGATGTTATAGAAATTAACTTGCCACAAAAACATATTCATATTTCATTAACAAATAACAACAATTCAAAACTTGACATGGAATACATCCGTTAGGTTCAGTTTATCAAAAGACTAAAGGTTCTGTGGTATGTCAGATTAGACAAACAGATTCTAATTCCTTAACAAACACATCTATGAAACCAAAGTAGAAGTGAAAAGATTGGCATCACTGAGAACGTTGAACCAGGATACAACTTTTGACACTAGTTAATAAAAGGGCCAAGCAATTCAGTCAGTCCAACCTCGCAAAATGAGCACTGTACTTCCTGTAGTTAAAATTCCTTTGATGCGAAATCCAGAATCAAGCTTGTAACCTCACAGGACCTCGTAGAGTGGACTTGCTAGACGAAAGGCTTGGCCGTAGCTGAAACTCAAGTTACAAAGAAGAAATTTCTGCTACAGAAAGAGAATATAAAAACTTCCTTTTCATGGAAAAAATAACTACAATTCAACTTTGTCTTTCTGTATTTTACCATCCTGACCGAGCAACCAACGGTATAACTGTGTCAACTTGCTAGTAACAGGTTTGGGCTCCTGAGCTTCTAACTTACTACTGCAGAGTGAATCATAGTCATGCTTCAAATGAGGATTGACGATCCTTTCCTGCAATTAAGAAAAAATAAGAATAAAAATAAATTGAACCAAGAGATTAGCAATTAAAACAAGAAAGCAAGATTGCAGACAGTACCTTGAAAACATCAAATGGACAGAAATCCTTATTATCACAACCCTGACCATACAAAAACAACATCAAAAGCCTTAAAATATAAGCATGAAAAGTATGGTTAACAAGATATTTGGGTATAAGATGACAATGTCAACTTTTGAGTAATGTAAATAAGACATACAACTAAAATCTGAGCTAAAATGACCATAACATTGAATGGATATATGCATTACAAGACAGTAGAGATTGGGAAATTGACTAGCAAGTCAAGGTCCTCAGAAGAAGCATTATGTTGAAGCCCTTGGGTCTTCACTTGCTACCTATTCAACCTTTAACTTGCTTCCTCAATCAACCCCAACCACCGTCACCCCCCCCCCCCCAAAAAAAAAAAAAAAAAAAAAAAAAAAACATTCTGTTTCGTTACCTATGAAGCCAAGGCCAAATTCTAGCCAGTGAATTGTCAACTATTTGCTTTGATTGATTTAAAGGCATTCAAATCTTTTCGTCGCCTCACCTCAAGCAAATAAATTGTGTCCTAGCGCAGTTGAAGCACAAAAAAATACAAATAAAAGTAGTCATCAACTAAACCTTACAGGCATAGGAACTGGAACTTCATTGTGCAGTACTTGCACAAAGTACTTTCTAGAATTGTCGTTTGGACAGCTGTGCAAAACCAGCATATTGTTTCCAGCAAAAGGTGCCACGATGCTACCCTTCCAGTTTCTTCGCTGGGGAGGTTTGGGAGGTAGTTCCAAAGGCTGCTCCCTCAGTATTTGTTCAAATTCTGGAATATTCAGTGTGAACCGCCCATTAGGTAGAGAAGGAAATTCAGAGTAAATTGTGCCATTGAGAAAGAAAATAGGGCAGCAAATCAAAATAACAAATAAGGTAAACCTTTTCACAAACTAGATTTCTGGAAACTAAAATACAATGCAACAGTGCTTCTACTTATGTTCATATTATATATGAGAGCCAGAAATTTCAAGGATCGAAGCTCACCAGATCCCTCAAGAAATAGACCTAGCAAACAAGAGAATGGTACCACTGTCTCAGCATGTGCAAAACGAAGCCTTGCCTTCTCATAAGTGCCTGTAATAAGGTTTTCTGAAGCATAGATGAAAGCTGATTATGATCCATACAATGCAAAAACACACACACACAGCTTTGAACATGGCGTCTTTATTTATTATGCTACATCTGAATGTCCCATTAGTTTTTTTTTAATTTTTTAATTGATGATTTTAGGAGAGACTTTGTCAATCATGCAAAAGGCAAACCATTTAACAGTAAAGGAGAAAAAAAATTACTTTGCAAAGAACTGTACTAACTACATGAATCCAATCTTTGATATTTACAAATTGGGCAAAGGTGGAAGTTTCCTTGATGTCCCAAATATCTTCCATGTGGCATCCATATTGGGACTTAAAATCTGTGGCCATCTTGTCCATGCCATTATCTATCCATTTGGTACATTTCAGCCCAACCCCATTTTCCAATGTGGAGATACAAAGCTTAAAAACAATGTTGAATATTCAACTTTGGCAACGTTGGGGCAACCTTGGTTCAACCATAAAAATACAAGGGTTAGTCCTAACATGTTGGGTCATGAATGGAGATGAGACGCAGAACTTCACGGATTGGCTAATATAAGGGGAGTGTTTCCCATCCAACGGTAGGTTTGACCAGAAACCTCTATGTGGCTCAAGAAAAGTGGACCATCAACTAATGGCTTCATTTATGGGTTCATCTAAATAGCATCTTACCTTAAAAATTTGGATGTAATCAAAGAAACTTTTTTATATATGTAGTAGTCAAAAGGGTAAAAGAATGCACACTGAAATTTTCTACTCATTCTTACCTACCACACACCTCTCCCCCCCCCCCCCCCAAAAAAAAAAAAAGGAAATTTGTTATCATTCTCGTAGTCACTTAAAATTTGTTGTCAAATCATATTGGTTAAGAGGTGGCAATGGTCTGGTTGGGTTGTCAACGGAGGGTAACAACCGCACACTTGGCCCACTCTGAAGTCTGAACAGGCTAATGCCATGTCAAACCCCACAAAAGCTGCCAACACATTAAAATTGTACACCAAAATGTTCTCTTTACCAAATAAATGGTTGTAACACATTGATACAATTAGACAGACTACTACGCAGTTTTCTATTATTTCCATTAGAATACTGACAAAAATATTTAAACTATGAAGATAACCTGGTCTTCGCAAAATGTGCAAATGAATACAGAAACAAAAGGGTTAAAAAAATTGTTCACAGAGATCTTCTGAATTTCATCAATACACAGGTCTTTTCTACCCATCATAGTGTTAGAACAGTAAATGTTAAGGAATTGCGGCTCCCCATCATATAGTTGCTTACTTGCTTTCCCTTATAATGAAGATCGAAAGAGACACAGAGGAACAACTTAGTACTTCTGGAGTCAGAGCGCGATCGTGAACATAGTTAAGCCAATGACAATGCCAGTGATGGGAGAGCCACAACATTGTTACGTTCTTTGTCCACTTTCGGCTACACACAAGGTTTCTGATGAGGATGTTTGGTGTCGAAATAGTATTTTCCAGACCAGAGTAAGATGCAACAACAGTCTGTGCACCATGGTTTATCGACGGTGGTAGTTGGTCCAATGTCATCTCTAAAGATGTTGTTCGCAAACTCAGTTTAAAGAAAGAGCCGCATCCTAAACCCTACAAAGGTACATGGGTGAACAACATTAATCTTAAGATCAACAATTGATGTTTGCTCATGTACTCTATTGGAGAGCTGGTCACTAAATACCTGGTTTGGAGAAAACAAGGTTGCATTCAGAAGAGGGAACCACAGTCGAGGTAGAGGCAGAGGCAGATGTTGGTGTGAGACCCAAAGTTGGTCATCATACGACGAAATACAAGAAGTTCCTCGGCAGAAAGTGTAGTATTAGGAGGTGGTGCTTCAGCAGTCTCAGTAAGATTAGCCTAGCCACGACCACCACCACGACCACGGCCACGACCCCCACCAGGTGTATTAGATGGCCTACCATGTAATTTCGAGCAGTAATCAACCGTGTGACGATCCTTCCCACAATGAGTACACTTTAGAGGTTCCTTTTCAGATGAGGAACTTGTACCAGTATTAGAGGATCCACCTCCAATTAGATAATAAAGCTGATCATTCTGGTTGAGATGGTGGTAACATAGTGGTCCGACGAATATCTTCCAATTGGAACATAGAATATGCTTGTTCCAAAGTAGGAAATGGAGAACGACTCAATACCTGAGATCGAAGCTGATCATATTCCACATTGAGTCCAGTCAAAAAAGTATACACTCTGAATTTGTCCTCCCTTTTCTGAAATTTAGTAGCATCTGCAGAACATTCAGCCTGAAAATCATCATAAAAGTCTAGCTCTTGCCACAAGCTGTGGAGCTCAGAATAATACTGTGACAAAGTACGTTCTCCCTGTTTGGTTGCATGGATTTTTCTTTGGATATCGTAAACCTGAGCATCATTCCCGACCTGGGAATAAGTATCTTGTGCAGCTTTCCAGATCTTAACGGCTGAATCAAGTAAATATCCACGGGCAATGGATGGAGTCATCGAACTGATAAGAAAGGACATGACAAGAGAATTACTAGAATTCCACTTATCCTGTAATGGACCAGCATCAGTTGGTTTGACTGAAGTACCATATATAAATCCCTTATAACCCCTTGAATCGATGGAGAGAAAACATGATCTGGACCATAGTAAATAGTTTGTACCATCGAGCTTCAATGGGTTGGCAGGAAAAGACGGATACTCGTGGTTGTTGCTGTGGGTGGCTGCAGGTACAGTAGTTGCTGTAGAAGGATAAAAAAACCTTGATCACAAAAAAAATCGATCTGCAGAAAAAAAAACTGCTATTCTCGATCTTCACAAAGGGATTGTAAATCTCAATTTTTCCGACAAAAATTGCTGAAACTCTGAATCCCAGAAGCTGCGCATAAATAAGGATCTCCTATTGTATAGAGATCATAAATAGGATTGAGAGAAAAAAGGGAGGTAAAAGTAAGGGCAGATAGTAGATCATACTTGATCAACTCCAAGTATCGCCCTATCAAAAACGATAGGAACTGAACGAAAAAAAACTTACGGCTGTAAGAGAGGGCTAAGGCTTAGTTGTGGCTAGAAGAAGAATAATCGATTAAGGAGAGATTGATTTTGAGAAGAAGAAGAGGAGAATAAAAGAGTAGGAGAATCGATCTAGGGATTTGGGAATTATTCCTTAGGTATCGTGTTTGGCTCTGATACCATGATGGAATAATTGGCTGGCTTGTCAATATGACAGCCCCTACACGATTTATTTATAATAGCTATGAAAAAAGTTCCAGAATAGGAACAATTACAATAATGCCCTTAGGCAGAAACTAAAATAGAGAAAAGCCTCATGGGTCGACCTTATAACATGGTCGACCCATGTTACATTAATACCCATATTTCGACAGTCTCCTCAGTCCTTGCCCAAACTCGACAGAGTCGAGTTCTTTTCCGAGAAGAATTGATGCAGTAGCACTCGACTGGTTGGACCAGCATGGCCGAGTTTGGAAACTGAGACCCAGACAGAACAGGTCCAACCTGGGTTTTTGGTCCAACAAGGGTTGGTAGTTGTTTAGTTATTCTGTCTTTTATTCATTTTTTTAGTTGGATACGTAGGAATAGGCTAGTATAGTTTTAGAGTAGGAATAGGAGATAAGAGTTTGTATGCAAGTTAGTTACAGTTTGAACCCAATTTGCTCATTTTCAGTCCATCAAACCAAGGAAACAATAACATAGTGGTTGCTCCAACCGATGGATCACCATTTTTCTGGTATAAAAATCCCAAAAAGAACTGTTCTGGTAACTCTACTCAAGGTGTCCATTTACTAACCTGGTTCAACCAGCCGATCCTGAGTGTCAACTATGTTTCAGACCTTTCAGATACAAAAAGTACTCTAATAGAGCATGGCAGTGGCACTAGAAGAAAGGGAATGGTTCAAAAATTCAAATTTCAAAACCTGGCAAAGCTGCAATTATATTCAGAGACTACTACGAAAAGTACCAGATTATTTAAGTTACCTTCTTTGGACTTTATAGCTTGCTCCATGGACTGAACAACATCTTGAAGTAGTGGCAATCCCATGCGATAATTTATTGCTTTACCATATCCCTTCAGTATAAATAGTTCCAGATCGTCTGTCCACTCCAGTAAAGAAATCTGTACAAGCACAAGTATCTCCCAATATAAGAAGCATTATACATTCAACAAACAGGGAAGAGTTCGTTAAATTACTCTGCGAGCATTATCAGAACTATAAACATTTAACCAAATGATGTTACAAGAATACTGGGAGCAGAAACAAAGGATACATATATGTCAAAATAATAATACAAACTGAAAACTAGTGAATTGCATCTTGTAGTTATTCCATCAATATTGAAGTTAAAATCATTGTCAGAACTATACAAATACTTGAACAAATGATGTTACAAGAACATCTGAGGCAGTGATAAAGTATTCAAAAATATCGAACAAGAAAAATGCAAACAAGAAACTATTGAGTTCTACTTGGCTTTATTGCATGGATACAGGTGTATGTGCTAGAATATGACATGGGTAAATAGTGGAAAAGAAATCAATGATGAGCAGGGACTAACAAGCAATATGGCAGATATTTATGAGTCATGTCGTCTACCTAAGAAAGGAAATACATAAACTACATGATTCTATCTATTCCACCAAAAGAAGCCCTACGGCCAATCCAGCAGCAATAACAGAAGCAATATTCTACAATTTCCCAATTGGGTTATACTATGTTAGCTTAAGGTATGGGGTCTTATCGAGCTGCTTTATTTCATTTGATCACTCATGCCTATTCTAAAGCATTGTTATTTTTAGTGCATGGATTGGGGAGGAGCATTTCCTTTATGGATCGGCCTTATTTTATCTATTTTGGCATATAGACTATCCCAATAGGTCTGAAAGAACATCGCCAGGTAACCAACAGTCTCATCCACTCAAATTTTTCAAGGTAGGGTTGGTACCAAAACCAATAGATTGCTTGACTAAACTAGAAGATGAATGACCATGGAGATCTTCTGTGAGCATAGCCGGGTGGGGATGAAAAGCTTCAGTAAAGATCAGTAGGATAAATGTTCAAAATCTGCGTGCAAAGGAGAGGAAGATCCACCTTAGCAATTGTATTGCTGGTCATCAAGGTTCAAGATCTCATCTCGTCTCATTTCGCCATTTTGGGCAGGTCGAGATTTCCGAAATATCCGAAATTTACCGAAATATGGTATTTTTTCTGCCATATTTCGACAGTCCATCTCGGTGGGTTTTTATCCATATTAAGGCTTGATACTTCATGTACACCCTTATTTAAGCTAAATAAACACATCTAAACTTTCATATTGCAAAAAAGTGAACTCAAAGTGGTGTTTTGGGTTTGCACCCTTGATTGACATTATACGGTCGGACCCTGATGTATAAATAGTTAAATACACATTGTATAAGTACTAAAAGACATAATAACAAAATTTAAACAAAGTAATGAAACAAGAATAAAGTCAAATGTAACCTTTAGTTTAAACTTTAAATTCATAAAGTCATAAGTGCATAAGTTCATAAGTCATAATTCATAAACTCCAAAAAAGAAACTCCATAAAGTCATTAGTTCAATGCTCAATAGTTAATACACAAAGTCACAACTCACAAGACTCACAACTGTCATAAAACAAATCCTAGTAATAATTGCTATGCCTTCCTGGATCGACCCCACTCATGCTCTGCTGGAGTCGACGTCCATTGCTCTCTGTCTGAAGGACATACGTGGACCACAGTATAGTTTCGGAGAAGAAACGAGTGTAGTCATCTACAATTGCCATGTAAATCCCGAAATATCACGAAATTTTGCCGAAATTTGTACTTTTTTCATTTCGTATGGCCATTTCGTCTCAGTAGTGTCGAGATTTCCAAAATATGCCGATATATCGGCGATATTTCGCGAAATCTTGAACCATGCTGGTCATTACATGGGGATCCCAAACTTTCCAAATTGAAAAACAAAAAATAATCATTAACAACCTACAAATCTGGCATTGCTCAAGGGTCTTAAACTAGGTGCAATCTATCATGCTACATCCTTAAAAGATTAGATGTTGATTTTTTTTCTTCCTCTGAACAAGATGCTCCAGTGGCATTGCTGAGAGGAAAAATATGGCTCCATGCTCTTGAGCTGTTCCTTAATTTTAGAATCCTTGTTTGAAAATTTTACGCCGAAACAAAAAGAGCCTTAGGGAATTTCCAGCTGAGGATAGTCCACCTGATGTGAGAACTTGGCATATGGAATCCTTGCAGTCATCAGGAAACCTTCTCCCTAGTTTTAACAGCCATCCATGTGGACATATGCCATTTCTCTTGGGTCACATACAACTAACAGGATGATAGACGATGTTGATGACCAACACTGACATGGTGAGCAAAAAGACATGAGTATTATGACTTAGGCAATATATATCCTTTGGTAGTAGACATGGAACTAAATCTTGTTGAAACTTGCAGTTTCGACCAAAATATCTCGGCTTCGACAAGTACCAAAACGAAACCTAAGGTGGATACTGGATCGTACCAGGCTTCGACCATATTTCGACTATTTTGGTAGTTTTGATCAGTTTCGACTGAAACTGGTTGAAACAGCCACTAAAAATCCTTTATCTCCAACGAAACCCGACTTATTTCGCCAGGTTTCGACCGAGAGCTACTGGTTTTGCATGTTTCAACTCCTAGAAAGAGGATTTTGCCAAGAACTTAGATCATAGTACACATACCGAGAGAGGCTACACTCGAGGTCCATGCAAGCAGTTCAGATCTGAGGAGGCAGCTGGGATGGGCATGGATGTTTTGAGCTTGGCTGGCACACTGGAAGCCATGAGTTTGGGTGAGAGTAGAGGATTTGGGCATTGGCGTGCACCATCCTTCACAGGACAGAGCCCCAATCCAGCACATCATGTTGATAGTAGCTTCGAGAGCATTGGTTCAGCTGCAGGGTATGGTGGATATGGTGGTGGATGGGGGACCATCCTTTGAGAGCACCAGTTCGGCATTCGGAGGGTATGGTGGCTATGAGAGTGGCTATGGTGGTGGCTACGGTGGTTCTTCTAGTTCATTCCCCAGCACTAAGTAGGGGGGGTTCAAGTGGTGAGTCATCTTTCGTCAACATTATCTTCTTGTTTCTGAGCCAACAATCTGTGTTGGATCAACCAGTTTCAATCTCCTTAAGCCATTCCCTAGGTTGGGATACCTCTAAAATGTTGATGATGGGGCTTATAGGTGGGCAGCCATGGACTATTAGAACAATTGGGCCTAAAATATGTGGTGCATTCCGAGGAGTGGCTATGATTTATACAATTATACACAGCTCGTGCAATGCAGGCGCCAAGAAATCTTGTTTTTTCATTCTAATGTAGATTTTAATCATAGTTGTTAAGGCATCGCCTAGGTGACCGCTTTGGCATCAAGGCACCTTGACAACTAGTGTCTCCTTGGTGGGCCTTTATTTTTGGATGAATAAATAATTCATTACAAAAACCTCAAAAGTGAGGTGGTGAGATTATACAAGGAAAGGGGGAAAACAGAAACAAAATGAAAGAGTCCTAAGAAAGAGGGCCAAGAGGATGGGTCAAAAAAATCGATAAACCCTAGGAAACAACAATAAGCCTATTCCTTGGGGTATCAATAACTGAACAATGAGATAACATGTGGAGTTTAGAGCTGACATCAAAGTGGATGGCTTTCCAAATAATGTCTAGAGAGCGAGAATTGGATGTCCATCTTCGAAGATTCCGCTCCATCCAAAGGTGAGAGATGGTGGCGCCAAAAACAAGCTTCCTTGCTGTATTACAAATAGATCTCCCGGAGAAGGTCATATCAATCCAAAGTCATTCCATTGAGAAAGGGAGGATTTTACGGGGGCGAGGCCAACAACTATCTAAGGCTCATTTCCAAATGGAGGCGAAGAAGGGACAGGAAAAGAAAAGGTGGTAAATATCCTCCAAACCATTCCAACATAAGGCACAACTAGGGGGGCACTTGTATTTGTTTATGGATGAGGAAGGACTGGGTGGGGAGGCATTGGGAAAGAGATCTCCAAACCGTGAAGCTATGGCGGGGGATGTGACCCTTAAACCAAACAATCTTATACCAAAGGACCAGGAGACGCAAACTCGAATGAAACTCCAAGCAGAGGATGAGAAGAAAAGGCCATTAGGGGAGGGTAGCCAGGTCACAGGATTGGGAAGGGGGGAGGTAAGGTTGGGAGGGGAAGAAGAGAGGCTTAAACCAGGGCAAGGGGAGGGTAAGGGGAGGGAGGGAAGGACCAAGAACCTTGGGTGATGAAAGAGGCAACAGGAGCAAACTTATCAATACTAGAAGAGTAGACTGATATAGCGCCAACCGCAGAGAAAAGAACACCCATAGGATGCCAGTGGTCAAGCCAAAAGGAGGTGGAAGACCCATCCATCTTAGTGGAGATGGCTCCAAGGGAAATGGGGCGGAGAATGATGACTTTGCGCCAAACCCAAGAAGCATCAGAGAGTTGGGGGCTGTCCAGAGAGAGTCATTCTTGAGAGGGCTCAAATAGATCCACTTGACCCAGATGCTATCATGTTTGGAAACAATTTTCCACCACAATTTGAGGAGACACATCGTGTTTAAGTCCTTGATCCTTCTCAAACTAAGGCCTCCTTTTTTGGGGAGGCAAGTGGAAGCCCAGCTGAGAGGGTAAAGGAATTTGGAAGTTTAAGCTCGTTTCTAGAGGAAAGAACACATCAGAATTTCCATAGCTTTAATAGTGAATTTTGGTAGCCCAAAGACCCCACACCAATAGATGTAGGAGGATTGAAAAACGGATCTGATGAGCTCTAACCTCCCAGCATAAGAGAGGAGTTTGCCCTTCTGACGTTGGAGCCTTTTGCTGATCAGATCAAGCATCAGGGTACAGTGGTGGCTAGTCAGCATGGCCGGAATAAGGGGGAGCCCCTAGTATTTGATGGGAAGGTGGCCAAGGGAGAAGCCAGTGAGCTCTAGAAGAGAGGGAATATCTGCATCCGACATACCAGAAAGGAAGAGATGGGATTTAAGGAGATTGATCCGGAGATCGAAAAGGCTCTTAAGGAGATGTAAGGAGGACATGATGGACGAGATGGAGGGATTGACTTTGGAGAAGATCATACGACCATCCCCTAAATCAAGGCGGGTGAGATTGAGAAGAAAAAAAAACAAGGGTGGTTTTTGTTGGTGTCGCCTTGTGTCTAGGCCCCCTCCAATGCCTTGGGTCACCTAGACACCATGGTTTTGATTGTTTTAATAGCTTATTTACATTTCCAATAGTTAAATTATATGTAGACTCGATGCTTATAATAGGGCTACTGTACAGCAACATTCAGTGTTACCTAGCAAACTTGGGTCAAAACCACAAGTACCATTTTGGGGGTTTTTTTTTGTAAAACTAATTCATGGAATATGTTTAAAATGTTAAAAATACACAACTACTACTCAGCCCTATCCAAATGAGGTCGGCTACATGGATCCTTGCCCTCAAATCAGCTCTATTTGAGGTCATACTAGATACAAGGCCTAAGCTATGCATGTATTTCCTCACTACTTCTCCTAAGGACTAAGGTCATTTAGGTCTACCCCTAGCTCTTTTAGTTCCATAAATCTGAATGAAATTACTCCCCCGTACTAGTGCATCCAAAGGCCTCCGTTGAACATGGCCATACCTCCTCAAACGACTTTCTGCTAGCTTATCATGTATCGGAGCAAATGCCAAATCATCTCTAATATGAGCGTTCCTTACTTTATCCTTCCTAGTTTTGCCATTCATCCATCTCAACATCCGCATCTCCGCTACACTGAGTTTATCTATATGATGCTTCTTAATTGCCCAACATTCTGCACCATACATCATAGCCCGTCGTATGACTGCCCAATAAAATTTCCTTGAGTTTTAAAGGAATACATCGTTCACACAGCACTCCGGACGCACCTCTCCACTTCATCCATCCTATTTTAATTCTTTCTGAAACATCATCCTCTATATCACCTTATATTGATATACGTAAACCCAATAAGGGCATTTTGGGTATTTTCTATGTTTTATTTCCTTTATTTCCCCCTCTAGCTATCATAGTTGGCTATGGAGGGTTATATATGTAATTCTGCCCTATTAATGAAATCTATAAGTAAAGGGGCTGAGTGAAGACATAATTCACTCAAGCATTTCAGCTCAATCATTCCTTCTCATATTCTAACATGGTATCAGAGAAAAATCTGATCTAGGGTTAGAACCAGCCTTTAACCCAATCGTTTCTCTCTCTCTAACAGCCCTCTCTTCACCTTCAATCTTCTTTACCTTCCCCACCTTCTTCTTCCTTTCTTCTTGGTCTGAAATCTGCACTAGGGCAGCACATATGAGGTGATCAATTGATCTTGCGCTGTCCTCTACCTACCTCAATCAGATTATGTTTTAGAAGATTGTTCTTGGATTGATAGCTGCTGCCACTTTCTGCGATTTTGGAGTCTTTATCTCTTGAAGGTCGAATCTGCCCAAATATTGGAGATCGAGTCTTCTATCCTTGAAGATCCACATCAGCATCCTTGGACAGCTTCTATCAATCTTCTTTCTGCACACATCAGCACCCTTCAACAGCAGCCTCAGTCCTTCAACCAAAAAGTCGATCTCAACTGTCAGGTTTTTCAAAACCCTGACACTCAAATCGATTTGGGGTTCCCCTTATCTGTTGCTGCTGATTTTTTGAGGGAAGCTTCCCTCATTATAGAGAAGTACTCGATCCAAATTTGAGGCTCTTCCTCCAAGTATTGGTTAAGATATCACCATTTCTCCTCTCAGCTATCGATTTCCACATACAAGGATGCTCAACAGGTGTTTGATGATTTGCCTCTTATAGTTCTCCTCCTCAGATTGGTGTGAAATTTTGAGGACTCCTTTCATCATCATTGAAGAGTTCTCGATCAATTTTTCAGCCTATTTTATTGGAGATTTCTTGGGGATATTGCTGTTTCCATTTTCAGCAATTACTTTCTTGTGTTGCTGTCGTTTGTTGGAGCATTTCTTTGAATCATTATGACAGGTTCAGACTCCTCTTCTGCAACTTCTGGGCTTGATGGACAGTCCCAGACAGAGTTGCTTCCTCTTGCTGCTCCTATCAAGCTCGATGGGACAAATTACCTCAAGTGGTCTCGGACTACTTGACCATTGCTGGTCGTGGTCTTACTGGCCATGTCCTTGGGACTAACACTATGCCTGCTGAACAAGGTTCTCCGCAAGAGAAGTGGATGTCACATGAAGCTATGGTGATGTCTTACTTGCTCCACTCTATGCAACCAGATCTGTCCGACAATTTCTTGCTTTTGGAGACAGCCCATCAGATCTGGAGTGCCGCCAAGGAGACTTATGGACGTGTTGGAAATGCTGCTCAGGTGTATGAGATTCGCAAGAACTTCCATGACCTCACTCAAAAGGAGTTGTCTGTCCGCAGCAATTGGATTATTACTCCCACTATTAGCCCTCTATACCTACTGATATTGCTGCCTACTGTAAACACATTGACAGTATTCGTGCTTACAACTTCTTGGCAAGTCTGAATATGGAGTTGCTCCTACTGTTGCTAGGTCTACCCTACAGACTACTTCCAGCCCCACTCCCATTACCATTACTGATTATGGTAATGCTGCCTCCAAAGAGCCTGTCAAGTGTGAACACTGTAACAAGCCTTATCACACCAAGGCTCAGTGTTGCAAGTTACATGGGAGACCTTCTGATTTTGAGGCGAAACGAGGCCGAGGGAAGCTCAAACCGAAGGCACATTTGACTGAAGCTGCTGCTCCTACAGCTACAGTCCCCTTTACTGACACTGGTTTTTCTCCGGATGAGCTACTAGCCCTTTGTCGCATGCTTCAGATACCTTCCGCTACACCTTCTACGGTGTCTACGCCTGCTTCCTCTTCTGGTTCTTACTTTGCCTTAGGTATTCCGGTCGGTAGTAATTGTGCATGGGCTGTCTCTAGTCCTTGGATAATAGACTCCGGTGCCACTGACCACATGACTGGTTCCTCCCATGTATTTCATCATTATTCTCCTTGTTCTGGAAAAGATACTGTACGAGCGGCTAATGGTTCCCTTTCTCCCATACATGGAAAGGGTTCCATTCACTGCTCTCCTACTCTTACACTAAATTCTGTTTTGCATGTTCCTTCATTTCCTACTAGTCTTCTTTCCATTAGTAGTCTAACCAGAGATTTAAACTGCAAAATAACTTTCTTTCTCTCTCATTGTGTCATACAGGATCTGATGAAGGGGCACACGATTGGGAGTGGTAAGGTACACGATGGTTTCTACATACTCGACACGGGTCAGACTTGTTCACCATCGGCTTCATCCTCAGTGCATCAGTTACATTAAGTCACCTCTCCAGATCTCCACTTCGAACTTTAGCTTTTTTGTTTCCTCATCTTGTCAAGGATTGTAAACTGGATGAGTTATTATGTGAGGCACTGAGGCCTGTGTTTTGGCCAACTAGGCTCGTTCAACCTATTCTCAATTAAATAAAAGAAGTATTTCTCCATTTGCTTTAGTTCATACTGATGCGTTGGGCCCTGCCAGTCGTGTCTCCATTTCTGGCCATCGTTGGTTTGTTTCCTTTATTGATTGCTTTACTCGGGCCCAGGTTGGTGCTAAATTAAAATTCTAAGTGATAATGGCAGAGAATACATGGAGGGACAGTTCCAAACGTATTTGGCTGAAAATGGAATCATCCATCAGACCAGTTGTGTTGACACTCCTACCCAGAATGGCGTAGCTAAGAGAAAAAACACACTTTCTTGAAGTAGCTCGGGCCCTTATGTTTGCTTGTCTTGTTCCTCCTAAGGTTCTACTACTCGGGTCTCGGTGGCATCTCGGCCAAGCCAGAAACCAAGTCGAGCCGAGATCTCGCGCCGAGATCTCGGCGAGTTGGTGCAATTTTTTTTTTTTTTACTCGAACCCCCAACTCGGTGGGTTTTACACATTTTTTGGGTTTGAAACTTGATATCCAGCCTATGTCAGGCCATTTAAACACAATGGCATGCCCAGATTTGCGAAAAAACAAGTCCAAATATGAGTTTTACTTTGGACCATAGGTTGGTACGCGACGAGTCGTACTAAAAGTCTAAAACAACCTACTCTACATATAATTTAGTAAAACTAAGCAAATTTAGCAATCAAAACATTCAAATAAAAAGTACATTACATCAATGTTCACTAAATTTGTTACATAAAATATGATTAAGTAATAAATTCATCCCCATATTGATCCACAAAGAATTCCCATGTCATGGAATTGCTGCAGTGTTGCACATAGTGTGACACGGCTGCCATATAAGTCTTCTGATCAACATATACCAGTCTCCCTATCTTAGGGTACATGGGAGGCTGTTGGTATGAGGTGTAAGATGAACTGCTACTGTCATATTGAGTTTGAGGCATGTATGGCTGGTTTGGGACTGGGAATATGTACCCAAAACCTGACCCAGAGCTTTGATTGTCATACTCAGCTGCTGATTGCCCATACTGACCATAGGCACTATAATCAGAACCGGTGCTCTCTTGGCCATAGTCATAGCCATGATGATGCTGAGATGATTGCCATGACTGATGCTCACTAGTAGTATCTATACTCATGCTTCCGAAACTTGCAAGCATGGTGTTCATACTATTGTCATCATCTTGAGCATCTGACTGATGTGAGTGTTGGCGACCCTTCTTTCTTTTGTATGTTTTAGGGTGGTCACCATGCTCTTGATCTTGAGTGGCATGCGTAAACTGAGACTCACCGGTGAAACGCACAGGGTCCCCCTGCGTTCCCACCTCACACTGGTATTGCTCGTGCATCCCCTCATGACGATCATCATAATAACCGCCACTCGGCATGCCACAACCACCACCACCACCACCATCACCACCATTACCATCACCATCATCACCATCACCACTGTCATCACCACTACCATCATCATCATTAGCAGGACTTCCTACAGCAGGCTCAAAAGGTTTCGGTGACTCTGCATGTGCACGCCCCTCTTGCGACGACATATAATCCTCAACATCAGTGTCGACAAACGTAATGGTGGGGTCGGGCCTACCCCCAGGCTGATCTATATCAGGTGTACCACGATCCCTCACCCACTGGAATAGGGGATCCTCATCGTCATCAGAGTCCTCTTGGAAAATGTTGGACAGTTCAATGGGTTCTTTATCATTGGCCTCAATTCCTTCACGTATGTGCCTCATCCTTAATCTCATATTGTAGTACACATACACAAGCTGCTCCAGTCGTTCGCTACCCAACCTGTTCCGCCTCTTTGAATGTATCAATGATAATGTACTTCAATTGCGCTCACATCCGGAGGATGAACAAGTTTGTGAGAGCACTCTCACTGCTACCTTCCTCAGGTTGGGTGAACTTGTACCATAAAGCACCCACCAGTCGGCTGCATTACATATATAGAATAGTAAGAATATGTACATTCTAAAGAGATAAAATTATAATTCATAAATGTAAATATGTAATATCATGCCACCTACCAGGGTCTGACTTTTGTCTACCCTCCACTGCAGCTTGTCGACCAAAACTTGCTGAGGCCTCTCTAAAGTATTTGATCTATTTTCAATTTGAGGAATTAGTATTTCCTATTTAGTAATTACATTCATAAACTAACTACCAAAGTACCAAAGTCCCATACTCTCACCTCATCATTGCAAGCAGATTGTGTCTTTAGATTGAGCTCTAACTTCGCAGTAACAGTTTGAACTGCCTCTAATAATTCTATGTCTAGCCCAAGATCATGGGAGTAGTGATACTTTGGATTCAAATAGTATACTGTTAAAGTAGACACCACCAATATGATTTGTTAGTGACTTTACTGACTTAATGCCTTTGGGTTTTGAATATGTAAATGTAAAAAAGTTATAACATTTAAAATGTAAAGTATGTTGAACTCACCAGCTTTATGCAATGGATGACTCAAGTGCTTCTCCCACCGCTCATTAATGATGTTAGTGTAGGACTTTGCAATTCGAGGTATAGCAGCTCTAACCATTTCCTTCATTTTTTGAATGGCAGCTTAAATGTGGGTCAAGGTAGGCTTCTTCTTTGTATCAACCATCCTCAGTATTGCCACCACTGGCTCTAATATGGCAACCACTTTCCCCAAGTCCTTCCAAAATCCATCACTTGCAATGGTCTGTTGTGCTACCTTTGCATCTTCTGACTTAGAACCTTGCCAACCAAACCATTTATCACTTGCAAACATAGACCTCAAACCTATCGCCTTAGTCTGAAAGCTCTTCAATGCAATGTAATTGGTGGCAAATCGAGTGACACCAGGCCTCACTAAATCTCCATTGCATTTCTCCCTCAACAAGGCTAAAGCATAAGAATAGTTGTACACAAAAGTTGTCACTTGTCTTGCCCTATTTACCATACCCACCACGAAAGTCTGTTTCTCCATGTCCTTCAGCATTAAATCAATAGAATGGGCTGCACATGGGGTCCAAAAGAGTCGGATCCTCTTACTCTTCTTATTCATCAACTTCTCTCCAACCTTTTTAAAGTTGGAACCGTTATCCGTCACAATTTGGATAACGTTCCTTGGTCCTACCTCCTCCACTACTTGCTTCAACTCCTTATACAACTATGATGCATCCTTTACATTATTTGATGCATCGATGGACTTCAAGAATACAGTCTTTCCATTGCAACTCACCATGAAATTTATGATGGATAGTCTAGTAGGTCCAGTCCATCCATCAGCCATAAGAGTAACCCCATATGTCTCCCACATTGGCTTCAAACTATCAATGTAATCTTTCAGCTCCTGTACCTCCTGAGGCAATTATACATTGTATAATTCATGTGGTGAAGGTCCCTTCCATCCTGCACCAGCCCTCCCTGCAGCATCAAGGAATGCATTATAGTATGTTCCTTGTGCTACATTGGCTGGAATGCCATGGTAAAGCATGAACTTGCTGAAGGCTTTTCGTGCTTCCTCTTGTTTACCACCAAATATTTGCGGGATGGTTGGCTGGTAGGCATCTTGTTGCCTAAAAGTTGTAGGATCCTGCTCAAAAATGGGCTCTGGAGCTTGTACTCGTGGTCGGGTTTGGGGTCGTGGTATATTTCTTGTCCCAGTGCTTTTCCTCCTCTCATCTTCTTGTACTGGTGCAGCTAAGCCAGATCCACCAGCTCCTCTTGCTTGCTCATATGTTCTTATATTCTCAAAATGAAAACTTTGTCTACTCTCAGCCAAAGTCTGCTGGTAAATTCTCCATTCAGCCTCGGATTGAAACTCACCAGGTGGAGGCCCAATGTCAGTATCATCTCCGCCACGGACCTCTACACCAGTCCTCTCTAGTACTGCCTCATCAAACTCTTGTTGCATTCTTTCCCTCTCGGCTTTCTTTAATCTTTCTCCTTTCAAGTGTTGTGCCATTGCCACTTTCACTTGGACAGGAACATTTGGGCATGAGACAACATCCTTGCCTATACCAGACAAGTGTTGCTTTAACCTAGTGGCTCCTCCGGTTAGCAACTTCCCACAATAATTGCATTTGGACTTCTTTTTGTTTGCGGACATGGGGACTCCATGTTGCCATGCTATATCAGACATTGTGTACAAAATGTCTTATATTTTACACTGTTACGTAAAAAAGCATGTATTAATAACCATAGATCACTTAAAGTAAGGTATTCAAGACTTAAAGTATACTATTCATAACTCTTAAACATAATGCCAAGCAACTAGAACTATGAAATAACTATCTCTTATTTATCCCCTAACCCTAGTATTTATTTCTTAATTAAAAATAATATTTTGAATTTTTTTTTAAAATATTTATACCTTAAAGTATAAGAAAAATGTAATGTAATGATGTATTTGACACCATTTCAAGTTGAATATTATGTACATATGTTGTACACAATTTTCCATAAGCAACAAGTATTTTTCCTTAATATTATCTATTTTTTTAAAAAATTTTATAATATATTTATTAAATCTGAAAAATAAAATAATTTTTTTAATGGGTGAAAATAAAAAATTAATCCATGGGGCTGTAGAGCATCCCAAGTTGTTTAACATATATCAAATTCATTTTCAAACAATCACTATTCATCCTATTTTTTTCATTTTGTTTTTTCAAATAAATCATTTATTTTTCCAGAAATTATAATAAAAAATTTAATAATTGAAAAATAAATCCGACTCCATCAAGTGATAGATCGGGCAAAGATGTTTAACATATATCAAAACCACATGAATCTAACAAGTATTACACAAATTTTTTTGAAAAAAATAGATTTGGGAAAAATTAGAAAATACCTTTGAAATCCTACAAATAAGTGATGAATCGGAGTTGAATCTTCACTTTACCACTTGAATCTCACTTCAAACATCATAATCCACCAAAGATTTGAGAGAAATAGGAAGAAATTTGAGAGAGAGAGCTCTTGGAGTGTTTTTCTCTAAACTTTAGAGAGCTTTGGACAGAACTCGAGATTTCCGAATTCTGTCCATTGCTCTCTTTTAAAAAAATGGGCATATGGGCATATGGGTCATGAAAACTGGGTAAAAAACCATATAACCCAATACCGAGATCTCGGCGAGATATTGAAATTTTATAACTAAAAAAAACAGAGAAATGTGTATCGAGACTTGGTCGAGATCTCACCTAGAAATTGCAGTTTTAGGAACCGTAGGCCATCTCGACTCGCTATCTCACGAAACCGAGAAACTCGGCGAGTGGAAGCCTTTACTGATTCTAACTGGAGGAGAAATGTGAATTCTTTTCTCACCTCATGATCACCTGCGAGTGGAAGCCTTTACTGATTCTAACTGGGCCAGCTCCCTGATGATAGACTGTCTACATCTGATTACTGAACTTTTGTTGGAGGTAACTTAGTTACTTGACGAAGCAAGAAACAGACTATTGTTGCCAGGTCAAGTGTTGAAGCTGAATTCCGCAGGATAGAATTGTCCTTGGGGTTTATTTGGTGTTGCCTAGGGGCTCTATTGTCTTTGTACTCATATCTCATTTATTATAAATAAAGGTGGGCGGGTGTCTCATAGACACAAGTCACAATTCCCAAAACCATCACCCAAATACCTAAAATAATCACTTTGTAGAATCTCCCTCTCACCAATTTGCACCATCCCATTATCCGTTCTAGTGCAACTAAAGTTACACCACATATACTCCATCTTTGTTCCACTTATCTTAAAACCTTTTGATTCCAACGTTGATCTCCATAACTCCAACTTAGCTTTAATCCGTGCTTTTGTCTCATCCACCAGAACAATATCATTAGCAAAAAGTATACATTGAGGAACCTCATCTTGAATGTCGCTAGTTAAATCATCTATGATAAGCGCAAACAGACAAGGGCTTAAAGTTGATCCTTGTTATAACCTAATTGTCATTGGGAATTCACTACCTTGACCCCCCACAATTCTTACACTAGTCACCACACCATCATACATATCTTTAATTATGCCAACATATTTAATTGAAACAACTATAGAAGCATTAAGCTTATGAGTCACACAATGAAACTTTGGGAGAAGGTTATTGAAACCCGTTTAAGAAGAGAGACTAATATCTCGGTGAACCAATTTGGCTTTATGGCAGGTAGATCCACTACTGAAGCTATCTACTTATTGAGGAGGCTCATGGAAAGATATAGAGAAAGCAAGAAGGATCTCCATTTGGTCTTTATTGACTTGGAAAAAGCTTATGACCGAGTCCCTAGAGATTTAATCAAGCGTGTCCTAGTAGCGAGAGGAGTTTCTAGCAAATATGTGGATGTTATTAAAGATATGTATGAGGGCGTGGTAACTAGTGTGAGATCTGTGGGAGGTCAGGGAAGGGAATTCTCAATTACGATTGGGTTACACCAAGGATCAGCCTTAAGCCCATATCTATTCGCGCTTAACATGGACCATATAACGAAGAACATTCAAGATGAGATCTCGTGGTGTATGCTCTTCGCTGATGATATCGTTTTGGCGGATGAGACAAAAGAAGGGATTAACTCTAAGTTAGAGCTTTAGAGGTCAACCTTGGAAACAAGAGGATTTAAGATTAGTAGAACAAAGACGTAGTATATGTTGTGTAATTTTAGTCACACAATGATGGATACTGACATGGTGCGAGTTGAGGATAGAGAGATACCATAAAGTGACTATTTTAGATATTTGGGGTCAATCATAAGTAAAGAAGGTGGCATAGAGGATGATGTCTCACAGAGAATTAAAGTGGGATGGATGAAGTGGAGAGGTGCATCGGGAGTGTTGTGTGACCGACGTATTCCTTTAAAGCTTAAAGGAAAGTTCTATAGGACTGTTGTACGATCGGCTATGATGTATGGCGCAGAATGCTGGGCAGTGTCATATTGATAAGCTTTGTGTAGCAAAGATGAGGATGTTAAGATGGATGTGTGGAAAAACAACGAAGGATGAAGTAAGATAAAGTACGAAAGGAATGTATCAGGGCGGACGTGGGAGTCGCCCCGATCAGTGACAAGCTTCGAGAGAGTCGTTTAAGGTGGTATGGTCATATCCAATGGAGGCCTAGGGATGCCTCAGTAAGGAGTGATATGATCCAGATTAATGGAGCTAGGGGCAGGCCTAAAATGATCATAGGAGAAGTGGTGAGGAAGGACATGCATAGCCTAGGTCTTGTTCCAACTATGACTTCGAATAGGGCCTATTGGAGGGCAAGGATCCATGTTGCAGACCCCATTTAGCTGAGATTCTTCTGTCGTGCTGGGTTGGGCTTCTCCCCTCTTACTATCTTTCATTTGGCATTCCCCATTTTACATTTCTCTGTCTCGCTTTTTTTTGCAAGAACGCAGTTTTCCTTGTTGTGTTTGGATCCATGTAGCCGACCCCATTAAGTTGGGATAAGGCTGAGTTTGTTGTATTTACTTGGAACACTTCTCCTCTAGTACTTTCTAGATTAACTCTTTGAGGACTCTATCATAAGCTTTTTCTAGGTCAATAAAGACCATATGGAGATCCTTCTTACAATCTCAAAATCTATCCTTGAGTCTCCTAAGTAAATTGCTTATGTTGTGGATCTTCATGGCATAAAACCAATTGGTTCTCCGTAATAGTAGTTTCTTGTTTCATGTGGATTTCAATAACCTTCTCCCATAATTTCATAGTATGACTCATTATTTTTATGGCTCTACAGTTATTGCAACTCTTAATATCACCTTTGTTTTTGTACATCGGAACCACAATGTTTCTCCTGCATTCATCTGGCATTTTCCTTGTGCTCATGATCTTATTAAACAACTTGGTTAGCCAAAATAAACCATAGATTCCTAAGCTTTTCCACACTTCTATTGAGACCTCATCTGGGCCTTGTGCCTTGCCTACTTTCATCCACCTTAAAGCTTCTTTTACTTCAGACACCATAATTTTTTGTCTATATCTACGACATGTGGTGTCTTGAAAGGTAATGCAGTCTTCTGGAACACTAATACTCGAAATGTCTTCATTTAGTAGGCTGCAGAAATAACCCTCCCATCTCTTTTTAATTTCTGTTAGAAGTCATGTAATAGGGGTAGTTTAGGAACTGGTTATATTACTAGTTGCTTTATTATATAATTCTGTTTTTTCTTCTTTATTTCCCTTTTACCTCCCTAGGGAGGTGGATGTAATTCTCTCTTAGTTATGATTGAATGAATATAGGGTGTATGGAGAAGTCTCTCCATCACAATCGATTACAACCAAAACCTGTTCTATTCTTCTCTTCCCTCTTCTCTTGTCTTCCTCTTCTTCCTTTAACTTCTTCTCCTCTTCTACTTACTTAACCTAAATCTAACTTGGTATCAGAGCCTTACGGTTTGAGAGTTGAATCCAGCTTCTTGTCTCCATTTTTTCCTTCTCTTTGAAATCCTAGGGCTTAAAGGGTTTCAAGGAGAAGCCTCCTATGTAAAAAATCTGTGAGAGCACTATGGAATAGGTTCAGAATGATCTATTCTAGTTATTACTGCTGCTGTTTGAGCCTTGATGCAGCCCATTTGATGATTTGAAGCTTTGCTAGCCTGTGCTAGGATTACCGCCAGCCTTCCATTGCAGTCTTTGTATCTTCTTCTTCTAGCATGGGTTTGAGGATTGGAATAGCTCACTAGAATCGCCCAAGAGTGTTATTTAAGTGACTTGTGCTTCCTCTTGCTGCTTGAAGACCCAATCTGAGCACAGCCCCTTTTCGCAGGATCAAGTTTCTGCCCAGATTTCCGCTGTTGCAGGTTGCAGACCTTGGTTCCTCCTTTATTTGGGGATGGACTTGGTGGTTGGAGTAGCCCATTAGGATCGTAAAAGGATCCTCTCTCTGCCTCTGGTGTCCTTTATAGATGGATGAATCTCCTTGTTGAGCAAAACTCAGTTTTGTGGTGATCTTTTTCTGCCCAGGTAAACCCGATAATGTTGTTCTTGCATTTAGGGTACTTTGGACTTCTTGTTTGGTTGAGAGATGATTATGCATATCTGTATTTGCAATCTTGAAGCTTGTGTAAGCTATTTTACTCCGGAGAGAGTGTTAGGGTGAAGCTTCATCCTAGCTGGAATTTCTGTTTTTTGTATTGGGAATCCCTATTTGGGTTGAGTTTATACTCCCCACTTGCTGTTTTTTATCTGGTTTATGGTCAAGTACCATTTCCCTTACATGATGGCTGGTACAGAGTCTTCTGAGCTTGGTTCGGCTAATTCACAGCCTCCTTCAACAGTTCCTCAGTTGGTTTATGAGAATACTCACCAACAGATTTCCTTTGTGAAACTCGATGGTACCAATTACTTGGATTGGTCACACTCTGTGAGACTTTCCCTTAGGAGTAGGGGAAAACTTGGATATATCACAGGCACTATCAAGGCTCCAGAGGCTGGTTCTCCCACTTTTGATAAATGGGAGACCGAAAATTCCACCGTTATGACATGGTTGATCTTCTCCATGAAGCCTGAGATTGGGAGAAGGTTTATAAGGAAGGAAACTGCCAAAGCTATCTGGATAGTGTCTTTATAGCCTTTGACAGAGTAGGTGACACTGCCAAAGTCTATCAGCTCCATCAAAAAATTCACTCATTGAAGCAAGGTGACAGCACTATTTCTGAGTACTACAGTGTGTTCCTTAGTCTTGTGGAGGAGTATGATCACTATAGAGACCTTCATTTGACCAACCCAGAGGATGAGGCTAAGGTGTATCAGACTCTTGAAAAGGAGCGTGTCTTCTCTTTACTTGGTGGTCTGAATCCTGACTATGAGCCAGTTAGACTCCAACTGTTAGGCCGGTCTCCTCTCTCTTCTCTTAGTGAGGTTTGCAGTTACCTACAGAGTGAGGAGACTAGGCGGCTTACTATGGCACCAGCACCTGCATCATCTCATGAGAGGTCTGCCCTCAATTCTAGTTCTGTTCGAGACACCCGTGGAGGTGGTAGAGGCCCAGGGCCTAACCGTGAGGAAGCTAGTACTGTGGAGATAGTTGGTGCCAGTGGAGTTGGGCGAAACAGATTTAAATGTGATCATTGTGGACGCACTGGACACACCAAGGATAGGTGTTGGTCTCTCCATGGTCGTCCTCCTGGTATGCGTGGTAGGGGTGGCCATAGAGGGGGAGCTCAAGCTCATTCCGTGTCAACTGAGGCTGATGCCCCACAAGATGACTCCACCTTTATGGATGCAGTGGTTCGCAGGGTTGTGTCACAGTTGAGCACATCTTCTACATCTAGTATGGCTGGGGCCTCATCATCCTCAGCTTTGCAGGTCTCCACCTCAGCTTCCACTGCTGCCCAGTCTTAGGTCATTGACTCGGGTGCCACGGACCACATGACTGGTACGTCTCATTATTATGATTCCTATACCATTTGCTCTGGTAAGGACAAGGTTAGGGTAGCTGATGGCTCCCTTTCCTCCATATCTGGTAAGGGTAATATCCCTGTGACATCATCTATTTCCCTCTCTTATGTTCTTCATGTCCCTAACCTTACACTAAATCTTTTATCTGTGAGTCATTTGACTAAATCTCTCAACTGTTGTGTCACTTTTTTTCCTTCTCACTGACTTTTTCAGGATTTGGTGACGAAGAGGATTATTGGTAGTGGACGTGAGGAACAAGGCCTCTACTTTTTTTATTCGCTTTTGCCCACAGCTCATTCCTATGTGTGTAGTCGCAATGATAGTAGTTCTGTGGATTCTGTTATGTTATGGCATCGCCGTCTTGGCCATCCATCTTTTGTAGTAATGAGGAAACAATTGCCTCACTTATTTTCATCTATTGCCTCTTCTAATGTTTTTCAATGTGAACCATATACGTTTGCCAAACATTGTCGGTCTTCATATCCTTATCATGGTAATAGAACTGTTGCTCCTTTTCATATTGTGCATACTGATGTTTGGGGTCCTTCCCCTACTACTTCTTTATTTGGCTTTCGTTACTTTGTGTCATTTGTTGATGATTTTTCCCATGCCACATGGACTGTACTTTTGAAGCATAAGAGTGATGTTTGTGATGCCTTTCAGAATTTTTACCAAATGATCCTTACTCAATTTGAGACCCGCATCAAAATTGTGCGATCTGATAAAGGGGGAGAGTACATGTTTGGTAGTCTTCAAACCTTCTTTACTACTCATAGCATTATCCATCAGCTAGCGTGTGTTGACACGCCCCAACAAAATGGGGTTGCTAAGAGGAAAAATCGCCATCTTCTGGAGGTAACCCGTAGTCTACTGTTTGGCATGCATGTTCCCAAGACCTTCTGGTCCGCTGCTCTTTTCACTGCCTCCTTTCTCATCAATCGTATGCCTACCAAGCTTCTTAATTTCAAATCTCCCTTGGACATCTTATCTCCCAAGGCCTTTGCTTTTTCTCTTCCTCCTCGAGTCTTTGGCTGTGTTTGCTATGTGCATGTTAACAAATCTGCTCGCACTAAACTTGACCCCAAAGCTCTCAAGTGTCTCTTCCTTGGGTACTCTTCTACTACTAAGGGGTACAAGTGTTATCATCCTTCTTCCCGCCGATGTATCATTTCCAAGGATGTTAATTTTCTTGAATTAGTCCCCTTCTTTGTCCCTTCTCAGCATCCTCTTCAGGGGGAGAATTGTGGGAGTGAACAGGCTACTGAGGATTTCTTCCTTTCTCCTCTACCTACATCTCCTTTTATGCTTGACATTGGAAAACACAGGACTGTAGATGTGGTTGAGGTTGATGATCAACCAGGGGGAATACAGATTTGGTTGTTGAAAGTGGTTCTGATAAGGAGAAGGATTACCACATTACATACAAAAAAGGTGAAGGCTTGCATAATACAAGAAAGAAGACCTCCCAAGAGTCCTCTTCAGATCTAGATCCACATCCTGAGATTCATCCTTCTCAATCAGGTGACATTTCTTCTCCTCCATCTGATTTGGACCTTCCTATTGCTATTAGGAAAGGGAAAAGAACTTGTACTAATCCTATATCCCAGTTTGTTTCCTATGATGCAATTTCTCCTACAGGCCTTGCCTTTATTACTACTCTCTCTACTGCTTCCATTCCCAAGAATGTCATTGATGCTATGTCTGACCCAAAGTGGAGACAAGCCATGTCTGAGGAGATGATGGCACTTGAGAAGAATGGTACTTGGCAACTTGTTGACCTTCCCAAGGGACATGTCCCAGTTGGATGCAGATGGGTCTATACAATCAAGTATAAATCTTATGGCAGTATTGAAAGATACAAAACAAGGTTGGTGGCCAAGGGGTACAGTCAAGTCTATGGAATTGACTATCAGGAGACATTTGCCCCTGTGGCCAAGCATAACTCAAGTCTATGGAATTGACTATCAGGAGACATTTGCCCCTGTGGCCAAGCATAACTCAATAAGAGTTTTTTTATCTTTAGCTGCCAATAAAGATTGGCCTTTATATCAGCTGGATGTGAAGAATGCCTTCCTTCATGGTGACTTGGAAGAGGAAGTGTACATGCAAACTCCACCAGGCTTCAAGATGCCTTCAGCTGAAGGGAAAGTGTGCCTCCTTAAGAAGGCTCTATATGGTCTCAAACAGTCACCAAAGGCATGGTTTGAGCGCTTCCGACAGGCTATTCTGAAGAATGGATACTCCCAGAGCCAAGCTGATCATACTCTCTTTACCAAGCGGAGTAATGGTACTATCACAGCTCTCATTGTCTATGTTGATGATATTGTGGTCACAAGAGATGATACAGCTGAGATAGGCAAATTGAAGAGCTACTTGGCACAACAATTTGAGATCAAAGATCTGGGTCCCTTGAAGTACTTCTTAGGAATAGAAGTATCAAGGACCAAGAGAGGAATCAACATATGTCAGAGGAGGTTTATTCTTGACCTGTTAACAGAGACAGGGATGTTAGGCTGTAAACCGGCAAACTCTCCTATTGAGCAGAACCACAAACTAGGAGAGGATTGTGGTCCTTCTCTTGTTGATGCGGGGAAGTATCAAAGGCTAGTGGGGAAGCTTATCTATCTCTCTATGACTCGGCCAGATATCTCTTATGCAGTGGGAGTTGTCGGCCAATTCATGCATGCTCCCAAGAGTGGCCATTTGGATGCTGTGTATCGCATTCTAAGGTATTTGAAGTCCTCTCCAGGGAAAGGACTGTTGTATGCAAGGCACAACCACTTGAGAGTGGAAGGCTTCACAGATGCCGATTGGGCTAGTTCCATTACAGACAAGAGATCTACCTCCGGCTATTGTACCTTTGTGGGAGGTAACTTAGTCACATGGAGGAGCAAGAAACAGCATGTTGTGGCCAGATCTAGTGTCGAGGCAGAATTTAGAGCTATGGCACACGGAGTGTGTGAGCTCATCTGGCTGAAGAGACTTGTTCAAGAACTGAGATTTGACACTGAAGGACCCATGAGACTGTACTGTGCCAACAAGGCTGCCATCAGTATTGCCCACAACCCAGTGCAACATGACCGGACTAAGCACATTGAGGTTGATAGGCATTTCATCAAGGAGAAGATAGACTCTGGCTGTATTTGTACTCCTTTTGTGAAGACCGGTGATCAGTTGGCAGATATCTTCACCAAAGTTCTTGGCTCTCCTCAGTTTAGCTCTTTCCTAAGCAAGCTGGGAATGCATGATATATATTCTCCAGCTTGAGGGGGAGTGTTAGAAGTCATGTAATAGGGGTAGTTTAGGAACTGGTTATATTACTAGTTGCCTTATTATGTAATTCTGTTTTTTCTTCTTTATTTCCCTTTCACCTCCCTAGGGAGGTGGATGTAATTCTCTCTTAGTTATGATTGAATGAATATAGGGTGTATGGAGAAGTCTCTCCATCACAATTGATTACAACCAAAACCTGTTCTATTCTTCTCTTCCCTCTTCTCTTGTCTTCCTCTTCTTCCTCTAACTTCTTCTCCTCTTCTACTTACTTCCTTAACCTAAATCTAACTATTTCATCATCCCTTATTCGTACCTTACCATCTTCACTTTTAATACATCTAACATGGTCAAGATCTATACTCTTCCTTTCCCTCATTTTAGCTATCTTATAGATAGTTTTTTTCCCTTCCTTTGTGCTCAAATTGTTATAAAGATCTTCATATTTCTTCGCCCTTGCTTTTCCCACAATCTTCTTAGCTTCATTTTACAGCTTCATTTCTATTAAATGTTAAAGATACGCAGCACCAAAAAAACAGATCAACAGAAAACACTTTCTGGGCCTTGTAACATATGTTTCAAATTTGGCCCCAAAAAAACCAGGTTTCAACCTGGTTTCAGTCAAAACTTGTGAAATTTTGGTTTCCACCAGGGTCGAAACCGGCCTCAAAACCGAGATTTAGAACCTTGGCGGTAGAGCAGGAATTGTGTGGCAGACCCCAAGTAAATTAGTATAAGGGTAAGTTAATTAAGTTGGTGTCTCAGTTCACAACTTCAAGCTAACAAACACCATGCTGGTTTATTACCTATTTCACAAGCATATAGGTGTAAGTGTTGGTTTCCAACGGGCGCATTGGGTATTTTAATGTCTTTAGATATACCAGTAACTATTTGCTGATATATTTTTGTTTGTATCAGAGGAGGTAAATTAAATATTAAAACAACCAGCCACATATGTAATGTTTTCTTTATTACTAATAAAGACAAAAGAAACGACCAGGTCATAATTTGGAGTAGAGGAGCACACGATTAGTTCTGGTGGCACACGATTAGGGTTTGGTGTTCACGTGGGTTTTGCGCATCGAGGCTCCTCCTAGTGAGGATCGGCCCCCTGATCCTCCACCTCGTATTGGGATTGATGAAGGTGGGACTGCATCCTATGCTTCCGTGGTGACTACGTCATTGACATTGCCACCTGTTGCCTTGGAGACTAAAAAGCCCTCGACCTGTTTTGGGTGTCCAGCGGTCTTCTTCTCCAGAGAGGAGTTGGAACTGTCGGAAAGGGCTTTTGCTACTGCTCTTGTTGCCAAGTGCAGTTATGGGAAGCCATCGCTGTTTGTGATCAAGGAGGCCATTCAAAAGACATTGCACCTGCAGGGGGATGCGGTTGTCTCGACTCTCGACCCTCGGCATGTGCTTCTGCGCTTCACTGATCAGGCAGATTTCGTCAAGGTTTGGATGAAGGAACAGATGCATATCCAGGGCTTTCTATTTCGTTTTATGAAGTGGACATCGGACTTCATCTCGGGTTGGGAGTCTCCCTTGGCGCCGGTGTGGATTTCGTCGCCGGGGCTGCCGGTGAATCTATACCAGGGGAACTTTTTTAAGTCCATTGTAGGGACTGTTGGCAGGGTCTTGAAGGTGGATGGGGCTACTGCGAATTGCACGCGCACGGTGGCTGCCCGTGTTTGTGTAGAGGTGGATTTGCGAGAAACAGACTTCTCCCCGCTGGTACCAGTCGCGACCACCTGACCCTCCGAAAGCGCCACTGCATCAACGACAACAATACACGCCAAAGCTTGCTTCTCCACTGCCGACGGTTCCACAGGTCTCCATCGGCCACCCCTCCGTCGAGGAACCCTAGCAGGTCCCTAACCAGCAAGCCCCCATCCCTCTCTGGCACCCTCAGACGATGTTCCCTCTCCACGCGGAATGTAGACACCATCGCGATTCCTGCCCTCCTCTATCACATCTATCGCCGCTGCTCCAACGTTGGTCGCAACCGCTGCTCCCAGAGTCGTAGCGTCAGTACGAGCTCCAGCAAGCCTCTACCTCTGTGTCTTTCTGTACACCTCCTTCAAATGACCAATCTTCGAACATGTGACACAATAGGAGGGCAGCCTCTCATACACCACAGACTGGTGAAACCCATTAGCGCCACAGCCAACCCAGACTTGCGCCGCCAAAGTGAGGGGGTCGATGTGGGCAAGGTTGTTGTGGAGATGGAATTCCCGCTGGGGTTGGGTAGCGCAGTGGGTGCGGCTGGCAGGGGCAAGGAGAATGCTCGTTCGTCTTCTCTCTGTGACCTCGCTGTGCCATTTTTTAAGGGGGGGCTGCTCCAACTGGATCGAAGGACGACTGGCATGTGTTGGTTTCAGCGCCAGTGGAGGTAAGCCGTGAGGCGTTGGTGGAAAATCTAAGGGCCTTCAAGGCCACACTCCCTGGGAGGGTTAATAGAATGGTGGAGAGGCTGTCAGAGGCACACGTTGATTCAGCACCAGGTGTCAGGTGTGTCAGGAAGCGACTACAGCCGTGGGCTGCGTTTCTCAGTGCAGCCTTGGTGTACAGGCAAAAGAAGATTAAGAAAGCCAAGACTGGCAAAAAGGCTCTAGAAGGGGCCCAACGGCGTGTCATGAGATCTATGAGGTCGGCAGTTGACTCCTTAAGCAATGATAAATGAGTTGCATTTTTTGGAATGCCCGGGGAATTGGAAACAAGTCTACGAGTAGGCGGTTGAAAGCACTTGTGAGCTTGCATAAAGTGGACGTGGTGGCAGAGGCTGAACCAAAAGCGCAGGCATCTAAGGCGTGTGTAGTGATGAGGAGAATTGGGATGGACTCGGTTCACACTTCGGACAAGCTGTGGGTTTTTTGGAGATCGACGTTACAGGCTAGGGTGGTGGAAGAACATGGTCAGTACGTCACTTTAGAATGTTTGGGGGGTAGCGCAAGCTCTTTTGTTCTTACGTTTGTCCATGGCCTCTGTTCGATGGTGGAGAGGAGAGAGTTGTGGGAGAGTCTTGAGGCTTACTCTCATTCTGTCTCCTTACCTTGGGCTGTGGGGGGTGATTTCAATGCTGTGGCGTCTTCCTTGGAAAAGGCGGGCGGAAGACCGGCATGTTCCTTATCTTTAGAGGACTTTGAAAGTTTCTTAAACAGGGCAGCTCTCATTGATGCGGGATATACTGGCAACATTTTCACCTGGTCCAACAATCAGGCCGGTGCAGGCAGGGTGATGGCTAGGCTGGACAGGTTTTTGGTGAACACGGTTTGGGCGAGTTCTCTCAGCAGGTACTCGGTGACTCACTTTAATAGGTCCTGTTCAAATCATGCGCTGATTGGTCTTTCCTTCACGGTGGATGTGTCCGGCTTTAAATTTCAGCAGATGTAGCTCCAGCACCCAGAGTTCCAGAATTTTGGCAAGAGCCAATGGGAAAAGCCGGTGTTGGGCACGCCCCTGTGTGTTTTGTTTTTTAAGCTTAAAGGGCTTCGTAGTGCTCTCCGCAGATGGAATAAGGAGGTCTTTGGCAACATACATCAGAGGGTTAGGGATGCAGAGGATGCGGTAAGCAAGGCTGAAACGGAGTTTGATATGCGGGCTGATGATGACTCCAGAGTTGCTCTTGGGGCGGCTAGGGAAGATTTGCAGGAGGTTTTGTTGCAGGAGGAGATTTTTTGGAAGCGAAAATCCAGTCTCACTTGGTTAACGGAGGGGGATCGAAACACAAAGTTCTTTCACTCCATGGTCAATGTCAGGAGAAGGATGGCAGGCGTGCAAAGAATTAGTGGAGCAGATGGTGTCTAGATTTCTGATCATCTGATGTTAAGGGGGTACAGGCTGAGGCTGTGCGGCATTTTTTGGGCATTTTTGCCTCTCAGGGCTGTCTGGAGGACGAGGGGCTGCTTTACTTAATCCCAATGGTGGTGACAGAGGCTGATAATACCTTTTTGCTAGAAACTCCCTCGATAGAGGAGGTGAAGGGAGCAGTCTTTACCTTGTCCTGTGACAGTGCGCCAGGCCCTGACGGGTTCTCAGG
The DNA here is from genome assembly GCF_018873765.1 of Telopea speciosissima. Classification (NCBI taxonomy): domain Eukaryota; kingdom Viridiplantae; phylum Streptophyta; class Magnoliopsida; order Proteales; family Proteaceae; genus Telopea; species Telopea speciosissima. Next base: position 53,443,812 of record NC_057923.1, read on the forward strand.
GTACTTTTTTACATCATGTTAGGATGTGGTGGACTGGTGGGTAATGATGTGTGTGCTGCTATCAAGGACTTTTTTGAAGGTGGTGCTCTTCCTAAGAGCTTTACCTCCGCCAACCTGGTTCTGATTCCGAAAAAAGAAAATCCAGAGGTGATGGCGGATTTGAGGCCCATTAGCCTGTGCAACTTCTCCTACAAGATTATTGCCAAGATCATTACATCTAGGCTGGCAGGGCTTCTGCCATCCCTAGTGGCAGAGGAGCAGGGTGCTTTTGTGTAGGGTTGGTACATTCATGACAACATCTCCACTGTGCAAAAGGTCACTCAAGAGCTGAACAAGAAGGCTAAGGGAGGAAATGTGATTCTCAAGCTGGATATGGCTAAGGCCAATGACCGGCTGGAATGGAAATTCTTGTGGATGGTTCTCTCTAAATTTGGGTTTTGCAGGAACTGGATCAACCTGGTCAAGAAGACGGTCGAGATTGCTAGTTCTCTATTGTTCTGGAGGGCAGGCAGTCTGGTTTTTTAAAGTCTACCAGGGGTGTGAGGCAGGGAGATCCATTATCGCCGGCTCTATTCATTTTGGCATAGGAGGTCCTTAGCAGGGAGATTAAGGAGTTGTTTGTTGAAGGGCATGCTTCCTACTTCAAGCTACCGAAAGGGTGCCCGGGGATTTATCATTGTCTTTTTGCAGACGACACTATAATCTTTTCCAGGGGGTTAAAGAGGTCGCTAAGGCAAATTATGGGCTTTCTCAGCAGGTATGAGGATTTTTCTGGACAGTTGGTTAATAAGCAGAAGAGCTGTTTTGTGTTAGGTGCCAGGGCCTCGCCGGCTCAAGCTAGGATGGTGGGCATGGTTACTGGGTTCTCGCGGAAGGCCTTGCCAATTACTTATCTGGGGGCTCCACTTCACTGTGGAAGGTTAAAGATCAGCTTCTTTGATGTTCTGGTTGAAAAGATTTGCAACAAGGTTGCGGGGTGGAAGGGGAGGCTCCTTTCTGCAGGGGGTCAGGTCACTCTCTTGAAGCATGTTCTCTCTTCCATCCCGATCCATGTTCTCGCCACGTTGGACCCCCCTAAAGCTGTCTTGCGGAGATTATATGGCATCTTTGCTGTCTTTCTTTGGGGAAGTATGGACTAGGGAAAGCGAAAGCACTGTGTTTGTTGGCAGAAGGTGTGTAGGCCGGTGGAGGAAGGGGGCCTAGGGGTTAGGCTGCTGGAGGATGTTGGTCTCTCGCTGAGGCTTAAGGGTTTGTGGAGGGTCCTAGCGGATCAATCTCTTTGAAGCGGGTTTTTCAGAGCCAAGTTCTTCAAAGGCCTTCATGTGTCTTTGGCTGAGTCACAGGGGGTAGGCTCAAGGTCGTGGCGGAATGTCCTGGCTTATAAGGGGCTGTTGTTGGATAGGTAACGGTGGTTGATTGGCACTGGGAATGTCTTCTTCTGGCTGGACAATTGGTCTGGGGCTGGTCCGTTGATTGATGCGGTGGACAATGGTCTCTTGGTTGATGTGGACTTACGCTTAAAGGATGCGCTGGAGGAAGACAGCTCATGGAAGCAGGGTTTGCTAGACCACATTGATGAGATGGCTATTAGGAATGACATTATTTCAGGTAATTTTCACCTTTCTGATAGGGAAGATGTTTTGGTGTGGGCCCCGGTAAGTGATGGTTGTTTCTCGACAAAATCAGCCTGGAACGAAATAACTGGAACGAAATAAGGAGTGTGTCACCAGCTGTTTCCTATGCTAAGTGGATTTGGAACCCATCCCTCCCTGTGAAAGTGGCCTTTTTCTCTTGGCAACTGCTGAATGGTAAAATACCAACAGATGATTCCTTAATGTCGATGGGGATTCCCCTGGCGTCCAAGTGTAACTATTGTGGGAACCCAAAGAGAGAGACGACAGATCATTGTTTGGTTTTTGGTGGTACAGCCACCAAGGTTTGGGCTTACTTCTCCCGGTTGTTTGACATTGAGGCTCTACCCTCCCAGGACGTCAGAAGTCGGATTTCTCTCTGGCAGGGATTGGGAAGCTGCCACTGCCTTAGTGCTTTTATTACAGGGTTACTACCTTCTCTGATTGTCTGGGAACTCTAGAAGGAAAGAAACAGTAGGAGGCATGGGGAGCCAAGGCACCCTGCAGCCACGATTATTGTGTGCATTAAATCCTGAGTGAGAGAGCTTCCATTAGCTACTAAGATTGGCAGATGGGGGTCCCAAAGACAGCTTAATCCTGCAGTGTTTTGGTCTGGTGGCTACGCCAGCCAAGATTGCTCGCCCTCTCCCAGTTTATTGGTGTCTCCCGTTCTTTTCTGTTAAGCTTAATATGGATGGGGCTTGTCTGGGCAACCCTGGAGATGGGGGGGGAGGAGTTATTAGGAATACGGGTGGAGCTGTCGTGGCAGCTTTCTCAAACTTTTATGGGATGTGCACTAACTCAATAGCTGAGCTGAGGGCTTTAAGAGATGGCCTACGCCTGTGCTAGGAGCTGGGTTTCAAGGATGTGGTGGTAAATTCAGATTCTGCCTCCACGGTTAGACTGGTAAATCAGAAGAGGTGTAGCCTGTGGAAGGGGTGGTATTGGTTTAATGAGGTTTTGGTGCTGATTGCTTCGACAAGGGCTACGGTGGCTTTTGCCTTTAGGGAGAGCAATAGGGCAGCTGATTGTTTGGCCAAGCGAGCTTGTGAAACTGGGTCTTCTGTCACGTTCCAGCCTGACAATATGCCTTTGGGTGCTTTTCAAGGTATTATTAGGGAGGACAGAGAGGGCCTGCCGGTGCTTAGGATATAGATTGTCTTCCACAGTGTCTTTGTTGCAAGGGTGGGCTAGGCTCGGTCTTTTGAGTGTGAGAGCTCTGCTGCTTGGGCTGGGGTTAGGTGGAATGTCCACCCCTGTATTCTTTATTCTTTGCTGAATTAATAAATGTTTTGGGGCTGGCCCAGGTCCCAGGGAAGTTTGGGTTAAAAAAAAATAATAAAAAAAATAAAGACAAAAGAAATTCAAAATGAGAGTTTTTTCGTTAAGCTCCATGGCGTGACAGTGCACCCTAGAATCTAGATCTAACCTAGATTTACAATACCACCTTGTCTGTTGTAAGTTAGGTTCTGAGGGAGAGATTGAGAATTTGAGATACAAGAGCACAAGAGGTTCAATCTTGAAGAAGATGCACAGAGGGAATGTGAAACAGGTATGACGCCACCCTTCCTCCTCATTCTTCTCTCCTGCACCATCCCACCCTCCTGTTCTCTGGCTTTTGCTTCCTTCCCCCTTCCCTCCTCCTCCTCCTTATTCTCTCTTACACTCCTTCACCTTCTCCTTCCTCTTTCATTTGGCAATGGATGGAACAGGGTAGAGGACAATCCCCAGTCCGTCGCACACTGCACACCCTTAGCTGAACCCATATCCACATGTATGGACATGCAATTCAACCAGGGGAGAGCCGAATCTGGGTAACACAGGTTTTATCACAAGCAACAGCTTATGAATAAAAAAAAAGTGCATTTAAATGTCAATTAAAAGGTTATGAACTCTAATTCAAGGACAGTCTTGGAAAAGAGAAGAAAAACAAGCAGGACAAAATCATTAATTGCCAACAGACAGCATACCTCAAAGGGGCTGAAAAGGCTACAAGCTTGGTCAGTTATGTCCAATAATGACGCCTCCTACCAAATTGAAAAGCGGATGATTTGTTAGAAGGAACTGTTAGCAAATTAAGGAAAACAAATATTTACATCAGAGTATTCCACCTGCTTGCACAGAAACCAGAGTAAAGCAGTGTCCTGTCTTGTGAAATTCAGCTGGTAGCGACTCACTAATGCAGATGTAATTTCATCTAGGATAGGTTCCTTAAGCTTGTCAACAGCAGGCTCCTGACTTTTCCTGTATGCCTGCCAATTAGAGAGCAAAGCAAGTAAAACATATCAATATACTCGTAGAGTAAAGGGAAACAAGAATTCATAGAAGTAGACATCCTAAATTACTTAGCCCCAGGCTTCTGAGGAGATTTCCTTTAGTGGCCCAATTTAAAAATGGAATTTTCTTATTGACACCTCTTAAGGTGTCAAATAATTTGTAGCCTTATTTTTTTTTCCCCCTCTTAGATAGCACACTTATTCTTTCAGGGAGGATAAAATCCCATCATTTCACATGTGTACTCGAAACCATAGTTGTCATGGAAGCAACCCAATTGTAACCTTATTTTTCCCCCTCTTAGTATAGGAGGCAGCACACTTGTTCTTTCAGGGAGGGTAAAATCCCATCATTTCACATGTGTACTCAAAACCCTAGTTGTCAAATCATCTAAGCGACCCAAGGCCATGGTATAAAATCTCGCGAAATATCGGCGATATATCGCGATATTTCGTGAATCTCGACATGACCGAGATACGAAACAATGTCGAAATAAAAAGTACAATAACTCGTCGATATATCGAGATATTTCGACGATATATCGTGGAACTCACGATATATCGCGAGATATCACGATATATCGCGAGATATTGTAAAGTGACAATAGTGTCACATTCAAAATCCTTATAAATTTCATATTTCGCAGCTCTTGGTCGATATTTCGACCGAGAGCTGCTGAAAATGAAATTTTCTCTCTTCTTCCTCCCTTCCAAGCCTCATTGAAGCTCCTTGTCGCCGGGAAGACGTCGGAGGGTCATCTAAGCTCATCATCCAAGCCTATTTTCATTATTTAAGGTAAATTATATTTCTCTAAAACTATTTTTTTAAAAAACTTTGTACAAATGTTGTTGGATGTTGATGATATTAATATATGTTAGACACGGAGGCCGATCTGACCTCACGGTGTCGAAATTTTTTCCCATATGTATTTTTTTTATTTTTTTCTGGTTTTAAAAATTCATTTTCCTACAACTAGAATAGGAAATAATTAGGAGTAATATGACTTAGATGGTGTATGTGCACTACAACTTGAGGCTGAAACTGCAACACATACGCATGGGACATGAGGGACGAGAGGGGCACCATTGATCATGCGACATCTTTCAAGTTGACTCGGACGATGAGGACCCTATTGTGGATTGGGTGAGGGATAGAGGTGAGCCGGTGTTGGATGAGGAGGGAGGTAGGCCCGACCCCATGATAACCGAGATTGGTGCGATGTGGCGAGTATATGGCCGACGAGGGTCGGATACATGCAGGGAAGCCTCACCCATACCATTCCAGCCCACTTGGTGGCAATGTTCCGATGATGAAGACTGGTCTAAGTCCTCAAATGATGATGATGGTGATGATGGTGATGCTTGGTGGTGGTGATGGTGATCTTGGTGGTGGTGATGTTGGTGGTGGTGATCTTTGGTGAAGAATATGACGGCATGCGAGAGCGTTATGTGGTAGGCCAGGAGGCCCGAGATTCGGCACTGTAGGCCCGCTCCGATTCACTGGAGAGACACGGTTTGATCATGCCACACTGAGATACGGACCACGGAGCACGTGCCCCCGCACCCCCACCCTCGAGACGCCCCTACATACATACAACGGAAGCGTAGGGGTCGACAAACACGATTGCAACTCGATCACATGGACATTGATAACCTATCTAGCTCGTTGGTGGTTTGAGTATGGGTGATAGGGAGGAGGACCAGGACATTGGCGTGCCCCATCTTTTGACGCACATGCCACTCCATTGGCATCGGATTATGGTGCATCACAACCTTACGGTGGATATGGATATGGATCATCATCATATGGGCGTTTAGTGGGGTAGGGGACTATGACTACGTCCCAGATCCCAGGGACATCTTGGATCATCTTTTGTAGATAACATCTTTGCATACCCTAGCGGACCTAGCTACCAACCTCACCAGCCATACATGCAGCCAATGCCATCGCCTCTTGCGCCGGCGCCAACATCATATCACGGTGGATCATCTTCTTCACTGGATGGATCGATTGGTAACCCTAGTTTATATCCTAGGATAGGTTACCTACAGATCGTTGATGATTCCATTTACGTGACACTTGTGGATGACTACACTCGTTTCTTCTCCGATTCTATACCGTGGTCCACATATGTCATTCAAGCAGGAAGCGATGGGCGTCGACTCGGCGAGGCATGAGTGGGATTGATCCGGGGAGGCACGGCTGAACTACTATTAGCGATTTAGCGCTTGTAATTTGTAACTTAAGTTGTGATTTCATTAATCTATGTGTATTTAACTATTTATACATTAAGGTCGGCGACCGTATGTCAATCAGTGCAAGCCCAAAACACCAATTTGAATTCACATTTTTACAATTTTATGGTTTAAATGTGTTTATTAAGCTTAAATAAGGCTGTCCATGAAGTTTCGAGCCTAAATATGGCCAAATACCCTCGAGATGGACCCCGAAATATTGCAGAAAAATGCAATATTTGGAATATTGCGATATCTCGGATATTTCGGATATCTCGGTAGGCCCGAGATACCGATATATCGCGAGATATAGTACTATGCCCAAGGCGTTGGAGGGGTGCCTAGGCGTGCAGTATATGACTATATGTAATCTGGTCACCTAGGTGGCTATGCCTTGACAACTATGCTTGAAACACGTGTGAGACATGAAAACTTTTGAAAATGACATAATGATAAGTATTCCTGCAAATTATTTTGAAAACTCGTTTTGCCCAACTAAAAAACATTTTGGGAATAAGACAAAGGGGCAATCAAAAGAAGGTTACATGTTCTGAATACACCTATAGAGGTGTCATTTAGACAGTAAATTTAACAATTTATAAATTTAGAGCAAAGCTATGAGGAAAAAGGTATCACCTTGCTAAACCTGGGGGAGAGAAAGGTAGCAACAAATGATTTTCATTTCCCAGAGGATGGATATCCAGTAGGTGCAACTCTCTTAATCTTTCTTGGATAATAACGAAAAAGAATAACAACTATATAAACAGATCCTAGGGAAGAGTGGAAAACTTCATTAAAAACCTTCTCCTCTTCCCTACTAAGGCCCCAACAAGTTCCTTAGAAACTATCCTCCACACAACTATTCTGATGAAAATAAAGCAAAATGAGGTTTCAGAGGAGAATAGAGGTAAAGATCTCGAGGCATCACCCATTGCTGTAATATGGGATACAAGGGTAGAATTGTCCTAGGTGTTTTATGTTGTGTTGCCCTAGGGGCATTTCTGTCCTTGTACTCTCATTACATTTATTATAAATAGACTAGTGATTGTGTCACATTGACACAAGTCACAATTCCCAAAGTTATCATAGTATTAGAGCGGAGATCGACCTAGGGTTTCCCACCGCCGCCACCATCTCTCTTTCTCTCTCCCTTTCTCCTTTTTTCTTTCCCTAGCACCGTCACCATCTACCGCCGCCTCTCTCTCTTTCTCGCCTCTGGTTGCTACCACCTACCTCCGCCGCCGTCTCCCTTGCGACCCCCTCTCTCGGTTTCCCTTCTAACGTCACCAAGAGGCAGGTAGTCGCGCCTCCCTTGTTCCCCCACCCCTCGGTGGTGTTGGTTTCATCACTGAGGGATTTTTTTCCCTCCTTTTTTGGTTCCAGCCTCTCTCCATGATCTAAATAGGTTGTGATCTCTTTTTTGAAAACCTGTTCTCTCAGATCTGTTGATGATCTGACTTTTCCCTTTCTTTTCCCTGATCTGTGGTTGAGTTTTGTCCGCACCTTGTCACGATGGGAGACCCTACTTCCCTGATCACATTGACACAAGTCACAATTCCCAAAGTTATCATAGTATTAGAGCGGAGATCGACCTAGGGTTTCCCACCGCTGCCACCATCTCTCTTTCTCTCTCCCTTTCTCCTTTTTTCTCTCCCTAGCACTGTCACCATCTACCGCCGCCTCTCTCTCTTTCTCACCTCTGGTCGCTACCACCTACTGCCGCTGCCGTCACCCTTGCGACCCCCTCTCTTTCGGTTTCCCTTCTAACGTCACCGAGAGGCAAGTAGTCGCGCCTCCCTTATTCCCCCACCCCTCGGTGGTGTTGGTTTCATCACTGAGGGATTTTTTTCCCTCCTTTTTTGGTTCCAACCTCTCTCCATGATCTAAATAGGCTGTGATCTCTTTTTTGAAAACCTGTTCTCTTAGATCTATTGATGATCTGACTTTTCCCTTTCTTTTCCCTAATCTGTGGTTGACTTTTTTCCGCACCTTGTCACAATGGGAGACCCTACTTCTTCTGCGACATCTACTTTGGAGATGCCAGTCCGTGGTTCTCACGATGGCTTTCCCACTTTCCCTGCTTGTGCCGTTCAGCTGGATGGCAGCAACTATTTGATGTGGTCCAGATCTTGCTATCTCAACATCGATTCTCCCACATTTATGGGTTATCTCACTAGTGCAAAAGAGAAGCCCCTCACCGCAGTTCCTGAACAAGACAAATGGAGTTTTTCCAATTCCCTTGTGATGTCTTATTTGCTATCCAGCATGACGCCACAACTTGCTCGTGGATATTTGTTGCTTAATACTGCTGCAAAAATTTGGAAGGCCGCTCAGAAGACTTACTCTCAGGTTGGGAATGATGCCCAAGTCTATGAGTTGCGAAAGAAACTTCGTGAGACCAAGCAGAAAAAACTCAGTCTGTCCCATTACTACTCTGAGTTGCCAAGTCTATGGCAGGAGTTAGATTTTTATGATACTTTTCAAGCCTCTACACCTGAAGATGTGATCAAGTTCAAGAAACGGGAGGATAAATCCAGAGTGTACGATTTTCTTGTTGAGCTGAATGTAGAGTACGATCATCTCCGTGCCCAGGTTCTTACCAAGGATCCCTTTCCCACTTTGTAGCAAGCATATTCACTGATCCAACTGGAGGATAGTCGACACAATGCCATGATGCCCCCTTCTTCCCAGGAGAGATCGGCTCTTGTATCCGGTTCTCCTGCACCACCTAAAGGTAACCCTCCTCACCCCAGTGATCATTCTGATAAAGAACCTATTAAATATGAGTACTGCGGGAAGGAGAGGCACACCAAGGATTTTTGTTGGAAGCTTCATGGGCGCCCTACCACTACTGGTACTAAGGGCCATGGTCGTGGGAGATCAGCTGCCCACATTACTGAAACTGTGGTACCTGATACACCTATTGGTACTGTTCCTCCTCTCATTGGTCCTCCCGCCAATGCTTCAGAAGAATTGACTAAGTTGCTGCGCCATTTGGTTACAAAGTTGGGCTCCAACCCCAATTCTGCTTCTGCTTCTACTTCTGCTTTGGCTTCTTCTGACCCACCAGGTATTTCTTTTGCTGGTTTATGTCACTCTACCATTTCCAATTGTTGGATCCTTGATTTTGGTGCCTCCGACCATATTACTGGTAAGGCAAATCTTTTCTCTACATATTCCCCATGTTCTAGTAAGGATAAAGTTTGCATTGCTGATGGTTCTCTTTCATCCATCTTTGGGAAGGGAACCATCACTTGTTCTCCTACCATGTCTTTACATTCGGTTTTACATGTTCCGAATTTTTCTACAAACCTTCTCTCCATTGTTCGCCTCACATCTGATCTTAACTACAAAGTAACTTTTTTTCCCTCCCATTGTTTGTTTCAGGATCTGGTAACGGGAGAAACGATTGGATCTGGTAAAGCTGATGGAGGTTTTTATTTTCTTGATGTCGCCTCTTCCTCTCTTCGACACGCTCATCCCACTGTTGCTGAGTCGTCTGGTCCTCCTCAGTTGTTGCTTTGGCATCGCCGTTTAGGCCACCCTCCTACAGGCACTTCAATTAAAACTTTTCCAAATTTATTTTCTGGTTGTAAACTGAAGGATTTTTTTTGTGATACTTGTGTTTTAGCCAAGCAAACCCATTCCTCACATTCTCCTTTAAATTCTAGAAGCACTTCACCTTTTATGTTAATTCATTCTAATGTGTGGGACCCTACCCGTTGCTCTTCTATTTCTAGATATAAATGGTTTGTTTCTTTTATTGATTGCTACACCTGTTCCACTTGGATTTATTTGATGCATCATAAAAATGAAGTTTATATTTGTTTTAAAAACTTTCATTCTTTTGTTCAAACCCAAAATGATGCTCAAATAAAAACTTTCCGTAGTGATAATGGGAGAGAATATTTTGATGGGGCATTCTAGGCATATCTTGCATCCCATGGTATTTTACATCAAACCAGTTTTGTTGACACTCCGGCTCAGAATGGGGTGACTGAGCATAAGAACCGTCACCTCTTGGAGGTTGCCCGGGCCCTTCTTTTTTAAATGAATGTCTGATGCAGTTCCATGCATCCGCAAGAAGAAGAAACAGCCCTAGGAGCAGGGCCGATTGTTGGAGCCTTAATTTGCAAGTTTCCATACTTCGTTTATTTTTCCAGACTTTGTCTAATTTTGTAAACTTAAATTGAACCGGTTCAGACCAAGGTCCAATTTAAGTGATCTATTCCTATTGGTTGTTAGGGGATTGATCCTATTGGTTGTCAAGGGATTTAGGTGTTAAGGAATATTTTAAGTTGTTAGCTTTTAAATAAAGTGTCCCACCCCCTCCACGATTTAAGGAGAGTGAATTGTGTTTTGTATTAGGAATAGGATTTGGGCCTACGGCCGTATTATAAATAAATAAATAAATCGTGGGAGGCTCCCCTACAATTCAGATTTCAGAAAATAACTTGCCGTATGCTTGCTGCCTTTGCTCATTGTGAGTGTGCCTTTTGAGTAATATCAAGATGAAGGGACTGGTGGATCTCCAGTTGACTCCTTGCATCTTGTAGATCGGGAGAAGCTGTTTTCTATCTTCAAAGCTACTGCCATTGAAGATCTGCTATACATGTAAGTAATTTACTGTTTTAGCATTCCCCTTCTTCTAATCCTCTAATCTAAGTCTATAGATCCCCATTATCATCTCCCCCATTAATCCCCATCTAACCCTAGGTCATCTAAACTCTGTCCAGCCCTAATCCGCCATCCAAGTCCATCAATATCTTAACCCCAGCACCAATAGATCACCCCCTCCACTCGACCTAAGTTTCAGTCCCATCCCAACATTAAAACCCTAATTCCCCTCATCTCCAGAAAAACCCAAAAACCCTAAGAACCTATCTAGACCAATCCAACCTTCAAAACCATTCCATATTACATTCGAACCACCCCCTCACTGCCTCTAGCATTCGACCTAAAGCTCAGCCCAAAATTCCTAACCTAAACCCTAAAATTCATCACCCTCATCTTCCCCAAAACCCAAAACCTGAAATCCTAATTTTCTGAATTTTAAATTTTCACTCAAACTTCACTAAACCTAGTTCATTAGAGTTCTAAAAACCTGCCTAGCATTACCACATAAGATTTACTCCCATTACCCGAAACCTAACCCCTCAAACCTGCCCAATCGGCCAGCAGATTGAAAGGTCCTGGTTACTTGGCTCCTAGTAGACCCTTTGTCTATCTAGGACTACATTAAGTGGTATCAGAGCCATGGATGAGCATGGCAGATCTTTACCAACAGCAACCGATCCTATGGCTGCAATGTTAGAGCTGTTTCAAAAGTTCACTGCTGAACAGAAGGCCATATCTGAAGAGATCAGAGCTGAGCAGAGGACTATCAGTGAAAGGTTGCAAATAATTGAGCAAAGACAGGTCACGCCTGTTAGGGACAGCAACAATCCTCTGGAAGAGGACAGATACCAAGTTCAATCAGAAGTACAAGGAACCCTAGGAAGAGATATACATTACAGAGACAGATCTACGGATCACATAGATCAGTCCAGAGATCACAGGGATTACAGAGGCCACAGAGGTCACAGAGATCACAGAGATCATAGGGACAGGCGTAGATATGACAGAGATGTGCATAGAGAAGACAGGGACAAAAATAGAGAAGAGCCTAGAAGGCCTAATTTTGAAGAGTACTTGAGATCCTATTTCACTACAGATGAAGCTCCTAATCGAAGGTATGACACACAGAAGGTGAAGCTTGAGTTGAAGGAGTTCGATGGGAACCATGATCCTCAGGTATTTTATGATTAGCTTGCTGCCCTTGATGATTATTTTGATTGGTATGACTTGCCTGAAGACAGGAAGATGAGATTGGCACGTACCAAACTGGTTGGCCCTGCCCGAGAATGGTGGCCAATTGCAAAAAGGGATATGGAACTTGATGGTCATGCACCCACTACATTGGATGAAATGAGATATGACTTGAGGGAGAAATATTTGCCTAGGCATTACAGATCACAGTTACACGATCAATTCAACTCCCTATGCTAAGGGACCATGACTCTATCTAAGTACATGCAGAAGTTTGATGCTCTTTCTTCTCGTACTGGTCCTAGAGAGAGTACCACTCAGATGTTAACTCAGTTTCGACTAGGATTAAGGGCTGATATTACCAGGGCTATCGGAGTAACTGATGTCAGAGATGTTCGGGATTGTTTTGAGAAGGCATTGAAGGCTGAAGAGTTACTGGCTGGAAATTGAAGATTTGGTTCCTCCGCTGAAGACACCAAGACATCTTTTCCAGCATCCAAGTCTCTACTACTACTGGTAATACACGATCAGGTTTTTTTTGTTGGCAGTTCTTCTCGTCCTACAATTTCCCTACGTGTTGACAATAAAGGAAAAGCTCCTATGGTTAGTAATGATCCCCGTAAATGTTTCCACTGTAATGAAACGGGACACTATGCCAAGGATTGCCCCCAAAAGCATAGGTCTGCCAATGTAGCTGCAAAAGAAGATGAAACTCATGATTATAACGATGAACAGGGTTTCTCTGCTTATCCCCCAAGTGATGATGATGACGGTGCTGGTTACTATGAAGACTTGGGTGATGATACTCGAGGTGTTCACGTTATTACTCAAGTAGTGATGGTTGATACAGTAGAAGAAAGAGGTGGTTGAGAACATTCCATAGGAAAACAATGGTATTCAAATTGCTGTTCTTGAAGAGGTGGAGTTTGTGACTCAAGAATTAGATGAGATGGTTAATAACACGAAAGACTCTATGGTTAGGGCATTCACAGTTGATACTGATTTAGAGGTCGAGCACATAGAGTTTGTTATGCCACCATGGTTCTTTGAGAAAGCTCCACATGTTCCTGCCTCACCAGAGTTTTGTTTGGGAATGGTCAAAGCTGCTACTCGCATGTTGTCCCCCCCCCCCCAATTCGAGGACTAGTTCTTTCAAGCCAGGGTTTGTACTTGGATTCACACAGATGATGAATCCCATTCAACGTAGATGAATGTTTTTAAGCAGAGGAGAGCTGATGCAGTTCCAAGCATCCGCAAGAAGAAGAAACAACCCTAGGAGTAGGGCGGACTGTTGCAGCCTTAGTTTTATTTTGCAAGTTTCCATACTTCGTTTACTTTTCCATAGTCCAATTTAGTGATCTATTCCTATTGGTTGTTAGGGGATTGATCCTATTGGTTGTCAGGGGATTTAATCCTATTGGTTGTTAGGGAATATTTTAAGTTGTTAGATTTTAAATTAAGTGTCCCACCCCCTCCACGATTTAAGAAGGGTAGTGCATTGAAGGGGAGTGAATTGAGTTATGTATTAGGAATATGATTTGAGCCTATGGCCATATTATAAACAAATAACTCGTGCGAGGCTCCCCCACAATTCAGATTTCAGAAAATAATTTGTCTTATGCTTGCTGCCATTGCTGCTGCTGCCTTTGCTCATTGTGAGTGCGCCTTGTGAGTAATATCAAGGTGAAGGGACTGGTGGATCTCCAGTTGACTCCTTGCGTCTTGTAAACCGGGAGGATCCTCTGCTCATCTCCTTGCATCTTGTAGATCGGGAGAAGCTGTTTTCTATCTTCAAAGCTACTGCCATTGAAGATCTGCTATACATGTAAGTAATTTACTGTTTTAGCAATCCCCTTCTTCTTCTAATCCTCTAATCTAAGTCTATAGATCCCCATTATCATCTCCCCTACTAATCCCCATCAATCCATCTAACCCTAGGTCATCTAAACTCTGTCCAGCCCTAATCCACCATCCAAGTCCATCAATATCTTAACCCCAGCTCCATTAGATCACCCCCTCCACTCGACCTAAGTTTCAGTCCCATCCCAACATTAAAACCCTAATTCCCCTCATCTCCAGTAAAACCCCAAAACCCTAAAAACCTATCTAGACCAATCCAACCTTCAAAACCCTTCCATATTACATTTGAACCACCCCCCTAACTGCCTCTAGCACTCGACCCAAAGCTCAGCCCAAAATTCCTAACCTAAACCCTAAAATTCATCACCCTCATCTTCCCCGAAACTCGAAACCCTAATTTTTTTATTTTTTTATGTTCACTCAAACTTCAACCTAGTTCATTAGACTTCTAAAAACCTGCCTAGCATTACCACATAAGATTACCCCCATTACCCTAAACCTAACCCTAACTTTTGACCTAAACCCTCAAACCTGCCCAATCAGCCAGCAGTTTGAAAGTTCCTAGTTACTTGGCTCCTAGTAGACCCTTTGTCTATCTAGGACTACATTAATGTCCCTTCTCATTTTTGGGGTGAAACTGTTATGACTGCTGCCTATTTAATTAACTGCATGCCTACCCGTGTCCTTGATTTTAAATCTCCCATTCAGGTTCTTCAGGGCTCCACGACCTTTATTATTCCACCCAAAATTTTTGGTTGTGTGTGTTATGTTCGAAACCACCAACACCACAGTAAATTAGAACCACGGGGCTTCAAGTGTATTTTTGTGGGTTACTCTCCTACCCAAAAGGCTACCGCTGCTACCATCCTCCTTCTCGTAGAATGTTTGTCACCATGAATGTTATATTTAATAAAGCTGTCCTTTTTTATAATATGGCATCTCGTCAAGGGGGTGAGCTGGTAAGCGTCGATATGCCTGATATGCCTGTGTCATCTCTTCCCATGTCTTTGGTTTAGGGGGAGTCTTCCATTCCGAAGGAAACTCAACCTACTGTTATTCCCCCTCTTGTTATTCAAACCTACACTCGCCAACGCTCTCGTGGGTCGCAACTTGACACCACTATAGCTGCTCCAGATCCAATGGCTTCTTCTGCACCTAGCCCATCACCTCCAAGTAACATTTCCGATCCATCACTGCTTCTCATTATTTCAGATCCTTCTTTAGACTTAACTATTGCAGTTCACAAAGGGGTTAGAACTTATACGCAACATCCTATTTCTCAAGTTGTGTCTTATGAGTCTCTTTCCCCTGTATATCGTGCATTTGTAACTTCCTTGTCCTCTGTTTCTATTCCTAAGAACTAGCAGGAGGCCCTTCAAGACCCTAAATGGAAGGCAGCTATGATGGAGGAAATGCATGCTCTTGCAAAAATGGCACTTGGGATTTAGTACCAGTTCCTCCCCAGAAAAAAAAAAAGCAGTTAGTTGCAAGTGGTTTTGCACAGTCAAGCACAATTCTGATGGCAAAGTGGAAAGATACAAAACTAGATTGGTTACTAGGGGGTTTACCCAAACATACGGCCTTGACTATCAGAAAACCTTTGCCCCAGTTGTCAAAATGAATACCATCCGGGGAATATTGTCATGTGTTGTCAATCTTGGTTGGGAGCTGCAACAGTTGGATGTGAAGAATGCATTTCTTCATGGGGAGTTAGAAGAAGAGGTTTATCTGGATGTTCCTCTGGGATTTGCTACTAGGGTCACTCATGTAAAGGTATGTAAGCTCAAACGTGCTCTTTATGGATTGAAGCAGTCTCCTAGAGCATGGTTTGGTAGATTCCATAATACTATGATGAAGTTTGGCCAAGAGGGAAGGTGGGGTGTTGGCTAAACTAGGACTTCAACTAAGAGGAGAATACAAGGTAATTATAGTTTAATTTCATCTTGCTGATTTTCAGGGAGCAAAAGAAGAAGACGGTTGAGAAAGAAGGAAAGAAAGAAAAATAGAAAGAGGGAAGACCCGAAGAAGAGGAATCGTGGGAGAGTGTGAGAGAGCTTAGTGAGTGCATTTCCATGGGGATTGTGGGTCTTCTTTAGGGCTTTTGATCATTGCTGATATAAAAGAAGTGGAATCGGAGTTTGGAGGAGAAACCAAGCTAAGATTTGGAGCAAGGAGAATAAAGAAGGGCCAAAGCTTAAAGGTGGAATCAAATCTTCTCCCAAAGGTAAGTAATTTCAGATTTAGATTTTTGTGAATGGGGAAGAAAAAATGAAGTTGAAGAAGATAGGGAGAAATATAAGGTCTATAAACTCTATTGGGTTAGAATTCCATGGGCTTCTATATGGGCCCTGATTTAATTATTAGATGAACCTAGCTTGAGCTAAAGTTTGATACACATATATGATGGGCCAAATTTTTCCATCTTAAGCCACTGTTTTGGGCCTATCTTATTGCTTACACTGTTAATGTCTAAAGCCTAAGTTCTTGCATGATGTGATATGTTAGGTTTTAGAGTAGATGACGAAAGGAGAAAAAAGGCTCCAAGAGAGCCAAGAGTTCAAACATGATTTGGGAGTAACGTGTTATGTCTCAAAACAAGAGACTAACAGCTTATATTGAAAAGAATAGATAATTACACACAGGCCCTTGGCCTTATACAAATGACATAAAGAATACATAAAAGAGGGGATATGTACATATATACCCCTGATACAACTATTCTTAACACTCCCCCTCAAGCTGGGTGGTATATGTCATACATACCCAGCTTGTCTAACATAAAACTAAAGTGATGAGAGCTAAGTCCTTTGGTGAAGATGTCGGCCACTTGTTCATTTGTCTTCACAAAAGGAGTACAAATAGTCTTAGATTCTATCTTCTCCTTGATAAAGTGTCTGCCAACCTCAACATGCTTTGTCCGGTCATGTTGAACCGGATTGTGAGCAATACTTATGGCTGCCTTGTTATCGCAATATAGACTCATAGGTTCAGTCGTCTCAAATCCCAATTCTTGAAAAAGTTTCTTCAACCACAAGATTTCACACACACCATGAGCCATGGCTCTAGACTTTGCTTTAGCACTTAACCTAGCTACCACAGGTTGCTTCTTACTTCTCCAGGTGACTAAATTTCCCCCAACAAAAGTACTGTATCCGAAGGTGGATCTTCTATCAGAGATAGACCCGTCCCAATCAGCATCTGTATATACTTCAATTCTCAAGTGACCATTCCAAGAGAAGAGAAGGCCCTTTCCAGGGCATGACTTCAAATACCTGAGGATCCTGTAAACTACATCAAGATGTCCCATCTTGGGTGCATGCACAAACTGACTCACCACTCCAACAGCATAGGTTATGTCAGGTCGGGTGAGGGATAGATAGATTAGCTTGCCTACTAATCTCTGATATTTTTCAGCATCCACAAGAAGTTCACCATAATCTTCCCTAGTTTGTGGTTCTGCTCAATAGGGGAGGAGATTGGTTTGCATCCTAAGTAACCTGTCTCTGTAAGTAGATCAATAACAAACTTCCTTTGGCAAACATTGATCCCTTGCTTGGATCTTGAAACTTCAATCCCCAAAAAATACTTCAATGGACCGAGATCTTTGATCTCAAACTGCCGAGCCAAATAAAGCTTAAGCTTTGAAATTTCAGCTTCACTATTTCCCGTGACTACAATGTCATCAACATAAACAATGAGAGCCGTAATAGTGCTGCCCTTCCTTTGTATAAACAATGTGTGATCAGCTTGACTTTGAGTATATCCATTTTGTAGGAGGGCTTGTCTAAACCTCTCAAACCAAGCCTTAGGAGACTGTTTGAGTCCATAAAGAGTCTTCCTAAGACGACACACTTTTCCATTGTCACCAGTATGCTTGAACCCAGGAGGAGAGTGCATATATACCTCTTCTTCTAGGTCACCATGTAAGAATGCATTCTTTACATCGAGCTGGTACAATGGCCAATTAAGATTTTCAGCCATTGAGAGAATTACACGAATGGAGTTGTGCTTGGCCACTGGAGCAAAGGTTTCCTGATAGTCAATGCCATACACCTATGTATAACCCTTGGCGACAAGTCTTGCCTTATACCTCTCCATAGTACCATCAGACTTAAACTTGACTGTGAATACCCATCTGCATCCAACAGGGATTCTCCCTTTAGGGAGTTCAACAAGGTCCTAAGTGTGGCTCTTCTCAAGAGCCAACATCTTTGTGTTCATTGCTTCTCTCCATTTTGGATCTGCCATAGCCTCTGCTACATTCTTGGGAATAGATATGGATGAGATAGCCACAGTGAAGGCTATACCTGTAAGGGAGATAGAATCATAGGAAACAAACTTGGCAATGGGATTAGTACATGCCCAAGTTCCCTTGTGGTGAGCAATAGGAAGATCTAAGTCTGAGGTTATAGAAGTAGAGGAAGGTATACCTGTCTTAATGGATGGAGGCTCAGGATGAGGAGACGAAGAAGGATTTTGGCAAGTCTTCTTTATAGGAAGCAATGAAGAAGGATTTCTCCTGTCCTTCGTATACACCAATAGCTCCCCCGTTCTCTGTTCACCTGTGCGCTAGGAGGCTTCCCCTCAATAACAGTATCCACAGAACTTTTCTTTCCCTTGTCAATCCGAAAAGGGGAAATAGGAACAAGGGAGGAGAAAGGAAATGAAACAAACTCGGGAACCTCTTCACCCTCAACACCACCACCAAGAGATGAACACTCTCCCTGAAGAGATGACTGAAAATACGGTATGGTTTCAAGGAAATGGACATCTTTGGAGAGGAGCCACCGACGACTAGGGGGATGATAGCATTTATACCCTTTAGAGCCTTAGGATCCAATTTAGTGCGGGCAGATTTGCTAATATATACATAGCAAATACAACCAAACACCCTTGGTGGAAGAGAGAAGGAAGAAGAACGTGAGGGTAAGACATCATGAGGAACCTTGAAGTTCAAGACACTGGACGACATATGATTAATAAGAAAGACAGCAGTGAGTAGGGCATCAGACCAAAAAGTTTTAGGAACATGCATGGTAAACCAAAGGGATCTAGCCACTTCAAGGAGATGGTGATTTTTCCTTTCAGCCACCCCATTTTGTTGTGGGGTATCAACACAGGCCACCTGATGAATAATGCCATGGTCAAAAAAAAAAGTTTCCAAACCACTATACATATACACCCCACCTTTGTCAAAGCGAACAATTTCAATCCGAGTTTGAAATTGGCTATACACTAACTCATAAAAATTTTTAAATGCAACATAGACATCACTCTTGTGTTTCAACAAGTAAACCCAAGTAACCCGAGAATAGTCACCAATGAAAGAAACAAAGTAGCGGAAGCCACGCAAAGATGTAAAGGTGAAGTACATCTATTACCAATAGATGCATTAACTGTTTTACAACTCTTGGCAAATAGACAAGGTTCACAATGAAAAACATGAGTGACAGGAAAAGAAGTAAATAAATGTGGCAACAGTTTCCTCATAACAAAAAAAGAAGAGTACCCCAAACGACGATGCCAAAGCAAAATATCCTCCTGAGTACGTCCATCTTCTTGCCCACACACATAGGATTGAGCTTGCACAACAGGGAAAACACCAGTCTCCAAAACATATAAGCCATTAGTTTCACGACCACTGCCAATCTCCTCGTCACCAAATCCTGAAAAAGACAATGGGTAGGGAAGAAGGTGACAAAGCAGTTTAAAGATTTAGTCAATTGGCTAACTGAAAGAAGGTTAGTAGCAAACTTGGGAACATGAAAGACAGACTTCAAGGGTAAAAGTGGGGTAACCTGGATATCTCCTTTACCAGAAATGGTAGAGAAGGAACCATCAGCAATTTTTACCTTATCTTTCCCAGAACAAACAGAATAGGAATTATACAACTGAGACCTACCAGTCATATGATCCGTGGCACCCGAGTCAATGACCCAAGGTGTGGTGTCGGAGGAGGAAGAGACCTGTAGTGCAGTGGAAGTAGGGGTAGCAGAGGAACCATCAGGTGGGCTACAATCCGTCGAAATGCAGTAATGTCTTCTTTGGAAAGAGAGGATGGATCAGATTCAATGACCCCAACATGAGCCTTAGGCCCCTTCTTCCACTGTCCCTTCAGTCCCATAGAGGAACCAGAAGGGGGCTTCCCATGGAGATCCCAACAAAAATCCTTTATATGCCCAGATTTGCCACAATGGTCACATAAGAATCGGCCCTTCGTAGCTCCCTTAGCAGCCCCCTTATCAGCTCCCTTAGTGGAGTCCTGAGGGGTGGAAGAAACAAGAGCAGAGCGCTCAACAGTGGGAGTAGTCCCCATAGCACTCCTATAGGTCTCCTCACTCTGTAGACATCCACACACCTCCTCTAATGAGGGAAGACTTGGTCGGCCAAGGATTTGTACCCTAAGAGGCTCAAATTCAGGATTAAGGCCGCCAAGGAGAAATAAGACCCTCTCTTTCTCAAACAACCGGTGCACCTTGACCTCATCATCAGGACACAACTAAAGATCTCTATGGTGATCATACTCCTCCCACAGGCCCACAATAAGACTATAGTAGTCAAAGATGCTTCTATCACCCTAGCGCAGACTAACGATCTGTTGGAGAAGTTAATACATCTTTGTACATTCCCCAACCCGATCAAAGATACGGGCCACACTATCCCAAATGTCTTTGGCAGTCTCCTTGCCCATAAACCTTCTTCCAATCTCAGGCTCCATTGAGAAAAGAAGCCAAGCCATCACAAGAGAATTCTCAGTGTCCCATTTGGAGTACCCTTGCTCGGTAGGAAGGGGTCCTTGACGCTACCATTTATGTATCCCATCCTCCCCCTACACCGAAGAATCAATTTCATGGATCGGGACCAATCCAGGTAATTGGTATTGTCCAACTTGACAATGGGGAGCTGCACATTTGGGTTTTCATATGAAGGGAGTGGGGGTGATGCAACAGTTGGGTCTGCAGATAAAGGCAAGGCTGTTTCAACATTTTTTTCACCCATTTTGACCTCAAATCAAACACTTGATAGGTCCAAACAACAGCACTTCAAACACAACAACTTCTCCTCAAACACAGCAGTAAAAAACAGAGGCAAACAAAGACAAAAAAAAAACCTGAAAAAAGGCTTGTAGAACCTCAAACAATCATCAAACAGCAGTAGCGTGAAGAAGGGAAACCTCCCTTACCAAAAAATGATGCTAAGTAGCCCAGAAAAAACAACAAACAAAGCTCTACTGATGAGCCTTGTCACTTCAAGAACCCAGGCTGGCGGAAAAAGATGCAGAATAGGTCTGGCCGAAATTCAGATCCTACCCTTTGATGCTTCCAAGAGGCTTGAGCTGATACAATGAGAAGAAAAAGGACTTCCAAACGAAACTAGAGCATCTGGTTGCTCTCCATTTGGTTACCAAACAAGTGAGAAACAGCTTTGTGAAGATACCCTAAGGTTACCTTCGAATTCCAGCAAGAACTAAGAGAGGAGAGCTAACCCTAGCCTTCCAAACAACCTTCAAACACTTTCAAACTCCAGGAACAAACAGCTTTGATACCATGTTAGGTTTTAGAGTAGATGAAGAAAGGAGAAAAAAGGCTCCAAGAGAGCCAAGAGTTCAAACACGATTTGGGAGTAATGTGTTATGTCTCAAAACAAGAGACTAACAGCTTATATTGAAAAGAATATATAATTACACACAGGCCCTTGGCCTTATACAAATGACACAAAGAATACATAAAAGAGGAGATATGTACATATACCCCTGATACAACTATTCTTAACATGATATTGATATTTGGACTTCATATATGGATTTAAGATCAACTATGGGAAAGGATTTATTGGGCTTGTGATTAATCTCTTGAATAAGGTACTAAATTAGGAATACATGTAAGTAAGCCTCATACTATGAGATAAAGGTTCCTAAGTTGAGAAAAATAGTGAACGAAAGTTGTATGTATTTAATGGGGCTGTTTATGCATACAAATACTAATGGGATATGATGAGCTCATATTAATGATGCTATGATCAATATGGGACTGTTTCTATAAATAGATGATGTTAGCATATTGGATTTAACGAACTACATAAATTGAACCACAGTAGAAATTAATATCAATGTAATGTTTAAATGGATAAACCTATGAATCCATGATATAGGGTATGAAGAGTTGTACCATAATAGGGAATGTTATGTGGATGGACCCATTGGATTGATTATAAACTTATGGCGTGTATGTTCTTGGACTGATTAAGAAACATAGACTTTAATGAACCCAAACATGGCTAATGGGACTGTTTTGAGGTAGCATGACTGAATGATGGAAGTATGGAATTTCTAATTCTATTGTATTCTATGCATGTCTTGGATGAGATGTTGGTATGTTGAGATTACAGATTCAAGGACAAAATTCTGTTTTGAATCAATGATAAATGTAAAGGGTAGTAAGATGTAGTAGTTAAATGCATGCTAGGAATGCTTTACATGACACTAAATCAAAGGTGTCTATGCATGATGTAATGGGACTGTTGAGAAGAAATTCTTATGAAGATTTTCCTTGAAATAGTATGCTGTCAAGTTGGTTATGTGCTTAAAAATGAGGTAATAGTTGAGATACATACGTTAAGAAAAAAAAATCTTAGGATTCATGCTATGGAATGTAGTACCGAGTGACTTGAGGATTTTGTAAATGAAGATTTATTTGACCTTGAGCTATGTTAGGAGTCACACATTGTTTTCTATCATGCTTTTTGTAAATGGAAAAACGGAGAGCTGGGACTGTTTTATTGTAAGAATTGCTGCAATATTGATGTTTGGGTCTACTTGGAGTAGGAAACTAGCCTAGAGGACACCCTTGTTCTTGGGAGTTGGTTTACATAATGTTTAGACTTATCATAGTGCTCTTAAAGCACTATTTTGAGCCCTACACACATGCTGAAAAATGAGAATTTGGGGACCTACAAGCATAATTCAAAATCTCGTTTCGTTTTGGTCGAAATTTCGAATATTTTGAGTATTTACAAAAAAACCAAGTAATTCTTGTAATCCTTTTTAGTTTTTCGAAGAAGTAATTGGTTGAGCCATTCATAGATGATCCAAGGAGTTCTAGGAGAACTTCTTCGGATTTGGAAAAGGAGTAGTAGAGACCACCCATTTTTAAGGCTTGAACCATGATATGAGATATGAGGTGAGTCGATAAACGATAAAGTAGATGGACCAAGGGAAACAAGCTTACCTCTCTCTGTTCTACCAACTTTAGTTAAGAAATCAAAAGCTAGAGCAGAAGCATCAGAAGCTACAAGCGTCCCTAGCTTTCTATACTTTTTAGGACTCATGGCTCGCCCCTATCTTTAGAGAGACGGGCTTGAAAGACCGGAACAAAACTACCATTTATTCTTGGGTGGAGCAACCAAGTAACTCCATAGCGTGCTAGCTAATCATAGACTAAAGAAGCAACGGCACGGCGCGTTAGCACGTGCATATTCTTCTTGCTTGCTGGCGCGCATTAGCGCATAGGCATTTTTGTATTGTTCTTTGATTAGATAAGCCAGAAAAAGATGGAAATGACTGTTTCATTTTTTATATAAATCTTTTATTTTTTTCTTATGAAATGTTTATTAGCGTTGATAGCTCTCTTCTTTAAAGCTTATGCCATAGAAGGCGAGTCGAAATGAAATGCAACATCGAATTGAAAAAATACAATATTTCGGAAATTTCAAAATTTTTGGTGAAATTTCAGAAATTTCGGTAATCTCGTTTCGGAAATCACAGTAATTTTGGTCTAAAAAAATGCATTGTTTCGTCGAAATTTCGATTATTTTGGTCATTTCGTTTCGGTATTTCGGACATTTCGGCATTTTACACCCACAAATGGCCAAGCAAAACTCATAGAAAAAATATCATATTTCGACGAAATTTCGCCCAGTATCTCGGAAATTTCGGCCAGACCGAAACACCAAAACGAAACGAGATTTTAAACCTTGCCTACAAGTAGGTGGATTATTACTATGATGGGAATAAAATAACGTGCTATTGTGGGTTGGATGTATGGATTTAAACTACTGTTTAGAGAGATAGTATATGCTGAAACGAGTTCTTGTATTACTATGTTTGAGGTAATACAATGTGATGTCAATAGGAAAGTGATGGAGTACACTATCGAATAGAACATAATAAGAGAGTCGTTTTGAGAATTTAAACGCTAACTAGTATAGATGGAGGATGGTGAAATTAGTATTGTTACTCTAAGTCTTAATATGTGAGCATCTTACTACACTAGCATTGATGGGAATACATATATTGTTAGGACTGTCTAGAAAGAGAAGAAAACAGAAAAATAAAATGATTTGAGCATGGGACAAGGATGTTTAAGTCCCATATCAAGGGGTGGGAAAATTTCAAGTAGAGTGGCCTATGTAGGAATGAAAATGGAACCTTAGATTTACTATGGTTATACTATTAAAATGCTAAAACAAAGAAGGGCGTTCCTATGAGGTGATGCAGGCGAGTATTCAAGAATCGAGATAGAAAAGGTTCTCATAGATCAGACGGACATAGTGCAAAGTGAGAGGAATATTGTCACATCATTAAGTTTTATTGCATTTTATGATTAAACATGTTTCATTGCATCATGATTTATGTTTAAATAAAATGTATTATATTATATGTCTTAGAATGTTTTAAATGATATATAAATACATGATCTTATTTATGATGAGATTTTAAGGCTAATATGAACTACATGAAAGAAAGATAGAAAGAAATGTTATGGACTCATGGAAATGAAATGAAATGAAACAAAATGAATGGAATGGTAAAGAACCCAGGTGACTACCACCCCTTTCCAGTAGGGGGTTAGGTATTGGATGAGATGTATAGAGACTAGAGTGTGATCCTTCCCGAGGTTACAATACCCGGAATTAGCAGTAGATCATACCTACCATGACAGACGTCCTCCTCGGGGTTACGATGTCCGGAACCAGGAGCAGAGAGGACTCGAGGGTTTTAGTTTTTTACTGAGAAGTTTTAGCCTTTTAAGGATTTTAGACTTTTTAGTTTTACAAGGATATTTATATAACCCTGATCCCATGTAGCAGCATACATGAAATACATATAAACCAACAAATAAAAATTAAACAAAAAGAATAAAATAGAATGCATGAAAAAAACCAAAAAACAAAACCACACTCAAGATTGGCGGCCGACTTGACCACATGGCGTACCAAGGCGTCGCTTTAACCGCCTTGGCGACGCGCCCAGGTGGTAAAGTCAGCTGCCTTTCGTGACTCTTATTAATTGTAGCCTTGCTTAGCATCTATATTTCCGCCTGGACGCCGACGCCAATGCCTTGACAATTATGCTTAAGGTACCTCAAGAAGGCTCCTGGAGGTGGTCTACTCTACTCGAATCATAGTCATGTTCGAGTTGGGGTTTTTCAAATGCTGACTGGCTGGTTCTCCTTTTGATAGAAGGTCAACAACTGGTTATTGCACATTTATAGGAGGGAATCTTGTGTCATGGAAAAGTAAAAAGCAGACTGTTGTGGCTCAATCCAGTGCAGAGTCAGAGTATCGAACCATGGCACATGTTACATGTGAGTTGATGTGGGTGAAACAGTTGTTAACTGAGCTTGGATTTATGGATGACTCTCCTATGCAACTATTGTGTGATAATCAAGTTGTTGTTCATATTGCTTCAAATCCTGTGTTTCATGCAAGAACAAAACACATTGAAGTAGATTGTCACTTTGTTCGAGAGAAGCTGCAACAAGGACTCATTTCTCCTAGCCATGTTCGTACAAGAGAACAACTTGCAGATTTCTTTACAGTCTTTGGGGAGTGCTAGAGTAGATTATATTTGTAACAAGCTGGGCATGATTAATATCTATGCTCCAGCTTGAGGGGGAGTGTTAGTAGGGAGTCGAGGACTGTTTTATGTATCGGTTTTGTTTAAGGGTAGTTTGGGTATTTTCTGTTTTCTTATTTCCTAGTGTGTATCTTAAGACACTATATATATTGAATGAAAGGAGAGCTCTCACATTAAGTGAAAGACTCCTAAGGTTACACAAACATATCGACTCTACCTCTCTTCTCTCTTCATCTCTTCTCTTCTCTTCTTCCTCTCTTCTCCTCTCTTCTCTTCTATCATTTACAGAACTAAAGTTTCAAATTCACAAAATCAACACCAGAGAGAAAAATATAAATTACAAATGGCATCTTTGTAATTGTGAACCACTTTCTCTACACATTTAGGGCTGAAATTTCACCAATAAGATGGCTTCATGGTCCTCTATCACATGGACCCACCAAAGTACTGCCCTGTGGCAAAATCATGAATGATGACATAAATTTCCCCTTTCTGTTTCTCTTTTCTTAGGGAATTCAAAAACTTCCTATTTTGGACGAAAATTTGGCATTCAATTGACTCCTTTTCAATAGGAAGTTTATAGCTGTAAAAATGCTCATTTTTTAAATTATTTCTGCTTCTCCAGTAAAGTTTAACTATCTCCTCAAGA
Organism: Telopea speciosissima; assembly: GCF_018873765.1. Lineage (NCBI taxonomy): Eukaryota > Viridiplantae > Streptophyta > Magnoliopsida > Proteales > Proteaceae > Telopea > Telopea speciosissima. The sequence continues at coordinate 53,470,125 of NC_057923.1, forward strand.
AAGATAAAAGAGCTGCAACATGATTTTAGGGTTGTCCCTCCATTTTTAGGAGAGAATGGTCATGGTTTCCATTAGCCCAAAGGATATATTTCTCTCTCGAAGAAAGAGAAGGAAGAAAGAGACTCAATTTTTTTTGAATTGGGTCTGAAAAGATAACTGCATAACCATACCTTAATAACTGCACTTTTTTGGCCAGGGGATGGAAATTTCTTCCATTACTTTTTTTCCCCAACTTTCTAGTACACAATTTCCATCACTGTGATGCCAGGAAATGGACTTGTAGCTTTTCTCATTCAAGGGAACTAAGAAAATTGTGTCAGAGGACCAACAAACAAGGTGAAATGACCCAACCCAATGAAATTTGTGTTTCATCTATCTATCAGCCCCTGTGGTTCAAATAGCACTATTTAATTAAGAACTAGTATGACCAAGCTTTACTAACATTAAGCAAGAAGACTATCATCAATATACACTACTTCCTTGAAAACTAGCATTTCAAAAGCTTTACTAACCAAAAGCAAGGAGAGTCTCAGCCATATATCATCTCAAAATTCCATAATCTGAGTGTAGTATATACTGACCTTGTAACTTTCACAACAATCATGAAACCTCAGCAATATATCACTGGCACGGCTCTCACTGATTACGGCAAAAGCACGATGCTTTCCTGTTCCAAGACTACCTTTCCCATTAAAGAGCCCAATACCAAATGCCACAGCACTAGCAGAAGCCCGAGCAACCTATTTCAGTAAAGAAGAAAAATACAGAAGATTATACACTCTTAAAATTACAAAAAGGGATAATAACCACACTATTAGATGCTGTTTAGACCCTCATAAACCACACAAAGTACACAATAAAGATACATTGACTACCTAGTTACGACAAACTTGGGCCGCATCCATATGCAACACATTGGTGACATAGCAAATACACATAGGAAACGCGACTTCCTACATGTCATCCACTAAATAAATTAAATTAATTATACAAGGTCAGCTAGCCATTTTATGCTGTGCCAGGATATGAGAATAACTCAGGAAAAAACTTCAGAAGCAAATTAGAAAGGAAACCTTAAAACATTTTACAGAAGAACATCACACCACACTAGCAATATCACTGCAGGCCTCATTGCAAGGCCACGTATGGGCAGTAATAACTAATTGTCAAATGTGTCCATACCCAACTGTAATGGAAAACACCCACATTTACTAGTAAAAGGCATTTCAAATCTTTTCCGCAATTCATCAATACTTTTTCTTAACAAATATACCGTTGGTAGATTTATTAGGTATATCCATATTCAATATAACCCTTGATGGAGCATCAAACAGGCAGCAACCAGGGTGATTTATTTTATCTTATGAGGTTTAACTTGTAACCAAGGAGCATACTTCTCGCTTTAGTTTTAGGCTACTTATTTTTATAGTCAAGATAGGGTTAAAAAACCATTGCATAGGGGGTTCTCCTATGTTGTTGTTCCCATTTTAGTGAAGAGTTTTAGTTAACACAAAAGTACCTATTGATGAGCACGTCTAGATGGTATCTGTTAGAGTGTATGTCTTGGTTGGAGGTCCATGGGTGTCCATGGACCTCTGTACCATGGGATTGTGTCCTTTGTTCAAGTAGTTTAGTTGCTTATTACTTGTTATCTTTCCTATTGTATTTATTTCTATTGTAATTGGGCTTTAGGATTCCATTGTGATAAGACTTTAGACTCAGCTTAGACAGAGGTTTTTTTTTTTTTTTTTTTTTTTTTTTTTTTTTTAATGAGAAAACGAAAACTATATATTAAAGAGAACAGAAAGTCTGTACATCATACATAAAGGGGGGGATAGTAGTCCTGTTTGTGATAGAAAAAAGGGCTAAGGAGTGTAATGTCTTAAACCAGTGATTGTTCTAGTGCAAGAAATTTGCAGTTGAAAGGTTGGAAGTTAGTTCGGCAAGTTCAAGATAGGAGGGTTTTAGATTCCAGGGAATACACATGTTTACTTGCAAAGTCAAAAAACTATTTTGTCCATAATTATTGAACCAGATTTCTTTGAGATGGATTTCATCCTTCAATGCGTGTTTCCACCCCTGCAAGATTCCGTATAGCTCAGCCTCCAGTTTGTCGGTTGAACATGAAAATCCTGCAGATGTTAAAACACTCTATTCATCAAGCAAAAAGCAATATGCCCATACTGTTAGTCCTATTGAGGGTTCAAATAGGCCTGCGCAACATAAGACAGGGAATTGCAATTCATGGTTAGATATAGAATTAAGATAGATTTTGATTTTGTTTATGTAATCTATTTTGTTATTAGAGGGCAGACTTTGGCACAACGGTAAGGTTGCTCCATTGCGACCTAGTGGTCTCGGGTTCGAGTCAGGAAACAGCCTATCCAAAGCAGGGATAAATGGTTAAGGCTGTGTACATTATGACCCTCCCCAGATCCCGCAGGGGCAGGAGCCTCATGCACTGGGTACGCCCTTAAATCTATTTTGTTATTTTTATTCGAAGACACAAAAGCAGTACAAAGACATTGGACTCTCGGATGAGACTAAGCAGCTACCAACCGTTCCGACACGCCCCTGACCTATCTTGATGTTGACCGAAAACCCTATCTAAAGTGGAGCCTAGTGTAAGCTGTCAAACAAATCATAAAATGGAAAAATCAGAATAACCACCAGTTGGGCTATGGATGCAACTTCGATCAACTAAATAAAATACGATGAGGAGTCTTTTTCTGTTTTTACATGGTTCTCGCTTGCATAGGCAATTTGCTTTATATTTTCTAGTTCATATTCTCCCCAAATAGCTGGCTTGTTGTCCTCTTTGATCAGGTATGCACAAATGGTGTTAGCATAGTTCCCTGTCCCATTTCTTAAAAACGAAATAAGCACGATTTCCAGTCCGAGTAAGGAGCTAAAGTAGGGCTCCACACCGGGGGCCCAACTCTCATCAAGCTAGAAAGAAAAATAGTAGTCCACCTGAGCTCGAACAACGGGAGAGGAAAGATTTGTCAACAGGGGCATTCCGGGTTTGTGTAATTATTCAATTTCGTGATTTGTGGCTTAGCGCAACAACAAAAAATAATAAAATACAAGAAAGAAAATGAATTAAGATTGGCTGGTACGATAGAATTCCATTCCATTCTATCGCACATCCCCTTTTCTCCCATCTCTTGACTTCTCCATCTTCTTCTCCTCCCTTCTTTTCTGCATTCTGGTTTCTTAAGTTCTGAATTTATTACATGGAATCAGAATCCAGTAATCACTAATAGCAATCTCCTCAATCTTTGTTTTAAGAAGTCATACATATTCTCTTCCTGGAAGTGTGCAGCCACCTTGGTTTGCTGCAACTATTACTATGAAAATCTAGTTATGTCAATGGAGAACTAGAACCTTCCTTTACGCTATCAATTTGAAGAATACTGCATGGAGTTGATCATCTATGGCAATTGATTGAGTTTATCACAAAAGCTGGTGGTACTCTCTTCTGGGTTCCTTATTTCTGTCAGATTCAGATCTAATACTTACCTTGGTCAAGTCAACATATCACTATTATTTCAGAGACCAATTGAGATGTCTGGTAAGAATACTCGATGATTCTTTGGACTGAACAGAGCCCCAGTTAGTCTACCATAGATCTTCTACATGAGTATTGGTGATAATCTGTTTTCTAGCATTTATTTTCTGAAATCGATTTGTTGATTACTAGGGACCTAACCATCAGATCCATCAGAGGTTTTACGACATTGTTGCCCTCCTACAGTCCTACTAAGGGAGACTCAATCCAGATTTGGTGTCAATCTGACACCAGTATTACTTGTTATTGAAAATCTCCATATTTCTGGTTTCTGGTTTTCTTTTCAGATTGATTATTGGCCCTGTTCATGATCTGACCACCAGATCAGCCTAGGGTTTTAGGAGACTGTCACCCCTCCTTTGGAGACCACTCGATATCTGTTTGGGGTCCATCTGACCCCCTGATTCCATTTTATTGATTATCACCCAATTCTGGGTTTTATACTTCAGTTTGCATTATTTTGGACTGCGGTTATATCAGATCTCTTTATATCAATGATAGTTTGTGGGCTTTTATTCCCTACTTCTGGTTTTCATCTCTCTAGGGTTCGTGATTCATCTGCAGTTAATTTTATCTCTCTGTTGATTCATACGGTATATGATGGCTGACCCAAAACCTACTTAGGACAATGTGAATGCCCAGATTACGACTATCAAACTCACTGGAGTTTCCAATTATTTATTATGGGCTCAAGCAATCAAGGTTTACATTAATGGTAAAGGAAAATTTAAGTACCTCCAATATGATCCTTCCTCTACTGACTCCAAAGATCCTTATCAGATAAAAGCCTATGAGAGTGGATGCGTGAGAACGATACCCTCCTTATATGACTGTGGAACAGCATGTATCAGGCTATTACAGAAAATGTAATGTTCCACCCTACCACCAAGGGAGTGTGGGATGATTTGAAGTGCACCTAATCCCAATAGAAGAATATATCCCGTGTTTATGAGTTATATGATAAACTGTTTAGTTTCAAGCAAGGGGACAAGCCCTTGAATGAATACTTCAATGCTTTTACGGGTATAGAAGAGGAACTCAATATTCATCAGCCTCTTACCACTAATCTGGAACAGTTGCAGCTTCAGCATGAGGAATTATATGTTGCATAGTTTATGACCGGTTTAAATTCTGATTATCAGTTTGTTAAGAGTCAATTGCTTGCTGAGGAAAAGGTGCTAACACTACATGAGTCTTTTGCACGTCTTCACCGTATTGTTACACCTTCTCGCCATGATATCTCTCCTAAAGATAGTTCTGCTTCCGTTGCTGGCCATGGTTGAGGTTCTAATTTCTATGGGAGAGGGCGTAGCTCATGGTGTAGACGTGGCCTTGGTGGTCGCAATACAGATGGACGGCAGAATGATCACCCTGTTAAACAGTGTTCCTTTTTTGTTAAATTGAAACATACTATAGATACCTGCCGGGCTGAACATGGCAAACAAGACTGGGCTCTACAATCAGCCAATACGGTTGTGTCCGATGGTAATTTTGAGAAGGTGTCTTCTGGCAACACCAATATGGCATCCTCATCTGGAGTTCCATCATCTAGTTTCGGGCCTCACGAAGATTACAGTCAAATTCTTAAGCTCCTCCAAAACCTTCAGTCTTCCACTGGAGCTTCCTCATCCACAGCCACCCTGGTTCACACAGGTACATCCGCCTCTCTCTACCATGTCATCCACTCCCTGGATAATTGATTTAGGGGCCTCTACACATATGACTAGTACGTCTCATGTTCTCTCTTCACCTCAAAAGATTGCACATCCTTCTAGGGTTATAATTGTTGATGACTCCTCCACTCATGTGATTGCTTCAAGGTCTGTCTCTCTACCCTCTTTTCCTCAGTTAACCTTTGTTCTTCATATTCCTAACTTACCTTTAAATCTTATGTCTATTAGTCAATTGATAAAATCATTAAACTGCTTAGTCACCTTTTACCCTACCTGTTGTGTCTTTCAAGATCTCTAAACAAAGAAGACGATTGGTGGAGGGCCTGAGAAGGATGGCATCTACTATTTTAATGACTCCACTACAACGGCTGCTTCTGCTACCTCTCCACTTCATTGGCATAACCAGTTGGAACATCTTTCCCTTTCCAAGCTTCAAGAAATGGTTCCCACTTGCAAGAAAATTTCTCGTCCTGACTCTTGAGTGTGAAGCATGTGAGCTTGGAAAGCATCACCGCACCTCATTCCCATCCCGTGATGCTCCTCGTAATTCTTCTTTGTTTTCTTTAGTTCATTCCGATGTGTGGGATCCATGTCATGTCAAGAGTCAGTTAGATTTTGTTCATTTTGTTACCTTTGTTGATGATTACTCTCGTATGACATTGTTGTATTTGTTAAAGGATTGTTCTGAATTTTTATCTACATTTAAAAAGTTTTATTCTGAAATTAAGACTCAATTTGGTGTGTCAATTAAAGTTTTTTAGTTCAGGTGGAATATTTTCTTTGTGCTTGGTATGATGCATCAAACTAGTTGCTCTTATACTCCTCCACAGAATGGTGTTGCTGAAAGGAAAGAGGTCGCCCGTTCATTGATGTTTCACATGCATGTTCCAAAATATTTGTGGAGTGATGCAATTCTTACTGCTTGCTATATAATAAATCACATGCCCTCTGTTATTCGGTAATCAATCTTCATTCTCTATTACTTTCCTGATGTTAATATGTTTGGTTTGCTCCCCGGGTGTTTGTTGTGTTTGTTTTGTTTATAACCTTCGCCCTAGACTTGACAAATTATCTCCGTGTGCTACCAAGTGTGTATTTCTTGGCTACACCATATTTCTCTGCTGAGAGCCATCAGATGGATGTTGATATTCTTATTTCTCCACTAATTCTAGTCCTTATTCCCTTTCTGACTCTCCTTTTGATGGTGCTCTAACTAATCAATTGCAGGTCTACAAGTACCGTCCAAAGTCCTCTTCCACGAACCAAGCTGGTCCTTCGCAACCGCCCTGTACTTCATTAGACTCTGTGCCTGGGGATCTTCCATCTCCTAACTTGCCAGTTACTCTTCGTAAAGGTACTCAAACGTGTACTCAACAGTCTCAGTGATGCAACTCCAAGTAGGAAGAAGAAGAAGAAGAAGAAGTCCTGAACTTAGGGCTTAAATAGGGAGCCATAGGTTAGCTTTATTTGCTAGTATTCTCCATACTTAATTTAATTTTTCTGTTTTTGGATTGAACCGGTTTAGAGTTGGTTGTATCCAATTGGTTCAAGTGGTCCAATTTAAGTTATTTAGCTAATTAGTTCTTAACTTAAGTTAGTAGGGGTATCTTAGTCATTTTACTGTTTTAATTAGTTAAGTTAGATATAAACCTCTCTCTTCCACGATTTTGTGAAAGAGAAAGTATTTAATTTGTATTAGGATTTGGCATTAGCCATATTATAAGTAAGATAAACCATGGAGGCTCCCCCACAATTGAATTTTTGAAAAAAAGAGACTGTTTGCTGGCTGCCGATTGCTGCTGCTGCTGCTCCTGCTCCTTGGAGTGTTGCCTTGCGGATCTATCAAGGAAGAAGGACAGGTGGATCTCCTGTGACTCCTTACGCCGTGACGGCTGGGAAGTTCTCTCTTTGAAGGTGGCTCTATCCTTCATCCCTTATTCAGACTTGCTGCCAATGGAGTTCTGCTGTAAGTTTGGATCTTAATTTTTGTTTTCCACTCATCCTCCCTCCCCAATCGATTCCCCCTTTATTTTTATTTGATTTTCCCCATAAACCCTAATCTGACATTGTCTCTGTGAAACTAGAACCTGTCCAGCCTTCATCCTACATCTGTTTTTCACCAAAATCAGATCACAGCCTCCTCTACCAATCCCTCCACTCTACCAGACCTGCAGCCCATTCTGATCAGTCCAAACCCTAGTTTCCCCTACCACCATTAACACCCCAAAACCCTAAAATAATCTAAAATCTGTACAGCCTATTCTAACCATCAGAATTGGCCTAAACTTTGATCGAACCTTGTTCTCCCTGCCAGTAAAACTCGACCAGAAGCTCAGCCCTAAAATCCCATCCTAAACCCTAGTTTTCAGCCTAGATTCTAAACCCTAAAACCCAAATCCTAACCCTAAACATTCTGGAAATTGAATTTTGTTTCAAAACTTGTTAAAATCTGTTTTAATAGCTTCCCCTAAGCCTGCCTATTAAAATCAGATATACATTACCCCATTCCCCCATACCTAACCCTAGAATTTAACCTGAAAACCCTAATTCTGCCCAATCAAACCAGCAGCCCTTTTTAGATCCTATTGCTTGGCTCCTAGTAGGTTTCCTACCTATCTAGGACTACATTACTCAGATTGCTTATCTTGTGTCCCAATTTGTTACTATGTATCATCTTCCCCTTTACTTCGCAACTTTGCCTTGTCTTTATTTACTATATCTGTACCGACTAAATATCAGGAAGCCTTGTCTCATCCTGGTTGAAAACTTGTTATGGATGTTGAGATGGATGCTCTATTGGATTGTCAAACTTGGACTCTTACTGACTTACCCAAAGGGAAGGAGCTTGTGAAGTGTTTAGGTGTACACAATTAAATATCTTCCCGACGGTTCCATTGAGCGACTCAAAGCTCGGTTGATTGCAAAAGGCTATACTCAGACTTATGGTGTCGATTATTTTAAGACCTTCTCTCTAGTATTCATGGTTTAAGATTTCGCAAAATATCACCGATATATCGGGATATTTCGGAAATCTCGACAGTACCAAGACGAAATGGCAAGGCGAAATGGAAAAAGTTCATATTTCGGTGATATTTCGGGATATTTCGTGATATTTCGGCGATATTTCGTGATATTTCTTGTGAGTCTTGCACTCTTGTGAGTTGTGAACTTGTGACTTTGTGTATTGACTATTGAGTAATGGGTATTGACTATTGAGTATTGAACTATTGACTATTATGGAGTTTATGAGTTATGACTTATGACTTATGAGTTATTTTTGTTACATTACTTTGTTTAAATTTCTTATGTCTTTTAGTACCTAATCAATGTGTATTTAACTATTTATACATCAGGGTCGGCGACCGTATACTTCCAATCAAGGGTGCAAACCCAAAACACCACTTTGAGTTCATCTTTTATGCAATATGAAGGTTTAAATGTGTTTATTTAGCTTAAATAAGGATGTACATGAAGTATTAGGCCTTGGTATGGCCAAAAACCCACCGAGATGGAGTGCCGAAATATGGCAGAAAAAATACCATATTTTGGCAATATTTCAGTATATTTCGGATATTTCGGCCATCTCGACCAGCCCGAGATACCGAGATATCACGAGATTTTAAACTATGCTAGTATTGCGTCTCAATTTTGTACGAGTTCTTATCTCTTCGGCAGGCAGTGAATCTCAATTGGCCTCTGTTATAGCTAGATTCTTTAGCTAGATATCAAAAATGCATTTATTTATGGTGATCTTAAGGAGGAAGTTTATATGGAACAACCTCTGGTATGTTGCTCAGGGGGAGAATGCGTTCAAGGTATGCCATCTTCACAAGGTTATATATGGGCTGAAACAGTCTTCATATGCTTGGTTCGATAAGTTTAGTAAAGTCATTGGTGGTTATGGGTTCACTCAATGCTTCTCTAATCACTATGTGTTCATGCATCATTGGGGGGACAAGGTCGTGATCCTAGTGGTGTATGTTGATGATATTATAATTGAAGGGTATGACTCTTCTAGCATTGAAGACGTCAAGGCATATCTCCATCAGAATTTTCAAATGAAGGACTTCGGAGTTCTTGGTTATTGAAGTTGTTTGTTGCATAAAAGGTGTGGATATATCTCGGAGGAATTATGTTTTAGATCTTCTATCTGAGACTAGTATATTGGGTTGTAAGCCTATTGACAAAACCTATGGATCCAAATCTGAAACTTGGAGTGTGTGATGGCAAAGAGTTTGAGGATAAACATCAGTACAGAAGGCTAGTTGGGAAACTTATTTATCGGATTGTCACTCATTCGGATATTTCCTTTGCTATTGAAGTCATCAATTTATGGAGAATCCTAAACATACTCATTGGGATGCGCTTGTCGCATTCTGAGGTATCTTAAAGGTTATGCTCCAGACAAAGGTCTTATTTATTGTCATTATGGTTACACTGATATTGTGGGTTATTCTGATGCTGACTGGTCTGGTGCTACCAATGATCGTAGATCAAGCACTGGATATTGTACGTTTGTTGGTGGTAATCTTGTTTCTTGGAGAAGTAAGAAGCAAACTTGTTGACAGAATCGTGGGTTAGAAAGAGAGAATGAGAAAATAATGTGTTGTATTCATTGATAGGTAAGCCCCTCTATTTATAATAGAGGGGAAATTACAAAGAGACTAAACTAGGCGATGTGGGACTAAAACCCACATAGCCCACTTACACTTAATAACATAAGAAGAATAAAACTACTCTAAAAAGACCGATATTCTGGATTACATATTCCAACACTCCCCCTCAAGCTGGATTATACAAATAAGCAAAGAAAGAAGATCCAGCTTGAACTAAAGAAAAAATAACTCCTAATAATGCTAACACTCCCCCTCAAGTTGGCGCATACAAGGTACTAATGCCCAACTTGAACAAAAAAAGGGAAAAAACGAATTTGTAGCAGAATCCAGCTTGACAGATGAATGCAGCTCCCAAATAAACCTTCAAAAACTTGAAAAAAATAGGTCTTCAAAATCTAGGCAGACTTGAGCAGCAAACTTTCACCAATCTTTAACAATTGTCCAGTGATGAATCTCTGACTGATAATCTTGAAGATAAGCAACTAGGGCAGCAAGCAGATGAATCAAGCAACAGAAAAGATCAAGCAACGGAAAAAATCAACCCAACTGTAGAACCTCATATAGGCAGGCAATAACCAAACATCTTCAATACTTTAATACTTCAATCTCCCCCTTACGGCAAACTCAACCCAATAACAAAGTAGATACCCATTGGCAATGGTGAAAACTTTGATCTTCTATGTTTTGCACCAAGTGTTCCTGCAAGTTCTGCTTCTACAATGTCTGCAGGTGTACTGTACATAATCTCCCCCTCACGTGTAGTACACGTGGACATAACAGAGATGATGTAAGAGATAGGGCAAAAACATAATATTCCAGAATTTTCCAAGAGGTGCTAAGGATAATGGAAAAGGAAGAAATGGCAAATTAGAGAATACCATTAACTTCCAAAGGGGTTATGGGTATATGCCAAAGGTATGTTTTGGGAGGTGGTGAAGTGAAAAGAGCAATGGGATAATGAACCATGGACAAAAACAATGCAACACAGTAATCTTCAACCTTTTTCAATCAATCAAACTAATTCCAAAACACCAATCTCCAATGATCAGATCTGAATTGTAAAAAAACAGGTCTGATTTTTAGAAGGAGAAGGCACCATTCTTCAAAAACTTGATCGATCTTCACACAAGGAAGAATCAGTGTGCAAAATTCCAAACTATAAACTCTCATATGCTAAATAGAACTGACGAAGATATCTGGACAGAATTGATGTAATAAGCTTCAACAAAAACTTGGATCAAATCTGAATCAGTGAATAATGCTAGGATCAAGCTCCAAAAGTAAGCTGGATATGAACCAATAGAAGAGTTTCACACAACTGAATAGGTTCGTAGTTGCAACCAATAACCTTGGAATACACTGTTGTAATCCCAAATAAGCTGATCTCTTCGACAATGAAAGAAATTCAATCTCCAATAGAAGGATACTCAGTCGCAATAATAGGGCAGCAGTAGTCCACATAAAGGTAGCAATATCATATCAACCAGTCATGCTTACAGAAGCCAATCAATCGAACCAGCAAATATAAGATAATAACTCAGCAGATCCAATAGGTAGTTAAAGCAGCTAGCCACATAGGAATCAGTAAAATAGGTTGATAATTGAAAAAATCGAGCCATAAGATGAACCTGAACTTTTTTCAATAATAAATCCATGATTGATGCTGAAACTTGGGTCGAATACTCCTCTGATGGTGATAAAAGTCCCCTCAAAAAATCAGCAAGATAAGACATCCCTTCTCCTAAGATTGATTAAAATCAGGGTTTTCTAAAAAACCCTGAAAGTTGAGATCGATTGTAGGAAGGGGGCTTTAAAAAAAATTGATAATGACTTGTCAAAGATAGATGATGTATTTGAATAGATGCTGTCCTCTGCGGCTTGAATGGATCTCCAATACGAATAACCAATCTCTATTTGTGTTTGAGACTTGATCTTCAAGAGGGAGAAACACCAAAAATTGCAGAAAAAAATAGGGCAGCAGCTATCTTGTGTGATAGAACTCCTTCAAGCGATGAATAGTTGAAGTAGAAAACTCCAGCAGTAGCAAGCAACCCTAACCCTAAAATCGATATGTGTCAGGGTTTTGTAAAACCCTGAAAAGGAGGATTGATTGGGGTTAGGGGTCTTCAAACACTTGGAAAGAGGCTAATACTAAGGTCGAGTGGTCCTTATAGTTGGAGTAATCAGCCCTCCAAAAATTAGCAAAAACAGAAACCTGAAAGTCAGGGTTTTTAGTAGGTAACCAAATTAGCAGGTTAAGGAAGTTTTCCTGTAGAAACAACTCCAGCCATCAGAAATGGTCCAAACTTAGGTCGAGTAGAGCTTGTAGTAGTAGGGAATCACCCCCAAAAATTCAGCAGCATCGGAAAAGGGAAACCCTAAAATCGATTGGAGTCAGGGTTTTTCAAAACCCTGACAAGTTGAGATCGATTAGGGTAGGGGCTGGAATGGTTAATGAGAGATGGAGAAAAAGAAAAAACGGGAAGTAGAACATTGGAATAAGGTAGTAAGGTGCTGGAAAAGATAGCAAGGGGAGCTCCAATGGTGGAAGGTCAGCCTTCTATGATGATAAGGTTCTGATCTCCAAAGAATTCTGGGAAACTCCAAACTGCAGAGATGGTTCCAGCAGTTTTTAATAGAAAAAAAAAATAGATATAATGGAGGAGGGCAGCAACTAAATCATTGGATATTGTATTTACCTCATTAGTGCTGCCCCCTTACAAGGATGAGAAGAAAAAAAACAGAAGAAGGAGAAGCCGAGAAAGAGAGAATAAGGGAGAAATCGATTGAAGAGATGGAGTAGGGTTTTTTTTCTTTTTCTAACCTAGATCAAACCTGCTCTAATACCATGTTGACAGAATCGTGGGTTAGAAAGAGAGAATGAGAAAATAATGTGTTGTATTCATTGTTAGGTAAGCCCCTCTATTTATAATAGAGGGGAAATTACAAAGAGACTAAACTAGGCGATGTGGGACTAAAACCCACAGCCAACTTACACTTAATAACATAAGAAGAATAAAACTACCCCAAAAAGACCAGGGGGTATTTTGGATTACATATTCCAACAAAACTACTGTGGCTAGGTCGAGCACAAAGGCTGAGTATAGAGATATGGCTCATACTACAGCAAAGTTGATGTGGTTGAAGTCTCTCCTACAAGAGTTGGGGTTCCCAGTTTCTCAACCAATGAAGATGTATTGTGATAATCAAGCTGCAATTTATATTGCTAGAAATCCAATTTTTCATGAGAGGAACTAAGCATATTGAGGTCGATTATCATTTTGTGAGAAATGTAGTTATGCAGAAGCTTATTTCACCTCCATTTGTCAACTCCGGCAATGAACTTGGTGATATTTTTACAAAGGCATTGTTTCGACCTGCATTTCTTGGTAGTTGTTCCAAGCTAGGAGCCTGGGTATAGGAGATATATATACTCCAGCTTGAGGGTGAGTGTTAGAATGTGTCTCAGTTGGAGGTCCATGGGTACCTCTGTCCCATGGGATTGTGTCCTATGTTTAAGTAGTTTAGTTGTTTATACTTTCTTATCTTTCCTATTGTATTTATTCCTATTGTAATTAGGCTTTAGGATTCCATTGCAGTAAGACTTTAGACTCGGCTGAGAGTTTATTTTGTTTATGTAATCTATTTTGTTATTATAAATAAGATTGGACGGTACGATAGAATTCCATTCCATTCTATCGACTTCTCCATCTTCTTCTTGTCCTTTCTTCTTCTCTGTATTCTGGCTTCTTAAGTTCTGAATTGATTACAGTATCTCTTGAGAAGCTGTTCAGTTCCGCAAAATGGATGGGTAATATAGTGAATCTGATCATAGTACAGATAAATCATAAATCACCCGTCAGACGCTATAATGCCAAATTTCATGGCCCACATCCAGTGGATTCCTCACCTTGATTTTTCTTGTCAAATCAGCAGAGGGCAGACGTGTCAATTCAAAGTTCTAACCATTGGAAGGGAATTGAACAGTTTCTCAAGAGATACTGTAATCAATTCAGAACTTAAGAAGCCAGAATACAGAGATAAATCATAAAGCACCCGTCAGACTATAAATACCAAATTTCATGGCCCACATCCAGTGGATTCCTCACCTTGATTTTTCTTGTCAAATCAGCAGAGGGCTGACATCTCAATTCTAAGTTCTAACCACTGAAAGCCTGAAAGGGGACCATGTGAACTGGCCATGTCCAGTTTCAACTCCAAACTCTACCACATGATGAAGTTGTTCCCAGGCCCCCCAAACTATCAAAATCAGCAGAGGGCTGACGTGTCAATTCTAAGTTCTAACCACTGAAAGGGGACCATGTGAACTGGCCACGTCCAGTTTCAACTCCAAACTCTACCACATGATGAAGTTGTTCCCAGGCCCCCCAACTATCCAAATCTTTCCCAAAAGTGACCATGTGGTAAAGGACTCTACACCATTGATCAAATTTTAGCCCACAATGATTAGGAGAAAAAAGTGAGTCCTAAGTTTCATAAAAATTAAGAAATTGTCATCTTGTGACTCATGGAAGCAGTATACTCAGGTATATCCAGGGCCAAGAGGTGGTGCTTATTTGGTATTAACTATCAACAGAATTTAAGGCCATTATAGTTGGTTTACCACGGTTCCATCATTGGAGGTGCAATGGGTTCGGGTAGAGGAGATCAGAATTGATTAGATGGATGAACTGAAGAACTCTTGATTCAACAAGCAAGAGCACTTGGTTCATGGGGGAATATTTCATTCCGATTGGGCAGCAATAAGAAAATATTTCATTTCCAATGGGAACAGCTCCAAGAGATGTGTGACAGTACTCAAGCTTTTTACCATCACACCAAGTGACAGCCCATAGAGTCAGAATTCACCTCCCACTGTAAAATTCAGTTGGTCTTAATCAGTAAAGTTGTTTAGTGTTGGACAGGGCAAAAGGGGATACCTAAATGACAGAATTATAAAATGGACTGAATCAAATCTAATGACCAGTGGGAAAGAGAAAATCAAATCGAAATTATAGGCTTATCCAAGGATTTAAGTATCACACAGTATCATCTCGTCCTGGCCGATACGTATTGGTATCGTAGGGTATCGATATGATACAATGAGATACGTCTCTTTTTTTTTTTGGGGGGGGGGGGGGGAAAAAGATGGTATCGATCAGTACCGCATTGTATCGGCCGATACAGTGCGATACGATATGATACCATCGATACGTACCGATACGATTGATTTAGGGGTTGAAAAAAAAATTTAAAAGTATCAGTACGTATCGCATTGTATCGGCCGATACAATACAATGTGATGCATTGTGATACGCTCATTAAAAGGCATATGTGACTTTAGAATCGTGATTCCAGAAACCAGAAAGCATCGATAGCACCTGGATGGACAAGTTTTCACCCAAAACTTCAATTTTTTTACATCTTCTTTCAAATGTCATGCTTGGAGCTTTAATACCATGGAACTAAATTTCGCGATATATCGGCGAAATTTCGTGAAGGCTGAGATGAGATGTACATGCGAAATGAAAAAATATCAAATCTCGGTCAAAATTTCGTAGCATTTCAGTATACTTGGTACTATTTCGGTATAACCCCGATATATCGGCGAAATAAGGCACATGACCACTAAAAGTCACGTGACCTGGGCCAAATAAAACAACATTTCGCAGGTCTCAGTCGATATATCGACCGAGACCTCCACAGCTCTGTTTTTTCCTTCTTCTTTCCTCATTTCTTCTCTGCTCCTTGATTTTCCTTCCACTCTCCAAGCATTGTTCTTCATAGTTTTCGACACATTATCGCCGGAAACACGTCGGAGGCTCATCTAAGCTCATCCTCCAAGCCTTTTTTCACTATTTAAGGTAAATCCTCTTCCTCTAAAACTATTTTTTTGAAAATACTATGTACAAATGTTGTTGGATGGTAATGAAATTTATATATGTTAGACACCGGAGGCCGATCTACAACCTCACAGTGTCGAAATTTTTTTTACATATGTTTTTTTTTTTTTTTTTTTCTGGTTTTAAAAATTGATTTTCCTACAACTAAAATAGGAAAAAATTAGGGGTAATATGACTTAGATGGGAATGAATTAAATATAAGTTAGACACCAATGGCCGATCTACGGCTTCACGGTGTCGAACTTATTTTTCTGCCCATAAATAATTATTTTAATTTTCGGAAATTAAGAAAAATATTTAAAAAATAAAAATAAATAAGGAAAAATATGAATTTTAAGTTTGAAAAATAATGAAAAAATATGAAAGTAATTTCTACATGTTTTGAAATGCATTAGATATATATTATGTTTAATAATTTTCGATTTTGTTGTGTTAGGTCAATATTTATATTAAAATTACATATAAAAAATTATTTTTAATTAGGCGAAAAATATAAGGGTTAGGGGAAAAATATTAAATAGCTATACAAGTGTTGTAGTATTCTAAAAGTGTCAATTGAAGTGCTTCTACATTAACTTTTTAATTATTTGTTTTACTTACATTGCAGTAAACAAGTATTATTACGGCGGATCGTGAAAGACAACGTGCGAAGGGCAAGCAAAAGGTGGGGGAAAGTAGTCAACAAAGGGGGCAGAGGGGGCAAAGGGAGCAAAGAGAACAAGAGAGACCAGCCAGCCAGCATAGGGGTGACATTGCATGGTTACATGGCACTCTAATTGATGGGAATAAGAGAAAATTCCAATGTAACTATTGTTACATGCAGTTTATGGGAGGTGGGTCCAGTAGACTTAAACAACATCTGACTGGAGGATCTAAAGATGTTGTAGGTTGTCATATGGTCCTTACTCAAGTAGCTAGAGAAATTGGTGACAGTTTGACGAAAAAGAAGAAGAGGAAGGCTAACAAGCATAGGATAAGAGAACAACTTGAGGATACAGTGAGGAGTTCAATGGGAGGAGGAGGACAATACCATGATGATGATGATGATGACTCCTCTGATGATGATGAGGACATTGCAGTATCTGATGATATACAAATAGCAGAGGAGGCTAGGGATTTTCGACGGACTGTTTCAAGGAGTAGAGTTAGTTTTCAAGATGATCAGCAGAGACAGAGAGTAGGGGGTAGTGGAGGAGCTGGCACATCTGGAGGTTCTAGATCTTTCAATCCTTTTAAAAGATCACAAAGTGTGAGGGCAGCCCCAACACCTCTATCAGTACCAGTACCACCATCAGCATCAGATCCTAAACTGCATAGGAAGAAAGGAAGCAGTCAACCAAGAATCAAATGAGCATGGAAGGGGATTAAGGGGTTGGTTAAAGAATCACTAGCTAAGTGGATGCTATACCATACCATCCCAGCAAACACTGCACAAGGCCCCCATTATGATACCATGATAGATACCATTGCAGAGGCTGGCCCAGAATTCAAGGGCCCCACCCCATATGAGGTAATGAATGTTTATCTACCTCAACAAAAGTCTGAGATTGATGAGTACATTAGGGAGATGAGGAGTATGTGGGAGACATATGGGGTGGCTATGATGGCAGATGGATGGACTGGGCCTACAAGAAAGTCCATCATCAATTTTATGGTTTATAGTGATGGGAGGACAGTTTTCCTCAAATCTATGGATGCATCCAAAGAGATAAAGGATGCGAAATACATTTACAGATTGTTAAAGGAAGTAGTGGAAAAAGATGTGGGAATTGAGAACGTTGTCCAGATTGTAACGGACAACGGAAGCAACTTCAAGCTGGCCGGTGAGAAGATGATGAACAACAGTAAGTACCGGCTCTTCTGGACTCCTTGTGCAGTCAATTGCATTGATTTAATACTAAAGGATATGGGAAAGTTAAAGTTGGTGAAAACTGCGGTTGAAAGTACAAGACAAGTCACCAATTTTGTATACAACCACTCCTATGCACTCAATCTACTGAGGGAAAAATGTGAGGGTGACTTGGTTAGGCCTGCCATCACAAGATTTGCCACCAACTACATTGCCCTAAAAAGCATTGAGACAAAGAAGGCCGGGCTGAGAAGTATGTTTGCTTCTGAGGAGTGGTTTGGATGGAAGGGTTTCAATACTGCAAGTGGGAGGGAAGCATAAGCAACCATATCATCTGAGGCCTTCTGGACAAAACTAAGCAAAGTGGTGAAAGTTTTGGAGCCAGTAGTTAAAGTTCTACATATTGCTGACTCCGCTCTCAAGGGCCCAACCATGCCAGTCTTGTATGCTGCAATGGACTTGATGAAAGATAGTGTCTATAGTGTGGCTCGCTCGCGAGCAAGCACTTCTTGGATATCATCAATACTTGGGAGAATCAACTTATGCATCCACTGCATAAGGTGGTGAGTAAATTTGTTTTATGTAACTAATTCATAGTATTACTATTTACTAATTACCTATGCATTTACAATATCTCATTTCTATATATCAAATTTCAGCATACTACTTGAACCCCAAGTATCAATATAATAATAGGCTTGGGTTGGAAACTCAATTTATTGATGCTGTGAAACAAGTAGTGAAGAAGTTGGAGCCAGATGGTGCACTACAAGCAATTTGCAACAATGAGGTGAGTCTTAGAATTCATTTGGAAACTTAACTTATTGATGCTTTCAAACAAGTAGTGAAGAAGTACTTACTAATTTTCCACATGGATGTAGATCAAGATATTTAGGGATGCATTGGGAAGTGTTAGAATAATGTACTCCAGAATACCGTGGGGGTATTCTGGTCCTTTTGGGGGTATTTTTATATTATTAAGTGTTATTAGCTTATGTCGGTTATGTGGGTTTTAGTCCCACATCGCCTAGCTTCTATTATTTGTAACTTCCCCTCTATTATAAATAGAGGGGCCTTTCTATCATTAATACAAGCTATTCCATTATTTTATTCCCTCTCTCTGACCCACGGTTCGACCAACATGGTATCAGAGCAGGTTTGATCTAGGTTAGAAAGAAAGAAAAACCCCTCTTTTTCTTCGATCGACTTCTTCCTCTTTTCTCTCTCTCGGGTTCTCTTTCTTCAGGTTTTTAGCCTCTTTTTTCTCTTGTAAGAGAGCAGCACTAATGAGGAAAACCTAAACCAATGATTCAGTTGCTGCCCTCCCACAACCAATCTATTGTTGAAGGTACAACAAATTTTTTTCTCGATTTGCCGTTGATCGAGGGGCTGGAGTTTAGAGCTATCATTCTATTGCTGCTGTCGTTTGCTGGAATCGATTGAAGTTGGACTCACTTTTTATTTGGGTCAGAAAATCTCTCTGTTCTACCCACGGTTCCTTTAGTTGTATCAATTGGGGAATTTTTCTGGTTACGATTACTTCATCATACTCTGTTTCAGATCTGGCTCTTGAGCCATTGCCAGTATCGTTACTTGTTTTTTTGTTAATGGGTTTTCCGCCTTGGTGAAGAGTCGGAAGGTTGAAGAATCTGATGACTGATATTTTGCATCGCTTGCTGTTGCCGAAAATCCTACAGTTTGGGGATTCATATGCTGCTCCAAATCCTGGAGAGCTGAATACTTGGGTTCCCAGAATTTCTTCGCCGCTTCCACTGATTATGATCTATCCTTGTGGGTTTTCTCTTAATTTTTTCTTCGATCGGTGCAATCGACTGATGCTATCGTTTGCGGATTTCTCAGCCGGAGAGGTTGTCGATTTGCTGATCGAAGAAGGAGAGGGTTGTGGTTTCTTTCTTGTTTCTCGTTTACAAGAAAAGACTTCTTGAAGTATTTCTTCGTGTCTTTCGAAGGAAGATACGATTTCAAGCTGGCGATATTCTATCTCCACCATTGTCTTGGTTCTGGTTTTGCGCCCCAGGTGCTCTTTCCGCAATTGAAGGTGAAGGTTCCCCTATTTGGTACCGTGAAGGTCTCTAACATCTTCTCGGTTAAACCTTATTTTTCAGGTTCCACGGTTTCCACTTTGTTTTATTGCCTATTTACCAAGTTTGCCCCTACCCTCTCTATTTGTTTTAGTGAAGTATCTTTTTACGAATGGCTTCTTTGTTGTTGGTATTTAATGCTATTACCCTACCTTTAATTATTACCCCTCCTTTCTCTCTTTATTTCACTTAAGCCATTCTCTAAAATTTCATGTCATCATGTGCCATCATTACCTTATTTGAGTTTCCAACTTTACCTTTATTTTTTGAAGTTATTTACTCCTACACCCTATGGCCTTCTTTGTTTTCTTTTTTTAAAGGAATCTTAACCTGTTCACCATATTTACCAGAATGCCATCCCTTATTCAACTTTATGTTATTTGCAATGTTTCTTTGATCCATTACTTTTTTATTTACCAAGGGCCCCTTACAAAATTCTGGTTATTTACGGAACTGCCATTATCTTTTAATACATTCCCCTATTTGACTACCCAATTGACCCTTGAAAATTCTGGTTTATTACCAGTTTGCCCTTTGGCTTGGATTGTATTTAAAAGTGGATCCCACCAAATTACAGCCATGCCATCCTTTTTTCCAACACCGTTCCCTTTCAATAATTCTAATTCCCTTCATATCCCATACCTTTGGTATTTACCCATAACACCTTTGGCAACTTTTGGTAAATTATAATTTTGCCATTCCTTCCTTTTTACTTACCCATAGCACCTTTGGAAAATTCTGGAAAGTTACATTTTTGCCCTTAAACCTTACATCATCTCTGGTATGTCCACGTGTACTACACGTGAGGGGGGGATTATGTACAGTACACCTGCAGACATTGTAGAAGCAGAACTTGCAGGAAACACTTGGTGCAATACATAGAAGATCAGAGTTTTCACCATTGCCAATGGGTATCTACTTTGTTATTGGGTTGAGTTTGTCGTAAGGGGGAGATTGAAGTATTGAAGAGTATTGAAGATATTTGGTTGTTGCCTATTTGAGGACTTTCAGTTGGGTTGGTACAGTATTTTTCCCGCTGCCTGATTTAGTTTGTTTTCGCGGCTTGCTGCTCTAGTTATTTAACTTCAAGATTTTATGTCATTATGACAATCTGAGATTCATCACTGGATAGCTATTGAAGATCGTTGAAAGCTGCCTTTTTTGGAAGACATTCCAGTCTTGGTTTGCTGATCATGTCTGTCCAAGTTTGAAGGTCTTTTTTTCAAAGTTCTTGAAGGTTTATTTGGGAGCTGCATTCATCTTGAAGCTGGATTCTGCTACAACTTATTTTTTCCCATTTTATTCAAGTTGGGCATTAGTACCTTGTATGCGCCAACTTGAGGGGGAGTGTTAGCATTGTTATGGTGAGAGTTTTTTCTTTAGTCCAAGCTGGATCTTCCTTCTTTAATATTTGTATAATCCAGCTTGAGGGGGAGTGTTAGAATAATGTACTCCAGAATACCGTGGGGGTATTCTGGTCCTTTTAGGAGTATTTTTATATTATTAAGTGTTATTAGCTTATGTCGGTTATGTGGGTTTTAGTCCCACATCGCCTAGCTTCTATTATTTGTAACTTCCCCTCTATTATAAATAGAGGGGCCTTTCTATCATTAATACAAGCTATTCCATTATTTTATTCCCTCTCTCTGACCCACGGTTCGACCAACATGGTATCAGAGCACGCGATGATGCTGGTAATTCTTTTAAGTTTTAAATTACATATGTATTGAAATTTGAAAGTTGAAACAACATTTGACACATGTCTTTTTTTGTTGTAAACTTGTAATGCAGCTGAATGGTGGGTGTTGTATAGGGAATCGGCTGAGAATTTAAGAAGAATAGCAATCAAAGTCCTTGCCCAAACATGTTCCGCATCTGGCTGTGAGAGGAACTGGAGTACCTTTGCACTCATCCACTCCAAGAGGCACAACAGATTGGGGTCTCAACGTTTATCTGACATGGTATATGTGCACTACAACTTGAGGCTGAAACTGCAACACATACGCATGGGACATGAGGGACAGAGGGGCACTATTGACCTCGCCAACATCTTTAAAGTTGACTCAGACAATGAGGACCCTATTGTGGATTGGGTGAGGGATAGAGGTGAACCATTGTTGGATCAGGAGGGAGGTAGGCCCGACCCCATGATAGCTTTCAAGATTGGTGCTGCTGTGGATGATTATATGGCTGACGAGGGTCAGATACATGCACGGGAAGCCTCACCCATACCATTCCATCCCACTGGTGGCAATGTTGCTGGTGATGATGACTGGTCTAGGTCCTCAAATGATGATGATGGTGGTGGTGGTGATGGTGGTGGTGGTGGTAGTGGTGGTGGTGGTGGTGGTGAAGATTTTAATGGCATGCGAGAGCGTTATGTGGTAGACGAGGATACGACGCCTATAGAGCCAGTCCGATTCACTGGAGAGACACAATTTGATCATGCCACACAGGATACGGACCACGGAGCACGTGACCCCGCACCCCCACCCTCAAGACCCCCTACAACCATACAGCAGGAAGCGTAGGGGTCGACAAACACAGTTGCAACCTGATTATATGGACATTGATGACCTATCTAGCTCTGTTGGCGGTTTGAGCATGGGTGATAGGGAGGGAGGACCGACTGGGCATTGGCGTGCCCCATCTTTTGATGCACATACCACTCCATTGTCATCGGATTATAGTGCATCAAAACCTCACGGTGGATATGGATATGGATATGGCTATGGCTATGGATCATATGGGCAGTTTGGTGGGGTAGGGGACTATGACTACCGGTCCCAGTCCCAGGGACATACTGGATCATCTTTTGTAGATGACATCTTTGCATACCCAAGCTACCAACCTCACCAGCCATTCATGCAGCCAATGCCAATGCCGCTTCCGCCGGCACCAACATCATATCATACTGGATCATCTTCTTCATAGACTGGATCGATTGGTAACCCTAGCCCATATCCTATGATAGGTTACCTACAGTATGTTGATGACTCCATTTACAGGACACTTGTGGATGACTACACTCGTTTCTTCTCCGAAACTATACCGTGGTCCACATATGTCCTTCAAACAAAGAACAATGGGCGTCGACTCCAGCGGGCCATGAGTAGGGTTGATCCAGGGAGGCACAGCAACTATTATTAGCACTTGTAAGTTGTAAGTTATAAGTTATAAGTTGTGATTTCACTGATTTGTGAACTTGTGAGTTGTGAGTTTGCGACTTTGACACTTTGTGTATTGCCTTTAAGCATTTGAGCTATTGAGTATTGAGTTATTGACTATTATGGAGTTTATGAGAATATGATTTATGAATTATGTCTTATGAGTTTTAATTAGTTTGTTTAAATTTCTTTTATGTCTTTAACTGCCTAATCAATGTGTATTTAACTATTTATACATTAGGGTCGGCGACCATATACTGTCAATCAAGGGTGCAAGCCCAAAACACCACTTTGAATTCATTTTTTTGCAATTTTATGGTTTAAATGTGTTTATTTAGCTTAAATAAGGGTGTTCATGAAGTATCAGGCCTAGATATGGCCAAATACCCTCCGAGATGGACCCCCGAAATATTGCAAAAAAAAAATGCAATATTTCAGCCAAATTTTGCTAAATTTCGGATATATCGGGTATCTCGGTAGGCCCGAGATACCGATATATCACGAGATATTATACCTTGTTTAATACCTTGCTGAAACACTAATCAAATCAAGGAAACAAACTGCAATATTGCTTATTTATATTGTTTTTTGCTCCAAAAGTGTATTTCTATGTGTATCTGGACCATTTCCATGTGTATCTATAGCGTGCGATATGTATCTCCGATATGATATGATAAGTCTCTTAAAATCACCCCACTGATATGATACGCAATACCGATAATTTAAACCTTGGGCTTATCCACCCTATGCATCCAGAAACTGGGAATGGATTTCTCCTTTTTAAGGGCTACAAAGAAGATATGGATGGAATAGTTTAAAAACATTCCAAGTGGATATATAGCATACAGTTGATAGTTGTTGCAACATACATCCGACTAACATCAAGGAAAGAAATCAACTGCAGCAAACAGCAAGCAGCAAGCATTCCCTTGCTTTGCAGATGTAATAGAAACTAGATCATCCCAGGGAAACAGCATGTTTGGCTGCCGGCGACTTAGAGGGACTAATCCAGAGCATGAGCAGGTTTAGATTCATATCCTGGGAAGTAACTTCTTATTCAATCAGACAGATTCTCCAAAATGAAGAGAACAGACATAGTGTAATGCTCCAATTATGACTAGAATAAGACTGAAATCTCATTCTAATGCAAATAAATTATTCATGATCAAGATACCTCTTGTTTGATGAACTATAATTAGTGATCCCTATATTATATTTCAACTTCTGGATCAAGATTCTTCAGTTCCTTGCATAAATAAACCATATAAATATGCACCTGAACAAACTACAAATTAGAAGAAATAGAAAACACAATTCAGTCAACCTATTTTACCAACAGTGAAATTCACCTATTTTAACAAATAGACCCAAGTGCTCTATGTGAAGTAACATATATACCCACAGATATGCTGGACATATTGGTTGACTTTTGTGGACCGTTAGATTGAGCTTTCCAGCCCCATTGACTAAGCCCATTATTTTGCTGATTTGGGCTGCCGTAACATATTTTGCAAAAGTATATTAGCCAATTAACAAGTACCAAGTTAATAATAAAGCAGGAACTCCTACATGCAACATTTTATCTTCACTTGAACCTGAAACCATCTATATATATCGAACATCCCAAAAGAAATCCAGACTAGCTGGTCAGATTTCAGAATGCTCTTGCTCAGGCTTCTATGGAAGTTTGTAATATGGTATAAGGGTAGGATTGTCTATAGGGCTCTTCCTGTACTTGTACCCATCTTCTATTCTATTATAAATAAAGCTGGCCTGTGTCTCATTAACACAATTCATATTTCCCCAAACAACAGAAGTAAATCAACTCAGCAAGCCACTCAATTTCCAAATTGTAATTATTAGGTAGCATCAGACAAGTTTCAGATACAGAACTAATAAGTCTAACATCATCTTAAAAGAATGGATTTTTCTAATTACAGCATGAATGACTCAGACAAGCAATAAAGGGTTAGAAAATGGTATCATCCATCTGGGGCCCACATGGTCAGAATAGGAAAGAGAAATGTCAGAGTGGACCCCACTATTTATTATGTAAAGAAGGTATAAAGGAATCTGTACAAAGGAAGTGTACCAATCTTCTTCCCTTAAAGATACTGTGTAAAGCTGATGCAGTGGACCACATCAAAGAATTTACTCACAGGAAAGGACCTTCAATGTTGTATATATTTGAACTTAATTGTTAAAAAAATATATCAAAGCCCCATTTTCAAATGATAACAGAACATATCAAAGCTTCAAACATAATAAGATTTTACCAAATTGTCAAACATATGCAGTATCACTGTAGAAGCAGAATTTAATAATCAATTTCAGGGGTGACAGAAATTAATATGAAACAGTAAAAGAAGAGATAAGCTAAACCTGGGTTGCCTTAATCACAAATGTGTCAGGGTGATATTCTTCATCAAATAAATCCGGAAATCTTTCTCTGACTCTAACTGCAAGATTATACAACTCATTTTCTCCTATTCTAGTCAATTCTCCACCCCGCTGCCTTCCTTTCCAAGGAGATTGCCATCCCCATAACCAAGAAGGAATTTTCTGCAAAGATATATTTCCTTTTTGTGCCTCAACTTTTGCATCTCTTAGAAGCACTTCCAAACGGCTGGTCAAGTTGTCTAATTCCCTGATACGTTTCTTGGTAGGAGACCGAGTTCCATGCCTTGCCTGCAAAACCAGAAATAGGCACTTGAAGTAACTTAATAATCAGCCATTTAACTAGGAAAGTCATCTCATCATACAGAAAGCCATCTCAGGCATTTACCGAATAAGCTGCAGTTTCTTAATGACATTTATATCCCAGAATTTGTTCTCAGAATGTCATAAGTAGGAAGCATCTCTAAGTAACACCAATAAATACACAAACTCCGAGCTGACATAGCAAATAACACCACAATAACGTTGAAAGATGCATTAAATTATGTATTTTGATTTCATGGATTATTGCTAAGGTAAACTAACAACAAGAACCATCATTAACCTGATATGGGTTAACAGAGTGATGTAAACCAGATCTTATCAAAACACCTATGTCGTTTCAATTGTTTCAAAGGAAGGAAGAGAAGATTTAAATCTGATGTAACTATGTAAGGCAGAAATCATAGTTGTCAAGGCGTCTCGGCCATCCTAGGCACTGGAGGAGGGGGAAAATCAAGCCAACACGAACAAGGCATCAAAGTGACACCTTGACAACTATGGTAGAAATAACCAATGTTGCAGAGGCATATGGGTCTAATCAATAGGAAAATCAGCAAAGGACTTTTGTGACATTGATGGAAGATTACGGCAAAAAGAAATATAAATTGATGGTAAAGGAATAGAAGTTTGAGTAACAGCAGGAGAGCAGCCCATTACTTTTATTTAGGGTTAATTTTGGGTCGTCAAAACTTATCCATTTTACGTGATTTCGCCGTGTGAAAGGTAAAGCAGTTACTTACCCAACAAGATCAAGATCTTGCGATTCCGGATATGGGGAAAGCTATGACTGATTTACTTAAGGGATGTAAGTCTGAGTCTCTATTTTGGATCTTTAATTAGTTTATTTTTGTCTTTTAAATTTCTTTATTGTAAGGATCTATGTTAGCCATTATATACATTAGAATAGAGAGTCAATATTAGTTCTTACTAATGTTTTTTATGTAAGCATTGGGAAGGTCAAATGAGTGGATAGTTCTTATTTTTTAATAGTATTGCAGAAAATTTTCTCCCACACAGTTTGGGTTTTGAGAAATTTGGGTGCTACTTTTTAAAGTGATTCCAAAGTTTTGCAGGTTTGCTTGGTTCCCTTCATCCCTTGATGATGCGGTAGCGCTATCATGGCTGGACCGGCATGAGCCGATTTGGAAACCCATATTGAGGCAAAATCAGCCCAAACCAGGCTTTTGGTCTAATAAGCGTTGGTAGGGATAGCATTGTACTATTTTATCATTATGTTTTATTTTGGGTTAGCTACGTAGGGGAATAGATTGAGTTGTCAGTTTCCTAGTTTGAGAGTAATTTCTATTTTGTTGGAGTTTAATTTTCTTATTTATATGCATGTGACCTGCGATGGGAGCAGAGATGGAATGAAATTGCAAATTGAGTTAATCTTATTTATATGCATGTGCGTGTGTGACCAGATTGGCTTCATGGAGTTCTTCTTCATCTGTTTCCTTATTCCCTTCTCTTCCAATCCCTCTGGTTCGATTCATCTCCTCTCAGGTAAGCTTTGGTTTTCTTTCGTCTTCCTTCTAGTTTTTCTTTCCTATTACTTCATTCCTCTTTCTTATCTGTTATTCTTGCTATCATTCTCTCCCATTTTCTGTACTGGAGATGCCATTGGATCTGGTTGAGTTCGCTGGAATTCCACATAACTCCAAACAACCTAGTATTTCACAGGTCAGATGCCTAGAGCGATTCAAACCCTAGATCCCTGCATACAATCAGTTCCCACGTCATGAGAACCAAAGTCTGCAACCAGGCTGGTTCTAAACCTTCTGCCAGATCTGATTTGAGGCCAATCAAGTTTCCTTACTGCTTGTCCTTTCAATTTGATATCCATCATCCTTGGTAGGGTTAGTATTGAAGAATAAGCCCTTGAAATTTCTGCCTGATTGGTGTTCTCGGGAGGAAGTTCTATCTATCAAAAACAAACTGGTTCTCCTCTCCCCCTCCCTCTTCTCCTATTGAAAGGTAGAAGAAAGCTTTCTTTGGTTATATACACTTGGGAGGGCTTCACTCAAATAAGTTATATTTAAGCCCATGTTTTCTTAAAGTTATTTTTACCTTTTCTCCATTCTTATTTATAATTCCAAACACATCCTTCCCTCTTAAATTTAAATATTTAATATCTGTTCGAGATTTGGGAAAATACAACTTGTGTCTAATGTGACACAGGCCCTATTTATTTATAATATGGAGGAGAACATTCTAAAATGAATACAAGACCAAAATACTCCTACAAGACAATTCTACCCTTGTACACATTTACAACTCTCCCCCTCAAGTTGGTGCATAGATATCACACATGCCCAACTTGGAAACAACAGAATGAAAAATCCTACCACTAAGCCCCTTAGTGGCTTAGTAAATACATCAGCCAATTGATCATGAGAAGGACAAAGGGAACACAAATGACACCAGACTCCAGCTTTTCCTTGATGAAGTGATGGTCAATCTCCACGTGTTTAGTCCTATCATGCTGAACTGGATTGGGGGCAATGCTGATGGCAGATTTGCTATCGCAGTAGAGCATCATAGGAAGAGTAACAGCAATGGCCAGATCAAGCAGAAGTCCATGGATCCATAAGAGCTCACAAATGCCATGTGTCATAGCACAGAATTCTGCTTCAGCACTAGAACGAGCTACAACAACCTGCTTCTTGCTTCTCCAAGTAACCCGATTACCACCCACAAAGGTGCCATAACCTGTGGTAGAGCAACGATCATCAGGAAAGCCAACCCAAAGCATCAGTAAAAGCCTCAACTTAGACAAGAAGATGATGGGAAAAAAGGATCCTACGGCCTAGAGCAGACTTGAAGTAATGGAGAATATGATACACTGCCTCTATATGTGTGGAGTATGGTTCATGCATATACTGACTAAGCAGACAGCAAACGCAATGTCTGGACGGATATGAGCAAGGTAAATCAACCGGCCAACCAAACGCTGATATCTTCCTTTATCCACAAGATCAACTTCTTTGCTTAGGAGATGAACATTTGAATCGATAGGAGTGTCAGCCAGTTTACAGCCCAAAAGACCTGTCTCTGATAGAAGATCAAGAGTGTACTTCCTCTAAGACAAGAAGATACTGCGGGTAGATCTTGCCACCTCAATGCCAAGAAAATAGCGAAGCTGTCCCAAGTCTATGATTTCAAATTCGATACCCAAGTAAATCTTGAGGCGAGTAATCTCATCAAAATCATCACCAGTGACAACAATATCATCAACATAAGCAACCAAAATAGCAATCTTACAGCAGATCACTTGATAAATAGTGTATGGTCAGCATTGCTTTGAGTGTAGCCCACAAACACCATAGCCTTGCGAAACCTCTCAAACCAGGCCCGAGGTGACTACTACAATCCATATAAGGCACGTTTCAGCTTGCACACCTTTCCCTAAGTCTTAGGAGAATCAAAACCAGAGGGGACATCCATATAAACATCTTCTTCAATCTCCCCATGAAGCAATGCATTTTTAACATCCAATTGTTGTAGGTCCCATCCCACATTCATAGCAATGGAGAGAAGAACACAGATGGTACTAAGCTTAGCCACTGGAGAAAAGGTCTCCGGATAATCTATCCCATGTCTGTGTGAAGCCCTTGGCAACAAGTCTTGCTTTATACCAGTCAACCGTACCATCAACCTTCCGCGTCACTGTGAAGACCCACTAACAACCAACAGTCTACCAGGGGGCTCAACTCCCTTTCAAAACAATCTGCTGTTCGTGCCTTCATTAAGCTCCATCGTCAAAATTTCTGCTGCCTTCTTGAGACTCATATCAAGGAAGCAAATGCCTCAAAATTTTCTAGTGCCATTGCTCCTGGTTGGTCCCTCTTGTCCAACTACTGTCACCACTCCAATGGTCGCATTTGGGTTTTTTGGGACCCCTCAAAAATCACTATCTCGACCATCTGTTCCTCTTCCCAACTACTTCACCTCTCCATTTCTAACCCCTTGGGTCTTTACACCAGTCTGTTCTCTGTCATTTATGCTTCAAATTCCTCTTCTGAAAGGCTCTCTTTGGAATGACCTTAGAACTATCTCTGGTCAGATTGGCTCTCTTCCGTGGGGATTAGGAGGTGACTTTAATGTGGTTCGTTATGATCATGAGAAGCAAGGGGGTGACTCTCTGGATATGGATTCAGTGGATGCTTTCAACTCCTGTATTGAGGATATTGGCTCTTGTGACTTGAGATGGTCTGGTTCAAAGTATACCTGGAACAACAAAAGATCTGGTACTGCTCGTATAGCTTGCAAGCTTGACCGAATTCTTGTGAATGAAGCTTGGCTCTCTACCTTCCCTTCATCCCATGCCTCTTTTGATAATCTGGGTATTTCTGATCACTGTCCTATCTCATTATTCATCCAGCCTTACATTTCTTTTGGCCCAAAGCCTTTTAAATATTTTGCTATGTGGTCCTCTCACCCCTCCTTCCTTCCTACTGTTAAGGAAGCTTGGGAGAAGCCAGTCCAAGCTTTCTCCTCTCCCCTTACTGCCATTGCTAGAAAACTAAAGAATGTCAAATGTGCCCTCAAGGATTAGAACTCTCTTCATTTTGGAAACATCTCCCAACGTGTGTCTGACTGCAGGGACAAGCTTTCAGCCATTCAAAGTAGTCTCCAATCTGACCACCTAAAAGTTGAGTTTCAGATTAGGGAAACAATGGAGAAGGAAGGAAGATGTTAGAGAAGAAGGAGACAAGAGAGGGAAGAAGAGAGAGTTACGGTTGAAAGTTGTGTGTGTTAGAGATACTTCTCCAACCCACCTATATTGCTCAAATAGAATTACTAAAAGTATTACAATCACCTCCCTAGGGAGGTAAAAGGTAAAAAGACATAAAAAGTTAAAAATACATAATAAGGGAACTAGTTAGAAGTCTAGTTCCTGAACTACCCCTGATACATATTTACTATCAACTCTAACACTCCCCCTCAAGCTGGAGAATATATATCATGCATTCCCAGCTTGCTTAGAAGGATATTAAACTGAGGAGAGCCAAGAGCTTTGGTGAGGATATCTGCCAACTGATCACCAGTCTTCACAAAGGGAGTACAAATGCAGCCAGAGTCTATCTTCTCCTTGATGAAGTGTCTATCAACCTCTATGTGCTTGGTTCGGTCATGTTGAACAGGATTGTGGGCAATACTGATGGCTGCCTTGTTATCACAGTGAGAGTCTCATAGGACCTTAGTGTCAAATCCCAGTTCTCGAACAAGTCTTCTCAACCATATAAGTTCACAAACTCCATGGGCCATAGCTCTAAATTCGCCTCTTGGCTGGATCTAGCTACAACATGCTGTTTTTGCTTCTCCATGTAACCAAATTACCCCCAACAAAGGTGCAATAACCGGAAGTGGATCTCCTGTCTCGTAATGGAGCCAGCCCAATCAGCATTTGTGAAACCTTCCACTTTCAGTGGTTGTGTCGGCATACAACAATCCTTTCCCTGGAGAAGACTTCAAATATCTAAGAATACGGTACACGGCATCCAGTGGCCACTCTTGGGAGCATGCATGAATTGGCTCACTACTCCCACTGCATAGGAGATATCTGGCCGTGTCATGGCAAGATAGATAAGCTTCCCCACTAGCCTTTGGTACTTTCCCGCATCAACTAGAGAAGAACCACAATCTTCTCCTAGTTTATGATTTTGCTCAATAGGAGAATTGGCTGGTTTGCAGCCCAACATTCCAGTCTCTGTCAACAAGTCAAGAACAAACTTCCGTTGACATATATTAATTCCTTTCTTGGTCCTTGATACTTCAATGCCTAAGAAATACTTCAAGGGACCCAAGTCTTTAATTTCAAACTGTCGTGCCAAGTAACTCTTCAGGTTATCTATCTCAACTATATCATCTCATGTGACCACAATATCATCAACATAAACAATAAGGACTGTAATGGTACCATGGCCCCTCTTAGTAAAGAGAGTATAATCAGCTTGGCTCTGGGAATATCCATTCTTCAGAACGGCCTGCCGAAAGCGCTCAAGCCATGCCTTTGGTGACTGTTTGAGACCATATAATGTCTTCTTGAGGAGACACACCTTCCCTTCAGCTGATGGCATTTTGAAGCCTGGAGGAATTTGCATGTACACTTCCTCTTCCAAATCCCCATGGAGAAAGACATTCTTCACATCCAACTGGTATAATGGCCATTCTTTATTGGCAACCAATGACAAAAGAACTCTAATTGAGTTGTGTTTGGCAACCGGAGCAAATGTCTCCTGATAGTCAATTCCATAGACTTGACTGTATCCCTTAGCCACCAACCTTGCTTTGTATCTCTCAACACTCCCATTAGATTTGTACTTGATTGTGTAGACCCATCTGCATCCAACAGGGACACGTCCCTTAGGAAGATCCACCAGTTGCCAAGTACCATTCTTCTCAAGTGCCATCATTTCCTCAGACATAGCATCAATAACATTTTTGGGAGTAGAAGCAGCAGAGAGGGCAGTAACAACGGCAAGACCTGTAGGAGAAAGAGCATCATAGGAAACAAACTGGGCTATAGGATTAGTACAAGCTCTTTTCCCTTTGCGAACAGCAATAGGGAGGTCTAAATCACATAAAGAAGGAGAAGGGAGATCACCTGAGTTAGAAGAGTGGATCTCAGGTTGTGGATCTGGATCCAAAGAGGACTCTTGGTAGGTCTTCTTTCTTTCATTATGCAAGCCTTCACCTTTTCTGTATGTAATGTGGTAATCTTTCTCCTTACTAGGACCACTGGCAGTTCTGTCAACCACCGAATCAGTATGCACATCATCCAGATTCACAGACTTCCCAATGTCAAACATAAAGGGAGAGATAGGTAGTGGGTAATGGAGAGAATCAGCAGCCTGTTCATTCCCACAATTCTCCCCCTGAAGAGGATGCTGAGATGGGGCAAAAAAAGGAATAGATTCAAGGAAGGTGACATCTTTAGAGGTGAAGCACCGGCGAGAAGAAGCATGGTAGCACCGGTAACCTTTAGAAGTAGAAGAGTAGCCAAGAAAAAGACACTTGAGGGCTTTGGGATCAAGTTTTGTGCGATGTGATTTGTTAACATGCACATAACAAACACAGCCAAAGATTTTAGGAGGAAGAGAGAAAGAAGAAACCTGTGGAGATAAGATGTCTAAGGGAGATTTGAAACCAAGAAGTTTGGTTGGCATGCGATTGATAAGGAAAGAAGCAGTGAGAAGAGCAGCAGACCAAAAAGTCTTGGGAACATGCATACCAAACAAGAGACTACGGGTGACCTCCAATAAATGGCGATTTTCCTCTCAACAACCCCATGTTGTTGGGGTGTGTCAACACACGCTAACTGATGGAGAATGCTATTCTTAGTAAAGAAAGCTTGGAGACTACTAAACATATATTCTCCCCCTTTATCAGACCGGACAACTTTGATACGAGTATCAAACTGAGTAAGGATCATTTGATAAAAATTTTGAAATGCCTCACAAACATCACTCTTATTTTTCAGAAGAACAGTCCAAGTGGCACGAGAAAAATCATCAACAAAAGAGACAAAGTAACGAAAGCCAAATAAAGAAGTAGTGGGAGAAGGTCCCCAAACATCAATATGTATAATATGGAAAGGAGCAGCAGTTCTATTACCATGATATAGATAAGAGGAGCGACAATGTTTGGCCAACATACATGGTTCACATTCAAAAACATGGGAAGATGCAACAGAAGAAAATAAGTGAGGTAAATGTTTCCTCATTACAACAAAAGATGGATGGCCTAGATGCCGAGGCCATAACATAACAGACTCCGCTAAGTACTGTCATCACGTCCACACACATAGGACCGAGCCGTGGGTACACTAGGATCAAAAGGTAAAGGCCTTTCTCCTCACGTCCGCTACCAATAATCCTCTTCGTCACCAAATCCTGAAAGAGACAGTGAGAAGGAAAAAAGGTGACACAACAGTTGAGGGATTTAGTCAAGTGACTTACAGATAGAAGGTTAACAGCAAGGTTAGGAACATGAAGAACTGAGGTAAGGGAAATAAAGGAGGTAACAGGGATACTACCTTTACCAGATATCGAGGAAAGGGATCCATCAGCTATCCTGACTTTATCCTTACCAGAGTAAATGGTATAGGAATCATAAGTAGAGGACATACCAGTCATGTGGTCAGTGGCACCAGAGTCAATGACCCAAGACTGGGTTGCAGTAGAGGCTGTAGCGGAGACTTGCAAAGCTGAGGACGAAGATGAGCTGGCCACGGTAAATGCAGGAGCTGTGCTCAACTGGGCTATAATCCGGCGGACTGCGTCAACCAAGATAGGATCATCCTGTGGAGCATCTGCCTCAGTCGTCACGGAGTGAGCTCGAGCTCCCCCTCTACGGCCACCATGACTACGTGTGCTAGGGGGGCGACCATGAAGGGACCAACACCTATCCTTGGTGTGCCCAGTTCTCCCACAGTGATTACATTTAAACCTGTCTCTCCCAACTCCACTGGCACCAATTGTCTCTACTACACTGGCTGCCTCACGATTGGGCCCTTGGCCTCTACTACCCCCACGGGTATCTCGAAAAGAACTGGAATTGAGAGCTGACTTGTCATGAGATGATGCTGATGTGGAGTCCATAGTGACACGGCGAGTCTCCTCACTCTGTAGGTAACTACAGACCTCACTAAGAGATGGAAGAGGAGATCGGCCTAAGAGTTGGAGCCGGATGGATTCATAGTCTGGGTTCAGACCACCAAGTAAAGTGAAAACCCGCTCCCTTTCAAAGGTCTGATACACCTTCGCTTCATCCACCAGGTTAGTCAAATGGAGGTCCCGGTAGTGGTCATATTCTTCCAAAAGACTAAGGAAGGCATTATAGTACTCAGAGATAGTTCTGTCCCCTTGCCTCACGTGGAATGAATCTTTTGGTGCGTGATACACTTTGGCAGAGTCACCCACTCTATCATAGGCCGAGAGACACTATCCCGGATGGCCTGGCGTCTCCTTTCTTATAAATCTTCTCCCAATCTCGGGCTTATGGAGAAGATCAACCATGTCATGATTGTAGAGTTCTCGTCTCCCATTTCTTATAAGTAGGTGCATTCGGCTCTGGAGGCTTGATAGCACTGTGATGTACCCAAGCTTCCCTTTGCTCCTAAGGAAAGCTTCACGAATGTGACCATTCCAAGTAATTTGTCTCATCAAGTTTCACAAAGGAAAGCTGAAACTGTGTGCTTTCAGTAAAATTGAGGAGAAGGGACAGTCGTGATTCACTATACCAGTCCCGAAATCTGAATCAGCCATTGTTCAAGTGGGAGTACACTCTACCCAAATAATAAAAAAACTTCCAAACAGTGTCCGATAACACGTAACAAGCAAGTAAAGGCAGCCTGTAGAGGCTCAAGTAAAGGAAAAAAACAGGAAAAAGGGGCTTCACCTAGCATTCACCAAGAAATAACATATCGAAACAATCTCAAGGCCCTCACACAGTGATGTTAAACATTTCTCAGAAAGGCAGCAATACATAGCAGTCCGAAACAAGAGGAGCGAGAGAAATTGCAGTCCGATATTACGGCGAAACAGAGATTCCACGAAGAGAATCGCTCAGCAGAGTGGAAGATTGAAACCAAGGCCGGATGGGATGAAAAGAACACCCTTGGCGATTCTATGGAGCCATTCCAAGGTGAAACCAAGGCCGAGAGAGAGAGAACCAGGGGCTCGAACTTGAAGTCGCGAGTAATAGTTGCAGGTGATGGAATGGCTTCAAAACTTCATAATAGCTTCTACCAAGCTCAAAGAACACCTCCAAACAGCTGAGTAGGTTATTTCCAACCTATTTCATACTTCTATACCACAGATTTTTTACATTGGTAGCTTCTCTTTGAAACCCTTTGAATCCTAGGATTCCAAAGAGAAGAAAAGAATAGAGAAGAGCAACCAAATACGACTCTCAAACCAACCTGCTCTGATACCAAGTTGAGTTTCAGATTAGGGAAACAATGGAGAAGGAAGGAAGATGTTAGAGAAGAAGGAGACAAGAGAGGGAAGAAGAGAGAGTTACGGTTGAAAGTTGTGTGTGTTAGAGAGACTTCTCCAACCCACCTATATTGCTCAAATAGAATTACTAAAAGTATTACAATCACCTCCCTAGGGAGGTAAAAGGTAAAAAGACATAAAAAGTTAAAAATACATAATAAGGGAACTAGTTAGAAGTCTAGTTCCTGAACTAGCCCTGATACATATTTACTATCAACTCTAACACTAAACACTTCTTTGGTGGAAGAAGAAAAAGAGAGTATCTGAGCTCTCAACTCTCCTCTCTCAAGAAGAAAGCTTTGCC
The DNA here is from genome assembly GCF_018873765.1 of Telopea speciosissima. Lineage (NCBI taxonomy): Eukaryota > Viridiplantae > Streptophyta > Magnoliopsida > Proteales > Proteaceae > Telopea > Telopea speciosissima. The sequence goes on from NC_057923.1 coordinate 53,506,029, forward strand.
AGACAGAAAGCTAGAATAAAGCAACACTGCTTACTTCAACCGATCCATGAAGTCCAGAACTAACTTCAGCTCCATCCAGCAGCTTACAAATTCTGATGGAACTCAAGTCCACAGTGTAAAGGAGATCAAAGACCTAGCTGCAAATTACTTTTTGAGCATCTTCAATGACTACCCGAATGGCTGAGCCTTTCCCTGATCACCTCCTCAACAAATTCATCCCAAGTGAATACTTCTCCTCCTTGCAGGCCATTCCTACTGATGAGGAAATTGAGGCAGCCATTCGTTCTCTTAAAACCAACAGAGCTCCAGGGCCCGATGGTTTCAGCTTGGGGTTCTTCTTGGCAGCCTGAGATATTGTAAAGGTGGACCTTCTTAAAGCTATTAAAAGCTTTTTTCTCAACCCCAGTCAGGTTAAAGGAGTGAACCACACTTTTCTCTGCCTCATTCCTAAGAAGGAAGGTGCCTCTTCAATGACAGATTTCAGGCCTATAGCTCTCTGTAAACTGCTCTACAAATTCATAGCAATGATCCTTGCTTTCAGGCTTAAATCTGTTGTGGATCTTCTGGTGAGCGCAAACCAATCAGCTTTCATTCCAGGGAGAAGCATAGCTGATAATATCATTCTTTGCAATGAAATTGTTAGAGGTTTTGACAGGAAGTCCCACCCTCCAGCTGCTCTAATGAAGATAGACATTCACAAGGCGTTTGACTCTCTCAGATGGGACTTTATAGACAGTCTGCTTTCCAAGCTGGGATTTCCCCCTGTGTTCTCTCATTGGATCCACCAATGAATTTCTACGGCAAAATTTTCAGTCCTTGTCAATGGCAGTCCAGCAGGGTACTTCTCTTCTTCAGTGGGCATTCGTTAGGGCTGCCCCTTATCCCCTTACATCTTTACTCTAGCCATGGAGGTCCTTTCCAAAAGCATCCAATCTTGCACAGATCGCTAACTCATTGTCCCTATTCCCAAATGCAAAGCCCTAAAGCTAACTCATTTGGCTTTTGCGGATGATCTCATGATTTTCTCCAAGGCCTCCATTGATTCCTTGGAGCACATCATGTATTGTTTGCAGCATTTTGAGGAGCTCTCTGGCTTGAAGATCAACCCCACCAAGTCTCTCCTTTTCCTAGCTGGGGTGTATGATATTGACAAGGCTGCTTTGTTAGGTATATCGGGTTTCTCTCTTGGTCAGTTTCCGGTCAAATATTTGGGGCTTCCTTTGATTCCAACCAGACTCACAGCCCATCACTGCTCGCCTATGCTGGACCTCATTAGGAAAAAACTTCCAACTTTGGAAGTGCAAGTTACTTTCCTATGCGGGCCGTCTGGTTCTCATCAAGTTTGTGCTCCAATCTACTTATTTATTGGACTCAACCATCAAAGCTCTAGAGACTCTTATGGCTTCCTTCTTTTGGAAAGGGGTTGAAACTACTAGATTCCTTCACCCCACCAGCTGGGCTTCTGTTTGCCTCCCAAAGGAAGAGGGGGGCTTAGGTCTCCGCCGTATAAAAGATGTGAATTCTGCTGGGATTATCAAGCTTATTTGGAAGATAGTCTCCAAAGAGAACAGCATATGGATTGACTGGCCATACTCTGGAGTTTTGCGGTCTGATTCTATTTGGACAGTCTCTTCCTCTTCAGATGCCTCTTGGGTTTGGCGCAAAATCCTTTCTCTCAGGTCGACAACTCTTAAAGCTATTCAGTCCAAGATTGGAGATGGTTCCTCAACTGCCCTTTGGCTGGATCACTGGCACCCACAGGGTATCCTCATTCTCTCGGTCAGCAACAGAGCTATATACAATTCTGGCCTAAGCAGACATTCCAAGGTTGCTGACATCTTATCCAATGGGGACTGGTGCCCTCCCTTCACCACCCACCCGGGTCGTCTGGAAGCCTGGAATGTTTTGCCCTCCATTCCTAGAAGAACTGGGAGGTGCGATTGTGTCTCCTGGACTCCTTCACCCTTGGGGATCTTCAAATCAAAAGATGCTTGGAACCTTGTCCAGATTAGTAGTGATCTAGCTCCCTGCAGAAAGTTTGTCTGGTTCAAGGGCCACATCCCTCGGCACAGCTTCACTGTTTGGCGTGTCTTCAACAACTGCCTCCCAACGCAGTCCTTCGTCCGTCACTGCCAGATCCCAATCTCCCCTTCATGTAGTCTTTGCTGGATCGCAACGGAAGACACGGACCATCTATTTTTTGACTGCCCACTTTCCTCGGCCATTTGGAAAGGAATCCTTGGCAAATGCTGGCCTCGCAGTCGAAGAATCCTTCCCTTCTCTAGGGAATGGTTATGGATTGACATGACCTACTCGGGCTCCACGTTATGTGACATAGTTGGCAAACTCGCTTTTTGTGCTACCATCAACCAAATTTGGATGGAGCGTAACATTAGGAAATGGACTTCCAACTCCAGGACTGTTGGCCAGATTTGGGATTCCATCTCCTTCGACATCAAAGGAAAACTCACAAATGTAACTTCCCGTTGTATTGATTCCCCAAGGAATAAACATATTGTTGTCTCCTGGGATCTGCCCCTTTCTTCCCTCCAGCCCACCTCCTCCTCTGTTTGAGGCTGTGTTAGCTTGTCTTTGTTGTCTCCCCTTCTTTGGGGCCTCTGTAGCTTCTTTCTCTTTGGTAATATAATTCTTTATTCACCTAAAAAAAACAACCAACAGTCTTCTTATGAGGAGGAAGACTATCAAGGTCCCATGTATCATTTTTTTTTTCAGGGCCAGCATCTCTTCCACCATAGCTGCCTTCCACTGTGACTCTTTAAGAGCATCCTGCCAGTTCTTGGGAATAGAAAAAGATGAAAGAGAAGACACAAAAGTGAAGTAGGAAGGAGAAAGGGAACCATAAGAAACAACTTTAGCATTGGGGTGAATAGTGCAAGACCGAGTACCGTTGCGGACAGCAATAGGTAAATCAAGTGCGGGATCAACCAAAGAATCAACAACAGGAGAGGGAGAAGTAGTACCTTCCAAAGTAAGACCCAGATCAGGATCAAGAGGCAGTGGTTGACTAGGTAGGGTAGGTGCAATGGGATGTTTCTGACTTTCTGCTGCTTTCGAACATAGTCACACATCTCTGGTCTAAACTGAGTAGTATCCTATGGATAATTTCCCCATGTGTGTAAGGAGCTGGAGGATCTAGAAGAACTAAAGATGACAGCAAAGGCGACTTATGTTCCTGAGAAATAGTAGAAGGTTCCCCCTGAAGAGGAGTCGCAGAGTAGTAGGCCAAGGACTCGTGAAATATCACATCCATTGTCACAAACCAACGACGACTAAGAGGATGATAACATTTGTAGCCCTTCTAGGTAGTAGAGTATCCCAAAAAATGCAGTGGAGACTACGAGGATTAAGTTTCCCAGGGGAATGATGATTACGAGCATAGCAGACACAGCCTAAGACCTTAGTAGGTATGGGGAATGCAAAAGACCCTTGGAGAACATCAAGAGGAAAACGAAAAATCAAGCACACAAGATGGCATGCGATTAATGAGGAATGTTGTTGTTAACACTGCATCACTCCAATATTATGGAGGGGCATGCATTTCAAACATAAGAGAGCGGACAACCTCTAAAAGATGTCGATTCTTTCTTTCAGCAACCCAATTCTGAGCAGGGGTCAACACAACTAGTTTGATGAAGGATGCCATGGGCAGAAAGGTATGACTGAAAGGAGTTCTCCATGTATTCACGGCCATTATCACTGCAAAGCACCTTAATTGTGGCAGCGAACTAGGTCTAAACCATACGATGGAAGTGTTGGAAGCAGGAAAATACTTCGCCCTTGGTCTTCATCAAATAAAACCAAGTTGTTCTAGAGTGACAATCAATAAAAGTGACAAAACAACGGAAGTCAATAATAGAAGTACAACGAGAAGAACTCCAAATATTAGAGTGTATTAAAGAAAAAGAAGTGGCACTTTTATTATTGGGACTAGAAAAAAACTGATCGAATTTGTTTGGCCGCTTCACAAACTTCATAGAAAAAATCACTCAATTTACAATGCTTGAATGAAGGAAATAAACGAGCTAATGTTCCTAAGGGGGGATGTCCTAAATGCCTATGCCACTAAAGTAAGTCCGAAGCAACAGGAGATACTATCTGAAGAGCCTGACCAGAGACCAGAGAGGAATCTTCATTAAGCAGATACAGACCATTGTGCACCTTACCAGAGCCAATCACTACCCATGTCACCAGATCCTGAAAAACACAATGAGAAGGAAAAAAGGTGACTTTACAATTGAGATTGGAAGTAAGACTACTAATGGACAAAAGGTTAGTAGAAAAATTAGGAACATATAAAACAACGGAAAGGGGCAACGAGGGAGAGCATTTGATGGAGCCCTTCCCAGAGATAGGGGAGAGAGACCCATCAACTACTTGAACCCTGTCTTTACCAGAACATGGAGAATATTTAAAATAAAAAATAGGTTAGATGAACCGATCATGTGATCAGACGCGCCGGAGTCGATGATCCAAGGAGTGGATACAATGGACATACCAAGGCCAACAAAATGAATACCTGAACTGGCACTGAGGGTCAGCAGGAGCAACAATAGAGGAGAAGAAATGGATGCAAGCTGATCCATACGAGAGAGAAGATACCAAAAAGCAGTGAGCTCATCAAGAGACAAAGAGGAGCCAGGAGCAGCAGGAGCAAGCAGGGTAGGGGTCGGCTCTCTCTGTGTGATTGGCCTAGGTTTGGTTGGAATGACCACGACCACGACCACAACCAGAAGCATCAGTTGGCCGACCACGTAATTTCCAACAATAGTATTTAGTGTGACGCTCCTTGCCACAACGTTCACACTTCACAAGGAAAAGCTCCTTAGGTGAGGAACTACCAGTCCGGGAGGCCTCACCACAGGGCTGGTTTCCTAAAAAAAGGGCCGATTGCTTTGGGGTTTCTGATGTAGGCTGTGGAAGCATAACAGAACGACGGCTGTCCTCCAGTTGGATCATAGAATAAGCCTGCTCAACAGTAGGAAAGGGATCACGGCTCAGCACTTGTGTACGGAGCTGATCATACTCAATATTAAAGCCTGCCAAGAAGTCATACATTCGTAGCTTGTCCTCACGTTTTTTTAAATTGGTTGCATCAACTGTTGTTGTAGCCTGAAACTCTTCATAAAAATCCAACTCCTACCACAAGCTTCATAACTCAGCATAATATTGTGTAAAAATAGGCTACTTTACTCGATAGGGGTAACTTAGTCATAGTTTTATTGTCTTTTTCTCTTTCAGTTTTATTTGTTTTTCTGTATTTTTCCCCCCTTCAGCAAATCCCTATTTGGCATTCCTAGTAGGAATAGGAATTCCTAATAGGATTAGGCTTGGGTGGTATTCCTACTTCTATTTTGACTATTGTAATTCTGATATTATAAATAAAGGCCCTGAGTGAGCGATTGGACTCATGCAAGCATTTAAATTCAAGGCTGTTTACACAGTATCAGAGCCACCTCTGATCTAAGGAACAGCTTTCACGATTTTTTTGTTTTTTTTTTAAAACTCTCTCGGCTTCTGGTTTTCTTCTTCTCCACCACTCTTGGACTCTCTATCTTATTCAGGGCAGCATCTTTGAGGTGATCCCATGAAGAATTAGCTGCTGCCCTCAATGACATCTCACTGAAGATTATACAAACACTGGTGTGATCTGAATCTGCCACAGGTTTCCTCCAAACCTTGGAGATCGAGCTGCTGCCTTATTCAAGCTGGATTTCTGTTTTCTATTTGGAGATTGATCCCTGCACTTATTGATCTACACCTTCCTTATTTCAGATTGCAGATTTGAATCCAATCCACATCAGATTCAAACCTGCAATTACTTTGCATTCAGATAGTCTTAAATTTTCTTAAATTTAGGGCTTTTTATTGGCTCATCCGAAGGGGCCAATTTTTGGAGGGTACCTTCTCCACTACAAGGGAGATACTCGATCTCTGTTTCAGCCTGTTCTGACGGCTGAAACTCATACAGTTTCAAAACCCAAGGTTCTACTCGATTCTGTAACCAGCCCTATTAGGGTTTCTTATTCCATCATCAGAAGTTTCTGATTTTTTGAAGGCTTATTCCCCACCACCTGCAGGGAATTCGATCCCAATTTGAGCCATTTCTGACGGCTAAATTTGTGGGAATTTACAAACCTGTACATGATGTCTGACATCACTTCAGCTAACTCTGATGGATCTTCTCGACCAGAGTATCTTCTGTTTGCTTCTCCCACCAAACTAGATGGGACAAATTATCTAATGTGGTCAAGATTCACTTACCTTACGATTGCTGGCCGTGGCTACACACGACACCTTACAGGCACTACTCCCATTCCTACTGACGAAGGAGCTGCTCTGACTAAATGGTTATCTACTGACTCCATAGTGGCATGGTCATGTCGTATCATATTAATTCTATGCATTCTTCAATTGCACCGGGTTACCTTCTCCTAAACACTGCTGCCCAGATATGGAAGGCTGCCAAAGACACCTATTCACAGGTAGGGAATGATGCTCAGGTGTATGAATTAAGGAAGAAAATCCATGACACCAAGCAGAATGATTTATCCATCCCTCAATACTATGCTGAACTTCGCAAGTGCTGACAAGAAATTGATCATTACTCTGATTATCAGCCCACTAATGCCACTGACATTGCTGCCTACAGAAAGCATGTCGATAAAATTAGGGTTTATGATTTCTTGGCTGGCCTCAATGTGGAATACGACCCAATTAGGGTTCAGATTCTAGGGAAGGATCCTTTCCTTACACTGGAACAGTCCTATGCTTTGGTTAATAGTGAAGATTGAAGACGGACAGCTATGCTTCACACTACACCTCCTGATCGATCAGCTTTACACACTGGGGCTGGTTCTACTCCTTCGGTTGTTGACACTTCTAGATCTGAAAAAACAGCAGTTAAATGTGAACATTGTGGCAGATTATGGCACACTAAGGCCACCTGTTGGAAGATACATGGTAAACCAGCAGACTTTGATCCTAAACGTGCTGCTCTGAAATCGAAAAAACAAAGCTAATCATACTGAGGCTGTCACTCCTGCCCCTCCTACGGACACTGGACTATCCAAGGATGAACTTCAAGCTTTCCGTCGTATGTTACAGGCTTCTGCTGCTTCTACTACATCAACACCCGCCAGTTCTTCCACTCCTCCAGGTTCACATTTAGCCCACTCAGGTATTTCTTTTGCTGGTCATTGTGCATCGGTAGTCTCCTCTCCCTAGATCATAGACTCCGGTGCCACTGATCATATGACTGGATCCTCCAGCCTTTTTACTCGTTATTCTCCTACATCTGGTAAAGACAAAGTACGGGTGGCTGATGGATCTCTCTCTTCTATCTCTGGGAAGGGCTCTATCAGTTGCACTCCTTCCTTACCTTTATCCGTTGTTTTACATATTCCTAAATTTACCACTAATCTTCTTTCCATCAATAGTCTTACCCGTGACTTAAATTGTAAAGTAACTTTTTTTCCTTCTCACTGTGTGTTTCAGGACCTGGCAACGGGGGCGACAATTGGATGTGGTAAGATGCATGGTGGATTGTACCTGCTTGATAATGGGAGTCCTCCTTCACCACCATCTTTGGCTTCTCCTATACATTAAAGCTCGTTAGTTTCTTCTGAACTTCAACAACGGCATAACAGACTAGGACACCCCCCTTTAGGAACATTATCCCTTTTATTTCCAGCATTAGCTAAAGAATGTCATAGGAACGAATTTTTTTGTGAAGCCTGTGTTTTGGCTAAACAACATCGTTCTACTTATTCTATTTCGAATAAAAGAAGTTCTTCGCCTTTTAATCTTATTTATTCTGATGTTTGGGGTCCTAGCCGAAAACCATCTCTCAAAGGCCATCGTTGGTTTGTTTCCTTTATTGACTGTTCTTCTAGGAGTACGTGGGTCTATTTGATGCACAACAAAAGTGAAGTTTTTTCTTGTTTTCAAAATTTTCATAAGATGATTCAAACCCAGTACAATGCCACTCTCAAAATATTGAGGAGTGACAATGGTAAAGAATACATGGATGGTCAGTTCCAACACTACCTTGCTGCCCATGGTATACTCCATCAAACCAGTTGTGTTGATACCCCGGCTCAAAATGGTGTGGCTGAAAGGAAAACTCGCCACCTCCTTGAGGTGACTCGGGCTATTATGTTTGCCCATTCTGTCCCTTCCCAATATTGAGGCGATGCTGTCCTGACTGCGGCCGATCTCATCAATAGGCTACCTACCCGTGTCCTTGACTTTGACACCCCTACCTCTTTACTGCAGGGTTCTTCCTCCTTTGTCGTCCCACCTAAGGTTTTTGGTTGTGTTTGTTATGTCCGGGATACCCGCTCTCCTGGCAAGCTCAAACCCCATGGGGTCCGTTGTATTTTCTTGGGATATTCTCCTTCCCAAAAGGGATATAAGTGTTACCATCCTCCTACACGTCGTACCTTCACTAGTATGGATGTTGTCTTTCATGAAACTCTCTCCTATTATCAATCCACACCTCTTCAGGGGGAGACTTTCAGTGAAGATGTGATGGTTGACCTTCCAGTACAGACCCAGACCCGGTTCCAACCACCTATTGATCCCACCCCTCAACCGATTATTGCTTCCACCCCTCTTCCCTCTGCAGGTGCCCGACCGGATTTTCACCAGGGGGAGAACTTAGAAGATGTTGAAAATCCTATTGGTGAAAATTCCCTTCAGGGGGAGATGACTCCAGTCCAACAAACCATTAGGGAATTTCAAAAGAAAATTAACGACTCCAATCTCAAAACCTATCACAGAGGACATTCCCAATACAAGCAGCTCCCATCCACTGCAGCACCAGCACCGCCACAGTTGTCGACCCTGGAACCAGATCAATCTCCAGGTAACATATCTTCTCCTTCTTCTCCTGATTTACCTATTGCTCATCGTAAAGGTATTCGGGCTTGTACCCAGCATCCTATTTCTCATGTAGTCTCTTATGATTCCCTTTCTCCATCCTTTCGTACATTTGTCTGTTCTCTTTCTTCTGTTAGTATTCCCCAAAATTGGCAGGAAGCTTTTACAGATGGAAAGTGGAAAGTAGCAATGATGGAAGAAATGCAAGCCTTAAAAAAAAATGATACATGGGAGCTTGTGGTTCTTCCTCCAGGAAAGAAACCAGCTGGATGTAAGTAGGTGTTTGAGGTGAAACAGAAGGTAGATGGCACTGTGGATCGATACAAAGCACGTTTGGTTGCAAAGGGATTTACTCAGACTTATGGGATCGATTATCAGGAGACTTTTGCACCAGTTGCAAAGCTAAACACCGTCAGAGTGCTACTTTCTTGTGCAGTGAATATAGGCTGGGAATTACAACAATTAGATGTGAAGAATGCCTTTCTCCATGGAGAACTTGACGAGGAAGTGTATATGGACGTTCCACCAGGTTTCTCTTATAATAAAACCAATGGGAAAGTTTGTAAATTGAAGCGTGCTTTATACGGACTGAAACAGTCCCCCCAAGCTTGGTTTGGACGATTTCACAAGGCAATGGTCTCTGCGGGTTATAAGCAGAGCAATGCTGATCATACCCTGTTTATCAAGAAGAATGGTGAAAAGGTAACCCTCCTCATAGTTTATGTGGATGATATTGTGGTGACCAGAAATGACAATCATGAAATCACCCAGTTGAAAACATACCTTGGGCAAGAATTTGAACTAAAGGATCTGAGAAACCTAAAGTACTTTCTAGGGATAGAAGTTGCTCGGTCTTCTAAAGGCATATTTCTTTCTCAAAGGAAGTACATCCTAGATTTATTGACCGAGACTGGGATGTTAGGGTGTCATCCTTCTGATACACCTATGGATACTACTACCAGACTTAAAGAAAAGAGGGAACACCGGTCGACAAAGGTCGCTATCAAAGATTGGTTGGTAAGCTTATTTATCTACCTCATACAAGACCTGACATAGCAGTCTCTGTAAGTATGGTCAGTCAGTTCATGCATGATCCGCATTCCTCTCACATGGATGTTGTTATCCGGATCCTTTGGTATTTAAAGTCAGCACCGGGAAAAGGAATTCTTTTGTCTCCAAATGGCCATCTTCATGTTGAAGCATATACTAATGCAAATTGGGCTGGTTCCTCTAATAGAAAGTCCATTTCTGGCTATTGCTCATTTGTTGGTGGCAACCTTGTTACATGGCGTAGTAAAAAGCAGAACGTAGTGGCAAGGTCTAGTGTTGAAGCTGAGTTTCATGCTATGGCACAAGGTATTTGTGAGATGTTATGGCTCAAAGGTTTATTACAAGATATTGGTACTCCCGTTCATCTTCCCATGATGTTATATTGTGACAACAAAGTTGCTATTAGCATTGCTCAAAACTCTGTTTAGCACGATCATACCAAGCATGTGGAGGTCAACAGGCATTTTATTAAAGAGAAGTTGGAAGGAGGGCTGGTGTGTGTTCCTTTTGTGCAATCTGCTGACCAGCTCGCTGATGTGTTTACTAAAGGCTTAAGTGGGAAAGTTTTTCATCCTATTCTTGTCAAGTTGGGCATGGTTGATATTTATGCTCCAACTTGAGGGGGAGTGTTAAAATAGGCTACTTTACTCGATAGGGGTAACCTAGTCATAGTTTTATCGTCTTTTTCTCTTTCAGTTTTATTTGTTTTCTGTATTTTTCCCCCTTCAGCCGATCCCTATTTGGCATTCCTAGTAGGAATAGGAATTCCTAATAGGATTAGGCTTGGGTGGTATTCCTACTTCTATTTTGACTATTGTAATTCTGATGTTATAAATAAAGGGCCTGAGTGATCGATTGGACTCACTCTGTCACTCAAGCATTCAAATTCAAGGCTGTTTACAGATTGTGACAGAGTAAGTTCCTTTTGTTTCAGTTCATGGACTTCTTACGGAGTTTATAGACCTGGGCATCATTCCAAACTTGGGAGTATGTGTCCTGGGCACCTTTCCAAATCTTGGCAGCTAACTCAAGAAGGAGATAGCCCCGGGCAATTTGTGGTTGTCTAGAATTGATAAGAAAACCATAACAGAGGAATCCTCACATTCCCATTTATCGAGAGTTGCCCCAACAGAAATAAGCTTCGCGGCATCTTTGGTAAGGTACCCATAAAAGCCACGAGAGCGAATAGAAATACAGCACGAGCGTGACCACATCAAATAATTCATGCCATCCAATTTGACAAAACATCCTAGGAAGGAAAAATAATTTCCCTGAGACGAAGCATCTATCCCAGTAGATGCAAAAGAGATCTCAGAAATCCCAGGCATAATAGAGTGTGTGGCTTTTAATCACAAGAGAGACAAAATAATTGTAGAGGTCTCCAGAAAAAAGTCGAACAAGTAGCAATTGGCCCTGAGAAACCAACATAAAGTGATGAAAATCAATGCTTAAACCAATCCCATGAAGAACAACTCAAACAAAAAAATCGAAGCAGCTCTCTTAATGCATCACGGCAGAGCTTGTTGAACCAAAAAGAGGGGAAAAAAGCCCTTGGTGACCTAAAAAAGAGCCACCGAGGGTGGCGGTGATGCTGGTGCTACCTCCCGTCGATGCTCGATGTCGCTAGAAGAGGAGAGGGAGTCGTGGGGAGAGGTCGAGAGGGAGGGAGGTGTTGTTTGTAGATGGTGGTAGGGCTAGCTGGTGGCTTGGATGGTAGCGGTAATGGAGGGAAACAAAAAAGAGGAAAAAGGAGAGAGAGAGAGAGTGAGATGGACCAATTAGGGTTGCGGATCCCTAGGAAGATCCCGCTTTGATACCATGTTTGAGATTTGGGAAAATACGATTTACGTCTAATGTGAAACAGCCCGCTTTGATACCATGTTTGAGATTTGGGAAAATACAACTTACGTCTAATGTGAAACAGGCCCTCTTTATTTATAATATGGAGGAGAACATTCTAGAATGAATACAAGACCAAAATACCCCTATAAGAAAATTCTACCCTTGTACCCATTTACAACAATATCCCTTCTATTCCTGTTTTGTTATTTTTCCTTAATAGGGCCTGAGCCTCTAATTAATTACTGAATTGCCATTACCTTTAATTTTAAGCTGTTTAGAATTCATGTGGGCAACGACCCAAAACCACACTTATCCATCTTGCTTTACAAAGTGAACATAAAGAACCTCCAGTTATCCCAAAGCAAGTCACCAGTGGAAATTAAAAACGAATTTGCTAATTAAAGCAAACTACAGGAAAAAAATAGAAACTACAGGATGTTAAAAATGAGATTGAAATTGAGACGATCGCAGGGAGAAAGAAGGAAGACTTGACATTACACATAGAAAACAACATTTTCAAGCTCTCCACACCCACCCCAAGAAAAAATACTGGGAAAAAAATAGAAACTACAGGATGTTGAGGATTTCCCTAATAAAGTGAAATTACGGAGACTAGTGAATGGTAGCATCAATCATCCACACCAATGGATCATTGTTTACATGAAAACTTACAGTCATACAGAATGAATGATAGCAAATGGGTCTGAGATGGGTTGTCACAAGGCTTCTATCCTCATTTGGGGATCCAAACAAACAGGTTCCCAAATTTCCCAACATTGCTATAATATCTCCCCCTCCCACTAATTATATTTTTCTTATTGATCCAAATCTTATCTATAAGGAGGATAGATGTTTAAGAAGAAGCAAGCATGAGTAGGTGATTGGTCATTGGCTAGAGAGAGATAGAAGCAATTTTGAAAATTTCAGTTAGCACAAGAAGTACCAATGATCTGTAGAACCAGCTTAGAATCCTCAACCAAGCTTGGAGTGTAACACCTTCAAAAGTGAAAAGGTTATCTATTAACAGCTTGTGTGCATGATTGCTTGAGCTGTAGGCTTGACTTCGATGAGAAGGGAAATTGTGGAATCTCAGGAATGAGAAAGATGTGAAACAGTGAATGAGAACATTTCCCATGCATTATTGAATTCCCCGGTAGTCACTGCCTTTGGGTTGGGTTCATAATTGCTATACAAATCCCTAATATATAGGAAAGACTAGTCTAAGACTGGATCAACAAAGAAGACAGAGAAAGTCTTCACATGTCAAGCATTCATCTGATGGGTAATTTGGATCCATCTAAACCAAAGCTACTTTGATACAAAGCAACATAAAAATCAATAGACTCTGAAATTCCAGGGTCAGGGAGCTGACATTTGCTTGCAAGCGCCCCCCTCTGGAGAGGGATTCTCCTAACTCAATGAGGCCAATGGCCCTCTATTATCCCCGGGAAGGGTCCCTTGCAGTATCGGATGTGCCCTACAATCATTCAAGCTGGCAAGCTGATATCAGGTTTGTTCATTCAAATTCTGGTAGGGCTTCTTCCATGCTGAACCGAAGCCCAGCCAGCAGGCTTTACAAATTATTGAAGGCCAAGCTCTTCATGAAACTACAGTAAGGGCTAGAAGAAATCCAATACAGAATTTGGAGGCTAAGTATTCAATCAGATCTAGTCAAAGCTGTTAACTGCCCAGATTCCACCACCCCATCCTGACATCAGAATCATCAGAAGATGTAGAATGCAGCCAAAGGCTGCAAATCTGATTGATTAGGCTTGACCAAGTCTAAACAAAAGCCCCAATGGTTTTGTGGGTCATGGGTTAATCATTACTGGGTTTTCTGCTGTACTAGGCTATTTCTATGAGTCCACAAGACGGGGTGGTCAGTCCTATACGAGATTTTAGTCCTAGTTTCTATTTTGTTGTGTCTTTTGAAGTCACAGGGTAGCTACTATTTTCAGTCCAAGTAATTTATAGGAGTTTCTCTGTTTTCCAGAAGGTTTAGGTTAACTTGAGGCCATATTGAGTTTCTATTTTGGGTTGGTGCTAATTTAATAAGAGAGCTTGAGAATCTAGCTGTAAAAACTTTAGAAGCTTTAGAAAGATTCAATTTTTAGATTTCTTAGTTCTCGAGTCTAGCAATTTAGGGAAGTGTCTAAATTTGGAATTGCATTATTTAGTAAGTAATGTAGTCCTAGATTGGTAGGGAACCAACTAGGAGCCAGTAAACTAGGATCTGTTATGAACAGGTGAATCGGCTAGGCCAAAATAGGGTTTTTGGTGAAATTAAGGTTAGGGTTTGGTGTTAGGGTTATGTAAAGTTAAGGTAGGGAAGTCTATCAGTGAAGGTCCTGAGATGTCTTAATGGAGGGAAGTATGCTGATTTGAATTAACAGCAATACAGGGTTCGGGTTTCGGGTTTCTGAAAAGAGTAAAATAGGGAAATCTAGGGTTTAGAGTGGGAGGATGGGGCTAGGTTTGGATCGAGTGCTATAGGGGCAGGGGTGGAGAGTTTGATCTAAAAAATGAGGGATTTTCCTGGCTCGTTTGGTCTAGGCAAAACTTAGCTTATGGGAATGTTGTTCAATGATGGAGGGGATGTTATGGATGGGTATGCTTCAAACTTACTTGTAATAGCAGAAAATTATTGGCAGTAGCTTGTATATCAAAATTCGTGTTCAATACTTGCCCCCCTTACAACTTTATATAAAAAGACCCAAAAATAGACTCCTACACTAAAAAGGGAAGGCCTAACCCAATCCTTAACCTATTAGGTGACCTAAACAGACTAGAAAAGTGAAATAACAAAGAAAATAAACTCAAAACATTGCTGGACTTATAGAGTACTATTCCAGCCCAACTTAAATAACAATTAAATAGTCAAATGACCACTTAAGTTTCCACATGACCACTTAACCAAGTCACATGATCACTTAAGTGATCACATGACCACTAACCAAATAAAAGGAAATCTACTAACTAATCCCGAATGTAACCTTATTACTCATAGTTTAGGCCCATAAAAGTGGTTTATTACATTGAAAACCCATGGATTAAAGGCCAAACATGTATATAACCCAACCCTAGAGTTATTCCTAATAAAAGCAGCCAGTTTGGTGATAAATCTGCATCAGTAAGTTAGGGGAGAGTTAGTCTATAATAAGGGTTATGATGTTGCTTTGCTTGCGGATTCATTGTGTGTGTTAGAGGTGTACTCCTCTGGTATTCAGGTGGATTCCCCAGGCCACTGCAGGTGGATTCCAGTGTTCCACTCTATTTCTCCTATTCCAATACTGTTCTACAAGCTTATCAACTATCAGGTCAATTTCCAAGCTTTAACCTGATTTGTAGATGCTATGTTTAATGTAGTTCTAGATAGGCAAAGGACCTACTAGAGGCCAAATATCTAGGATCTGATGATAAAGAAACCAAGGGGCTGCTGATTCTGCAGTTGCAATAGGGCAGAATTGAAGTTTAGGTCAATTCCTAGGGTATAGGTTAGAATAATAGGTGAATGAGGCAAATGATAAAACTAGGCAGGTCTAGAGGAAGCTAATGGTATAGGTTAAGTTAGGTTTGAATGAGTTTCTAAATTCCAGAAAATTAGGGTTAGGGTTTCAGGTTTTGGGAAATAGGGAAAGTAGCTAAAACTAGGGTTTAAGATAGGAATCTGGACCAGGGCTTCTGGCTGAGTGCTAGGGGCAATGGGAAGGAGATTCAGCTATAGTATGGTGTAATTCTGATGGCTGGTTAGGTCTAGGAAGATCTTGGGGTTTTTAGGGTTTTACTAGAGGAGAAGGGAATTAGGGTTTCAGTGATAATTTGGGGCAGCAACTTAGGATCCAGTGGAGGGGGTGCTAAGGGGAAGCTGTGATCCAAATATGAGGGAGTTTTGATGAAGGATTGATGCTGGACAGAGTTAAGGGTGTTTAGGGTTTATGGAACTCAAATAAAAATAAAGGGGAATAGATTGGAGAAGGGATTAGAAACAGACGTTGGATGTCAATCTGCAACAGACTCCTCTGGCAGCAAGCTTGAGCAATGGAGAAGGATAGAACCACCTTCAATGGAGATCCTCCTGATCGTCTCGATGCAAGGAGTCGTAGGAGATCCACCTACCCTTTTCACCTTGATAGAACCACAAGGATGCAACACTCTCAAGAAGCAGCAGCAGCAACAATGGCGGCAGCACAAACTCTGTTTTTTTTTTTTTTAATTAATCAACTGTGGGGGAGTCTCCCACGAAATTTAATATTTGTAATAAAAGACCAATTGTCAAAATCCTAGTCTAAGCAAAACACTCCCTCACTAAATCGTGGATGGGTGGGGACCTAATAAAACAACTTAAAACTTAAAATAAAAAGACCTAATTGTCCCTAACAACTTAAAATAAAAGACTTAATTAAATCACTTAAATTGAACCATGGTTTGAACCGGTTCAATTTAAGTTTACAAATAAGCTGAAATAAAAACTAAGCATGGAAAATACTAAAATGCAAACCTAAGCTATGGCTCCCAAACTAAGCCCTAATTTCAGGGTTGCTTCTTCTTCTTCTTCTTCCTTCGAGTGTGGGCACTTGGTGCTGCCTCAGCTCTTCCCGACTTGAAAACATTCATCTCCAATGCATGGTTCAAGATTTCGCAAAATATCTCCGATATAACGGCATATTTCGGAAATCTCAACACTACCGATATGAAATGGCCATACAAAATGAAAAAAGTACAAATTTCGGCGAAATTTCGTGATAGTTTGGGATATTTTGGGATTTACATGGCAATTGTGGATGACTACACTTGTTTCTTTTCCGAAACTATACCGTGGTCCACGTATGTCCTTCAGACAGAGAGCAATGGACGTCAACTCCAGCGGAGCATGAGTGGGGTCGATCCAGGAAGGCTTAGCAATTATTACTAGGATTTGTTTTATGACAGTTGTGAGTTGTGAGTTGTAAGTTGTGACTTTGTGTATTGAAAATTGAGTATTGAACTAATGACTTTTATGGAGTTTCTTTTATAGAGTTTATGAGTTATGACTTAAGAACTTATGCACTTATGACTTTATGACTTATGAGTTTAAAGTTTAAACTAAAGGTTACATTTAACTTTATTTTTGTTTCATTACTTTGTTTAAATTTTTTATTATGTCTTTTAGTACTTATACAATGTGTATTTAACTATTTATACATCAGGGTCCGACCGTATACCGTCAATCAAGGGTGCAAACCCAAAACACCAATTGAGTTCACTTTTTTGCAATATGAAAGTTTAGATGTGTTTATTTAGCTTAAATAAGGGTGTACATGAAGTATCAGGCCTTAATATGGCCAAAAACCCACCGAGATGGACTACCGAAATATGGTAGAAAAAATACCATATTCCGGTGAAATTTTGGTAAGTTTCGAATATTTTGAAAATCTGTACTTGCCCGAAATTGCGAGACGAGACGAGATCTTGAACCTTGCCGATGAATGGCTGGAGGTCATGGAATGGTCATTCAAAGCAGGGTCAAGGTTCTTAAGATCATCTTCAACAGGTGGCTCGAACTTGTAGGCCAGCAGTAGCTCTTTGATGGGCAGGGAAGGCTGGACTTCCGGCTGGGTAGCAGCCTCTTGAATCATCACATGAATACCTCTTGTATCATTACCCAAACCTTCGTAGTAATCAGCCACATCATCATCATCATCATCGGCAAGATAAGCATCTAGGCCCTCTTCTTCATCATCATCATGGGCTTCTTCCTTTGCAGCCACATTGATGGTCTTCTTCTTGTGTGGACAGTCCTTAACAATATGTCCCTTTTCCCGACAGTAGAAACAAGTAACGGGTTCATTACGTCCCATTGGAGCTTTGCCTTTATCCTCTACACATGGGGGAGCAGTAGAATGAAAGGTGTTGCCTATAGAGGGACCCTATCGAGAGCATGGTTCGAGAACTGGCGAGATCTCGCTGAGTTTCTCGGTTTCGTGAGATAGGGAGTCAAGATGGCCTATGGTTCCTAAAACTGTAATTTCTCGGCAAGATCTCAACCAAGTCTCGATACACATTTCTCTGTTTTTTTTAGTTATAAAATTTCAATATCTCGCCGAGATCTCGGTGAGATCTCGAGATCTCGGTATCGGGTTATATGGTTTTTTACCAAGTTTTCATGACCCAAATGCCCATATGCCCATTTTTTTAAAAGAGAGCAACGGACAGAACTCGGAAATCTCGAGTTCTGTCCAAAGCTCTCTAAAGTTTAGAGAAAAACACTCCAAGAGCTCTCTCTCTCAAATTTCTTCCTATTTCTCTCAAATCTTAGGTGGATTATGATGTTTGAAGTGAGATTCAAGTGGTAAAGTGAAGATTCAACTCCAAATCATCACCAATTTGTAGGATTTCAAAGGTATTTTCTAATTTTTCCCAAATCTATTTTTTTCAAAAAAAATTGTGTAATACTTGATAGATTCATGTGGTTTTGATATATGTTAAACATACTTACCCGATCTATCACTTGATGGAGTCGGATTTACTTTTCAGTTATTAAATTTTTTATTATAATTTCTGGAAAAATAAATGATTTATTTGAAAAAAGAAAATGAAAAAAATAGGATGAATAGTGATTGTTTGAAAATGAATTTGAAATATGTTAAACAACTTGGGATGCTCTACAGCCCCATGGATTAATTTTTTATTTTCACCCATTAAAAAAATTTATTTTATTTTTCAGATTTAATAAATATATTATAAAAAATTTTAAAAAATATATAATATTAAGGAAAAATACTTGTTGCTTATGGAAAATTATGTACATAATATTCAACTTGAAATGGTGTCAAATACATCATTACATTATATTTTTCTTATACTTTAAGGTATAAATATTTTTTTTTTAAATTCAAAATATTATTTTTAATTAAGAAATAAATACTAGGGTTAGGGGATAAATAAGAGATAGTTATTTCATAATTCTAGTTGCTTGACATTACGTTTAAGAATTATGAATAGCATACTTTAAGTCTTGAATACCTTACTTTAAGTGATCCATGGTTATTAATACATGCTTTTTTATGTAACAGTGTAAAATATAAGACATTTTGTATACAGTGTCTGATATAGCATGGCAACATGGAGTCCCCATGTCCGCAGATAAAAAGAAGTCCAAATGCAATTATTGTGGGAAGTTGCTATCTGGAGGAGCCACTAGGTTAAAGCAACACTTATCTGGTACAGGCAAGGATGTTGTCTCATGCCCAAATGTTCCTGTCCAAGTGAAAGTGGCAATGGCACAACACTTGAAAGGAGGAAGATTAAAGAAAGCTGAGAGGGAAAGAATACAACAAGAGTTTGATGAGGCAGTACTAGAGAGGACTGGTGTAGAGGTCCGTGGCGGAGATGATACTGACATTGAGCCTCCACCTGGTGAGTTTCAATCCGAGGCTGAATAGAGAATTTACCAGCAGACTTTGGCTGAGAGTAGACAAAGTTTTCATTTTGAGAATATAAGAACATATGAGCAAGCAAGAGGAGCTGGTGGATCTGGCTCAGCTGCACCAGTGCAAGAAGATGAGAGGAGGAAAAGCACTGGGACAAGAAATATACCACGACCCCAAACCCGACCACGAGTACAAGCTCTAGAGCCCATTTTTGAGCAGGATCCCACAACTTTTAGGCAACAAGATGCCTACCAGCCAACCTTCCCGCAAATATTTGGTGGTAAACAAGAGGAAGCACGAAAAGCCTTCAGCAAGTTCATGCTTTACCATAGCATTCCAGCCAATGTAGCACAAGGAACATACTATAATGCATTCCTTGATGCTGCAGGGAGGGCTGGTGCAGGATGGAAGGGACCTTCACCACATGAATTATACAATGTATATTTGCCTCAGGAGGTACAGGAGCTGAAAGATTACATTGATAGTTTGAAGCCAATGTGGGAGACATATGGGGTTACTCTTATGGCTGATGGATGGACTGGATCTACTAGACTATCCATCATAAATTTCATGGTGAGTTGCAATGGAAAGACTGTATTCTTGAAGTCCATCGATGCATCAAATAATGTAAAGGATCATACTTGTATAAGGAGTTAAAGCAAGTGGTGGAGGAGGTAGGACCAAGGAACGTTATCCAAATTGTGACGGGTAACGGTTCCAACTTTAAAAAGGCTGGAGAGAAGTTGATGAATAAGAAGAGTAAGAGGATCCGGCTCTTTTGGACCCCATGTGCAGCCCATTCTATTGATTTAATGCTGAAGGACATGGGGAAAAAGACTTTGGTGGCGGGTGTGGTATATAGGGCAACACAAGTGACAACTTTTATGTACAACCATTCTTATGCTTTAGCCTTGTTGAGGGAGAAATGCAATGGAGATTTAGTGAGGCCTGGTGTCACTCGATTTACCACCAATTACATTGCATTGAAGAGCTTTCAGACTAAGGCGATAGGTCTGAGGTCTATGTTTGCAAGTGATAAATGGTTTGGTTGGCAAGGTTCTAAGTCAGAAGATGCAAAGGCAGCACAACAGACCATTGCAAGTGATGGATTTGGGAAGGACTTGGGGAAAGTGGTTGCCATATTAGAGCCAGTGGTGGCAATACTGAGGATGGTTGATACAGAGAAGAAGCCTACCTTGGCCCACATTTATGCTGCCATCCAAAAAATGAAGGAAATTGTTAGAGCTGCTATACCTCGAAGTGCAAAGTCCTACACTAACATCATTGATGAGCGGTGGGAGAAGCACTTGAGTCATCCATTGCATAAAGCTGGTGAGTTCAACATACTTTACACTTTAAATGTTATAACTTTTTTACATTTACATATTCAAAACCCAAAGGCATTAAGTCAGTAAAGTCACTAACAAATCATATTTGTGGTGTCTACTTTACCAAAGATACTATTTGAATCCAAAGTATCACTACTCCCATGATCTTGGGCTAGACATAGAATTGTTAGAGGCGTTCAAATCTGCATCGCTGAAGTTAGAGCTCAATCCAAAGACACAATCGCTTGCAATGATGAGGTGAGAGTATGGGACTTTGGTACTTTGGTAGTTAGTTTATGAATGTAATTATTAAATAGGAAATACTAATTCCTCAAATTAAAAATAGATCAAATACTTTAGAGAAGCCTCAGCAAGTTTCGGTCGACAAGCTGCAGTGGAGGGTAGAAAAAAGTCAGACCCTGGTAGGTGGCATGATATTACATATTTACATTTATGAATTATAATTTTATCTCTTTAGAATGTACATATTCTTACTATTCTATATATGTAATGCAGCCGACTGGTGGGTGCTTTATGGTACAAGTTCACCCAACCTGAGGAAGGTAGCAATGAGAATGCTCTCACAAACTTGTTCATCCTCCGGATGTGAGCGCAACTGGAGTACATTCTCATTCATACATTCAAAGAAGCGGAACAGGTTGGGTAGCGAATGACTGGAGCAGCTTGTGTATATGCACTACAATATGAGATTAAGGATGAGGCACATATGTGAAGGAATTGAGGCCAATGATAAAGAACCCATTGAACTATCCAACATTTTCCAAGAGGACTCTGATGACGATGAGGATCCCCTATTCCAGTGGGTGAGGGATCGTGGTACACCTGATATGGATCAGCACTGGGGGTAGGCCCGACCCCACCATTGCGTCGTAATCAAAGATCGATGTTGAGGATTATATGTCGTCACAAGAGGGGCGTGCACATGCAGAGTCACCGAAACCTTTTGAGCCTGCTGTACGAAGTCCTGCTGATGATGATGATGGTAGTGGTGATGACAGTGGTGATGGTGATGATGGTGATGGTGATGGTGATGGTGGTGATGGTGGTGGTCGTGGTGGTGGTCGTGGTGGTCGTGGCATGCCGAGTGGCGGTTATTATAATGATCGTCATAAGGGGATGCGCGAGCAATACCAGTGTGAGGTGGGAACACAAGGGGACCCTGTGCGTTTCACCGGTGAGTCTCAGTTTACGCATGCCACTTAAGATCAAGACCATGGTGGCCACCCTAAAACATACAAAAGAAAAAAGGGTCGCCAACACTCACATCAGTTAGATGCTCAAGATGATGACAACAGTATGAACACCATGCTTGCAAGTTTCGGAAGCATGAGTATAGATACTACTAGTGAGCATCAGTCATGGCAATCATCTCAGCATCATCATGGCTATGACTATGGCCAGGAGAGCACCGGTTCTGATTATAGTGCCTATGGTCAGTATGGGCAGTCAACAGCTGAGTATGACAATCAAAGCTCTGGGTCAGGTTTTGGGTACATATTCCCAATCCCAAACCAACCATACATGTCTTAAACTCAATATGACAGTAGCAATTCATCTTACACCTCATACCAACAGCCTCCCATGTACCCTAAGATAGGGAGACTGGTATATGTTGATCAGAAGACTTATATGGCAGCCATGTCACACTATGTGCAATACTGCAGCAATTCCATGACATGGGAATTCTTTGTGGATCAATATGGGAATGAATTTATTACTCAATCATATTTTATATAACAAATTCAGTGAACATTGATGTAATGTACTTTTTATTTGAATGTTTTGATTGATAATTTGATATGTACTAATTAGAATGCTTTGATTGCTAAATTTGCCAAGTTTTACTAAATTATATATAGAGTAGGTTGTTTTAGACTTTTAGTACGACTCGTCGCCTACCAACCTATGGTCCAAAGTAAAACTCATATTTGGACTTGTTTTTTGGCAAATCTGGGCATGCCATTGTGTTTAAATGGCCTGAAATAGGCTAGATACCAAGTTTCGGACCCAAAAAATGTGTAAAACCCACCAAATTGGGGGTCCGAGTCAAAAAAAAAAAAAATTACACCAACTCGCCGAGATCTCGGCTCGACTCGGTTTTTGGCTTGACCGAAATGCCACCGAGACCCGAGTCTTAGAACCTTGGTCGTGAGGTGCTAGCGCCGGTGTAGCTTGGCTTGGAAGTAGAACCCAGTTATTTACTTGAAGCCAGTAGCTCCTCTACCTTCAAGGCCTTCTCAAAGCAATCCCAGATGTCTGTAACTTCGACCACACCAATTGCTCTGTTTATCTCACTTGTCAAACCCAACCTGAATCGTGAAAGCACCTGGATGCCCTCCTCTCTAATGCCAGTGCGAGAAGAAAGTGCATCAAATTTCTTCATGTACTCAGATACAATCATGGTCCCTTGGAGTAGGGAGTTGAATTGATCCTGAAACTAAGACCTGAAGTGCCTTGGCAAGCACTCTTACTCAGGTCGTATTTCATGTCCTCCCAAGTGCGGGGTGCAGTCCCGTCAAAGTCCATCTCCCTTTCAGTGGTCCTCCACCACTCACGTGCTGGTCCAACAAGTTTAGTACGGACTAGCTTCATCTTCCTCTCTTCAGACAAATCATACCAGTCAAAATAATCGTCCAGGGCAGCAAGCCAATCATAAAATACCAGAGAGTCATGATCACCATCGAATTCTCTCAGTTCAAGCTTCAACTTCCAATTGTCAATGTGGCGCCGATTAGGACCTTGGTCTCCAGTGAAGTAGGATCTCTGTACTCCTCAAAAGTAGGCTGGCAACCTCTATTTCTGTCCCGGTCTTCTCTATCTCTATCTTTGTAGCCTCTATGTCGATCTCTGTATTCCCAGGAAGGCTCACGGGTACCTCTGGTTCTGTCCCAACGATCTCTGTCATCTCTGAGTCTATCCCTGTGATCTCTGGATCCATCTCTGTGACCCCTATAATCATCCCTGGGATCCCCATCTCTGTCAGGTAGCCTTTGTACCACCGAATTGAGTTGGTACTTGTCTTCATCTATGGGTAAGTTTTTGTCTCTGCCAAGGGTGACTCTCTGTTCTTCCAATTGTAGCAATCTAGCCATAATTGCATCAGTTGTAGCCTTCTGGGCTTCAGTTACAGCCCTTTGTTCAGCAACAAGCTTCTGGAACATCTCGAGCATTCCAGCCATGGGGTCAGCCATTAGCTCTGATACCACTTAATGTAGCTCTAGATAGGCAAAGGACCTACTAGAGGCCAAATATCTAGGATCTGATGATAAAGAAACCAAGGGGCTGCTGAATCTGCAGTTGCAATAGGGCAGAATTGAAGTTTAGGTCAATTCCTAGGGTTTAGGTTAGAATAATAGGTGAATGTGATAAATAATAAAACTAGGCAGGTCTAGGGGAAGCTAATGGTATAGGTTAAGTTAGTTGAATGAGTTTCTAAATTCCAGAAAATTAGGGTTAGGGTTTCAGGTTTTGGGAAATAGGGAAAGTAGCTAAAACTAGGGTTTTAGATAGGAATCTGGACCAGGGCTTCTGGTCGAGTGCTAGGGGCAATGGGAAGGAGATTCGGCTGTATTATGGTGTAATTCTGATGGCTGGTTAGGTCTAGGAAGATCTTGGGGTTTTTAGGGTTTTAATAGAGAAGGGAATTAGGGTTTCAGTGATAATTTGGGGCAGCAGATTAGGATCCAGTGGAGGGGGTGCTAAGGGGAAGCTATGATCCAAATATGAGGGAGTTCTGATGAAGAATTGATGCTGGACAGAGTTAAGGGTGTTTAGGGTTATGGAACTCAAATAAAAATAAAGAGGAATCAATTAAGGAAGGGATTAGAGGATTAGAAACAGAAGTTGGATGTCAATCTGCAGACTCCTCTGGCAGCAAGCTGGAGTAATGGAGAAGGATGGAACCACCTTCAATGGAGATCCTCCCAATCGTCTCGATGCAAGGAGTCGTAGGAGATCCACCTACCCTTTCCACCTTGATAGAACCACAAGGATGCAACACTCTCAAGGAGCAACAACAACAACAATGGCAGCAGCACAAATTCTGTTTTTTATTTTAATTAATCAACTGTGGGGGAGCCTCCCACGAAATTTAATATTTATAATAAAAGGCCAATTGCCAAAATCCTAGTCTAAGCAAAACACTCCCTCACTAAAGCGTGGAGGGGTGGGGACCTAATAAAACAACTTAAAACTTAAAATAAAAAGACCTAATTGTCCCTAACAACTTAAAATAAAAGACTTAATTAAATCACTTAAATTGAACCATGGTTTGAACCGGTTCAATTTAAGTTTACAAATAAGCTTAAATAAAAACTAATTATGGAAAATACTAAAATG
The DNA here is from genome assembly GCF_018873765.1 of Telopea speciosissima. Taxonomy (NCBI): domain Eukaryota; kingdom Viridiplantae; phylum Streptophyta; class Magnoliopsida; order Proteales; family Proteaceae; genus Telopea; species Telopea speciosissima. Next base: position 53,530,918 of record NC_057923.1, read on the forward strand.
CAAACCTAAGCTACGGCTCCCAAACTAAGCCCTAATTTTAGGGCTGATTTTTCTTCTTCTTCTTCCTTAGGGTGTGAGCACTTGGTGCTGCACCAATGTTTTTTTAAACTAGTGTCAGCTTGTCGATTTTATTTATAACTTCATATAATGGAAAGAGAACACAGTCGAAACCTTGTTGAAACCACCAAGATATCTCAGTTTCGCAAGAAACCGAGACAAGATGTGGGTGGATTTTAAAAAGTCACTAGTTTCGACCTGTTTCGACCGAAACAATCCATAATTCGCAAGTTTTGACACTCATGCCCATCGAAACTTGAGAAACCTGGCTTAAAACTTGGACAGACAGTTATTTATGCCAGAAACCAGGATAGATATTTATGCCTAATATCATTATTAGCAAAACCATGAGTTAAAAAGAGAGAATGAGAGAATAGAATGGCTTGATTTCATTGAAGGTAAGCCCCTCTATTTATAATAGAGGGAAATATTACAAAGGGACATAAATAGACAAAAATATCCCTAACTAGCTGACTCAATAAGAGCAGCAATCTAATCTTAATAACTTAACGACTAAGCAAGCCCAAAAGGACCAGAATACCCCCACAATATTCTAGATTACATATTCCAACACTCCCCCTCAAGCTGGATTATACATATAAGTAAAAAGAAGCTCCAGCTTGAACTAATAAGAAAAAAACTCCAACATTCTAACACTCCCCCTCAAGTTGGCACATATTAGGCACTAATGCCCAAAAAAAATGGGAAGAAACAGAGTTACAATAGAGTCCAGCTTGACAGATGAATGAAGCTCCCAAACCAACCTTCAAAAACTTAAAATAATTGATCTTCAAAAAACTACGCAAGCTTGATCAGCAAAGCTTTCACCAATCTTCAATATCGGTCCAGTGATGTATCTCAGATTGTCATAGTGACATAAAATCTTGAAGTGAAAGACTAGGGCAGCAAGCAGCGGAATAAACTGAATCAGGCAGCGGAAACAACTGAATCAACCCAACTGTAAACCCTCAAATAGGCAGGCAACAACCAAATATCTTCAATACGCTTCAAAACTTCAATCTCCCCCTTATGGCAAACTCAACCCAATAACGAAGGATACCCAATGGCAATGGTAGAGAAAACTAATCTTCTATGTTTTTCACCAATGTTCCTCCAAGTACTGCGTTCTGCAATGTCTGCAGGTGTATTGTACATATTCCCCCCCCCTCACGTGTAGTAGTACATGTGGACAAATAACGAAGATGATGTAAGAGATAGTGCAAAAGTATAAACTTCCAGAATTCTCCAAAAGTGATATGGGTATGGGAAAAGGAAGGAATGGCAAGTTAGAGTATACCATAAACTTCCAAAGTTGTTATGGGATATGGGTAATTGAAGAAGCAATGGGATAAAGAATCATGGAGTAATGCAACATATCAATTTTCAACCTTCTTCAATCGATCAAACAAACTTCTTAGATGGAAACTCTTGCAGAGGAGAATCTAACACCAAACTCCAATATTCAGATCTGATTTAAAGTAAAAAAAAAACAGATCTGATTTGGAATAAGGAAAGGCTCCAATCTTAAGGCTTGATCAATCTTCAAACAAGGAAGAACCAGTGTGCAAAACTCCAATCTATAAACTCCCATATGCTGAATAGAACTGATGAAGATATCTGGGCAGAATTGATGTAATAAACTGCTCGAAAACTTGGATCAAATCTGAATTAGAGAACAATAATGCTTGGAGCAATCTCCCAAAGTATGTTCAATATAAACTTGAAGAAAAGCTTCACACAACTGAATAGATTCGTAGTCGCAACCAATAACCATGGAACAATTGTTGTAATCCCAAATAGAAACTGACCTCCAAAGTAGTAGATTCGATTCTTCAATAAGGTGAAAGAAATTCGATTTCCAATATTACGCAGACACAGTCTCAAGACCAGGGCAGCAGTAGTCCTCATAAAGGCAGCAATAACACCTTAACCAGTCATGCTTACAGAGGCCAATCAACAGGACTAGCAAGGGATGAATGAAAGCTCAATAGAACCAGCAAATAGAAGACAATAACTCAGCAGATCCAATAGTAAGTGATGCAGCCAGCCACATAGGAACTAGGAAAAAATAGGTTGATAGTTGTAGAAGTTGACCATAAGGAAGAAACCTGAATTTTGTCAAAAAACTCCATGAATGATGCTGAAACTTGGGTCGAGTACTCCTCTGATGGTGATAAAACTCTCCTCAAAAAATCAGCAAGAGAGGAACCCTGAAACTTGAGATCGATTGGAGGGTAAGGGGCTTCAAAAAAAACTGATGATGACTTGTCAAAGTGTGATGATTTCTGGTAGCTGCTTGAATGGATCTCCAATACGAACAACCAATCTCTTGTAGTGTTTGAGACTTGATCTTCAAGACGGAGAAACACCAAAAAGTGCAGAAAAAAATAGGGCAGCAGCTTTCATAGATAAAAGAACTTCTTCAAGCCATGAATAGTTAAAGTAGATTGCCTCTCTTGATGGTAGAAACACCTGCAAAAAACCAAAGCAGCAGCAAACCTCTCTAACCCAATAATTGACTTGTGTCAGGGAACCCTGAAAAGTAGAGATCGATTGGGTATATCAAGACTAGAATGGTTAATGAAAGCTGGAGAAGAAAAAAAGGGAAAGAGAACTATGGAATAAGGTAGATAGGTGCTGGAAAAGAAGGCAGAGGGAGCTCTAATAATGGAAGATCAGCCTTCCATGGTGATAGGAATCTGATCTCCAAATAATTCTGGGAAACTCCAAATCGCAGAGATGGTTCCAGCAGTTTTTTATTAGAAAATTATAAAAAAGAGATAGGTAGGTTATGGGAGGGCAGCAACTAAATCATTGGTTTAGGTTTTCCTCATTAGTGCTGCCCTCTTACAAGGAAGAAAAGCTTAAAACCAAAAGAAAGAGAAACCAAGAGAGAGAGAGAGAGAGAGAGAAAGGAAGGAGAAGGTGATGGAAGAAAGAAAGGTTTTTTTCTCTCCTATCTAACCTAGATCAAAGTTGGCTCTGATACCATGTTAGCAGAACCGTGAGTTAGAAAGAGAGAATGAGAGAATAGAATGGCTTGATTTCGTTGATAGGTAAGCCCCTATAATAGAGGGAAATATTACAAAGGGACATAAATAGACAAAACTATCCCTCACTAGCTGACTCAATAAGAGCATCAATCTAATCCTAATAACTTAATAACTAAACAAGCCCAAAAGGAACAGAATACCCCCACGGTATTCCGGATTATATATTCCAACAATCATTTAATTAAATGTTTTTGTATTTGTATTTCATTTGCTTAAGATATTATTCATAAGTAAGCAAATACCCCCCTTATTTGAATCCAATAAAAATAGTTAAAAAAATCAAATTCCAAAAAGATAAAAAGTAACCCCCCAGTTCAAGAACAAAAACTGGATTTTCAGCGATAGGTGAAATTTTAAACTTTCTAATGCTGGGGGTTTTCTTAAATCTATAAATTTTAATATGGTAAAACATTGCTCAAAAACAAAAGTGTAGTTAAATATTCATTTGTTTTGATGTCTAAAAAAATATTTCATTCAAAGCCATTTTGACATCATTCACGCACACCAAATTAACTTTGACCAGAGCATGACTCCTTCAATATAAATCAAATTTAAGCAATCCTGGATTTGCTGGAAACTTTAAATAATTTTTTAGACATCAAAACAAATGAATATTTTACCGCACTTTTGGTTTGTAGCAATGTTTTACCATATAAAGATTTATGGAATTTATAGATTTGAGAAAAACCCCAACATTAAAAAGTTGAAAATTTCACTTACCGCCGAAAATCCAGTTTTTGTTCTTGAACTGGGAGGTGACTTTTTATCCTTTTGGAATTTGATTTTTTAACTTATTTTATTGGATTCAAATAGGTGGGTATTTGCTTATTTATGAATAATATCTTAAGTAAATGAAATACAAATACAAAAACATTTACTTAGGTCAAAAATAGGTTGTATGATTCTCAGTAGGAGGTATTTGCTTATTTATGAATAATATCTTAAGTAGGGGGTATTCTCAGTAGGAGGGTATTTGCTTATTTATGAATAATATCTTAAGTAAATGAAATACAAATACAAAAACATCTACTTGGGTCATAAATAAATGTCTGTCCTGACAACTATGATTCTCAGTACACTGTGCGTACACTAGTAAACTTGGGTCAAAAACCACAAGTACCATTTTGACCCCTTTTTTTTGTGTGTGAAAATAGTTCATGCATTGTGTTTATAATGTCAAAAATAGGCTGTATACAAAAAATCAGATCAAAAAAAGCATTTCTGGGCCTTGAAACCACCAGCTCAAGTTGGCTGGGAAAAAATCACAGGTTTCAACCAAGTTTCAACCATATCTCGGTTTCTAGCTGGTTGAAACCCGAGTTTTAGAACCTTGCTTCATATACAGGGTTGGTTTTCTCTTAAACTTGATATAGGACTGTCTAATATCATTATGCCTTTGATCCATTGAAAACCCTTAGTTCTAAACTTGTTTTGTTAGTGTTAAACAAACCACCCCTGTTCCATCCGAGAATATTGAACCCCCAGCAGTACCCATCAAAGCTTCTCTGGTCCCAGCCACAACTTGGGGTCTGAAAGGTCCTATCAAGTCCTCCACTTGACCTGAATCTCGGCCCAATCTGAACCTTCAATCCTGAGTTATCAGATTTTCACTATTCTGAAAATTCATTGTTTCTGTGAGCAGAACATCCCTGAGTTTCCTTAATCTGTTCAGTACTTCCAACCCTCGCTTCAGCAACCCTAATTCACTACTTTTCCGTAATTACTCGTGTTCTATTAAACCCTAATCTCTTTAATTAGGAGCTGAGGCATCCTAACAGACCAACTAATAGACTTGAACCTTGTTCCTACATGATCCGATCAATTCGATCAGGCACTCGCCATCTATTTCATTGTTTAACTCTTTGACAACACGAAAAAAAACCATTGTTCAACTCTATATTAGGATTTTGGATCACTAACAACACAACTGCATTCAGGAAGGATTTCAAAGGCCTGGGAGCAACCCCCCCCCCCCCTCCCTTTTTTCCTGGGAGATGGTTCTCCAGCGCATTCCATTGTCCACCTTTTTTTTCTGGGAGATGGCTGTCCCATTGCCATTCCATTGTACAGCAAGCATATAATTTCTCACACTCGTAGAACACACCCCACATGCCCTCCCCTTTATGGTTTCTGGTCATTTTGAGTACGAGTCACAAAGTTTTGCTATTCCTTTTTGTTATTTTTGAAGCCCAACCCCTCCCTCCTCCCCCCTCCCCCCCGAGGAAAGAAAGAAAAAAGGAGATAAAAATTCTCTCAAGTCACATGCATACCTGTAGCTTCATTTTAGAAATTCTCAAATCACATGCGTACCTGTAGCTTCATTTTGAATTAAAAGAAAAAATCTTAACGATTCATTTTTTACAAACTCATTTTAGTAAATAAAGGGTTCTCAATCATTCATTCGAAGGATTGATAAGTTCTCTGGTTATGAATTCAGAGGTAGATAATCTGACTAGAGGTTTATTGTTTCTGAGGTGAAAGATTAAAGGAATAATTGGAAATATTATAAACATTTTTCAAAAACATAACCTTTATAGTAATTCTGCTCATCCACTTTGTTACCCGGACACCTCAGCATAGAGGCCATAACCATGAAAACAGCAAGGGCGGAGTAGTCTATGCAGGCTGTGTTAAGGATCATGACTAATTGGAAGTTCAAGCTCAAAAGGATCCCTAAGTCCACAGTGCAGGACCCTATTGTCTAGCTTACTCAATGTTGAAAAGCAAGTCAACAAATGCTAATAGACACCTAAGGACATCTATGCTTTGAAGAAAAGAAAATTGATCATGAGATAATCATGTTAGTAAGATGAGATTTCAAGAATCTTTCTCATGCCAATGTGTTGATTGAACCGTGGATCAGAGAGAGGAAATAAAATAATGGAATTGATTGTATTAATGAAAGAAAGGCCCCTCTATTTATAATAGAGGGGAAGTTACAAATAATAGAAGCTAGGCAATGTGGGACTAACACTCACATAGCCGACATAAGCTAATAACACGTAATAACATAAAAATACCCCCAAAAGGACCAGAATACCCCCACGGTATTCTGGAGTACATATATTCTAACACTCCCCCTCACGCTAGATTATACAAATATGAAAGAAGGAAGATCCAGAGTGGACTAAAGAAAAAACTCTCTACTAAAGAAAAAAAACTCTCTCCATAACAATGCTAACACTCCCCCTCAAGTTGGCGCATACAAGGTAATAATGCCCAACTTGAATAAAATGGGAAAAATAAGTTGTAGCAGAATCCAGCTCCCAAATAGACCTTCAAGAACTTGAAAAAAATAGACCTTCAAACTTGGGCAGACTTGATCAATTGTTACCAATCTTCAACAATTGTCCAGGGATGAATCTCTGACTGATAATCTTGAAGGTAAGTAACTAGGGCAGAAAGCAGCGGAAACAACCAAACTGTAGGACCTCATATGGGCAGGCAATAACCAAACATCTTCAAAACTTTTAACACCAACCTCCCCCTTACGGCAAACGTAACCCAATAACAAGGTAGATACTTATTGGCAATGGTGAAACCTCTGACCTTCTCTATGTTTTGCGTGAAACCTCTGACCTTCTCTATGTTTTGCACCAAGTGTCCCTGCATGTTCTGCTCTCTGCAATGGCTGCAGGTATACTCTATACTGTATATAATCCCCCCCTCACATGTAGTGCACGTGGACATAAGAGAGATTAGGTTAGAGATAAGGCCAAACATAACATTCCAGAATGGTTCAATGGCTGCCAAGTGTAATGGAAAAAGAAGAAATGGTAAAGAAGAGAATACCATTAACTTCCAAGGATGTTATGGGTAATGCCAAAGGTATGTTTTGGGAGGTGGTGAAAGAAAAACAACAGTGGGATAATGGAGTAGGATTAACTTGGGTAACATAGAAAGCTCCAACCTTCTTCCATCAATCAAACAAACACTTCGAATGGAAACCCCTGCAGGGGAGAAACTCCTAACCCCAATATTCAGATCTGAAAAAGATACAAATTTGATTCGAAGTAGGAAATGCTCCAATTGTCAAGGCTTGTTCAATCTTCAAACAAGGAGGAGCAATTGTGCAAAAGATTCCATGGTAGAAACTCCCACATGCTAGACAGTACTAAGAAGATATCCGGACAGCAATGAATGGAAGTAGCCTCAACAAAACTGGATCAGATCTGAATCTGTAACAATGCTAGTATGCAAGCTCCAAAGTATGCCGGATATTAACCAGAAAGGCTCCACATGACCGAATAGCTTCGTAGGTGCAACCAAAAAATTGTGGAACACACTGTGGTAATCCCAAATAGGCTGATCTCCAAGGTAGTAGATTCGAGTCTTCAATAACGAGAGAAATTCGATCTCCAATAAGAGGAAACACAGTCACAATTATAGGGCAGCAGTATTCCACATGAAGGCAGCAGTAACACATCAACCAGTCATGCTTACAGAAGCCAATCAATAACACCAGCCAGCTAGGTAGTGAAGCTCATAATAACCAGTCAAATAAGATAAATAACCAGACAAATCCATAGGTAGTTGAAGCAGCCAGCCATATAGGAACAAGAAAAACAGCTTGATAATTGAAGAAACCAAGCCAACAGAATGAACTGGAATTTTTTTACTAAAAAACCTGATGTAAGATGCTGAATAATGGGCTGTATACCCCTCTGATGTTGATAAAACTCTCCTCAAAAAGTTAGCAACTGTGGACTGCCCTACCCCTTAGATCGATTATAGCCAGAGTTTTGTAAAAAACCCTGAAAGTGAATATCGATTGTAGGGAAGGGGTCTTCAACAAAGGGGAGGCTGACATGTCAAAGGTGCTTGCTTATTGTAATACTTGCTGACCAAAAACTGCAGGAATGGATCTCCAGTTCGAATGACCAATCTCCTTGGTAATTGAGACTTGATCTTCACATGGGAGAAATACCTAAAAATCGCAGATAATGAGGGCAGCAGCTATCTTGGGCAGTAGACCTTCTTCAAGCCTTGAACTAATGAAGGAGAGTTCTCTTTTAATGTTAGAACCACCTCCAAAGCACTCGAACAGCAACAAACATCCCTAGCCCAAATCGATTTTTATCAGGGTTTTGGAAAACCCTGAAAAGAAGAGATCGATTGGGGTAGGGGTCTTCAAAAAACTTGGATAGGTGCAATATTGAGGTCGATTGGTCCTTGAAGTGGGAAGTAATCATCCCTCCAAAAATTAGCAAAAACTGAAACCTAAAAGTCAGGGTTTTTGGCAGGTAACCAAATTAGTAGGTTAAGTAATTTTTGCTGTAGAAACAAATCCAGCCATCAGAAAGGGTCCAAACTTAGGTCGAGTATGGCTTGTAGTAGTAGGGAATCACCCCCAAAAAATTAGCTGCATCTGAAAAGGGAAACCCTAAAATCGATTGGAGGCAGGATTTTGAAAAACCCTGACAAGTTGAGATCGATTAGGGTAGGGGCTGGAAAGGTTAATGAAAGATGGAGAAATAGAAAAAAGGAAAGGAGGTCAATGAAATAGGGTAGAAAGGTGCTGGAAGAGGCTGCATATGGTGCTCCAAAAGTGGAGGATCAGTCTTCTTTAGGTGATAGGAATCTGATCTCCAAAGACAAAAGGGAAACACCAAATCACAGATTAGGGTCCAGCAGGATTTTAATGAAAAACGATAGAAGAGAAAGGGTGGCAGCACTAAATCATCGATATTATGTCTACCTCATTAGTGCTGCCCCTGTTTTTGGGCTGAAAGAGAGAAGAACAAGAGCAGGAAAAAATGAGAAAAGGGAGAAGAGGAGGTGAGATCGATTGGAGGAAAAGAAGGGAGAAAATAGGGTTTTTCTCTCTAACCTAGATCAGACCAGCTCTGATACCATGTTGGTTGAACCGTGGGTCAGAGAGAGGAAATAAAATAATGGAATTGATTGTATTAATGAGACAAAGGCCCCTCTATTTATAATAAAGAGGAAGTTACAAATAATAGAAGCTAGGCGATGTGGGACTAAAACCCGCATAGTCGACATAAGCTAATAACACTTAATAACATAAAAATACCCCCAAAAGGACCAGAATACCGTGGCGGTATTCTGGAGTACATATATTCTAACACAATGATCCAATAGGTCAAGCACAAAACCGCTATTACATCTGCATATGCAAGCTATCGGATATTAGGTAAATAGCCATCCCCAAAATTAGTATGGTTTAATCATAATACCTGTCATGGCTACAGCAAGTTAAAGACTTAAAGGTCAACCTGGAGTCAAAAGAAAAAGATTAAACAGAAGAAGGTATAATCCATCTCACTCTTGTGGTTCAGCTTTGCAGTTTCAAGCTTTTTCATCTCCTTTAATTATTTAAAGGTAAGTTTTAGCCAAAATTTATGAGAACATAAAGTGATGTAGATCGAAGCATGAAGAAGACCACCCAAAAAAAAAAAGATTGTTCATGTGAACAGTGATTTGGGGTCTGATCTAGTGATCTGGACTGTTAGCTTAGGGAGTTATTTTTTGTGTGATTTTTATTATTATACACTTATTTAGTTTTCTATTTGAGTTGTAATCCGAATTGGGAATCCTAGTTCTACTTTGACTCCTAGTTTGAGTCTAGTTTCTACTTTATAGGTTCTATTAATTAGTTTCTTACTTGGATTAGGATTGGGTTGTTTTATTATAAATACATGTATGTAACTGAACAGAAAAGTGACCGAGATTGAAGAGAAAAGAGCTATTGACGAAGCTGCGAGATGCGGCGTTACCGTGGGTGAGAAGCCCTGGGTGAGAGGATGATGGGCTGAGATAGCTGATCCTATCCCCCTTCTATATCCCTTTCTTTTCTTTCCTATCTTTTGATGTACTTCTTTCATATGTAAACAGAAAATAGCAATAAAAAAATTCAGCTTTAGTTATTTAGCTTGTTCTTTTATCATCCTGCTGCAATCGATCTCTCGCTAGTTTCCCTGTTTCGAGGTCGACTTTTGCATTATAAAGAGATATGAAGAAAGTGGGAGCAACATATGTTCTTAACCCAGACTTAAAAAAGGACGAATAGATATGAAGAATATAGGAGCAACCATGCAAATCAACATACTTTGACTAGTTAGTAACTAACTCTACAATAATAACGTGCATGGGACCGATATTACAGACAGAACTAATAATGTTACGATAAAAATATTTACATGAAAAAATTATTAATTACCACAAGATTTAAGTGGATTGCAGTGCATCCATCTGGAATGGTAGAAGCTACATAGTTATCGGCAGCCGCATCTTTCCCAATATCATATCTGCATTGAAGACAAATAACATGATATTCAATACAAGCATCAAAAATTCTCTTCCTAGTGAAGAAATATGGCCCCATCATGAAGGATGTATTTTCATCCCAAAATTAAAGCTCCAAAGTCTGATGGAAAAACAAAAAAAAGTATTCAAATTACTATCTCAGAGGACCAAAATTGGAAATTTCTTTCACATACTTAAATTTTTCATCATTTTTAAAATAAAAGGGGCTCTTGATGCTAACTTTGTTGAAGCAATCATCTATTAACTGCAAATGCCAGATATGTAATATGCTAACCATCCCTAAAATCACGACTGGACAGCCTCACTAAACACTGAACATGAATTTGTCCAATTTAATATAGCTCAATAACTATTGCGCTGCTCAATAGATGGTCTCCCTTCTTCCCAGAAACCCAAAATTAATGGCTAAGACTCAAGCTGGGCTATCAGTACATGTACTCTACAGATAGATACACGGGAACTGAGCTCCTGATTGCAATTAACAATTAAAAAGACCTTCGATTCCCCCCTTTTTCTCCAGGATGTGTTCCCAATCTAACGATAGAAGATATAAATTCGCAACAAAAAGGATCACATCACTCTTGCAATGAAGAAAGCAGTATCTAATTATACTTAGTTCACTATCAGTATACATATTTTTAATTTCCGAAATCAAACACAAAACAGTGAAACTATGAAAAGTGATTCAATCGTGAATCTGGAAATAAGGGAAAAGGAATATTGGGAAAAAAAAAAAAAAAAAGCAGAATAAAAGGAAATTTCCTATCAAATTTCTGAGAAATGTGTGTAATGCATTGGGGGAATATAAATACCTCGTAACTGTCGAGACATGCTTCCGAACGTCGAAGATTTCGTCAGCCTTTGAAGGTAGTAGTAAAGCCAGAAGAAACACTTGAAGAAGAGTCGCCATGGCCATCCTTGATCTCTCTCCTTGGAAAACAAGAACAGAGAATGTAGTCATAGTGGGAATAAAAGGAGCACCGACTTACACTTCGAATAAAATGCCACGAAAGCGACCGGTACTTCTTGGTTTCGGCTCTTCTCCAGCGCACCCCCAAGCTGCACAACGTCTGGCGAGGCAGCAAATGTCGACATGTGGCAGGTGCTGTTCGGACGGCGAGAACGGAAATTGGATCCGGGGCATCTGGCCACGTGTCGACATCTACTGTCATGTCAAACATGGTACAACTCGAGGGTGCGTTGGAGAGGATTCGGATCTAGGGTGTCAAATGGAGATCAGGATCGTCTCCAAGGAATCCAGTGCGCTCAGGGGGCATCCAACGGTTGAGCTGTGCTGCACACATCTTGGCACAAGCCTAGGGATTAGTGCGGTACCGTCCAACAGCTGGCAGCACCCTAGGCGTGCTAGGCTCCCTGAAGACGAGCTAAATTCGTCAAATGGTCGACTTGGTTTCGGTCAAGCTGAATTGGTTTTGGTAGGGTAATGAGTGAGACCAAAACCGTCTTGGCCACGTGTCGACATCTGTTGTCGTGTTGGACGTGGTGTAGCTCGGGGGTGTGCTGGAGAGGAGCCGGATCTAAGGGTGTCAAATGGTCGGTTCGGCTTAGTTTTGGTCGAGTTGAATCAGTTTCGGTCTAGGAATGAGTGAGACCAAAACCAAACAGTTAAGGAATTTCGGTTTTCAATCGTTTCGATTTTGGTCCGGTAAGATTTTGATTTATTTTGGTTTTTCATCATTGGGTTAATATCGGTTTAGATCATTTTTTTGGAGCTTGAACCACAATGAAATCTTACATTCGTAACTTGTAGTGAGAAAAGATTCGGTATTTTACTTTAAATCATCTTCCTTAAGTCAAACAAGTAAACAACCAAGAATAGGAAAATTAATTTTGACATGTTCATATTGTAATTGGAACAAGGATGAATAACTTGTAAGGGGACGATAACTATTATTGAAGTCAATGGATAAACAGCATTTGTAGCAAAATCATTGGAAGGGGAATATAACTAATATTGAAATCAATTGATAACTAATTAGTATGAAGATAACTAACATTGAAATCACAAAATGAACCTTACTATCAAATCATTCATTTAGGTGTTCGACTAATTTTATATACTGACCAAGGAGATCAACAAAACCATTGCTAGAAATCAATTTCTAAAGGTGTCAAAAAAACCCGGTCAGCCCTAGCCCGCCTCAACCCGCCTTGAGCCCGACCAGAGCTAGGTCGGGCCTATGTTTAAGTCAGGGTCGGGCTAGGTTTAATGTTCAGCTGGACCTGCCAAGGCTAGGCCTGGGTTGAGGCCTTGGCCCTAGCAGGGCCATGATATTATATATACAATGTATATTAAAGCTTGGGCTTAACCAAGTTTCTAAAACTCGGGTTTCAACTAGGTTTCGACCAGCCAGAAACCGAGTTCGTCTCGATTTCGACTAAATCTCGGTCAAAACCTGGTACTTTCTCTAGGCTAACTCGAACTTTGGTTTCGAGGCCCAAAAGTTGTTTTTTTTTTCCCTGATTCTTGTTGTGCTGCCTATTTTTTACATTTTAAATCTAATCCATGCATTAGTTTCACATAGAGAACACTAAAAATATTACTTGTGGTTTTGATCTAAGTTTGATATTGTATGTTGTTCTTGGACATGGTATTGAATAAGGTTTGACCAGAACATAACTCATTTAATATAAATGAGATTTAAGCAATCTTGGATTTGTTAGAAAGCTTTGTTTTAACAGCTTTCCAACAAGTCCAAGATTGCTTAAATCTAATTTATATTGAAGGAGTTATGTACCGGCCAAACTTAATTTGGTGTGCGTAAATACTGTCAAAATCGTTCTGAATGAAAATATTTTTTTGGACATCAAAACAAATGAATATTTTACCGCACTTTTTGATTTTTTAGCAATGTTTTACCATATTAAGATTTATGGAATTTTTAGATTGAGAAAAACACCAGCATTAGAAAGTTGAAAATTGCACCTACCGTTGAAAATCCAGTTTTTGTTCTTGAATTGGAAGGTTGACTTTTTTTCTTTTGAAATTTGATTTTTTAACTATTTTTATTGGATTCAAATAGGGGGTATTTACTTATTTATGAATAATATCTTAAGTAAATGATATACAAATACAAAAATAGTTACTTAAATGATATTGGACATAACTAAGGCACTCTTTGGTATCATTTTTATTTTTTATTTTTACCTACTTAACAAAAATCATTAATGAAAATCATTTTCTATCAAAAGGCAAAAATCGTTTGGTAACCAATAGACATAATAGATTGTCTACTAGGAAATAGGTTTGGTATAGCTATATGCATAATGTTTTTTATGGAGAAGATACCCCTCTTATCCAACTTTAGAATCAAAACCAGGAAAGAGAGAGACTTATACCTCCGAACAACCAGAAATCTTGATCACAAAAACCTCTGCTCCGAACAAACAACTGTCATTGACGAGGTATCCTCTATTTGCTCTCTAATCCAAGATTGTCTGATCATGTACGTACCTCGGACTGCTTGTCTCGAATCTGATTAAAGATGAAGAGATTGAAAATCACATTGATCTCCCATGAGGGAGGGAGTGGACTTGTTTGTGCTATCACCAAGTAAAGAGAGATATGGTTTGTTTCTTCTCTGCTCTTGCTTCAAAGCTGAAAATAGAAATCACGGAAACAGAGAGAGCTCTACAAAGGATGAATAACAAGAACAGAGCCCACCCCACAGCAAACCCATGAAGCCTTATCTGCGTCAATAACATGATTCAAATGTCCATTATTCAGAGTTCACAACCTCAAATAAAAAAGCAAAACAAAAACAAGAACAAGTAAAGCGGAAACTCCGCCATTGGAGAAAGGAAGGTGTTTTCCTAAACAGATGAATATCAAGGAAAAATAATGAAAAAAAAAAGACGAAGAAGGAAAAGAGAAACGATGGACTGAAGAAAGAACTTGCATTGCTCCTTTGATCGACAACAAAAACAACAACCAAAGATGAAGGAGAGAAGGTAACTCCTACACAAATTCTGGCTGGTTTCTGAAATGATAAATCTGGAACTCAACCGACGGGCCACTAGAAATCTGGAAAACTTGTTTACTTACCCTTTAACTTCTGTAGAAGTGTTGGAATCCACAAAGGAAAAGGAATCAGGGGTGTTCAAGTGGGGATTAGTACCCTGCTGTGAATCATTTAGAATGGGTTAAAATTACGTTGAGGAAGTGAGTGGAGAACAGCAAAAGAAGATAGTGGGAAAGAAGTGATAATGAGGAGAGTGAAACGGAGTTGCAGGGATAGGGTGGGGTGAGGTTGCGGTACAGGGTGGTTGGGGGGAGTGAGGTTGCAGGAAGAAGAAGAAGAAGAAGAAGAAGAAGGCGGAAGGGTGGGGTGCTTGATTTTCTAAAACCCAAATGAAATGACTATTTTAGCCTTCGAATTTGGGACTAATTAACACGTGTTCATTAAAGTGCCGCACAAATAGCGAAAAACACTTTTCAGCCAAAAATCATAAATGGCTTTCAACCTCTTTTTGGTTTTTGGTTTTTGGTTTTTTTAAAATCCGTTTTAAATAGAAACAGGTTTCATAAATGATACCAAACACAACCAAAAACGTTTTTTAAGTCAAAAATCAAAAATAAAAACTATGCCAAAGATGGCATAAGTGTCTGTCCTGATTTCTGGCATAAATACCTATTTGTCCTAGTTTCAAGCCAAGTTTCCCCTAGTTTCGATGGGCATATGTGTCGAAACCACCGAGATATGGTCGAAACCATTGAAACCCGGTTGAATCCAGGGATTTTATAAAATCCCCCTTCAACTTGTCTCGAAAACTTGCAAAATTGAGTTTACTTGGTGGATTTGACAAGTTTCGGTCGAGTTTTTCTTCCATGGGCTTAACACAAGTGGGTTGTAATGGGTTTTATTAGTTCCATGACTCAATCGACCATAATATTCAAGGTGAATCAGGGTCAATCAGGGCCAAGCCGAGCTTGGGAAAACCCTGGCATGGTTGGGCTGGGCTTAGGTTTAGGTTAAGGTTCCTAGGGTTTGGTTAGGGTTTAAGGTAAGTCCAGCCCTTTGACACCCCTATCAATTTCCCTATTCATAACCTCATACTCATTGATAAGAATTCCCCTTATTACCCAAAAAAAAAAAAAAATTTCCCCCTACAACTCGAAATCTTATCACTAATATTGAAATCAATGGATAATCAATTCACCTATTTAATTTATAACCTCATTGTCAAATTTTTTTAATCGATTTCATTCGATTCAGTTTTCGGTCTAGATATCAGTCGGTCGACGTGGTTTGATTTTCAGCCGATCCCATCATACCCCAATTCAAAAACAATTCGATAAGGTTTGGTTTGGTTTGGGTTTTTTTGGTCGGTTTCTGTCATTTTATTGGTTCAGGCTAGGTATTGACACCCCTAGCCGAATCTGTATTTCTACGGACTGAGTTTCTCTACACTCGTGATGAAGAGGAATCTCCACATCAGCTCCCATCAATACTTTATGATTGCATTTAGGTAATTTCGACTGCGTGAATGGAGGGGGTGGCTGCTTACCGAAAAAAGAATAGAGTGGGTAACTATTATAATGATCTAAGAGTAATCACACAGTCACATGGAAGACATTTTAATCCAAGGTTGAAGGAAACTCGTTTAGATTTCTATTTTAATTTCAAATTTATTTATTAAAATAAATTAATAAGTAATTTGTTGTTGAGAAATTGAAATTATTTAATTGCATCAATTGAAAATATTTTAAAAATAAAAAATTAATCTAATAGTTTAATTTTAAGAATAGATTCTTTCTATTTATAATAATAATATGATTACCGCTAACCGGTCATGTAGCCCCTACATCAGCACGGTAGCCAATGAAACTGCACACAACAGCATTGGTTTGGATGCAATTTTTTATTTCACTGGGGGCTGAACAGTCTTTTCACACACAAAGGCATTGGTTTGTGTCTAGGCATAGGAACCATGCAACTAAGGGTGTTAATCGGTTCGGTTCAATTTGGTACAAGTTTTTTTAGGTGAAACCAAAACCAAACCGTTTATTAAACGATTTCAGTTATTGAAACTAAAGCCATTTAGTAAACGGTTTCGGCCATGATTTTAAATACTCGGTTCCTAAACGGTTTGCTTTTTTACACCAAGAACTTCTACTCTCCTACTCATTCACTCACCATTTTATCTAACGCAATTCTACATGCTATTGATCAATCATATTCAAATCTGATTAATGGGTTGGAACATTAACCAGTTCCTTTGGCATCAAGCTTTTTAACTAAAAGCATTTACGGATTTCGCAAGGTTTAATGCTCCTTTAAGAGTGTCCCCTAGTGCACGGAATCCACATCGAAATTCGAAACATGTTAGATTTCTACCTCCGCCCTGTGCAAGCCGTCTCCCTCTCCGGTGTAATCCGTGACTACTAATCCTATTTCATTAATCCTTGCTCGTTGCTATCACCAATAACTTCACCATGGATGGCAACCCACACATTGATAATCCATTGCCCCAAAACCCCTTGAGTTCTAACCCTGAAGATATTCCCTCATCTCCTAACCACCTACCAATGGCCTTGTCCCTCCCTTCCACCTACACCCACTGCACACCATGAACACCCTATTAATTCTTCTTCTCCTAATCCGGATTCGGATGATGAGGATGATTCCCTCATTGTAAGTGACGAGTTAGAGAAGGAACTTAGCCATAAATGGGATCTCAGTCTGGTAGGGCAGATTATTGTTTGCAAGCTTAACGTCGACAAGCAATGACAGATAGCCTTCTAATGGCCTGGAACTTGAAGTATCTACCTAAAGTAGTTCCATTACATGGTGATCATTTTTTGTTTCAGTTTCAACATCCCCTGGACATGGTGAATGTCATAAAGGAAGGGCCATGGGCAGTTGGGGGTAATCTGATCGCCTTGGAGAAATGGAGATCGAGTAAGGACTGGAACTTTCGCCATGTCAAATTTTGGATTCAATCGCATGATTTTCCACATGAATTATTTAACCTCTAGTTGGCTTCTCATTTGGAAACTAAGTTTGGTTCCCCTCTTCAGGTCATGTTACTCAGGGGGTGCAATTTGGTGCCAAGGTCCAACACCTTTGTTGTGATGCCCAACATTTCGTTCTTATTAATTATTAATAAGTATGTGGTGCTGGAAGGTATCCTATGTTTTTGCGGAAGCCTGAGTTGATTGGGTGTATTCTCGTATGCTTAAGGGGTTATTTAATCGATAGTTTTTATTGTATGTTATTTATGTTTATTATTATTTTATTGGGTATGAGAATATTTTAAGAGTATTGTGTATTTTAAGTATTTTCTATCTTGTATATGACTATTGTTATTTATGGTTAAGAGGTTTATTTGGTTTAAGTCTTATAAGTCCTTGGATTCATGTGGAGGAGAATGTTTAACCAAGTGTTGGTTCACCTTGGGTTGTTTTGGTTTATTTTAAGTGAAAGAGGCTATTTTTGCAATTAGAGGATTTGACCAAGGGTAAGACTAGAAATGTAAAAGTCTAGTAACCATGCAAGTGATTCTATTGATCAAAATGGAATAATGGAGAGGAATTTTAGTGAGGTTATTATGGGAAGAACATTGATGAGTTAGGACATTTAAAAGATTGCCATTATTGCTTATAAAAGCTTTATGTGGTAGAAGAAAGATTCTTTACACCAAAAGAAGGAGAAGAGAAAGGCTTAGAGAAGGAAGTGAGCCTCAAGAGCATTCTACTTGCCGAAATCCTTAATCTATGAGAGGGGTTTGATGACTCTTGGCTTATGAAGTTGCTTAGAGCTTAAGAGGAAGAGGCAAACCTAGTTCATTCAAGGATGAGCATGAGTTTGAGGTAAAAGTCTTGAAATTCATTTTCTTTTGAATTGATTCTGTAATTTAATGAATGAATGGTTTATTGAAGCTTAGAATGTGTTATTTGTATTAGGTTTTAAGTGGTTTAAGAAGGGGATCCTTGGATTACAAGAGATTGGGAGAAAATCACCATTTTTTTGTGCAAAACAAGGTAAATTCCTTTTTGGTTTTGAGGATTCTTAATGCATGTCTAATTGAAGCATTATAGAGTAATTATGGTGCATTTTAAGAGAGTATTGTTGAGGTTTGGGTTTGCATTTTCGATTTTGATGCATAGGTTGTGAAACCCCCCCCCCCCCCATGATTGAACATCATTCTTGCTGTATTTTTATTTTCGGGCAGATTAACCTTTGTGCATTTTAGATGCCATATTTCACTCATTTCAGATTGAAATTGAGTGATTCTTGTTTCTGGTGAAAGAAGACTTCGGTAGCTACATGTTTTGTGATATAGGGTTTTTCCTAAATCTACTTGTAACAAGGACAAACCCCTTTGAAGTTACCCCATTTCTTGTTGTACTTTTATTTCTAGGCAGACTGACCTCTGTGTACTCGGAGTGGCATAATTCTCTCATTTGAAAAGAAAATAGGGTGTTTAAGGTAGATTTGAAAAGTATACTCATAGGGCTTCATTAGTTATGTTTTGAGTTTTTCCAAAATATGCATGAAAGTGAGTCAAAAATCCTCTGAAAGTTTGAGGCATAGCATAAAAGTTCTGTTGTATTTTGCTCAATTGTCCTATAATACTCATTCTTTTGAGTGCTTTCTTTAGGACTTGTTCAAGGACTATAAAGAGACTTTTTGGTGATTAAAATACTCTTGAATGAGATGTTTTCTATTGTAGGACCTCTACCTTGATAAGGGATTGAGGACTCCAAAGATCTATTGAAGTTTGTATCGAAACGATCAAGTATTGGACTATTGTGAGTAATCTAACTCAATTGACGGATAAATATGAAATGCAATGCATGAATGATGTGTGCTATGAAATGATAATGATCATAGTACTATATGATGGATTTTATGATAGAGAAATGCTTAAGTCCATGTTTGTTAATATGGATCATGTATATTGAATGATATATTGATTACTTGGAAACAATAGAGAATGCTATAAATGTTTAATAGAGCATGGCTGTATTGAGTAGTTGAATGTATATCACTATTGATAAGAGAACAATAAGAGAATTGATTAAGAGAACTTATAAATGATAAGAAGAGAAATGACCATCATGTTACCATGTAAAGTACATAAAGAAAAGTCCGGTCCTGAGGCTTGAGCTTGAGACGGATCCGGCATAAGAGAAGTCCAAACTCATGAGGTTTTTACCAATGAATGTTTTTGGCATAGAGACGCCCAGACTCTTGAGGTTTTTACCAAGGATGATTTTTGGTAATGATGTTTACATCCACAGAGAAGGTATTCCTACCATAGAAAAGTGTACAAATCCACATTGGGAATTGAGGTCAATCAAAGAGAAAAAAGTGTATAAATGCATATAGAGAAGAGAATAGATAATAAAAAGAAAGAAATAAAGAATGCATATAGAGAAGAGAATGTAGAAAGAGAAAGAATGCACCAGAGAACTAAAGGAATGAATGAGGTTATTGATAAAACCTTAAAAAGAAATGAAAGTTATATATTGTTATGAGATTGATTTCATATAGATATATAATACCTTATTTAATTTATTGATGATTGTAGCATGGTTGTGTTACATTGCTCACTGGGCTCTTTGAAGCTCATCCCTTTATGTTTACCATATACAGATGATGGAAGAGCAGAGAATGGAAATGGTATTGTCATATCCGACGAGTCGTAGAGGATGTTTGATCCTTTACCTTGTGATGTTGTATTTGTGCAATATTATATATATAATTATGTTTTATTTATGCTAGGTCTTGTTACCCGATGAAGATTTAAGAGATGTTGCAGCTCAGGTTCAGGTTTTGAGACTAATGTTGTATATTTTGGTGTGCTATCGGTGAATAGCCACGTTGAACAATGATATAATACTTTAGAGTAGAATGACCATCAGATCCTGTTTCTTATTTTAGTTATTCTTGTTTTTACTCTAGTGCTTGTTTCTACTATTTTCTTTTATGATTGGTAGAGTAGAGTTTTTCCCTGTGTGGTCCCAGTTGGATTTAGGTGTCTTAGGCCCCATCTGGTCCACTAAAAATGGGGGTGTTACATTTGTTGTCAACCAAGTTGATTACCCAAGTGAATCCCCGATATGCCTCACCCATACACTTGTCTTTGACCTAATTATGTGTACAATGTGTTATACTAAGCGTTGGAGGAATGCCCGAAGAATTCGCACAAGGGCAGAGTAAAAATCAACTCTGGGAACCCACCGATAGAAGGCATTGGTTGATCAATTGATTGACTGGTAGGATTAGTAATGATCAACCAATGGCAGAAGCTTTTGATCTCTAAATTTGTCAACCGATAGAACCCCACTGGTTGATCCAGATCTGCCGGTGGTGATCGACCGATGGACAGTCCGAGAACTGAGTTTCAGTCCAGGTTCCATGCGACATCATGTCATGGTCATTTTCATTTCATAGAGATTATAGGGGATCACTCCACCTACACTTTGAACTTGACGGCATCGTGTTTCACTGGGTGAAACCGGAGATACGATCAAATCTTTGATTAAAATCCTAAAGTTAGGGTTGGGGTTGTTTTCGCCCAAACCATACAAAAATTGTTTTTGAATGGGATTGGAAGTGTGCAAGAGGGTGCAATACACTCACACAACCACACTCCAGTTGGCCTCATTACACAGCACTGGGTATCCTAAACGTAGGCTTAGAACAATGGAAATGGAGAGGAGGAGGTGAAGGACCAAAGGCCTACCTAGTCTGGATGTGGACAACAGGTCCAAGCTCCCACTTCTCCTCCTTCTTCTACTTCTTCCTTTTTCCCTTTCTTTCCCCTCTGTCTATCCTTCCCATAGTTTTAGGTGAGACGGATATGAGCTTTAGAAGCTCATGACCCTATTTATAGTTTTAGGCCACTAGGGCCTATTTGCATGTGCACCTAAATCAGCCAAACTGATTAATTTCCCAATTAGACCTTGTAGGTCCACCACCTTGACTTCATATTGAGTATGAAGGTTACAATAGGTCTTACAATGAGTTGAGACACGCGGGAGAGGGTTTAACACGGGACACTGGGGTCTCATAGACAATAGTCTAATTTTGGACAGCAAGACCCACCGGTTGATCCAATCAACAGATCAAGATCTACTTGTGATGATTGGTCGGTTGGTCAATTCCAGTCTTAAACAAGTTGTGAATTCACCAGTGTTTTCCCCCACTCGTAAGGTATTTTAGGGGGAGTTTGTGCACATTAAAATGGAAGTATTCTATCATGTAGGAGGAGGTTAAAGTGGCATGGTTAGATTACCTATGTCCACACATCTGGGAGTAGATTTGGATATCTCATTCTACTCCCCTCGCACCTGAGCACAAGCATGGAGGAGTTCAACAACTTTACACAACTCCATATTTGATACTGCCCACAAATCATTGATGCTGACAACCGCAGGAGTAGTACCTACACATTAAGTTTAAATTAGACCTGATTTGGGCACGGGTGTAACAACTTAGGTTTTCGTGACCCCACTCTACACAAGAAGGCGTTGCTTTCATAGGTTGCATGGAAGATATAGAGTGGGTCAGATTTGCCTTGGGTAAGATTCATCAAATCCATTTATTTCTCTCATTATGATTTTTTTAATGCAACTATGGGAGTAAGTCCATCATGGGCTTGGAGGAGTATAATGGAAGGTAGGAAGGTACTTGAAACTGGCTTATTATAGCGGGTTGGAACGGGGGAGCACATACTTATTTGGACTGATAACTAGCTAACACACTCCATTTTGCTCTATTACCCCCTTAAATGGTTGACACATGGCATGCCTAAATCCTACAGTCAGGATTTGAGATGGCATTCACCCACCCAACCCTAACCTAACCAAAGTTACCCATTCTCTCTCTCTCTCTCAGACACAATGGCAAATTGCCATACTCCGTTCCTTTCACGACTACGGAGCAACGAGTAGTAGTTTAACTAAAGCTGAATTTTTAATTTTTGTGGGATAAATTGAAGCTGCATTTGGAACCTAGAATACTGCAATTGACCAAATGAAAACAAAAATAAGATTTAAGAAGAGGGGATAAAGCTTCC
The DNA here is from genome assembly GCF_018873765.1 of Telopea speciosissima. Taxonomy (NCBI): domain Eukaryota; kingdom Viridiplantae; phylum Streptophyta; class Magnoliopsida; order Proteales; family Proteaceae; genus Telopea; species Telopea speciosissima. Next base: position 53,553,366 of record NC_057923.1, read on the forward strand.
ATAAGAAGGGACAAGGCCTTATATAGAGATGCCGCTTACAAGTTCATCTGCAATTAAGTAGGTTGGTCTCACGACCCAGAAGAATGAACTGTTCATTGAAGACAACCAAAAATCAAGTTTTGTTGATAAGAATCTAAAACCTTCAATGACATCAAGCCTTTGATCTCATCCAACTTATAACCAAATTTGATTTCCCTTCCATAATCAATTTATTGTCGAGTTCCCTTCCACAATCAATTTATTGTCTACTTTGTAAACAATCAACCATTTCTAATTCATGGATCTACATTCTTTTTCTTTATATGACATATCACTTATCTGGCCTAAGAAAGCAACCTAGATTTGATTCCTATTTTACTAAGATGGGTTTATATTTCTTTAGAAAACCCATTTTTGCATAAAACAAAATCATTCAAAATAGGATTATCTACCCTATTTTTTCTTTACCATTTGATCCTCTCCAGCACATGGGAGAACTGGGCCTGCATCAGTTTCTCAGAAAAATCACTACCTTTGGCTTAGAGAAGGAACCGAGAGGTTAAGCCATTGAGGTCTGAGGGGGCATAAAGAATGCTATCTCAAAGAATTAAGCCCTTTAACAAACAAAGAAACAAAGGTATCTGACATCCATCTCTTGTCTGTTAAGAACCAAATCAAACTCAAACCCACCATCTAAATTGGAGTTGTCTTTTAGTATCACCAAAACTGGATGGTTTTGGTCGCCGAGAGTTGCAGCAGAGAGAGAGAGAGAGAGAGAGAGAGAGAGAGAGAGAGAGAGAGAGAGGAGTGAGAAACATGGGTAGGCTCCAATATCTGCAACTATAAAGGCTTATTCTGCAACAGCCCATGAGACAACAATTCCACCACTGCACTCACCTCCGTCAACTTCAACAGCTTCGAACTCTGCCCCAACACTGGACGGTTTTCTAGCTAAGAGTTGCAGGAGAGAGAGAAAGAGGGGGAGGAGTAAGAGAGGAGAGAGAAAGGGTAACTTGGGTTAGGTTAGGGTTGGGTGGGTGAATGCCATCTCAAATCTTGACCGTAGGATTTAGGCATGCCACATGTCAATCATCTAAGGGGGTAATGGAGCAAAATGGAGCGTGTAAAAAATGGAGCAGATAAAAATCCATACCTAGTCTGCCTAATTTCATATTACAGTACCCTCCAGTAGAGGATTGTCCTTTTGAGATGGTTTATGATCTTATTGATTAAGCCAACCGATGCTGGAATAGAGGTATTATTGATCGTTATGTCAATCCGATAGGTCGTGATGCGATATATCAAATTCAATTAAACCTCTTTCCTATCGATGACCAGTAGGTTCGGGGGTAGCGCAGAATGGGTGCTACTCAGTCAAGAGTGCATACCACCTACTGAGCAATCATTGGTTTACGAGGGATATGGCTCAACCTTCGATATTTGCGCCTCATCGATGGTTAACGGTTCAACCAACAGTTTGGAAATCAATTTGGAGGTGTTCCATGCTACCAAAGATCTAGAGCTTTTTATGGAGATGTCGTGCTGATGGGCTAGCTATTGGTTCAGCATTAGTATAACGCTAGGTTCTAGTTGATTCTAAGTGTTTCAGGTGTAGAGCTATTTCTGAAATCGGTGAACATATTTTTCTTGCGAGTTTGCAAGAGCGGTCTAGTTCAGTTCTAGCCTCTCTTACACAATTCCAACAACTGAGGGAGACGAGATATATAAATGGATTAATAGCTAGTCCTCTTTCTCTGTTCTTGGTAAGCAGACGACTAAGGAGTTGGCCTCACAGTGTGCGTTTATTGGTTAGTTTCCATGGTGTGCTTGTAATGATATTTTATTTGGAAGGAAGGTGTGGACAACCATGGAGGTTATTGCGGCAACACAACAAGCATGTAGTGAATTCCTTTCAGCAGAGCTTCCACCGACATCTTCTACCTCAACAGATTCTCCTTCTTTATCAACTATTTCTTGGTCCCACCCTCCACCAAGTTTTTGCAAATTATATTGTGATGCATCATACAACTAGAACAACAACCAAAGGGGCTTAGGTTTCATCCTAAGAGACAGTTTGGGCTAGACAAGAATTGCACTTTCAGATCCCTGTAATGTTTTTTCGGTGTTGATTGGGGAGGTATTGGGAATCAGGGAAGGATTGTTGGAGGCTATCAAATGAGGCATACAACATTTTTTGTGGAAAGTGACAATCTTGAAGTCATCTTATGCTTGCAAGACTACTTCAGAGCATCGGCCCTATCAATTCGGCCAATTCTTAATGGTATTAGGCATCTTATTTTCTATTTTGATGCTTGTCAATTTTTATGTATTTCCAAGGGTTGTAAATGCTATAGCAGATACCTTGGCTAGGAGGGCTCAATTTGTAACGGATAGGACTGTCTGGCCCAATTCCAATCCATGTTTCTTTATAACAATGGTTACAGATCATAGGCGTGTAATCCGTTCTTATTATCAATAGATTCATTTTCCACGAAAAAAAAAATCTAAAAGTATTTTCAAGGCAACAACCTTCTGTCATTTGGATTGATCAGATAGATTAAAAAATTATTTGGCAATATTCACAAGATGATGATATCCTGTTATTCCAACAATGGGCACATCAATAGCCTGGAAAATACAAGGTAAAAACTCATGTTCATCTCAGTAGAGCCTTAATGCATTTTATCAATCCAGTGTTGCCATTTTCTGAAGGAAACTACCATGGCTAAACATTTAAAGCTTAGAAATAAACAAAATTACTAATATTCGTCACTAGAGTAAGTGTTTTCTAAAGAAATCAAAAGGACATTATAAGATATAAGTACAGCTACAGAGTAAATGCTTGCTAAAGACTACCCTTTTATGAGCCTAATCTACAAATCAGGACTCAGACTATAAAAGGAGGAGACATAGATATACCAAATCCAATAAGGAAAACCAAAAATCCTAACCTAGAGAGAGATATACCAAAAACCCAAGGTAATAAAATACAGAAAACTAACCTTCGAGGATCATCATAGCCACCAATTACAAATTGGATCCCATCTTTAAGGGTCTTAGCGCCAAGAAATGATTGTCTTTCTACAACAACACCTGGATGTTTTTGCCTGGTCTGCTTCTGATATGCTCGGTATTGCTTGCGATATAATTGAGCATAAACTGAGCGTTGATCTAATAGGCAAACCTCTGAGGCAAAAAGGACAAAATTTTGGTCCCGACAGACAAGTTCAAATCAAAGCAGAGGTTCAAAAATTATTGGATGCAGGCTTTATTCGAGAGATTTCCTATCCCTAGTAGCTCGCCAATGTTATGATGGCCCCAAAATCTAACGGGAAATGGAGGATTTACATTGATTATACGGATCTCAACAAAGCCTACCCCAAAGACACCTATCCTCTTCTCCGGATAGATCAATTGATTGATGCAACTATCGGACACGAGCTACTCACTTTCATGAGCACTTATTTCGGTTATAACCAAATCAAGATGCATAAGCCCGATGTACCTAAAATGGCCTTCCTCACCGGCGATAACTAATATTGCTACAAGGTTATGCCTTTTGGTTTGAAGAATGCAGGTGTCACATATCAGCGGGTTGTTAATATTATCTTCAAGGATTTGATAGGCCGTAACATGGAGGTTTATGTAGATGATATGCTTATAAAAAACATACGATCTACTAACCACATAGCAAACCTCAAGGATGCTTTCTAAATTCTCTAGAAGTATGACATGAAGCTTAATGCCACAAAATGCGCGTCCGGCGTTACTTCTAGTAATTTCCTCAGATTCATTGTTTCTAAGAGGGGTATCAAGATGAATCCTACCAAAATTGCTGCTATTCAAAATTTGACATCTCCATGCACCATCAAAGAGGTCCAAGAATTGAGCAGTCATGTGATGGCCATAGAGCGATTTACTTCTCGGTCAGCTGAAAAATGCCTACCATTTTTCAAGACCCTCAAGCATTCGAAGCAATTCCTTTGCACTGATGATTGCAAAGATGCATTCCTGAATCTCAAAACCTATTTCTCATCCCCACCCATGCTGGCAAAACCTGAGATGGGAGATGAACTCCAGCTTTACTTAGTTGTTTCCCCTGTGGCGATTAGTGCAGTTCTCATCAAAGAAGTTCACAATATCCAAAAGCCAATCTATTATATGAGTTGAGTGTTACTCGACACAAAAATAAGGTCCACACAAATAGAGAAGGTCGCTTATGCTTTGATAATGACTGCTTGCAAATTATGACCATATTTTCAGTCTACGTCATCACTGTTCAAACTTCACTACCTCTGAAGCGTATTCTACAAAAGTCTCAGTTATCCGAACGTTTGGTCAATTAGGCAATTGAGCTCAGTGAATTTGATATTTGATATCAACCACAGACGGCCATTAAAGCTCAAGTTTTGGCCGACTTTTATGGTCGAATGTATGCTACCATAGGAGAATCTTACACCAGACATCATCCATCAAGCCGTTTAGGTTCTACATGTTGATGGCTCTTCAAACTCTTTTAGTAGTGGCACAGGTCTCATCTTGATCAACCCAAAGATTTCAGAATTGAAGGCGCTTTGCGATTCTCATTCCCGGCATCTAACAATGAAGCTGAGTATGAAGCATTATTAGCTGGCATGCATTTTAGCAAAGCTATGATGGTCACTCATCTGTCTGCTTATAGCGATTCCCAACTTGTGGTCCGATAAGTTAACGGGGATAACGAAGCGAAGGAACCCCGGATGGCCGCCTATCTCAAAGAAGTTCAAGCCAAAGCTGCATGTTTCGAAGAATTTACTCTGCGTTACATTCCTCAATCAGAAAATGAAAGTGCTGACTTATTGTCCAAAGTCATCATCTCCAACTTCATCAAGTTTGGCCGAATGGTGTACATGGAAAATCTATCTTGCCCTAGTATTGAACGTGTTCCTACTGTCTTACCAGTACAAGAAGAACACAGCTGTATGGATACAATCTTGGCATATTTGACTAGTAGAACCCTGCCAGAATCTAAGGCTGAGGCAAAGAAGCTTCGTTTTTTATCTACCCATTACACAATTATAGATAGAGTCCTTTACAAAAAAGGTTGGACCCTGCCCTTCTTGTATTGTCTCCGCCTTGCTGTAGCGAACTATGTTCTCCGGGAAATCCATGAAAGCATTTGTGGCCAACACTTGGGGGGCAGAGCTCTCACACAAAAGATTCTTCGGCATGGATATTATTGGTCATACCTACAATAATCTGCCATCAACTTTGTTTGCAAGTGCACTAAGTGCTAGCTCTTTGCACCGATTCCTCATCAATCGGCCATGCAACAGACAACAATGTCTAGCCCCTTGTCCTTTGCGATGTGAGGGATGGATATCCTCGGACCTTTTCCTATGGCCTCTTATCAACGCAAGTTTGTTATCGTTGCCATTAATTATTGCACCAAGTGGGTAGAAGCTGAACCTTTGGCCATAATCATTGAAAAACAAATGGAGGACTTTTTTTCGTGATTTGGTTATTTATCGATTCGACATACCTCGTATCTTGGTCACTAATAATGGTAAACAATTTGTGAACCCCAAGTTCAATGATTTTGTACCACCTATGGCATCCAACATTACAATACCTCGGTCAATTACCCACAAGCCAACGGTCAGACAGAGGTCACCAATAGTACCTTGCTCAATGGTATCAAGAAGAAGTTGGATGGCGCCAAGGGATTTGGTTATTTATCGATTTTGGCATACCTCGTATCTTGATCACTAATAATGGCAAACAATTTACGAACCCCAAGTTCAATGATTTTTGTGCCACCTTTGGCATCCAGCATCGCAATACCTCGATCGGTTACCTGCAAGCCAATGGTCAGACAGAGGTCATCAACCATACCCTGCTTAATGGTATCAAGAAGAAGTTGGATGACGTCAAGGGATTTTGGGCTGAAGAGCTACTGGCTATACTTTGGGCCTATCAAACCACTGTTCGAACAACCACCGGTGAAACTCCTTTCTTATTGGCATATGGTTCTGAGGCAGTTATCCCCATTGGAATCGACATGCCTTCTTTCCGTATTGATGTAGAGGATATTTCAGAAAAGTACTTGAGCTGATTGGACCAATAGAAAAAGTCCACCCAGAGTGGGCGGAGGTAATAAAGAAGGTGATGATGTCGTTTTTTGGCCATCTAAGCATGTTTCGAAGGCAAAAAGGTCCGTCGAAGTTTGAAAATTGAATTTCAAATTGGAATTTTGGCGTTCTTTTGAATTTTGATTTGTATTCGCCTTTATATAAGGTCTCATCCGGATCTGTAAAGGCATTCAGAAATCTATTAGAAATTTGATACTTTTGTCCCTTTCTTCTACCTTGTGGATTCAAGTCGTCTATGTTATAACGATACCTAACCCACCTTACTCATTTGCATCACGTATCCAACATTTCGATGAGATGAGGAATGAATCTTCTTACTTGGCAATCTTGTCTTTCGCAAGATTGAAGTTTCAAACCCACGCCATCAAGACAAACTGTCCCCCAATTGGGAAGGCTTTTACAAAGTCACCAAAATGACCGTCCTGACACCTATCATTTGGCTACTTTGGGGGCATAGATGTACTTCGAACCTGGAACTTGAAAAATCTTCGTAGATATTACCAATAGATTTTATCTATCTCTTTTTGGAAGTGTAATTCTCTTTTAGAAATTTTGTAATTTTTTTCAAGGCTCGGGTTTCCACTTCATAAAGGTGCATAGTTCGGCACATATATTTTGTTAATATATCATCATGCTACGGCATTTAAGCCGAGCATTATGTGTCGAGGATTATACTTCTCGAACCAAAATTCTAATCATGCTACAACATTTAAGACGAGCATTACTTGCCAAAGATTATACTCCTCAGACCATAATTCTAATCATGCTACGACATTTAAGCCGAGCATTACCTGTCGAGGATTATACTCTTTGGACCATAACCCTAATCATGCTACGACATTTAAACCGAGCATTACATGTCAAGGACTGAACTCCTCGGATCAAACTTTTCCTCACATTTACGATAATTAAGCCAAACATTATATGCCAAGGAACTTAATCCCCTGTTTGACATTAGTACCCCTTCAAACAAATATATAGACCATTGTAAAAAAAAAAAAAGAATCAAGAAAGGATAGCATAAAGCAACATTTTGTGCCGACTAAAGACTTCATTAATATACTTAAATGTTTACAAAATTTGGCCCTCCACATCATGGAAAAAAAAAAAAAAAAAAAACCTAGCAAGACAAACAATTCATTCTATCGACTCGTTCTCCACATCCATATTACCCACGTTGCCTTCTAGAATACTTTTTCCCGGAGTAGGAGGTGGCTCACTATAAACCATGTCTTCACTTAACTCCTCATCCTCATCCTCTTCTTCATCTTCTTCATCACCATCTTATTCATCTTCTCCCTCCGCAACAACGATCGAGACCATTTCAAACGCCAAAAGACACTTTGAGAAATCAATCTTCTTGGCTTGCTCTGGATAATCCTTTGTTATCCAACCCGAACTCCTGAAGTCCCCGACACAAAGGATGGAGCTCCTTCATCCAAAACTAATTCTCTTAACTCCTTGGATTTCTTGAATTCCTCGATGGTCTTTTTATCCACATCTTGCCTGACTAAGATCGCATCATCTCTTGCTTTATTAGCCTTCCACATCTCTTCATGAGCCTTATCAGTTCTGTCTGCCTTATCAGTTTTGTCTCTTTCTTTCTTGACTTCTTCTTATAATTTTTTATTTGTCTCTTCTAAGACAGCCTTGTCATTCTTCACCACTTCCAGATCGCTCGAAACCTTACCAAATAAGTCGGTCACTTCCTCTAGCCAAGCTACCGTCTCAGTTGTATGCAACAATACCTAATCAAAATAAATGAAGAATTATGAGAATCATTATACATCAACGCATTTTCTTATTTAAATAAAACCTTAATCATGTACTTACACTGCCAATTGCCACATAAGTAAATGCTACCAAATGTAGGTTGGACATTTCTCCCACCTTCTAATCGACAGACAGTTGCCCTCCGTATAGAAATTCCTTCGTAGCATGCGTATCGGCCAAGCTACTATCTATGGTCCTCAGATCCCAGGATGAATATATGGGACATCTCCCTTGTTATGCTGAGGAGAATGCTCACGAATCCGAACTGCGGAATCTTCCCTCTTGCCCTCATGCTCCGAATTTATTTGAGATCCCTTGGCTCTCGCTCCTAACGCTTGAATCGCAAGTGGAGGATCCACACTGATGACTCCTTTTCTCTTTTTGCCATTACTCAGGCCCGACTCTTCGACACTTTTCCTTTTCCTTTTTTCGTCTTTCAAGTTTCTCCTCTTCTTTATCCTCCTTGAGAATTCTTCGAGATCAATGGTCACTGCAAGAGTGAATGAAATGATCAGTTAGCAGAAATAGTATTCTCACCAAAATTTGTTATGAAATGGATCATATTACTAAATAAGCTCACTCGGGCTAAGCCCATAGCAACGAAGAAACAATTCCATCTTGATACGATCGCATCGGACTACTGAATACTCTTATCGTTTAATTATTCCCCAGATCATAGAATCCTTAGGACTCAAGGGCAGAAGTTCGTTGGCAAATTTTGGTACAGGATCTGCCCATATAATATTGAAGGGAAACCCCAGACTTGATTTCACAAATCTTATTTTTCCAATCTGTGACCTTCGAAATATGCTTATCTATAACCTTTAAATGTTTTCTTGCCCGAAAATAAAACCAACCATCTCCATTAGGAAGAGGAGCGAGCAAAAAGTAATTGCTAAAAAGCTCTAGGGTGGGTTTTCCCTTTAACCATTTCACACATGCTACGAACGCGCTTACACTTCTAAAAGAATTCGATGATAACTGGGTAGGAACAACACCTCAGTATGCAAATATTCTCGGATATAATTCATAAGCGGGCAAATTAAAACCACTTTTGAAGTGATCTTCATAAAAGCAGACTTCATCATATTTCCTGAAACATGCTCGCTCGGCATATGATGGAAGCCTGAGCTCGTATGAATCTGGGATGCCATAAATCAATTTAATCCGATCTAAGTCGAACTACTTAAATATGGGCAGTTCCTTGAGGGCATCTACTTGGGGCGGATGATTGGCTAATGCCGCTACATCTGCCAAAACCTTGAAATAATTTATCTCCACACTCTCTCTCTCTCTCTCTCTCTCAGAGTGTGTCGCTGAAGCCCCATTTTCTGACTGGGTACGCGAATTAGAGGATGAATCAATGGAAGATCCACCCAAGGATGACTCTGTATCCTCGACTAGTCGAGTTACAAACGAGGACATTCTAAGCGAAAAGGGGTAAAATAAGGCAACTTACTGATTGCAAATACAGAGGTAGGCCTAATTAGATTAGATCCCTTGATGACCACTCAACTCAATCTCTCTCCAAGCAAACGATCACTCGATTCGATCTCTCTCTGAGCGGACGACCACTCGACTTGATTTCTTTCCGGGTAGATCTCAAAAGCTTGGCACTTTCTAATGAGACTCAACTGATAACCCTGACTCTGTTTTAAAGAGTTTCTTGTGCGCTTGATGAATGTTTCCACTTCCCAAAATAAGTGATCTCTCTTCTCAAGGAATTCAAAATAAAGATTTTGTCGACTCCGATTGACAACTTATATAAACGACTTAGGCGGCGATAGCTGTCACTTTATATCAATTAATGACTGGTAGTGTCGTTAATTATCAGATCGATTAATGAGAACGATCTCGTGGTCCAATGTATTTAATACCTCAAGCTTAATTATTGCCATTAATTGTTAAAACCACGACATGCAACCCGGGCATTACCTGTTGAGGATTCAAACCCTCGGGTCACTTTGCTCGGAATGCCACGACATGGAAATCCTCGGGTTACTTTGCTCGGGATGCCATGACATGAAAGTCGGGCATTATCTGTCGAGGATTCAAACCATCGGGTCACTTTACTCGGGATGCCACGACATGGAAGCCGGGCATTACTTGCCGAGGATTCAAACCATCGGGTCACTTTGTTCGAGATGCCACGGCATGGAAGCCGGGCATTACTTGTTGAGGATTCAAACCCTCGGGTCACTTTGCTCAGAATGCCACGACATGGAAGCCGGGTATTACCTGCTAAGGATTTAAACCCTTGGGTCACTTTGCTCGGGATGCCACAACATGGAAGCTGGGCATTACCTATCAAAGAATCAAACTGTTGGGTCACTTTGCTGGGAATGCCATTGCATGGAAGCCCTTGGGTCACTTTGCTCGGAATGCCACAACATGGAAACCCTCGGGTTACTTTGCTCGGGATGCCACGACATGGAAGTCGGGCATTATCTGCCGAGGATTCAAACTATCAGGTCACTTTGCTCAGGATGCCACGACATGGAAGCTGGGCATTACTTGCCGAGGATTCAAACCATCGGGTCACTTTGTTTGAGATGCCACGGCATGGAAGCCAGGCATTACTTGCCGAGGATTCAAACCCTCGGGTCACTTTGCTCAGAATGCCACGACATGGAAGCCGGACATTACCTGCTAAGGATTTAAACCCTCGGGTCACTTTGCTCGGGATGCCACAACATGGAAGTCGGGCATTACCTGCCGAAGATTCAAACCCTCGGGACACTTTGTTAGGGATGCCACAACATGGAAGCCGGGCATTGCCTGTCGAGGATTTATACCCTCATGTCACTTTGCTCGGGATGCCACGACATGGAAGCCGAACATTACCTACTGAGGATTTAAACCCTCGGGTCATTTTTTGCTCGAGATGCCACAACATGGAAGCCGGGCATTACCAGCCGAGGATTCAAACCCTCGGGTCATTTTTTGCATTATTCATTGTTGAAGTTTCTTGAATAACATTTCTACATTCTATCATGCAGAAAAATATCATTCTTTGTTTTACATTTTGTTTGTTATGACATTGCATATGCTGAAATTTCTTACTCCCTTACCTTTACTACTTGAGTCTAGGGAGTGAGGGGCATCTAATATACATAAAATATGTCTACACACTTGGCTGCACATATGCATATATACGTGGCTGCACACCAGAAAGGTCCTTCAAACGGCGTATTATCATGTGGGCCCCATATCATTAATACTGTGTAGATATTATTTCTTCTAATCTCTTCCAAGACGAGTAAAGATGACTGACCTAGCTCAGTCGACTGTAACAGCTCACCATCCACTCAATCAGATCGTAATACAAACCAACCCGGACTATACAAGGAACAGTGTCTGACAGAGGTAGGTATTCACATTTACTACTCTTACCGTATTTCACTCTTATATACCGATTGCCCGGTTCTAACTTAATCATCTGAGTTACCACGAGCTAGGATCAAGAACTTAGGTTTAGACCAAGTTTCGACCTGGCCGAAATTGAGTTTTGGTCAAAACCAACCAAAACCAGATACTTTCTCCCATACATGGGGAACCTTGGTTGGGGGGGGGTTTGTCGAAACTACGGAGTTGGAGGGGTTTCTGTCAAAGCCAAATCGAGATATGCCTTTCTTGGTCGAGATGAGGTATTATATAGACATGGTTCAAGGTGGTTCAACCATGTTTCGATCGAAACATGATCAAAACCACCAATACATGGTCAAAACCCTGCATTTTTAAAAATCCACCTCCAACTCGTCTTAGAAACTTGTGAAACCGAGATATCTCGGTTGTTTCGATAGGTTTCGATCGAGTTCTTGATCCATGAGCACGAGTTAACCTCGGGTTTTATCTGATCATTCTCCATCTCTTCCACAGGTCATCCACCTCAGCAAGTTCAGAATCATGCGACAACAGTTTGGTTTCGATTTCACCACTCCTACATCGAAACAGGCCCGAACCAACCGATTGACATCCATAGGGCATGGTTTTAAAAAATTGGAATCAGAATCAAATTGACCAATGCTGATTCTGATCCAAATCGGCCGAAATCGACTAGAGTCGGACAGAAACGGAGTAAAATCCACGGGAATCAGTTAGATTGATTACAAGTTCACAACTAATTCTTTCCCAACTCGAATCCAAATCGGCCGATTCACAGATTGGATCTCGATTCTTAAAACCGTACCGTAGGGTCCACTCATTTCAGCCTCACTCTGAACCGTGATAGGTTAGGGAGTGCTATTCTACTTACTGTGCGTGACGAGCCCAACTCAGTATACATTCTTATATATATTTCCTTGCTTCGATTAGGGTTTTGGGCTGGCACATTTCCTGTTGCTCTTCATAGGCTGAAGAAGCACTGGAGGCGTAGTTAGTTCAAGGTCGAAGACAGAGGCAAGAAGTTTCGGAGGAAGAGAAATCATGGTTCGTTTTCTTCCTAATTTCCTTTTCTCTTGATTGTTATGTTGGTTTCGTTCTCGTTTTGTTGTCACCAATCCTCAACATTCGTAAACTTTGATTTGATTTCAGAGTTAATCTTCACCAGAAGAAGTGATTTATGTTTACTTTAGGTTTAAAATTTTTTACTGAGATCTTGTTCAGCAAGTTGTTCCCACCCCATTGTTTTGGGTTCTTCGTTGCATATTTAGAGGTTTCAGAGACCTAGTATGGTGATAATTGGTTTCCTTGCCATTCATAGAATGTTGTGGATCTGATCTTTTATTGCTGTATTCTGAGTAGTTTCTTCTCACCCCTCCTGCGGTCTGCATTTAGTATTTCTGTGTTCTCCGTGATATTGTGTAGATTTTTATTTTAAACAGTCAGTAGATGACCTTTTCAATGACAAATTTTGGAGGAGAATTGCTCAAAGTTTATTTACCCCAACGCTGGTGATGAGACTTGAGAGTCGAATATGAATCAGCTTCGGCATGATCATTCATTGTGGATGTTCCATTTCACAGCGCGAACCCTCATATGGCTAACTAAATGTTAGTCGTTATACGGAAGACACCAATCTCAACCCCCCTCCCCCAAAGGAAAAAAAAAAATCGATTTTATAGTCAAACACAAAGTTTTGGAGCTTTTAATGAGTCGGTGTAAAAAATCTCTTTATGTTCCAGAGCTATATGAACTTAGAGTCGTCTTATTTGGTACATTTTGTCCTTTGATATGAATATGTAATATCATATACTGTAGATTTAGAGTTCTAGTCCTAACAACAAGTGTTGGAACGAGAGAAGCTTCAGTTCTAATAAGAAGAAGGGAATGGGATGTCTACGCTAGTGATGTGTAATATAATCTTACTCGCTAGCAGCTATTCACCATTGGATCCCCTGCTGCCCGCTGCAACGCCGCATTCACCCACTGCAACCCACACCCCTCCCCCTCGCCTGCCCCCATCCCTGTCCTTGGACCCTCTCCCCACCTCTCCGCCCTTTGCATCTCTTTCCCCCTACCTCTGTATCTGAAGAACACAGTTGAGAAGAACAGCAGTGTATTAAATTCCTAGAACATGAGGATAAAAAACTCATTAGACACAGTGAGGATCGAGTATCTATTATGCTGTTTCCTCTATAATTCACAGGGACATCAAGTCTTCAAACATAGTGCTATATGCAAATTGGATGGCGGGAATATTTGATTTTGGATCATCGTCAATGGGACTGGAATCTCAGATTGGGCAGTATATGTCCATGAAAGCAGCAGGGACAGTTGGGTACATGGATCCTGAGTATATCGGGCTGAATGTATTGACAGTGAAGAGTGATGTTTATAGGCTTGGAGTGGGTTTGCTTGAGATATTGACTGCGAAGAGAGCTTTATATTCAAAGTAGAAGGAGAGGGAGGAAGACCAATGAGCATGGTGGACTGTGCTGTGTCCAAGGTTATGGCTGGAGAGCTCGAGTCAGTATTGGATGTGCGGGTTGGCCACCGGAGGCGCATTAAGCAGAGGCGGTGGAGTTGGTGGCATACATGGCGGTGCACTGCGTCAACTTAGAGGAGAAGGGGAGGCCAACGATGATGGACATTGTTACTGATTAGGAGACCTTTCTCTCTATAAGAAGACAACCATGGTAACATCTCTAGGGGTACCATTTCCATTGTCTCCAACTGAAAACCCAAGTCCAAAATTTAAAGACGATGAAATTATCCTGCATTATTGTAGAATTAGCTGGTTTTTGGATAGCTTTTCGACTTTTGACTGAATCTTTGGTTAATTTCTTTACTCAATCCAATCCGAGAAGAGGTGTGGGAGAGGGAGATGAGGGTGCATATGGGCAGGGGGCAGTGGGAGGTGTGGCTGGGAGAGGGGGAGGGGGAGATGGAGAGGGATATGCAAGGGGATGAGCTGGCAGGGAGTAAGAAGGGGGAAAGAGGGGAAGAGGGACCGCTGTAGCAGCGGTGGTGTGCAGGTGATGTAATACAGCGGGAACAATGACTGAGATGCTTGCAGTTTCATTCAGCAGTCAATAAGAGATGCTAGCTTGCAAGATTCACAATGGGAACGATTTGCTGAGAATCTTGGTAATATTTGTTTAAGGTGAGTTGAACTTTTGTGGGTTAGACATGTACACTTAACAGTTCTCTGGTGATTAGAAGAGAAATAAAAATTGTTGTAGTAATAAAGTTGAACGTGTGATAGTCCTTGTCATAGCTCAATTTGTTATTGATTTTGTTACATTTTTTCTTTCCTTGTTTCACAGTGAACTTGTAATGACATGATATTATTATTTAACTCGTCATTTCTTTCCTTGTGTAGTAGTTAAGACAAGTTTGTTTTTTCATGAACTCTGCTCATTGGTGGGAATAATTTTGGGAAAACATATTAATGGCAACAGCGGATGATGAGTGATGTGGGTATCACGTGTTCATAAAGTTATGACTTATCATACTGTCAAGATGAGGCCATTGGAACCTTTGTTCATTTCTTTTGAAACTCCCCTTCCCACTTTTTCTTTTCTTGTTCCCATTCCAGCTTTCTGTTGGTGGTGACTTTTGAAGTGGAGTGTTCTAGATGTTAGTAACAGTGATATTATGATCAAGGAATGCTATCTATATTAGATACATTTTTACATTCTTAATTTGTAGTCCTTATATCTGTAAGGGAAATTTCGAGTTTTTAGCTGAGGTCACCATAATCTTTCTGGTTTTAATTTGAGCTCTGAGTCTACCATTATTGTTCATTTCAGGCACGAGGTTTGAAGAAACATTTGAAGAGGCTCAATGCCCCAAAGCATTGGATGTTAGACAAACTTGGCGGTGCATTCGTAAGTACAGATAGTTCCTTAAGTCTGTGCGTTATCTACTTGCTGTGTTGCTTGTTAATAATATCCATGGTCTCTCATTGTTTATCTAATACATTAATTTTTTGTTGCAGGCTCCAAAGCCATCATCTGGACCCCACAAGGCCAGGGAATGCTTACCCCTGATTCTTATCTTAAGAAACAGACTGAAATATGCCCTCACATACCGTGAGGTTATTGCTATACTGATGCAACGCCAGGTTCTTGTTGATGCGAAGGTTAGGACCGATAAGACCTACCCATCTGGATTTATGGGTAAGCATTCTTAACCAACACCTAGTTTTGCCTGAGTTGTGCTTTGATTGTCAATTTCACAGATCAGATGTAGTTATGTTCTCCTGATTATGGTGTTCTGAAGGAATTATGTTTTGTTGTATGATAAAATTTCCTTGGTGGAACACTGTATATTTGCTGCCCATTCATCCTTCAGGTCCTGTGCAAGGCAATGGGAACAGCTTCTTCCAATACTCCTATGATAACAGCTTCTTCTAATCCTATTGTGATGATATGTTCCTAAAATTCTAATTTCATTCTCCTTTATATGGTTGAGAAATGTCTTTTTTTCCCCCCAATATTGATCTAGTTTGATAAAAACTGGAAATTAACGATGCTTTTATCTTGACATACTATTGCCAGATGTCGTATCAATTCCCAAGACAAATGAGAACTTCCGTCTCCTTTACGATACCAAGGGTCGTTTCCGTCTGCACTCGATCAAAGATGACGAGGCAAAGGTGAGTTATTCTTTTGTGAATTAAGATCCTTCAACCAGAAATTTCTAAACTTGACCTTAGGTTGGAAGGTTACCCCAGCCTGTTGGTTTGTGTTCCCAATTGTTGGCCTCTGGTAATGCTGACATTGGTAGTCATACCATATTCTTCTGATTGCTGAAACAGTTTTTGATGCCCTTGGTTTGTTGTATAGTTGGAAAATCCTGGTTTGTCTGATCTTAATTCACCTCTTCTTTCTTTCAGTTTAAGCTCTGCAAGGTGCGTTCTGTGCAATTTGGGCAGAAGGGTATCCCATACCTCAACACCTATGATGGACGCACGATCCGTTACCCAGACCCACTCATTAAGGCCAATGACACCATCAAGGTTGACCTCGAGAGCAACAAGATTGTTGACTTTATCAAGTTTGATGTTGGGAATGTGGTCATGGTTACTGGAGGTAGGAACAGAGGCAGAGTAGGAGTTATCAAGAACAGGGAGAAGCACAAGGGTAGCTTTGAGACGATCCACATTCAGGATGCCACTGGCCATGAGTTTGCAACTCGTTTGGGTAATGTCTTTACCGTTGGCAAGGGTACTAAACCTTGGATATCTCTGCCGAAGGGCAAGGGTATCAAGTTGTCCATCATTGAAGAGGCCAGGAAGAGGCTTGCAGCCCAAGCAGCTTCAACTGCTTAAACTTTATGGGCAGAACACTTGCAGAGGTAGATGCAGTGTTTTTAGTTTTGGACGGAATTGATAGTTTTGAATCTTGCCATTTAGCTTTGAGGATCAAACTTATTTGTGTCTGATTTTTGTTTGTCCCTTTGGTAATTTGGACAAATTTTTGTAGGTGTAATCCAGTTTTAAAATTTACGAATTGTTGGATTGATGAAAAAGTTTCAGATCTCATTTAATTAGATTCTTTCTTATAGTTCTATGTGCTCACTGGGTTAAGTATCTTGATTTATGTTTGCATATATGTTCATGATGCAACAGTTGCTGTCCATAGGCTTTATCAAGGCTTACCTAATGAATTAATTGGTCTGTATATTATACAGTCAATAATTCTACTGCATGGGTTTGTATGATCGGCAGTGGCTCATAGCGCTCTATAACCATGAATAAACTTTGATGTAAGATCTCAAAAGTTTGTTACCTATACCAACTTGAGCTGCTCGGTGCTGAACTCATCTTGTAGGTAATGTTTTTGCTAGTTGAAGTCCCTACTGAAGCAGTATGAACTACTACTCGTTATGCTTTCGTTTTCTGAGATTTCCTTTCAATCGTATTGTCACAGAAATGAGTGAAAATGGAATTTGTATTTCTTCTTTCCTTGTTCAATTTCTGCTGTAACTTTTTGATGTCCAAACCTTCTACGAAAAGGCCTACTATACTACTGTGATGAAACACATCCATGTATAGGTATCATCCGAGAAGATGTGGGTGGATGATGAAATCTGGACTCATTCAGGTACTTAAAAATAAATATCTTCGAATGAATAGAATAATCTTTTCTTCTGCCATTTAACTGAGGGAGTGTCCATTGAGTAGTACTGTGGGTAGCATACCCTGTCGTAAGATCTTCTAAGGTAAGATAAGATTAGGTCCGTGAGGGGATAACTGCACAGGAACGGCCAAAGGCCAGAGCATGAGAGCTAGTAGATGACCCCTCTGACTTGCAAATAACTGCACAGGGACGGCCAAAGCCCAGAACCTGGAAGCTAGTAGTTGACCCTCTGATTTACAATTCTTCAAACCTGATGCATGAAAAATGAAAGAAAGAGAATTTAATAATCCAGTTCCATAGTTAATCCGATTAGACTATTCCTTAAGGCACCATCCATTTCGTCTCACTTATTGCCCCTAAATAATGGAAATTAATGACATTCTTTGATCTTATATGATCACTCATGGTACGGAAAATTATCACCTCCAGTTTGCTGACCGGCCCAGTTCCCCAGTTCCTCTAATAGGGGGATGGTGGATCCCACCTGGGCAGGGTGTTTGGGCATGGGTAGAGAGGTCATTTCAGCCTCCCTTTGTTAGAGGAATTGGGGAACTCGGCCGGTCAGCAAATTGGAGGTGATAAAGATCCCTCATGGTACCTACCCGAGAGAGAGAGAGAGAGAGAGAGAGAGAGAGAGGATTAAAAGAAAATCAAACTAACCAATTGACAGATGCCCCACTACCAACTTCCTTGTTTTCGAACGAGAATCTTTGGTTAGATAAGCGAGAAAAGCATAGTCCAAGGGAAGTTGCTGACTCAGTGTACCCTCGTACTTTGGGTTTTGGAGATGCTGTCAGCTCTTCTAATGTTTTTAACTTTTTATCCCACTTAGGTTTTTGGTTTTTTGAAAGAGACTAGAAGTTTTTTTAAATAAAAGAAGGGAAGCAGTTTTTCTGTATGGAAGTGTGGCCTACGCCAGCACTCCCATGAGTCTATCTCTCTCCTCTTTAAAACAAGGTGGCAGAGATGTCTTTTCACATGGGGAGGAGAGAGATAGACTCACGGGAGTGCTGGCATAAGCCACATTCCCGGACAGAGATCTTTTTCCCATAAAAAAAATAATGATTTAAAAAAATAAGGTCAAGAAATCCCTGCTTGATTGTATAGTCCCTGTATCAATGTGGGGGCCAATGAGAGTGCATACAGAGGTAATTTGTCTGGATGCAAGATCCACATGATCATATTGAAAATGAGAGTGTGTAGAGTACCTTGCTTGCTTAGAGAACCCTCATTTAAAAAAAAAAGAAGGGAGAGAGGGGCATGGATTGAGGGATTAATATTAGCCATTCTGGCAGGGTAGGGGTATTGAGGAATCGGTATTGGATCCATATCACAAACCAATTTCGTATCAATACAGACTAAGGTTAAAAAAAAAAACAGATGCGTTTGAAATATTGTGATTTGTGAGTGAATCTTTCATTGTTGAAGGAAAACTTTCTCCTTGTGAGTTACTCAAAATATGATATTTAGTTACCAAAAAAAAATATATGATATTTTAGATTCTAAAACATTGGATCCAAAAGAAAGAGGAGACATAGAACCATCACGGGACAAATAGCCAAAAAGCATTTGATGCCCTCTCCCTAGTCCCAACACCCCCACCTAAAAAACCAAAAAAATAAGAAAAAGAAAGAAAATTTGTTGTCTTTTTAGGTAAATGTATCAATAAGTTCAGTCTCATTTACCAAAAAAGAAAAGTTCAGTCTCATTGACCGAAAAGAATACTGATCGCATTCAAACAGAAGTTGATGGTAAATTGTGTGATGAACATGGGTGTTCAGAGTGCTTTGCATTAAATAATATTTTTTGTTAATTGGGGCTGAGAGGGGGGAAGTTTGAGACAGGGAGAAGATAAAAGCGTCTGATGAGAGTGTTGGGTTGAGCAGCCATATGTGTGTGTGTGAGAGAGAGAGAGAGAGAGAGAGAGAGAGAGAGAGAGTTAAATGGAAGGGTGGAGGAGATGGTGGTGCTTCAAGAACAATTTCCTCTTCCAAACAAAGCGTCTAGTTCTCAGTATTACTCAAGGCCTTGCCTACAAACACAAAGGTGAGATTACGGTCTATATCATTCTCTCACTCACTCACTTTCTCTCTCTCATATGTGTGTGGATGATAGGTAACTTCAGGCATGGGCTGGTGAAACTTTATGAGGACAAGGAGTCTTGCAGAGAATATGAAGATATCCAAGTGATGTGGGAGATGATTCATTCTTCTTTTCCATCTACGACCCAGAAAAACCAGAGCAAGAAGAGAAGGTGTAACTTGAGGTTTTGCTTTAACCCAACCTGATGAAACATGGGAAGAGGAGGTCTCTTAGATGTTCTGAAGCACTACTACTCCACTATTTTCATTCTACTCTTTTCTCTTAATTCATGGTACAAGAGGAGAAAGTAGTTTTCTCTTTTTTGAGTAAACAACAGCAAATTTTGCCGATATGGTGGGTAAAGTCCAAATGGAAATATTGGAACTTTGGTCAGATTTGTGCGAGATTATATTTTAGGGCCTGTTTGTTTATAAGTAAAATGAAGGAAAATAGTCAAACATAAAGTAAAATCATCAAATTCCTCTTTTCAATTCCAACCTAGCAGGCTAGCACCCCATTTGGAAAACAAAATTTTATCCTCTCAAGTGTCCCAGTGCCAGTGCACCTTTAAAGTGCATTAAACAATACACCTCATTTGTGTATTTGATTTTTATCTTCCAAGTGTAGTGGCCACTAAAGGTGCATTGGACAGTGCACCACACTTGACCCAGGATGAAAATCCTTAGAAAAGTGCTCTTCATTAGGGAGTGCGGATCTAGAGCCTCTTCACTGAGTCATTTTGTCCCCACTGTGTCTTGGCATGGCTTTCGTGGATCTAGAGCCTCTCCAATGAGAGGATTGTCCAATGAGTGCCCAATGAGGTGTCCAACGGCTGGGCTGTCACACACGCATCATGATGTGCGCCCAATCATCACGCCTAGGCAGCCCAGCCGTTGGATACTCATTGGGCGGGATGTTCATTGGAGAGGATCCCGATCCGGCCTGCACGGCCCCTGCCACTGAACATTTTATACACATTATATAGGGTAAATTACACCTGAGGTTATTTTTTAAAAGCATCTAAGAGTATTGGATGCACCTTTTTTATTTTTTAAATAGGGTAAATTACACATATTAAATAGGGTAAATGCACCTCATTTGTGTATTGGATTTTTACTCTCCCAAGATGCTTTTAAAATATAACGTCAAGTGTAATTTACCCTAATTAATATGTGTAAAGGGTAGGGGCCGTGAAGGCCAGACCAGAATCCTCTCCAATGAGCATCCCGCCCAATGAGTATCCAACGGCTGAGCTGCCTAGGCTTGATGATTGGGCGCATGTTATGATATGTGCATGGCAGCCCAGCCGTTGGATGCCTCATTGGGCACGCATTGGACGATTTTCTCATTGGAGAGGTTCTAGATCCACGCAAGCCACGCCAAGACCAATTGAGCTTGTCTGCAGGGAGCCCAACATGCCCAGGGTGTATCCAGTCGTTGGGCTGTGCCGCACACATCCCTAGGCATGCACTGAGATATGTGCGGCACAGTCCAACCCTTGGATGCCCCCTGGACACTCTCTGGGCGCTGAGCTCCCTGGAGAGGAGCCAGATCCCGCCAAGACCCAGTGGGAGCAAAATGACAACCCCAACCCCATAAAAAGCGAAAATCATATCCCCCAAGATGCCAATGTGCTCATTGGCTACCGCACATGTAACCCCTGCGCTCCCCCAATAGAGAACTGTTCCCCAATGTATGTGCTTTTGCTAGCGTTACAAGGACCTTGATAAAGGAGTGTTATTATGACTCTAATACCACCACATATTGGGCCTTGGGGTTTATTTATTTTTGTGTTCCTTTCGATAAATATCTTGGGGTTATCTAATTTTTTTTGGTAAGAGTTCGGCCTGCACTTCCAGTAATGAATTGGCAGACTAAGAGCGCTAATTCCCAAGTCCTTTTAATAATGAAGGATGGTTGCTCACTTGCTTAGAAAGTGGGTTTTTTTTTTTTTTTTTGGGGACTTTTGAAATATTTTTGTACAAATGTTGGATTGGGCTCCTCTCCGGAGAGCACCCTGTCCAGTGAATGAATGCCCAGTGAGGCATCCAACTGCGGGGTTGTTCTGTGCATGCCAAGATGTGGATTGGGATGGGGCCAGACACACATCCCAGGGTGCGTAGAGCAGTCCTACCATTGGATGTTTCATTGGGCACTCAACGAATGGGGTGTTAGCAGGAGAGGAGTCAAATCCACAAATGTTGTCTGATAAACTTGAAAAAAAAAACTCTGATCTTTCAAAAAAATAGAAACATGTATGAAATGCATTTTCATAGAAGTATAGCAACGGGTGGCTGGTGTAGGTGGAGGTGGTGGTGGAAGAGGTGATGGTGGTGGTCGTTTCATGCACGTTTTTGTCGTAGCTTTCTTTTTCTAAATTTTTGGTACATTTTTTTTTATGTTTCTTAAATTTGTAACAAAACTTTTTTTTATTGACCCAATAAAATATAAATAAAAAGACAAGACAACCCATACAAGTTCTCAAAAAAACACACAAAAACACCAGAAACCAGTTTTTTTTTAACATTACCATATAAAGCCTTGTTTTTCTGTTCCACGCCACGCTTATGAACGCCCATTGATCCCCCTAGTAGCCAACCCGAATTCGAATACAATGTTCAGCTATCAACTTATACCTCTAAATAGATTTACACTTTGGAAAATTATTCAAAAAATAATCACTTATTTTTTTTGGTAGAAATTGAAAAAATGAAAAACTTTATATACATGATGAATCATTTGAGATATATCACTAAATTTGACATGCAAGTATCTAAAGACTCCCAGTTTATCCAATGACTAAAATTATAAAATTATTAGAATACAGGTGAGAATTAGAAGAGACAGCTGGAAAGGCTTCTACCTAAGCCTGATCACCACAAACCATCCTCCAAAATTTCCTTATTACCCTATATTATTCACTAAAGAAAAGGAGGTACGATCTTTTTTTTATTTTTTGGTAAACAAAAATAAGGTACAATCTAAATTAATAAGAAACTACCTGATCAACACGTCGATGCGTCTTAGTGTGTTATTCTTAAGCATGATTAAACATTTAATATTACCAAAAAAAAAATTTAAAAGTTTAATATATACTTAAGAGTCAACCCTAACATGATACATGCCTTTGGATGCCCAACATGTTTAGTTGTAGCAAAAAACGATAAAGAACCTCTCAACGGTTGAAGGCACGACCTTGTACTGGCATAATCGTATGTACACAAAACTTTGTGCCTTTAATTAATGGACTGGGTTTTCCTCCATCTACAGTGAATTCGATCTCATTCCCTGAGGGATGGGAGAGGGTGAGAATGAGTATCAGAGGGTATTTCTGAAAATATCAAAAAGATTTGTGAACCCTAGGATGATAGTTGAATCGTCCTTTATGGGTGGAGGAAAACTTTATCCTTAATTAAATTTCCACATTGTTCTAAAGCTTCTGATTATGCGGGGCGTATTTATTTGGAAAAGAAAATAGAACTGCTGACCTCCATGATTTATTATAAACACTCCCTTTCTCAGCCTTACAAAACCCAATTCAATGAATATCATCTAACAAACCTTGTTGGCCATTTCCTTGAATGTATCACAAGGAGGTGAATCCAGCGTATTTCTAGACTAATTGCCTTCTCTCTTCCATCAGGTTCCAAGAATAATGTATACATCTGATCAGCCAGAGCAGATTGAATCAGACTCTCCAAGTAATGGCAAAGATAACCCAATTGCTCCGGCGAGATCACAAGACCTTATCTGCGAAAAAGAGATCCATGACGGCGCCGACAGAGTTGGAGACCACACATCCACACCACAATGTGGGGAGATCTTCAAAGTCTTATGTTCAATCAATAAGCTCCTCACCATATTCACAGGGTCTCTTGTTGCTGCTTTAGAATCTCATACCAGGAGATATATAAGATTCTTAGCACCATCTCATTATGCCATACAACAATTCAGCCTACCCGAATTGGGAAATGATTCCTTTACACCAAATCCTTATATCAAATTTACAGAAGAACCACAATCCAGTCCTTCTGAATCAGAGAATGATTCTGAGGAAGTTGAGCTGTCAATACCAGTTTCTTATAGCCAAGTTATAGAAGAAGATCAATTCTTTGCTGCTCATACTGCTGATTTAGCTTCTGAAGATGATTTCAGCACTTTAAAGTAACAGATAATATCAGATTTAGATTGAGGAGATGAGAGGAAAAGAAAAAAGGAACTGCGATTTCTGCCTGAATTGATGATCAAGTTCACCATTAGATTGCTCAGAGTTCTTCTAGTCATGTATCCATGTGTATTAATTTCCACCCATTTTCCTTTCCTTATTTTAGGATTTATTAATGTTTTACATTGAGATTTGAATGTTCTCTGAAACCCAAGTCTTGGATTGAGCTAACATCAGAAGCAATCCATCAATTGAAAAAAGGGGGAAGGGGGAGGGCAATTTGGATCCTCTACGGCTGAGCAGGTAGCGGCCATTGTGCTGCCTACACCTAGACAGAACGTGGACCCACCTGGACAGGGTGCTCAGTCAGTGGGTAGGATGGTCAGTTTGCCCCTGTTGGGTGTAGGCAGCACAATGGCAGCTACCTACCTGGCCGTAGAGGATCAGAATCCAGGGGAAGGAGATTAAATTTTGCCTACAAAAACATTTTATCTGCTAGTGTTGATTAGATCAAGTATACTAAGAACCTTAGAAAAGTACTAAATTCAGATGATCAACAGGTCTTGTACTCAACTTGTAGAGGCCCAGAAATAATAAGGTAAGAGGTTAGTAAATTAATAAAGTATATGTTTTACAATGTAAAGTAAGAGGAAAAATCTTCCAAGTCTATAATAGGATCTATCTAATCTGATTGAAGGGGGAAAAGGAGAAGGGAAGTGCAATCAAATTAAAACTACAATGGAAACATATGTATCCATTATCTAAGTTGATTGTGTAACTAACTTCAAAACATTCTAATTATAGTTAGGGAAAAAGAATCTTTGAAGGCAACATGATCCCTGTGCTTAGGGACAGAGAGACAGAAAATGACCATCCCACCCCCCATGAAAGGCGGAAATCTTACCCCTATTGATGCTTTTATGCACGCTCCCATTAGCCCTATGCCCTGCAAGGGCCATGCTGTCTTTCAGGATAAAATTTAATTTTACCATATTTTAGAACTAATCTCTTTGAATTTACGAAGAAATATATATTCCAATTGAAAAGATTAACATACTTAGTAAGCGTTCTTTAAGGTAGTTACACAGCCATGACTACAAAAGTTTTCATTTTGTAATATTGATTTTAACTATTTTCAAACACTATCAATTTCCATACTTCAATAGCAACAACCACAATGAAGTAATGCAACCCACGTAATCTGACTTCACCAAATCAAAATATGATAATTTGTTTGAAAACACAATTCTCTTTGAAGAACTTAGATGGTTGAAAAAAAATTTAAGAAACAAACCCCTATACATGGTTGACCATATGGAAGAGAACGGTTCCAAAATTTGACATGTTGCCTAGCTAGGGAGTTTTATGTATTCGAGAACCTAGATGAACAAATCAACACTCCACATGACATGGAAATGGTTGTCGTCATCCTTTTTCTTTCCCAATACATTATAACTATGTTAAAAAAATTTCCTAGTTAGTGGTCCAAGTGAAGGAATTTATGGACAACCACATAATTCTACCATGTCGAAGAGTGATGCATCTAATCCGATTGCGTATATCTAGGGAATGGCTTGGATTGCCACTTGACAAATTTCAAACATTGTTCGAGCTGGAGAAGATCGTGGTGCTAACATTGGGCTACGGGATTCTTAGTGTACATGACCTTAAGGTTTGGGGTGGGGGGATTTGCATCCTTGGATGTATGTACCCCTATATCTTGCCCACAATTTAAGTGTAAGAACAGATTTATCCTAGTGATTGTGGATGATCCTTCTGTAGGCAATAAATTGATCCTAATTTGTACTCATTCCACACCCCTCTAGTCTGTTGCCCTTTTGGAAAATTTTAGGTTCTTTTTTGTTGTCCCCCATGTTGGTTATTTGGCCACGTTGACCACATCCAGCAGAATCACAATTATTTTGTTATTGAAGGCTGTTATAGAAGGGGTATGTAGAGAGTTTTTAAGGGGCGATTGGAGCAATTCTGCGTAAAGGAAAGAACCGTTGTTCTCTCCACAATGGCTCTATAGACTCCTATAAAACCTGGTTTTGGGAGTTGGAATCGATATAGAAAATGTTAACGCAAGTGGAGCCTAAAATCACCAAACTATTACTATTGTGTTTTTCTTGTGAGATTCTTCACTTGAAACAGATACTGTTCCTTACTAGATATCAGCTCAGAGATCTCTACAACTCAGTATTGGTATCAGAGCCGTTGTTCAGAAGATTCTGAGACATTGTTTTGAGGCAATAATGATCAAATGTTGCCCAATGCCACTACCTTGGCTGAGGAGAAAAGGAAACGCAAACGTTCCCAACCTGCAATCATGAAGAAACTGTAGACGTTTTGTAATGATTTCAAATTTTTTTGATCGTCTACAATCTGAAACAGTACCTTGCATTTCTCTGTTGCCAACTATTGTCGTTTCTTTGCTTTTTTTTCAAACCTAAAATACATCGCTGCCATTCATGCGATTAAAAACTCGAAGTGATCTTTGCAATGAAAGAGACGTAGAAGAAAGGAAAATAGAAGAATCATTTGACAACAACTTCAGAAATGATTTTTTATTCTGGAGCGAACCTTGCATTATCTCTGTTACCTTCGCTCCTTCAGTTCTTTTTGCTTGCAGTAGACAAAGTGACCTAAAAAGACATGAACCCATCACAAGGTACACCTAACCAGTCTCAAAAGGTAATTCTTTTTTATTATTATATTTTGTTCACCTTATCTTTGGACATATTTTGAACTATATATTAGAGTAATATATATGCATGCCATAATTTAATTCAACACAGGATATGTATTTTTTTTTTATCAATATGTATATATATATATATATATATATATATATATATATATATATATCAGTATTTAATATGACAAATTGTGTATAAAGGGCATATGATCATATCCTCTACACATAGTAATATAATATTGATTTGATATATGTGTCTTTGGTTCGTTGAGCTTGAAGGGGTATATTGAGATGTCAGAAGGCCCATTGTTTTTGGCATTCATGTGATCCCATTATACGACACCATGTAACCAATTGCATTAAACTCTTCAGAATTGTTTTTTATGAATTGATTCTTTAGCCGATGGTATTACAAAGCACAACATCAGCATTTTCGAGCCTAAGTAACCAATCCAGTAACATTTGGTATATCTTTGTTGAAAAAGCTTTTTTTTTGTCATCTATTACCCAGTTCAGTTTACAAAACGCTATGTCATGAATCTTGGTTTAAAGTTTTTTGTTTTTTGGGTAACAACACTATATGAAAAAGGGTGGATTAATGATATTAATCTCTTGCCTATATATATAGCATATTAGTTTTTCATATCATTATTGAATAAGTTCGTTTGTTCCGTGATTTGTATAATTGAACCAAATCGACTGACACTCTCTTTATAGAATATTAATGTTATTCTTGTGGCCCGTTTAGAGTCAAATTGAATTGAAATTCAACACGGAAAGATGCCTTGGATTCATTTTTTGAAACTAGTGTGTGGGAGCAGAATTAGCATAGAAAACTGAATTTTTTTATTTATTTACTTTTGACAGAACTTCATCATCATGACTAGTAAATTTATTGCACATGAGGCATCCAACCCAGAGAAGTTGAATGGGTTAAATTATGAGACATGAAACTTGAAAATAACACACATATTAATATGTGAAAAGTTGGATCATATTCTGGAATTGAAACCTATGGTTGGAGAAAACTTAACAGTTTCTCAAATAAAAACAGCTAAGAAATGATCTGATGATGATAAAAGAGCCCGTAGTATGATCCTTATAAAGATGAAAGACCATCTCATGAAGGTTGGTTGCCACTTATATGGACATTCCATGGCCTAAGCATAACCAATGTGCGACTAAATTCTGTGGTACAACAGTCACACTTTCACTACGGAATCATATTAACAACATTATCCCACACCCTAGCTCTGATACCAATGAAGTGTCACAGTCCACGACGGGCCCCACATGCCATGATACTATTCGGCTAAGGTTCGCTGCATGGCTTTAGAAAAAAATCATATCATTTGAAGGTTGACCGCTGCTTATATGGACATTCCATGGCCTAAGCCACAGCCGATGTGGGACTAAATTCCGTGGCACAATCCCCCTACCTTGCTGATCCATTTATGATATATATATAAATGTGAGAAAAATCTGCAGTAAACCCCTTACCTTTGGTTGATTTCCCTTCAATTTATCGCATAAATTAATTAATTCGTTGAAGTCACTAATGATGAGGCTTGCAAATCAAGTTCGCATGGCAAGAAAACTAAAAATTCAGCGGTTGAATGCGTCAAAGCATCAGGTAACGAGGAGTTGCGCGAAGAGTTCTCCAGTACCTATGGTTTTACTAGTTGAGAAACCGAAAGAAAAAAGAGGGAAGAAAGCGAAGACTAAAGAGAACGAAGCTGCGCAAGAAGAGATGAACAAAGCTATGCAGGAAGAGATGAACGAAGCTGCACAGGAAGAGATGAACGAAGCTGTGCAGCAAGAAATTCAAGGGCCAGAGGCTGGACCAGGGCTGGAAGAGCCTTATGGCTTGAAAGCGCTTATTATTGAACATTACGAGCAATTTAAAATTATCAAGTGGTGGGGTGAAATGATGAAGCGTTACTTGGTGAAAGAAATACCTCGTATTCTAGTGAAACTCAGTCCTGATCAGTGGAGAAAGAACTGCTTTGAGATACATGTCGAAGATGGAGAGAATATCGTTTCACTTTTGGATATGAAATATCCCTTCCAACCCCTGATGATTGTTGACTTTGACAAGGTTGTGGCAGCTGTTAAACAGAAATTGATATGAGGGTTGCACAATTTGTTTCATTGGTTTTTGTCTCTCATCAACTACAACAATGATCTTCTGAGTGAACTGAACATGATCTTAGCAAGCTTTAAATTCTTGGATTTTTTTGCTTGAGCTGTACACACTATTGCTCTCTCCAGTAAGATTTGAATGTAGAAAATATGTTGCTATATACATAGATAGTCATCCTAAAAAAAAAAATAAAATGTGCTAAATTGGAAGGGAAAATACCCAATTTAGATGTTCTTACAGCCTGTGCCTTGAACTCCTTGATCTTCTCCCATGTTTTGGAGGAAATATTCTCCAAAGGATCAAGGTACACTCGGTCTAACTGCCAAAATCCACTAAATATCGTCAAAGAACATTTGGACTGAGGTTATTGCAATCTAGTGGTTTTATTTATACTTGTTTGTTCTTTGTAAGCTTTACATGCATGAGGATCATACCATAAACTCTTAAATCTTAGTATTATTGGGGGTGTGATATCTTGTATTCTGTTGCTTGCGTTTGTGGGCTGATTCCAAAGGACCATTAAGAAAAGGCCCTAGGGCCCAACAAACGGGTGGGTCCATGAGTATTTCGGTAATATGTGTCTATGTAGGTTTTGCTCTAAATTTATAATGATGGTTCATTCTCTATTAAATAAGAGAGGCATGAGGACGAGCGGCTGTAACCTTATTCTCCATTGATAGTGAACCAAATCTCATCTCACCATGGATGTAGGCAATCTTGCCGAACCACGTAAATTCTTGCATTGTCTGATTGTTCGTTTGCGATTTTTTTTTTTTTTTGCATTATTATAGGTTTCAGTTTCTACATGTATTTTTAGGATGTGAAGATTTTTCAAAAAAGTATTCCATTTCTAAGCGGTTCAACATAAACATCCTCATTTTTTGGATTCCTTGAATTCCATATGGCTTTAGGTAGTCATACTTTAATGGTTAAAACCAATGACATGAATGTGTTTTGGAAGGAATGAAATCTAGAGGATTTTGAAAACTTACACTTTTGCAAATAGACTTCACCAATATGATTTTTTTTGAGTCCCAAAGTCTTACTTTTTAGATCCATATTCACTGGTTGCTTAGGCTACGTTTGGTAAATGTCTGAACAAAGAATGCCCGCTCTTGACTAGAAACGTTCTTTGGCGTTCTTGGTTTAGAAGGACGTTCTGAGACAAAAAATGACTGTTTGGTAACGGTCTCCAGAACGCCGTTCAGAACAAATATGGTGTTTGGTATAATCTGTTGTACCCTATTTGATATTTTACAATAATGCTATTCATAAAAAGAAATAAAATAAAATGTGTCTTCCATAACAAACTTAAATTAAAAATATCTTATAAAAACATATTTAACATAAATTAAAATATAAAGTCCAGAACCAACCTTACCATAAATTAAAATATGGTACCTTATAGTTAATTAAAACAATTATTACAACTTTAACACCTTAAAACTTGTATTAATCTTCTTTTTTCTTCAGGTCTAGCTTGGTAAGACCTTCAAGGATATCTTTAAACATCTTGGCATTATTCTCTGCCGATGTAATTGCACTCTTTCAATAACCTTTCAAAAATTCCGATGAAGACGTAGCCGATACAGCTGTTGACCCTGAGGGACAAACCCTTGAGACATTAGTCTGTTGGCTAGATGATGAGGTCGTGTCTTCTTCTATCTATTTGAAATATCCATAGCCTCGATTATCAATCTATAAATTCATGTATGTTACGGGTATCATATATAATTATATAAATCAATGGTAAATAATATAAAATAAATGAAATAAAATGATTGCATGGTGATCGTACCCCAATTGAATTTGGACAGCACCAAAATGAGCGATCACAATTTTTTTTTTGTTTTCGCTATCCTAACCTTACATTGTCCTTGTGCACATGGACACCATTTCAATTGATTCACCCAAAAAAAAAAATGAATATCCTATAGGACATCGAAAATAACCCCTTCCTCTATTATTTTCAGAACTAGATGTCCATATCATGCATTCTCTTCTACATTTCTCTCATTTTGCAGTAGAATGTAAATTCATATTAATAGACATCTGCACATTGAATATAAATGTTTTTAAATTGCAAAGACTTGATGTAAAATGTCAGTTAATAGGACAGTTATGTTTAACATCATAACAAAAGATTGAAAATAAATATTCTGCATACAACCTATCAACCTCTAAAAGTTTGTCATACCAAATTCAACATAAGTTACATAAACTATCCATAGTTTGGTCATAAACACACAAAGAAACTCATATAAATCCGGTTTCTGCCATCCTACAACTTCTGGCCAAACGACTTGCAATGTGTCTCCGCAAGTTATTCATGATTCTTGCGCTGTCTCTCTAATTGAGAGTAGGCATAGATCCTTCATACGGCTCGGATTCAGGATTTAATGGATCTATGATTACTTTTTCGTCCTCACTTAAGGCAGTAAATTCAGCATCCGCCATTTGTTCATCATGGGTATAATTATGCAATCCACAACATGCAATCACAATGTATGTCTGGAGTTTGACTTCATAACAAGGCATATGTCTCAATATTTTGAATCTATTTTTCAGAACCCCAAATGTACGCTCAATTACATTCAAAGTGAGGAATGTCTGCAGTTGAACAACTCTTTAGCGGTCTTTGGATTTCTCCCAGCTCCCTGGTAGTCGGGAATATGGTACCTCTCACCTTGGAATTGGGTCAGGTATCCAACTTGATTTGCACACCCAGAGTCCACAACATAATATTTTCCTACATACAATCTATTGTAAGGAAAAACCCAAGTTAGCAATTGAAATACTTCATACCAACTGATTTAATTTATCAGTACGATTAAATGGGTTTTACCTTCAGGTGGGTGTGGGAACTCTAATGCAGGATCCCTCTTTGCTTGTTCAAATATACGACAATCATTAGCGCTGCCCTCCCAACCTGCATAAACATACATGAATCGCATATCAAAATCACATATACACATCACGTTTTGTGTAATAATGCCCTTGCGATTTCTATAACCAGTAGCGTTTTCCTTTGGGACTATGACTACCATCGATTGCTCCAATACAATCCTAAAAACAATGGGAAGAATCACCAAAACTTGTCATACTTAAATAGTAAAAATATAAATAATTGATTTGTAATTTTTGTATTTATTGCATATTACCTTAAAATAAAGATAGAACTTAGGTTTTGCACACATATCCTTTTCAATTTTGTTGACATCTGGTGGTCTGATCTTTTCTTTTGCCAATTTTCCTATAGCTGTTAACACCCTCCTGAATGTACGACTAATGGTCTCCTCAGAGTGTTGAAAATCCTCTTGAATTTTCTGATTAGAACAACCCTTTCCCACCATCATCATAAACATGGCTATTTGTTCATCCAACCTTAAATATCGAGTGTCTTTCAACCACTTTCTTTGTACCATCATTGTACATAGATTCTGAAACACATGTTTTTCCATGCCACTCTTCATAGCAACGATCTGCATGACCAGTCATAATCTCATGGACCCTTATGGATCCTGGATGTCTATCATCCCTACAAGGTTCTCTAGTGTATAAAGATTGTGCCGCAATTAAAGTTGTGGATATGATAATTAATCATCCTCATCACTTGATGAATCATTACTGAACTGGTGTATTATTGCTATAACTACTATAATAGCACAACAATATGCAAACTTTAAATATAATAGATTCAACAATGAACATAACATAATATCACAAACATAGATATTGAAGCAACAAATTGTTCTAAACACAAGTCTACAGAAATAAAGCATAAGTTCTAACAACATACCATCCAAATTAAATCATACAGACTCAAATAACATATAACTTCTAACATCATAACACCCAAATTAAATATAACAGATTCAAGTTCAATCAAAACAACACACTATTCTATAACTCCTCCAATAGCCACATCTTTCTGTCAGGCCTATAACCAATGAATGACTCCCTCCACACAACTGACTCCCTAATTTGCTTTGAGGCCTTCAGATACATGTCCTTACTTATATCAGGAATTTCATCAAGGACACATGTACATGCCATTATACTAGTGTCGATGGAAGCTGATGTGCCAAAGCCTGAAACTGCTTAAGTAGCTTCAGTACTTGCAGCTGCCTTCTTTATCTTTATCTGACACAACTTCCCAACATATTTCAAAGCAGTTAAGAGATTATTGCTGACACTCCGCTTTGGTTTAGCTGTTGGAGTCCTATCTTGGTTATGGGTTGAAGTATGGATCCCTTCCTCAACCTCATTGTCTCCCAAATTATCTAGACCTATTGGAGTGTTGTGGAGTGGTGTAGGAATTTCCTCATCAACCTCTAGATCTTCAAGCCCAGTTGTCACCCAGTCTTGCATGTTATCTACTCTACCATCTCCACGGGCATAAGAATCTCCAAATATAATTTGGAGATCATGCCAATGTGACAAGCCTTGATGCCTAAACTTTTTTCATCCAGAATTGACCTATACACAATATATAATAAAATATTAAATATTTACTACACAATTACAAATATAATAGTGTATATTCAACCAAGGGAAAATAGTAGTATAGTATTTACCGCTATAGCTCTATCCCAAACACTGTCATCGTCAACAGTAATTGTGTTGGTGATTGAGTTCCATCCAAACCCCGT
The DNA here is from genome assembly GCF_018873765.1 of Telopea speciosissima. Lineage (NCBI taxonomy): Eukaryota > Viridiplantae > Streptophyta > Magnoliopsida > Proteales > Proteaceae > Telopea > Telopea speciosissima. The sequence goes on from NC_057923.1 coordinate 53,586,516, forward strand.
CATTTAAAGCAATGATTTGAAGCTTCCGTACTCTATCCTCATCTTGTTGAACTTGTTCCTTATCTGTTCCCTATCGAACATCCTACCAAGCGTGGTTTCTAACTGGGTATGAATGTCATCCCACCCATTCTTGTTAAAGGTTGCCTCACTTTTGTTGCCAGACCTTACATTATCTACCATGAACCTAACTAGTACAACAGTCTCATTGTTGGACCAAGAGACATGCCCTACTTTTGTTTTTCCTTTTGATTTTGATGCAGTAGCCATAAAATCTGAATATAGGTAACAAACAATATTAAAAAGAAGTGTAGATGACAGACACATGCTACGCACAAGGCTCTAGTGATCCATTATCAACATCAAGGCTGACTAACAAGTGCTTACATACAATACAAAGAAGTGATTGGTACATAAAAATATATTACTCGACTAAAATAAATGGCATCCAGAATAAAGAATATGATTCATGAATCTAAAAATAAAAACAACCATGAATCTGAAAACAGATACTTCAATTAACAAAAGTACTTCATATGGAAACAAAGAAAGAAAAGGTCAGAATTTATTGTGAAATACCAGAAGCCTGCTATAATAAAGTATATAAAAACAACAAAAGCCCACTACCACATTCCATCTTCGTATGAAGCTAGTATCCATGCAATAAAGTCCTGCTTTTTTGTACAGCGGACACCAACCAGTATACAGCAAAGCAAGAGTAATAACAGCTCAAACATATTTCAAAAACAATCTCCAGATAATATAATGCAGATTCAATGGCTCTACAGACAAAACCAACTTGGACACCTGTCCTACCATGAATGAAGTGAACCTGGATATCAGTAGGTTTTAGTGACAAGAGCAAAGATTAATGGGTAACTCATTTGGAGATAGTAAGGGCATGGCCATCTAATGCTTGCCCCAAATGTTAGAAGACTACAGTTTCGAAGACTAGGATTCAAGTGGCCTAGTGGCAAAGGGTGATTCAGATTCCAGTTGTGTAATAGCTTGGGACACAGAAGTGATGAGGAGTGAAACAATACAGAGTTTTTTCTTCTCCCATGCTTCAAGTAGGCCTTTTCTTATTCCCTCTCTTTCATCTGTTTTCTTCTTCCTTTTTCTTCTTCTAATATATGTGCTATTGTTCTACAAATCAGCATGTATTTGCCTTTCAATTCCCAGTCTTTTCTATTATGAATCATAAAATCTCATTTGATCTTAAATCCTAACCATAAATCTTTTTTTCTCTGTTGGTACACAATTCTAAACCATACATCAAAAGCCCTAACTCATTGTGATCCTCTTTGTTGACACCACTAATCTACCACTTTTTTCTTTGCTATCTTATATCTTCCCTTACTTTTGTCCCGATAATTGTAGGATAAATTGTCTCCTATTCATTCTAGTGATCCTACATCAAGGAGGGCTGAAGGTCCATTGGTAAAAGGCACCAAGCAGATCCTGAAGCATTATTATGCTTTATAAATTGTCTCCTATTCATCCATTAGAAGAGTGTACAGAAAACGTAAGTATATAAACTTCATAAACTACCCAGAAACATTTCTAAATATCAAAACATCTAGATTCATCACCCTTCAAGTCACTATTTATCACTGTACTGCCGGATTAACAAATCCCAAAAATAACTGTAGTAGAAACAATTACAAATGGATCTTTCGCATAAGTTGATGTCATTGAAAATTCAAATCAGATACATCAGCAAAGTTGTGCCCTAGAAAGTTAAATACATCACATACAAACAAAAAAGGAAAAATAGTGTTCGTTCCTGATAAAATGAAAATGTAATCACTGTTCCAGGGCATAAATCTAGAAAAACATTAGCTTCAGCCCAGCAAAAAGAAAGCAAAAAAAAAAAGGTTTTGGAGATCCAGAAATCCAAAGATCGTAGGCTTGCTTTACAGGTTGGGGAAAAAATAGAATAAGGGAGGAATAAACCAAAAATCCAAAGATAGCAGGTTTTGGAAACCCTAAACTCCCTGAAATCTCAAGGTTTAGAGATTCTGCTTGAGAGAGAGAGAGAGAGTCACCTTCGTTGTTGTCAAGTTCAGTTGCAGAGGGGGTCGTGCTAGAGAGGACCACTGATGTAGCAGAGGGTTGTGCGGAGCTCGGCAAAAACCTTCAAATGTTAGGGATATTGCTCCAATTCCTGAGACACAAGGGAGAAAAATTGATACAGATCTAGTCAGATCTTCATCCCAACAATGAGAGAGAGAGAGAGAGAGAGAGAGAGGAATCCAGAGTGAGAGGTAGAGTGACATAGAGAGAGGAATCGAGAGAGAGAGGGATAGAGAGCAAGAGAGAGATGAGATCGACCTAGAAGTTCTTCGCCTGCTACTTCTCTTCCCTTCTCCTCCCCAGATCTGTCGCAAGTTTGTCTTCAAGCCCAGTTGCTGATGGGTTTTGGTTGTGAATTGCGCGATAAATCTCGTTCTTGTTCTTTACATCAAATATTCCTCCGGTTCGTTCTAAAAGAACAGAAAAGCGAACCATCAAGCCAAACAGAAATTCATGTTTTTTTGTTCTTAAAGAATGGAAAAACAGTCTTGAACACTGTTCAAACATTTACGTAGCCTTAAAGTTAAGGAGTTGTTTTAGCTACAAAAATCAATGCAACAATATACTAACTAGGTGATAGAAATACCAAGTACTATCACATGATGGCTAAGCAACATCTCCGCCAATCTAGGAGTATTTGTACTAAAGTCACTTAGGGTCGATATGGTAACCTTCCAAAAAATCGTTTTTTTTTTTTTTTTTCTTTTGTTTTTTGGGGTAGAAATGGCACAGATCCTGTATGTGTTGTCCGATCCGTTTTTTAGTTTTTTTTTTTGCAATGGACTGGGTAATATAAGTAGTTCTGGCATTGAGAAACACCAAAAAGTTGTTTCTCACAATTGAGAATTGGTTATATGAAATCACGGTGAAACAACGTCGACTTAAGTTAACGAGGGGCATTGTTTGAAAATTACCATCAAAACATAACAAGACCTAAAACAGACCCTAAAATATCACAAGAGATGTGCTCGATCTCTGTAACTCGACTTTGCATCTTCAAGCTTGATCGATCTCTGCAACTCGACCTACCTCTCAAGGGATTGTTGTTTTTAGGTGCATTTGAGAAGGGAAATCGATAGGAAAAGGGAGAACCTTAGAGAGAGTCTTACAAAGTGGGGTTTTGGGTGTGAACATTGGGAATTTATGAGAGAGAAATCAATTTCCATGGCTGGAATTACTTGAAGCAAGGATTTGGAAGTGGAGGGTGTTCTTTGAAGGTCCAAGCCAAGAAAGGAGGGATTTCTTCAAAAGATAGGTTCTCCCAACTCATTCTAGGTCTGAAATTTATTACTCTGATTTACTTGGGTTTAGGATTTTAAATGAGAAGAATTTTTGGGTTTCAAAAGGGGGTTTTGCTGAGAAACTGAAGGAGTAGTAAGAAGAGGAGATGTAAAAGGGAGTTGGAGGAGAGAATGATCGATGAGGGTTGGCATGAAGCAGGCTGTAGCTACTGTCCGCACCAACAACAAGTGCAACTAGCAGCAGGGACCGACTGCGCTCTCTCACTCCTCTATATATATATATATATGTATGTGTGTGTGCTTGGTTGAGGTCCATGTGGCCTCAGCCACAACTACCAAAAAAGAAAAGAAAAGACAAGAAAAAAGAAGAAGAGGGTAAGATTGGTGGGAAATTAGGCTGGTAGAACCCTGGCAATGAGATCTATTATAGTAAGTAATCCTATCAATTGACAGAGTGAAGCAAAAACATGAATCTAAAGGTGAATCAGTAGAGGATCTTTTGTCTCTTTGGGTATGAACTTGATAGCTAATTTCTTGGGTATGAAAATATGATCTTTGTAAAGTTACAAAGGAGGGTTTGTTAAAGTTTAGGATAGTCAATAACCAAATAAGTGAGGGCAATGGCTTAGATCAGTTTAATTTACCTCTAATTCAACTCAGTACTTTCAACTTTTTCTTATAGTCTAAATAATTTGACCCATATAACACAATCAAGTGTTCTATGATCTAATAATAAGCAAGGATATATAGGTTCGTCCCCTGAATATATTTATTATTATATCATTACCATAATATTATTTTGTGCCCTAATCATACTATTATATTTTTCTATTGTCTCAAATATCAATCATCACTCAATCCGAGGGTCATTGTGTCCAGCATCTTTTCTTTCCATGTTTAGGTAATTGTTTATGGTGTCTCACAACATGTGTACAGTTTGAAATTAGAATCACAATTTCATAGGAGGCAGGTTTCAGAGTTCAACTATTGTTGCTTTTTGCACTCTGTATTGTGGTATGCTCTGCACTATAGTTTATACGGTGGATTGTGATAGATCCAAAGTACTCAGATGCCAAAAACGCAGAGTTTCAGGAGCCATCTCAAGCTTTAAAAGAGACTTTTGATTCAGGCTTAGACATGATCAAGTTTTTAATTCAAATGACATTCGTAGGAAGGAAATTTTTGGTTAGGCAGGATCAACAATCTATAAATCAAAATCACAGTTGCAGGGATCAAGCCTGAAGCTGTGGTGTTCTAATTAACATCTCTCTCTCTCTCTCTCTCTCTCTCTCTATCCATTCTATATTTTCTTATTTTTCCTTTGAGTAGATCTTGGTTCATCTTAGCTTATCGTTATAGTTCCTATGTCTGTTCATCCTTGAGGCCTTCATTCTAGTTATTACTGTTGGTGCGATTGGTGCATGAAATATTAACATTATGGGTTTTTCTACTGTATTATTGTATCTTTATTAGTCACTTTTTTTTATGTTGGGTCTTGTAATCTCAATTTCAGATTGCTTTTGGTTCTATTTTCACTTTTTGCTTTTGTATTGTAAGGCCTTTTGACTTTGTTGTGGACATTCCCTTCTATCATGAATACAAGAGTTGAGAAATGATGATTTTTTGACATAATATGCATATTGTAGTTCGATTTCAATACCTACATACTGATTCTTTTTTTAAATGTGTTTAGATTTGAGAGTGATAAAAAAATCTAGTTCACAAGGTGTCACTGAGAATGCTAGGTGAACCAAAGAAAATGTCAACATTTTTGTCAAGTTAATGGTATGAAGGGGAATAGAACTATTAGCACCTTTAACAAAGCAGGTTGAAGAATGATTCTTAATGAATTCAACGAAAAAACTGATATATCTTACAATATGAGGTAACTAAAGTATAAAATGAATAAATTGAGGCAGGAGTACATCAGTTTCAAAAAGTTGATGGATACAACTGGATTTGGGTGGAACAGTTTGACACGAACTTGCAGAGTCAATGATAAATCTATATGGGGAAGACACATACAGGTTAGCTTATACTTTTTTAGAAAATTTTGTCAAAAGAAAAAGAAGAGTACTATGAGTATCATTATTGATTGTGAGTATTTTTTTATGTCAGGCAAATCCTTATTGGGCAAAGTTCAAAAAGTATGGTCTCCCACAATGGCATGAACTGTGCATGATATTTGGGGACACTTATGCAAGTGGTGATGGGAATGTGGACCAACATAATGCTTTGTCATCAATATTGAGTCAGAGTATGGAGAATCTGGATGAGTCCTGCGGGGACTCTAGTGATGCTGAGAAGTCGATCCATTGGTAGACACTCAACCTGAAGCTACCCCCACATCTGAACCAACCCATAATCATAATAGGACCCCAAATACAAAGAGAAAAAGAAGGGGAAAGTCTGATTTATTACTAGCTTCCAAGGCCATTCAAGACATGATCAGATCAAGGTTAGAAAGGGATGCTAGTTTGTCTACATTACAACTTTCAATGATGAGAGAAATAACAACAACAATAATAATAATAATAATAATAATAATAATAATAGGAGGTGAACAAAGGAAATATTTATTACCTTCCATGAAATCTAGTGCTACTATCTGTGAAATAAATAATCCCAGTGTTTTGGTCGATGTCCAATCCATTAGCGAAAAAAAAGGAACACCGTTAACACCAGCGACAAGTTGAGTGGTAAATCCACCATTAGGTGTCACCGCCAATAAGCCAAACATGGAGTCTACTGTATATAATTCACATGTGTTGTTATTGAACTCCAATCCCAGTGGCCTTCCACAATAGGGTTTCAATCATGGGTTATTAGAACCATCACATAAGTTACTCCTGAATTTAAGAAAAAATAAATTATGTAAGAGAAGAGAATTTGTAAGCTCAATATTAAGATAAAACTGGAATAAACGTTTGACAAAGAACATACAAACTCAGATAAAGAAGTGCATTGTAAACCAACTCTAGCCCCCTCCTTATCTGCAAACCCAATTGTTCAAAACAAAGGTCAGTCTACCACATAAGCTAAACTATTGGCTTGGGAACTCAACCTTAAGCTGGCCATTAGAAACCATAACGCGGGTAAAAGGCAGTTCATCAAAGACTCTATTACCAACCAGGGTAGTACTAGTGGATGGAACCGAGAAAGTGATGAACTAAAACGAAAGTGAAATCCATTCTGATGTTCCCAGGCTGACACTGAGAGGGGGGGGTGAATTAGTGTTCAATAAAAATCTTCCCAAAACTATCCTGACAAACCACACATACCTGTCTCTGTAATCACCACTGGCTGGAGCACTCTGTAATTACCGGCTACAGTTCACATACACCCCCAACCTCTAACCAAAAATGGTCTGGCCTACCTAGGGTGTATGCCCATCCTGCAAAACAAAGGTACTCCAAATCCACAAGACAATGCACACAGATATACGTGGTTCGGCCTAAGCCTACATCCACGGGGTAATGCCTAACTCTGTGCTTCATGTATTACCTGACACTCAACACAAGTTACAATTTGACTGCAACAACAGTCCAGGAGTCCCTACTCCTGCTTCCAACAATGCCCCAACACTGTTAAAGGGCAACAACAACTCCCCCTTACAATAGCAACAACTATGTAAGAAATTTTCACAAACATCTGTTGAGCATCAACTTAACAAGGCTTACAACTTAAGAAAATACAATCAAAATTACCATTCCCAATATCCCATCATATGTAGCTAATGAAGTTCATCCCAACGAGCTCATAAGCTACTTACAATATAAAGGAAATGATTTAGAGATTACCAAAGTGGACTAAGCCACTTGAAGTACTCCACCAATGCTCTTGGAAGGCTAAACTTTGAAAAACCGATGCATAAACGCCATCAATCTGACTTCCAAGTGATGAAGAGCATCAAACCCCAATCAAAATCTCCATTAAAATCATGTTCAAGCTTCTTCAACTCCTCGCCTAAGCTTTCTCAAGGTTCTCCTTCGTTTTGCCCTTATTTTTGAGTCTTAACCCCAAGTTCTTTTGAGGCAGGGACGTAGAGGGTATTGTTTTAAGAATTTTGATAGGTGGTTCACCCAAAACGGACATTGGACGGCCAAGATATGGAGCTTCAAAGATCGGCCAATGATAAAATTCCATTTGAAATATTTTATGCACGTGTACCAAACTCTGGCTAAGCATAGAGTCAAGGGACCATAGAGGTGCACAGATTATATCAAATGTAGACCGTCAGATTGGAGTAAGACAATGAGGTGCATTGATGGCCGTAGAGATGGCGTCAGATAGGTCATTAGACCTGTTGCTTTCATTGAGACATGAGCCAATGGATGCTTAAAGCTCAGAATCTCAAAGCGTATATTGAACGCATTGCAAGTTTTTAAAGCTTCACAAAAAAGTCAAGCCTGAAAAAGTGATGCCACGTTTCAGATTCCTAGGGGATCGTACAATGCAAATCCCTTCAACTTATTTGCTTTGATCGGTTAAGGTGGGAAATGCCCACTGCCCTCTATTTTATTTCCAATGGTGGGAAGCAATGTGAGCTCTTTGATGTGAATCTCAATCAGACCATTAATAAAAATAGCGAACTAAACGACGTCAATTGGAATCTCGAAGAGTGCAGAGGTGAATGTGCTTTGCATGAGATTAATTATCTTCACAGAGTTCAAGATAGAGAGGGAGTCCGTCCATTGTGCACCAAATTCCAATAACCAATATGATTTCATTATATAGGATTTCCAAAAAGCATTAAAGCCTTTATTTAATGCTCAGCTTTGTGACTTTCAAAAAAGGAAGAGTCGCACATGATGTGCCAGCTTTTGCACCCAATAGAATCCTTTGAAATAGAATCTTTAGAAATTCAAATACCTTCAATATAAGTCGATGCCCTCAGCATTCCAAACTCTCAAAATTACACATAACCCCTTTTCAACTTTATGTCATTTATAAATAAGTCCTTCGCTTTAACTATGCATGTCCCTGTAGGGACCAAATTCTTAATGAATTGCAAATAAAACCCCGGAGACAAAAAAACACCAACCAAATACTCATTTGGAAAACTTGGCCAAATTTTGGTAAGTATGGGAGAGACTTTTATGCCATACTTTGTCAAAGTATAGCAAATACTCCATTTTGAATTTCCTTTTATCTACACCATTACCAAGTCACATCACTTCAACCTTATCACTTTCCGACCACTTGACTGCCACCTCAGCCATGTTAGACACTCTTTGTAGGATCCACAGTGTGTGGGGCCCACCTCAATTTTCTCTCTCCTCAAAATAAGGTGAAATGAGCACATAAGCACTTGCCAACACACTACCATCATCGCAATGAGTACTGCCACTTGCTTATTAGCTGTGCCAAATTACCATTTTGCCCCTAAGAGATGTAAGAGGACTGAAATGCCCCTAAACACTTCCAAGAAAAACATCTCCTAATTTGTTTGCATTTGGTTGCCAACAATGACAACACCTTACCACTACTGCCAATGGACCAACACATTCAACCCATTACTTCTTTGAAAAAAATTAGGTTTTTTAATGGTGGATGACTGTAATGCTACACTTTAATTCTGTTGGATAATTTTTATTTTGTTATGTATAACTATGACGAGTTGTGGATTGTTGGATGATAACTTTGATTTCATATATGTTGGATGATTGGTACAATTTCTATATTCTTGATGACTTTTTTATATGAGAATGCGTGCTTATTTTCTTTTATTAGATTTTAATATGTTATTGATTGATCGTATTTTAAATGACACTTAGATAACTTTGAAGAACTAGATAGGGAAGAAACTGAAGAAGATTTGGCTGTGTATGACTCTACTTATGTTTGCACAAGATTCACTATACATTAGAGAGCCCATTCGTGATAGTGCACTGATAGGCCGAGAACGTGTACGTAGGTCTTGGAAGGTCATGTAGATAGATGTTATGAACAATACAAAATGGAACGACATGTCTTCCTTAACCTCCATACACTAATGCGAGAGCGGGGGTGGTTGGAAGATAGTCGATATGTTAGAGTTGATGAGCAGCAAGTAATGTTCATAACTATGGTTGGTCGAAACGAGCGGTTCGAGATATAATTGAACATTTTCAATATTCACCAGAGACCATCGGTAAGCATTTTAAAAGAGCACTGAAGGCTCTCCTCAAGTTAGGAGGAATTAACTTAAGACCACCATCATTTGATCAGATGGCCCTTGAAATTGCTAATAATCCCAAAAAGTATCAATTTTTCAAGGTAAGAGCAATTTGAATGAAAATTATTACATACATGTCACAATTATTTATTTTACAGTTATACCTTTTTAATTTGGTGATATGATGTGTATTAGGACTGTATTGGTTTTATCAATGGAACTCATGTAGATGCACATGTCCTCACCACAAACAAATACCTTATAGATGGAGAAAAGGAGAAACAACACAGAATGTCATGTGTGTGTGTGTGTGTGTGTTCACATGACATGAAATTCACCTTTGTGAATAGTGGCTGGGAGGAATCTGCAAATGATTGTCAAGTATTTGCAGCGGCACTTGAAGATCCAACCTTACATTTTCCTCATCCTTCTCAAGGTAAATACAAAGCCAAGATCATTTAGTAATATTCCATTTGTAGGGAGTCAAAAAATATATTAACATGATCTTCAACAATTATATTTTAGGCAAGTATTATGTAGAGGATTGGATATTCATTAACTACAGGGTTTTTGACTCCACTCAAGGGCCAACGGTATCATCTCCAAGATTACAGGACAAAAAGAGCGCGGACCGCTAGAGAACTTTTCAACCATAGACATTCGAGTGTTAGGAGTGTTATTGAATGTAGTTTTTGATCATTGAAACAACAATTTTCTATACAAAGCAAAATGTCATGTTTTCCTCTTCCGACCCAAGGTCGTATCGTCATTGCTTGTTGTGCCTTACAAAACTTCATTCGAGAAGAACAACAAGCTGACGAAAATTTTGCGTGGTTTAGAGTTGAGGACAGGACAGTGGGACCACTGGATGATGATGATAGTATTTCACCTGAATATGGTAATACTAGCCAAAGAGATGGCAAGACAAATGGATGCGCTTAGAAAAGACATTGCAAATCAGTTGGTTATATCAAGAAACATGCCTCAAATTGAATGAAAATTAATCTGTACTGTTTCTTTTGATGTGTAAGAACGTAATGTTCAACACTAAAATTATCATACGTATGTTGACATTTTGGATATGTTTAATACTAATGAACTAATCTTCCTAATGTATCTAAATTATATGTTCTCATTCATTTATGTAATGAAAATTATGTCGAAAGATGAGATTTTTATGTAATTTGATAGCATAAGAATAGAAAACTGTTTTTGTTAATATGACATTCCATACATGTTTTTGTTTTTTCGTAACAACAGAAACAGTTTTTTTACCAAGTTTACCATACAACATTTGTTGGTACGGAATTACTCCAAAAATCCAGAAACAGAAAAAACTATTTCATGACTTAGAACCAGTTTTTTGAAACAGAAATGTTGCCATACATACCCTAAGGGTCGGATCAGCTATGATACCCTTAGTATTGCTCGCCTGTTTGCAAATCATTTCAGAGAGATCTAAACTTCATCCAATCCCATTAACCCTTAGTTTATCGAAAACCTATTCACACCAATTATTTCCCATGAGGAGAATTTGATTCTTCTACTCCTTTGGAGGATGAAATGATCAAGGCAGCTATCTTCAATTTAGCCTCCTACAAAGCACTAGGGTGGGATGTTTTATCAACAATATAATATCAGCAATGCTTAGAATCTATTAAAGATGATGTCATTCACTATGTGCTGAATCACACCCTTCTTGCCTTAATCCCTAACAAAATTATATACATGAGTCAATTGAGGATTTTTGACCAATCAATTTTTGCAATGTGTCTTACAAAATTATTGCAGAAATCCTCACGAAGAAATTGAGAACCCCATCTTGGGAAATTTGTTTTCCATTTTCAAGGAACTTCATTTAAGGACAACGAATTTATGATAATGTAGATCTTTCATTACATGAATAAAAAGGAAAGGACATGGGTGTAAAAATACTCTCCAGCTCACCAGTGAGTGTAGTGAAGATCGGACGGATGGAATTGTCCTTGGAGTGCATGCTGAACAGCTCCAGTTGTCCGATCCTCACTGTCATTCCTTCAAGTACTTCCCATTGTGAGGACCAATGATTCACCTCTTTTAACAAAAACTAAGCTACTTTTTTTTTTTTATGGGAAGAAACTAAGCTACTTACTACCTAAGCTGCAATCTCTTATCCCTCGAACCATGGTTCCCCCCATCCGAAGTTCCATGTCTCTTTGGAAGCATTTAAATGAAGCTCTTTTAACCTCACAAAAAATTGCAAGATTCATAAGCATTAATGGTTGTCCTTTTTTTTTTTAGCAAAAATGTGACAGTGGGATTGGTATTTGTTGCAAGATTCATAAGCATTAATGGTTGTCTATTTTTTTGGCAAAAATGTGACCGAGTAGGATTGGTATTTGTTCTTTATTGTACAATTTTTCCAAATGTATCTGGGCTTCATGAACACTAGAGCTGCATTTGGTATTCATTCCAGGTCGATTTCGCATTCTCAAACATTAAAACCAACAACTTTTATTACTCAAAAATGCAAAATTGACCTGAAATGCATTCCAAGAATGCATACCAAACACAGCCTAGGTTTTCAAGTAGAATTTAATTTTGAAAGCTAACTCCTTTCACCTTGTCATTTGAGTTTTTTTTTTTATTATCAGACCACAGCATTCCCAAAAGTGGTACAACCCTATTTCTCTCTATAGTGTTAATTACCTCTTATTTTCTTCGGCTTGCTAGAAATAAATTAATTTTCCAAATCCAACTTCCTGACCCATCTATAATTTATGAAGATCATCACCTCTTAGGAATGCATGTGATCTTACCATTTCTGCTCATTTTTTTTCTGGTTAGAAACCATTTCTGCCCATGAAGCAAACTCTACTTGATCCTCATGCTTGTACTTTATTTGATTACATTACGTTCCCGGTTGTGATCATCCACTACTGATCATTGATGAGTTTGGGTCATCAGACAAATGAAACAGTTGAGCTGCATTTTATAGATCTCTTTCACTTCTACATAATGCCTTCTTACACCCAAGCTTAGATTGAACTTACTATGATTTATTTACCAGGTAGTTTGATTCGTGAATATATGCAGATCTTGATAACATTAGGTTCTCATCAACAACTTGAGGCATGATCTGGGTTTCAGCTTCAGAAGTTGTACTACAAACAAACCAAACACTACCTACCTCTAAACTGAAAGAAACACACTTCTAAAAGCATAAACTGATAGTTGTACCATGAACAAAAAGAGCAGCTACCAACTAAAACTGAAAGAAACACACTCTAAGACCAGAAACAGATACAGAACAGCTACCACTAAAACTGAAAGCAACACACACCAAGGCCAGACACTGATATGGTAACACTACATCATGCGGCACCATTGTCTTCATCGAGGAGCTCTAAGACCAGAAACAGATACAGAACAGCAACCACTAAAATTGAAAGCAACACACTCTAAGGCCAGAAACTGATATGGTAACACTGCATCATGCGGCACCATTGTCTTCATCGAGGAGCATCTGGTCGAAGTGCCATACTCCTGCAAATCCACAAAAGAAAACACTCCTGTTAGCACATTTAATATCAAAATTGAAAAATAAGATAAGTTTTAAAAAATAAAAAAATAAAAAAAAGGTTGGAAGCATGTATTCTTAATGGCAGTGAGAATGGGAACTTACCATGTCCTTTGCCCACTCTTCTCAATTGAGCAACATATTCGGCGATCTTCTTGATGGATTCCACCTACATACATAAATAAATCAAATCAAAACCGAGAAGCTTAAATACTTTGAAAACCTACCACATATATTCATCTCCTTAGAGTTGAAGTAAAAAGGGGACCTAAACTTAAATAGGTAAAGGAAACATGACTATCAAATTCACCTGCTCAGTCAAAAACTCGCGCTCGATGAATTCAGCCATCTGCACATCATGAGTCCGTTCTGCTACCTATAGTTCAGTAATAAAGATACCTCAGAAGAAGCCCAAGCTATCGACGTACTCATAGCTTGTATGAAAAACTGTTCTTTTTCATTTCATTTTAGGAAAGGCTATAGTAAGGGTGCTTCCCATTTGAATAAGAGAACATGTTTTCTAAAGATACTCATAATCCACAACCTAATCATCGCTCCAAACGCAACAAAAAGTGAGAAAACACATGAAAACAAGCATCCATGTATATATACAAAATGCAAAGGAGTTTGAGGTTTTACACTGTGCAACTTCAGAAGCTTATCATTTGTTAACTTCTCCAATGCCAATGCAAGCTCCATTGCTGAGTCAAGAAAAGAGAAACGATCAATGCCATTTAAAGAGAACAAGTAGTATTTCAAACAAATCAGGGCATCATATCATGCGAGGAGACAGAAGAATTGTGAAGGCTGTCCAATTGCCCTACCGCGAGATGAAAAAGATTAAAAACAAAACCTAGTTTGGCCATATAGGGAGTTTTGGCCCTTCTCGAAATTCATTAATGAAGTTTCACTTATATGATAAAGAGGGGAGAAACACTACCACATGCATGTTATGCACACTAGCAAATTGAGGTTCATGATGCTACACACTTTTGTTCATATAAAATAAATTGATGAGAAAAATCGGTTTTCTTTTTCTATATAATAAATTGATGGGGAAAATTGGAAACAGGTGTAAGGCAGGCTGCGTTCATTTGATCCTCCTCAGACCCTGCTAAACACCGGAGCCTTGTGCACCGAGTACAGCCTTTTCTTTTTTTCCCCTTATTTCTTATATTTCAACATATGGCAAATCTTCTCTTGCTAATGCTAATAAAAGCATCCATGATTAAACATGCACACAAGCCTATACATCCATCCACACATTGATGAAAGTATGGCATACATGGGTCATCGCATGTGAACATCCACAGAGTAAAAAGATCTCATACGAAAATATCTACATACTAATTGCAAAGCAGAAAGTTCCTCTTCAGTGTTGGTAAAAAAAAAACACCCACCACTGAATCTCATAATTACTCCCCCACAAATCGTACGAAAGTCCAAAATACCATAGGTACTGTTCCTCTTCAGTGTTGGTAAAAAAAAAAAAAAAAACACCCACCAATACAAGTTTTTTTTTTTTTTTTTTTTTTTGGGGGGGGGGGGGGGGCCAGAAGGGAGGAGAGATTCCCTCTTCACCCCACACAAGTACAGCATGTGGCCATTAAACGGGGAATCAAACAGAGAACTAATCAGATAAAAGACAATTTGCAAATTCTGAAAAAACCCACTAACAGCCTTGCAAAAGTACTGAAATATGCTAGATACATATCCTGTACCAAATCAACTAGAAATGCATGCATACAATTACCTGAAATGAAACAAATGAAAAAAAAAAATGCTACATATGAATATGCATACCATACAACTAATATGGGTAAGAATATATATACTACCATTTAGATCTGTTACCATAACAACAACAGAGATAGAGCTTTCAATTACCATAAAGTGCATCTCCTTTCTCCTCATGATAAAATTCAGACTGGGGTGACACTATAGGCTGTAGCATTACTCTTCCTCCTCTCAAGTTCTGAGAATTGTCATGAGAGAACAGAATACATCCAATGAGCTGAACAGAGAACATGCGAAATAAAACAGAAACACAGCAAGAAGATTAAGAGGATTTGGCAAACACCTGATATTCCATGAGTTTTTCTGCATGTTCTCTCTCTTCATCACTTGACTCATGGAAAAATCTGAGATCAACAATTCATAATCAGATCGATGTCCAAGCAATTGAAATCTTCAAGGTAAGAGAGGGTTTTTTTTTTTTTTTTTTTTTTGGGGGGGGGGGGGGGTTAGACATTACTTGGCAAGGCCCTTGAGAGCAACATTATCCCGGTCGAAATAGGCATACAGGGCATGATACACATAGGAGACATTGTACTCCACACTGTAAATCAGACAGTGAAGGAAAAAATGTTAAAGTAGAAACAAAAACAGATTATAATAATCACTACACACATAAAAAGAATCATAAAAGCATGGAAATCGGAGATAAGCCTCTCAAACATAAGTTTCAAAACAAACACATAAGGAAAGAGGGAAAAACAACAAGAAGAACAAGAAATATGAAAGAGATCTTGGGAACCCACAACTGAGACACACAGATCAAAAGAAAAAATAAACAAATACATTAGATTAAAGTGAATAATCCATAAAAGAAGAGTAAAACCATCACTAGACCCAAAAAATAAAAAAAAAGGACACAAGAAACAATAAGAAGAACATAACCAAAATCAATAGTCCATTAACAAATTCTGCGGAATCAGATACACCCAAGAATGAGATTCAGTAAGAAGAAACGGATACATTAACAACGAAAGATGCAACAAGATTTATCAACAGAAGAAATGACCATAAATCAAAACACAACAGGAACAGCAAGAAACCTCCAAAATCGCAGCAGAAATTAGATGCAATCCCGAAGAAAAGAGGGGAAAGAAAGATTAGAAAAACAAAACCCACTTAATTTGTTCATTGATGGCAGCCTCAGAGTCATCAGCGTACTTCTGCCGTGCAAGTGACTGATGAGGCGAGACGGGAACGAGTGTTGACAGTGGCACCTTCTTCATCTCTTCGAAAGGCTCAAACACAACACCAGTCAATGACCGATTACCCGAATCTTTCGCTGCAGCAGAAACTACGAACCCATCTCCTCCCTTCCTCAGAGGAATCGACACAAAGGAAGAAGACGAGTTCAAGCTCGATGGCGAAACAAATGAAGAAGATTGAAAAGGGCTTCGACTAGCCCCTTGTGTGATTGACAGAGACGAAGCTGGAGAACTGAGAAGCATGGTTTCAGTAACGAAAAGAAACAAAGATTGGAAGGGTTAGAAGCTGAGAAAGCAGGAGAGAAAGAGATACAGAGTAAGGAGAAGATTCAGAAAGAAATGAGAAGATGATTCATGAGAACTATGGAAGGGATGAAGATATAGAGGGCTCTAGGCGGTCGTGTCTCATTTCGACCATTGGATTTGATTCCACGTGGACGGAGAGGATTGCATGGAAGGAAGAAGCGCGTGGCGGCCTCGTGGTTTTATCTGAAGATGCCCTTGTGTCTCTGAGATCAAAGAAAGTAAACTAACAATCCAAAAAAGTATCAGATAAAGAGAGAAGACAGAAAGCGACACAGAAGTTAGGGTTTCTTTTCTGATTTTTATCCATTGGTGGCCAAAAAGTAATGAATAAGGGAGAGAGTGTCAGACACCTTTCTCAATAAAATTCCCCTCTAAAAGAAGAAAAATTGAATATTGTGATTCACATAAAATAGTTTTGGTATTAAGAGCAATGATTCCTCTAGAATGGATGCCTGGAGGTTTCTGAAAAATTGTTCTTTTTTCTTCTATAAATTGCATCTAAAGTAGCTAACTTTTCAAGAAATTAGGGCCAGGTATCCAAATTTTTTCATATTATATTTGAGTTACACAATAACATTAGTCAATTTAATCAAGATTTTTTTATTTTTAATTTTTCACCATTATATATCAATTGGAGAAGAATTTTGTGTGGAGGAGTGTGGCCCGTGTGTTCGGGTGGAAGTATCAACAGGATTGACATTTTTATTTTTCACGGGGGACGAGACGATCATTTCACCCATCTATGTTTGAATGACATTCATGGATTACCCACTATATCTAAATACAGAGCCACGTTTTTCTATAAAAACCATTTTTCCATATCATAATTGGGGTTATGGATTTTTTTGTTAAAATAGGCTATGATTATATTTTAATTTAACCAAAGTGGTTGCAATCAGAAGCTCCCAACAGTTAATTAATTATTATTAAAATAAAAATACTTTCACAAGGAAAACAATTTTGCCTCAAATTCTTTTAGGACCGAGTTTCACTCCGTTAATGGTGAATGGGATCCCATTCATCGAGAGTTGGGAAAGAATGGAAATGTATATCGGGATAGTATTTTAGAACATACTAAAAACCTAGGAGGGGTTTGTGTACCCTAGAATGGTGGATGAACCGTCTTTTATTGGTGGAGTAAAACTTTGTCCATTGTTTTACTATTATACTTTATTTACCCCACAGCTGAGTTTTCACTTGCAGTAGTAAGGTGTAGCGCCTAAAACCAAGATCGGTTGGGTTAGAGAGAAGAAAAGAAATAATGCTCTACACCTAACCCTTACCCCTTCAATCAATCATGTTGTCCACATTGCTGTATGTGAGTGCAGACGTTCAATGCAGCCTATTCCTGCTGTTTTGTTTACATTCTCAAGTTTTCTGTGTTAACGCAAATACTAAGAAACATGAATAAACAATCAAAACAAAGATGACAAAGAGATTTAAAAATGATTTACAATTAATGGAAGAAAAGTATAATGGAGATCTCTCAAAACCACTACCAATTGTAGCAAGAACTTTCTCCATAAAATCCTAGCTCAAAAATCCCCAAATCTTGATCACTTATTTTTATTTGCTAACACAAATAAGATGATAAACATATAAATACTCCTTCAAGGTTGATCGATCCATTGGGTTGGCTCACATCTATCGGCCCAAGCCCTCTGCTATCATCATAGACCTTAGAAAAAATCTCATTTAAATCAAAACAAAAAATGTCAAGACCAGTCTTCAAAATGAGTACAAGAATTTAAGACACACATAAGACTTTGACTGGTACAGCGAGAAACTGCATTAATCCTAGCTTGCTTCTTGAAACCCTTTTCCACCATTGGATGTGAAAAGATTCACAAGTGAAGATCAGTATCTGCACCTTCAAATCTTTTAAACTCTTGGACCACAAAGTGGAGCAAACTTGTGTTCCCACCGATTCCTTTCACTTCCGCTAGTTTTAAGAGTGTATCGAGCTTGCATCATAACAATAGATGCTAATTTTTATTTTTATTTTGGTAAAAGTAGATACTAATTTTCGTTATGAAAATATTACTAGGCGGTGTTAACAGAGACCCCAAAAATCCTCTTCTCCATACAGATTTAGGGAACTTCCAAGAATCCCACAATTGCTATGTTAGAGGTGGATCTGTGCACATGTAGTAGTAGGCGGTGTACAGGCAACATGAACGGGTTCCTCTCCAGCGTACATCCGATGGTTGTAGAGCCACCGATGCGCACACCAACACATATCTCGATGCACATCGTGGCTCTGTAGTCATCGGATGTGTGCTGGACACCGTCTCACACTGGAGAGGAGCCGAGTCTGAGGCAACAGAGCTTACGATCAGGAGCAGCAGGAGTGAGGGGTGTGCGTCTAGGGGTGTCAATTCAAAGCCCGCATCGGTAGGACCGACCTATCCCGACTGATGAAAGTCCAAAACCGGCACGACATAGTAGTCAAATGTGTTGGCCGGTTAAGGCTCAACACTTTAGCTAAACATGTCGGTCATGATGCAAGGGGATGGACTGATGGACGCTCGATTGAGCTCAACACATTTAAGCCCGTTTGTTTTTCCCCAATTACCCATAAATTTTACTATTTTATCCTAAATATACCATTTTTTAATTTCTTTTATTAATTTATCATTTTGCATGACATAAGCTATAAATAAAGGACTATAAATCTTAAGTTGAGAAGTTGATGGGCAAAAAATAAACGGAGCCATTTATATTATTCGAAATGCCATCATATATATGTCCATTGAGATTGAAAGCCATAGAGGTATAAATAAATTTAAGATTTACTTATAAATGTCCATTAGCCCAATGAGAAACATTCTTTCAAGTAAGTTCTCGTATCATCACAAAGAATTGAATCTTATTAAGAGCTATATGGACCAAACTTGCACAGCCCTATTTTAGCTCATCTAGTATGAGCTCGTTTATAAGCACGTTTAGCTGTTTGTACAAGCTCAATTATAAACACATACCCGATCGACTGTTTATAAATGAGACCATGCCTAGCCTATGATGACCGATGGTCATGGTGCAAGATCCTAAAGTAGGGAGGATTGATTAGACCAACCGAAACCGGCCAGGACCAACCGATTGCCACTCCTGGTATGGTGTTGTGTGGTTAGGGATCTCGATGCGGAGGGGCAAAACCGTTCAACCGCTAAATCCGGTGACACTGATGGCATTGAGGTTCATGGAAAGGGGAGGACTGGAGAGTGCAACTGCTCTCAGTTTCATGGAGAAGAGAATCGGAGACGGAGGTGCACAGAGAAGTAAAAAGGGTGCAGGTGGATGAAGGCGAATGATGGTGATGATGGAGGTGCATGGAGTGAGGCTAGGTAGGCTAGAGCGAACAATTGGTGCTTACAGCCACAATAGAGAGACAGTGTTGTTCGCTGGAGATAGTGGGTAAGGGTATTAAAAGGTTCGGTTCTGGTGTAAATGGGTCAGTTTGATTCGGTTCATTGCAAGATTTTTTAGGTAAAATTAGAAAGAAACGTTTAATTAATGGTCTCAAATAGTGAAATCGAAACCATTTATAAACGGTTCCAGTTTAAACGATTTTATTTTAAATTTTTTTAAATTAAAATAGATTCATTTTTTTTTTTTTGATGAGAAAAGAAAAACATATGTATTAATAGGATGACAAATTTGTACAGTGTTCAAGGACACAAGATGCATTAGTGCTAGTGGTTTATTGTGCAAAAGATCTAAACCAAGTTAGTAAAGAAGAATTTGCCAAAAGCTTAAACATAAGATTTTTGGCTCGATCCAAAATCTGCAGTCAACAAAATGTTAAAACGGATGCTTCCCTATTAATTTTTGGGCAAGAGATCTCTATTTGGTGGTGTTTTCTATGCTCTCCAATGGGTAAGCACACTTGAGTATCTAGCCAGGGGGTAGAGGCATCATCGCACGGTGTCCTGTGAGTGGGCATATGAAATACCACCAAGTAGAGATCTTTTTCCCTTTTTTTTTTTTTATTAAAATGGATGTAAACTTAATGTTAAATGATTTAACTTACTACTTATATCAATCGATTTTAAATGAATATTTAATTGGATTACTGTCGGTTTAAATTTGATTTATTTAAATGGTTTACTGTCGGTTTAAATGGTTTGATTTTAACCATTTAACTAAATGCTCTCAATTTTAAAACAAATTTTTTAAAAAATTGAATCATTTATTTAACGGTTTCACGATTTTAGTATAAACGACTTGGTTCGGTTTCGGTTTGATTTTGACACCCTTAATAGTGGGTCGAGGGGTTAGGGGTTACAATTTCTTTTTTGGGTTGGGGGGGGGGGGGGGGACCGGACGAGGAATAGGATGTCTCGAACTCGAGTCTTCTGCAGGGTGGGGGGCTAGGCTCTACTTCACTAGCCCAAGCCAGTTGCGGTAGTAGCTATCCTCAGATCGCGGGAGAAGTTTGCATAGAGATTGTTGGTGGTGTCTGCATAGGATAATACCAAAACAGGATTCATGTTAATACCCCTACAATTTGACTAATTATGACTTTTTTATGATCTCCCGACCCAAACTGACCGATCGATTAATAATCCGACTCAACTCGGATGTTTAAAGCTCGTTTACTCAGCTAGACAAGTTTAAAGTTGTTTAAAGCCCGTTTAAAAGAGAAATGTCTCATTAGTCCATTTAAGGTCTGTTTAGCCCGATTAAAGGCTGGTACCTAACCAACCGTTTATAAATGAGACCATGCCTAACCTATGAGGACTAATTACTTTAACGGGCCAGTCATAGTGTGAGGCCCTAAAATGGGGACAACCGATTAAGTTCGACCAAAACTAATCCAACCGGACCAATTGACAACCCTAGTTCGGGCTTTATTAACTTGGCGTCTCTTAAAAAATTAGAAGAGCAAAATCTAGATAAATCTCATCCAAGAGATAAAGGGAAAATCTGAATGAACTAATTTTCGATGTGTATATTGTTTAAAAAAGGGCATATATAGTGTAGGTACAAGGGGATTTTGGGGCCTATCTTTGCATTGTTCCCTTCCACAATGGAGTGAGGGGTACTCTTTCAGGATAAAGATTGACTCTAAAAGTATAAGTTGAGTCGGAGATAAGTGTAACAGTCAGGTTACAGATATGGGAAGGTGTTAGGCATCTAATCTGTTCGATAAAAAATTAATTTTCTTAATTATTTGATACTTTTTATAAAACAATAAGCATTCTTCAGAAATAAGCATGGCATAGTGTTAATAATAAATGATTAAAAGGGGAGAATCTCAACCAAAGCGATGAAAGAAGGAAAATGAAATCATAAACTAGCAAACAAGTCATTTAAGATAGAACCAAAAGAAAAACGATTCAAAGAATTTTTTTTTTTTTTTTGCGGCAAAACGACATAAAACAGATTAATTTAAAAAATTTAAACATGAATATGTTAGTAGAACTGGAATAAGTATATAAAGTGGTAACATCAGCCAAATAAACGGTTTATTGTCAGGCTCAAGCGACATGGATTAATAAACACATGGAATTTTTTATTTCAAGAGGGACTGGATGGTAATTTCACACGTTTTTGTGTTCATGCGTAGGAGCCACACGACTAAGATACATTCTTTTTTCCTATAAATAAATATCATCTGATGTACAAAAAGTAATAAATGACAAAAATTAAAAGACTAAGTTTCCCTTCACCCATAGAGGATGGTTCCCCCACAATCCTAGGGTTCACAAACCCCACCTAGGGTTTTGGTATATTCCAAAATATCCTCCCGATACCCTTTTCCACCTTCTCCCGTCTCGCATTGAATGGGATCCCATTCATCGTGGGTGGAGAGAAACTCGGTCCAAAATTAAATGATTCTAGAAATGATTAAGAACAAACATAGCAAATTCAATTACAGAAAACGGTAGCAAATGGCCGGCTAGCTAGTTCAATGAACCGAAATTGGCAGTTGAGAGGCATCATATAAGGAAAGCAATAGCAACTACTTACAAGTTTAGATAACAAAAATTGGCAGTTGAGAGAGAGATAGTATATTAAAAAATGGATGAAATAAAAGAAAGTGATTTGAGTTCTTCGATTGCATAGTGTACACTAGTGTCTTCCTAGATCTATTTCTCTCCTCCCACAACAACAAGAAACACATATGTCAATTCAAAAGATGGAGGAGAGAGATAGAAACAAGGAGATGCTACCGTATGCTACACAGCCTATCTGTGTTCTTTCTCCTCAAAAGAATTAAAGAATTTGCCTTCCATTTGACTCTAGAGTCCAGAATGTGGTTCAAGAGGTGTTTCTTTAGGGGTACGTGTAGTTTCTACTTCTGCAGGGGTTACCCACAGTATTCAAAAAATCTTTAAATATTCCAGACCTTCTCAAGGTTTCTTAGGTTTCCTAGAGCCGTCTAGGGTATCCTAAAGGTATCCGGGATTTCCAAGAGTATCCTAGGGCTTCTTAAGGCTTATGGGAATTTATGGTCTGTCGGGAGTTCTGCAAGGCTTCGTCATGGTTGGAAGGAATAAAATATGAGGTGTTGCCCTCCAATTTATAGATAAAAGTTTCAGAGATTTTTCTGAATTTTCTATGTTTTTTTTTTAGCTGCTCAACACAGGCGGCTCCATACTTCCGTAGTGCGACATGTAGTGCCGCACATGGATGTACCCCGCTGATGTCGTGTGTGGTCCGACCAAACCAGCCAGGTTGACCCTGTTTGATCTGATTTGATTTTTTTTTTTAATGTATTATTCCCATGTTTTCATCTCTAATGGAAAGGGTTGGGGGATGATGATAACTTGAAAGCTTGAACCCAACCCCTGCTGGTACGATGGGCTTTAACATTTCAGACAGTATCCAGTGCGCTAGGCTCCTTCCCAAACATACCAAAAACAAGAGCACTAGGCTCCTTACCCCAAAAAAAAAATAGAAGTGCATAGGCTATGCCCAGACACAATATTTTGGTGGGGTGGAGGGGGGGGGGGGATGACAGCCTCGCCCTCCCATGAAGAAAGGTGGAATTTTCACCCCTGAGATATCAACATGTGTTCTCATTGGTTGCTGCATGTGCGTGGCTAATGCGCTCCTCCATAGAGAATGCTCTCCCTTTTAATATAGTACATCTCTTCGTGTAACTATTATTATCTATTAATTTGATTGATTTTAATCCAAGGAAAAAAATTAAACCATAAGATAATTCACATCTGTCTTTCTCTGTGTGGGTGTGTGTTACAAACTGATTAATCATTTTTAAATTGAATACTCCCGTATGAAAGGAATCTTAAAATGTATTTATGCAATTGTATTTTTTTGATAGGTAATTCTATCCAAACTATTGGATAAAATGTACTAGGTTAGGTTTTTTCCCCTCTTTACACAAATTGAGACTTGTCTAAAAATCCTGCAAACTAATCCTCTTTTTCTATTTGGTAGATTTTAGTCAAAATATACTGCCAACTGAATTCTCCAACTAATCTCATATAATTTTCCTACTTCTAAAGATAATCAATCTTACAATTAAATTATTGAAACATATCCACATGCTCATTCGTAGAGTTGAGTTTAGCCAGTTCTAGAACTAGAATGTTAATAAAAGAATGGATCGAGTTTCCCTCCACACACGGTGAATGGGATCTCATTCACCAAGGAGTGGGAATGAGTATCGGGAGGGTATTTGGAGCATACTAAAACCCTAGGAGCGGTTTGTGAACCCTAGGATGGTGGGTGAATTATCCTCTATGAGTAGAGGAAAACTTTGTCCTAAAAAAAATTGTTGTAAACATAAAAATAAAAATGCATGATCTATTGTTTAATATACTTTTCTCTTATGGTTGGAACCTATATATTGACTATAGAAATCCAACCAGGTTTCCTCCCTCCTCCCATAATATTTTCTTACAATGACCACTACAAGCTCTAATTTAGAAGTTTTATCTTTTGAATGCCCAAGAAAGAAAAAAAACCAAAATCAAACAAGAGGAGTCCTTTTCGAATAAGTAGTGTTACAAAGCACTACGTAATTGCACTATTCATGTGGCAGATAGAACTTTGTTTAAAAGAATATCTTGGTAGTGTTTTGACTCCTATGCAATTCTATCAACCATTAGATCGATCTCCTTTAACTTTGAATGGACTCTAATGCAAACCTACTGAAAGATATGAAAGTCTTTGTGCACACAATTTCAAAGGTGACATGCCTACAGATAGATGGAACACTGCACTTGGTCCATTTTTGAAAAGGTTTTGTTTAATGAATATGACTCTTTGGAAGTAGTTTTTAGGGTGTGGGGTTCAAACTGATATGTTGTTTAAGCAACTTTTCAAGTTTAAGCCACATTAGACTATTAATGACACCCAAATTTAATGCACTCATTTTTAGATCAATTAGGGTTCAGGGTCTTTTTTTAAAGGGGAGGGGGATGGGGTAAAAGAATGTCTATTAAGCAACAAAAGAAAATTACAATCTACAACAACAACAACTCAGTCTTATCCCAATTAAATGGGGTCGACTACACGGATCCTTACGCTCAAAAAAAAAAAAAAAGAAAAGAAAAGAAGAAAAATGATTAATAATAAGAATAAAAGAAAGGGAACACATCAATCACATTACAAATCAATGTAAAACACATTAACAAGGGTCAGTTACACGGATCCTTGCCTTTCAATCATCTCTATTCGACGTCATACTAGAAACAAGAACTAAACTATGCATATCTTTCCTCACCACTTCTCATAGGCTTGCCCCTAGCTCTTTTAGTATCTTTAATCTAAATCAAGTCACTCCTGCTAGAGCATCTGACGGCCTCCGTTGAACATGACCATGCAACCTCAAGCAACTTTCTTGTGGCCTATCTTGAATTGGGACTTCTCCCAAACCAGCTCTAATATGGTCATTCCTTACTTTATCTTTCTTGGTTTTGCCACTTATCCATCTAAACATCCTCATCTTGCTACACTTAGCTTATCTATATGACGCTTCTTAACGGCTCAATACTCCACACCATACATCATAGCCAGTCTTATGATTGTCTTGTAGAATTTTCCTTTAAACTTTATAGGAATCCATCAATCACATAACACTCTGGAAGCACCTCTCCACTCCTGCTATCCTACTTTAGTCCTCTGAGAGACATCATCTTCTATATCACCTTCCTTACCGATGATTGATCCTAGATACCTAAAAAGACTACTTTGCGAAATCTCCCTCTTATCAAGTTTCACCCCTTCCATATTCGTCACAGAGTTGCTGAAGTTACATACCATATACTTCGTCTTCATTCTACTTATCTCAAAACCTTTTGATTCCAAAACTGATCTCCATAATTCCAGTACTTTGGCATTAATTCCAGCTTTTATCTCATCCACCAAAATAATGTCATCAGCAAAAAACATGCACCAAAGAACCTCATCTTGGAAGGCTCTGGTTAACTCATGCATGATAAACACAAATAGGTAAGGTTTTAATTCTGATCCTTGATGTAACCCAACTATAATTGGGAAGTCACTACCTTGACCCCTCAAGGTTCTTACACTAGTCACCACGTCATCATATATATCTTTAATTATGTCCACATATTTACCTAAAACTTTTTTTCTCCCTAGCACATGCTAGATTAAATCTCTAAGAAATTTGTCATAAGTTTTTTCTAGGTCAATAAAGATCATATATCGATCCTTCTTGCGCTCTCTAAATCTTTCCAAGAGTTTTCGAAGTAAGTAGATAGCTTCTGTTGTGGGTCTTCTTAGGATAAAACCAATTTGGTTCATGGTGGTCTCTTTTCTCAGGTATGTTTCAATAATCCTTTTCCATAATTTCAAAGTATGACTCATTAGTTTTATGTCTCTCTAGCTATTGCAACTTTGGACATTGCCTTTACTTTTGTAAATTGAGACTACAATGCTTCTCCTCTATTCATCAAGCATTCTTTCAGTGCATATAATCTTGTTATACAACTTAGTTAATTAAGAAAAGCCACAGATTCATAAGCTTTTCCACACTTCTATTGGGATCCCATTTGGGTCAAGAGCTTTGACTATTTTCATCATTCTTAATGCTTGTTTTACTTCAGAAACCTTAATTTTAAGTATATACCTTCAACAGGTGACTTGACGTGTAGTGCATACTCTAGTCCACCATAACTCGGATTGTCTGGTTTCATTAAGTAGGATGTAGAAATAACTTTTTCATCTCTCCTCGATGTTCTCATTCCTTACTAGAACTCTGTCATCATCACTTTTAATGCATCTAACAAGGTCGAAGTCTCTACTCATCCTTTCCCTCATTCTAGTTATCGTATAGATAGTTTTCCCCCCCTTCCTTGGTGTTCAAATTGTGAGAGAGATTTTCGTATTTTTTTGCCCTTGCATTTCCCACAATCTTCTTAGTTTCATTTCTAATAGACTTGTACCTTTTTAAATATTCTACATCCTTAGTCCTTTGTCATGCCTTGGAACTAGCTTTCTAAATCATGATGGCTGCTTGGACCTCATCATTCCACTATCAATTCTCCCTAAGAGAATGATGTTTTTCATTCGATTCCCTTAGGACCTCTTTAACCACTTTCTTAATACACGTAGACAAATAGGAGGGGAATCACCATTTAGTACTTCTTTACCTATTTAAACATGTTTTGATTTTTCTCTCCTTATTAAACATTTATTAATGATTGTGCTAATCTTGATAGTCTAATGACTATCAAGATTAGCATTAGACTATTGACTTTTAGCCACTTTCTAATGACTTTTATTATGTATTTTTTGGTTGGTTCACTTGGTTCTCCGAAAGGCTCACTAATGACTACAAATTTATTATTAATGCATGTGGGAAGCTATTATGTGCTGTGGTAACGCATGGATTTTCTACAATTTCTTGGACAAGATATCCAAAAGATCGAAGAGGAAAAATTAATAACCGTCAATCTTGCTCGTAAATATTGCATGGTTATTAATTAACAAGTGACAATTTTGTTTAAATAAAATATAAATTGTATTCATATCATCATCTAATTGTGGGTTGATTTTTAATTCTATCCACTTTACATGTGCTAATGTAATGTTTTGAAAATTATCTCAAAGAAATTTAATTCTATTTGATGAACTTGAACAAGAATATGTTTAAATATGACTTTTATAGTTGAAATATGCCACTACTTGATAGGAATTTTCCAAGAACGTATTACAAGAGAAGTGTCAAATATGTAAACAATAATTTTCCACGAAGGATTTAATCAAGGTGGATTGGAGAGGAAAAAAGCATAGTCTTATAGGTAGACCACTGACCACCTAATCAAGTTGGGTTGTGTGGGTCCTATTCTATCATGGCTGTCTAGTTAACCTTAAAGGAGGGTTCACATGTAGTAATATTGTTATAAAAGAATATATTTTGTTGGATTAAGCATATGCTATTTTTTTTGGATGAAAGTCACACAAATCACACATCAATCCCAAAAAGTTAATCGACTTTTAGGACCGTAGAATGATGAATATACACAACACACACATATACTACTTCTTTGATACAACTCTACGCTAAGATTTTAATTCTCTTTAACAATAATACCATAAGGAGGCAATGAGGCTATAGTAACAGACAAAATAATGTTGACAAAAGACTGAAAGTGACTGGTTATCGACCAAGGTTTTCAATAAATCATTGCATATATTATGATTTGATGCTAAATCCTAGCCACTTGAGTAAAACACTGAATTTTAACCTTTATCATTCTTTTGCTGATTTTATTTTCGTTTAAAATGGTTTTTGATTTTCAAAATACAATAAATACTAGATAACAAATCACACCTCTTATTTTTTTTTTTTTTTTTTTTTCATATAAATAAATTAAATCATTGCCTTCAGAAATAGAAAAGCATCTGCATTTTGAAAAAATTTCAGCTTAGACAAATTTTATCAAAAATGGAAATACAAAGTTTTACAATTTGAATTTTTTTTTTTTCCGATGGCTACAAATACATGCATGGTTAACAATTCCATGTATCTCAGCCCTATTGAGGGTTAGGCTTTGTTTTTCTCGGGGAAGGGGGAAATGCCAAGACACATCTCGATGCACATCGTGGTTATGCAGTACCCAGTGCACGAGGCTCCCACCACCGTGGGGTCTTGGGAGGGTCATAATGTACACAACCTTACCCTTGCTTTCATAAATATGTTGTTTTCAGACTCGAACCCGTGACCTCTTGATCACAATGAAACAACCTTACTGATGCACCAAGAACGACCCAATCTGTTGAATCTCCTTTATTTCAGATCCTTGGTAATTGGCTATCTACTAGGAATTTTTAGTTTAGTACCAATATTTTAGCAACAAATCTAATAAATTGTTTGCAATGCTCAGTGTAATGATGACTTTTTGGGAATCGGAGCATGTGCAAGTTGTTTATTTCAAGAATAGGTTAGATCCACCCAGTTACTCCACTTTCTCTTCTTTTTCATAAAAGGAAAAAAAGGAAAGAAAGGTACATGATCTCACAAATCGTTTTGAAAAAAAAAAAAAAAAAAAAAAAAAAAAAAAAACTAATCAAATCAAATGTAAGAACCATAGAATTTTGTAACTCATTGTAAATATGCTTTTTTGATTCTTTATCAAACAATACAATGTGGAACCATAATACAATTAATATGCGACCACTAACATGGTTAAAACTAAATCGATTAAAAGTCAGGTGCATCATGATATTCTTTGGATGCTTATTGTCATGTGTCTCGAATTCTTGTACACATTTTAAAGATGGTTCCATTTCGACATTTTTTATGGTGACGCAAATGAGATTTATTTTCTGATGTTAGCGGAGGACTTAATTGGGAGTTTATCACTAATCTTGTTTGGGGGTGCAGGGGCGAAGCCCTGTAGTACAGTTTGATCCGACCTGATGGATCAACCCGACTTGGTAAATATTCTTATTCCCTTGTTGTATAACTAAGAGTGAGAAGTAAGATTTGTGGGTTTTTCGTGTTAGGGTTTTTGAAGAGAATTCTTACGCGACTTTTGGTGTTATTGAGAGATCTCCATAGTACTTTTCTTCCATTACATAGTGAACATTTTCAGCTTCACCCATGTGGCACATCATATTATTGTGTGAACCATGTTAAATTTTTGTGTCATCTTTGTTCTATGTTGTTTCTTCTTGGATGCTTACTGTCATGTGTCTCGAATTCTTGTACCCTTTTTGAAGATGGCTCCACTCCGACATTTTTCGTGGTGACACAAATGAGATTTATTTTCTGATGTTAGCGGAGGGCTTAATTGGGAGTTCATTACTGGACTTGTTTCGGGGTGCGAGGGCAAAGCCCTGCGGTATAGTTTGACCCGACCTGATGGATCGACCCGACTTGATAAATATTCTTATTGCCTTATTGTGTAACTAATAGTGAGAAGTAAGATTTGTGGGTTTTTTGTTTTGGGGTTTCTGAAGAGAGTTTTTACACGACATTTAGAGTTATTGAGAGATCTCCATAGTACTTTTCTTCTATTAGATAGTAAACATTTTCAGCTTCACCCGTGTAGCACATCATATTGTTGTGTGAACCATGTTAAATCTTTGTGTCATCTTTGTTCTATTTTATTTCTTCGTGTTTCTTGGTGTTTGCTTTAACATTTACACTTATAAGAGATCCAATCATTGGTCCTCATTCAAATGATATGCTACATCCACAAGTAGTGCCTACACCAGTGTGGTAGCCAATGAAAACACACATGAGGGCATAAATATAGATGCGATTTTTTATTTCATGGAGGCAAGGTGGTTCTTTCACCCACTCCTGTGTCTGGGCATAGGAGCCACGCTACCAGGCAGTGTTCTTTTTCCCTTAATATTGTTATTATTAATAAATATGTTATTAGAGTGGCTTATGGCTTATGGAAATATTCTAACGCTCACACTTATAATCCACATAGTCCTCATTTACATGATACTTGAAAGAAAAAAAACAAAAGACATGGCGGCCACACTGAAGTTACTCTTGAATGGTCACTTCCCATTGGAAACAATTTGGAATTGGATTGCATAACTAGATGGACCATTTTATTACTTTTTCCTTTCTCAATTACATTAGCTACTTTTGAATTTTTTACTTTCAAAACAATCCAAACCCCATATTACGGTAACCTACACGAAATGATCCCGAATGTGTATGAGTTAAGTTTCTATCTATGATTAAAACCCGACTCAATTGGCTTTTTTACGACCTTTCGTGGCTGTGCCCACTTCCTTAGTTTCTTTTACCCACTCTCATTTTTTCTAATTTTGTCGTGCTGTGCTCTTTGGTTTCTTCTTAATCATAAATATATGGGAAAATTACACCCTTCTCCTGAACTATGCCCTAAGTACAAAGTGCAGATCAGTTTCTTGTACGAGAACCATTTTCACACGGCTTGAGCCACACAGTTGGCATCTAGGAGAAGTGGGTCCCACCCTTGGATGCCAGCTATACGGCTCAAGCCGGTACAAGTAGGGGTGTAAATGAATAGCCGAAATCCTTTTCTGTATCTGTGTTCGTATCCGTTTAGCACTATCCGAATCCGTCTGAAAGCTAAACGGATGCGGATACGGATTGGCTATAGTTATCCGAAAAGCTATATTTACATGTAAACAGATAAAATATCCGGTCCGTATCCATTTAGCACTATCCGAATCCGTCCGATAGCTAATCGGATGCAGAAGCGGATATAGCACTATCCAAGCCAAATCCGATCCGTTCCGTTTACAGCCCTATGTACAAGTATGGTTCTCATACGACAACCATGACCCAGCATCTTAATTACACTCCTGTTCTGTGTTTTCAAAAACTACACAAACCTCCCCTACAATTTATAATATGTTACAAACAGACCCAATTTGTTAGTATCTATCCGCTAAGTCGTGATGTGAGTAAGGATTAACTCCTTTAATCCCTAAAATAATATTTATGGTGTAAGATTACTTTATTATTCTTTATTAAAAAATGAAGGGAAATGAGTTATTTACCCATTAACACGTTGAACCTCATCACTTTTAATGCATCTAACATGGTTGAAGTCTCTACTCATCTTTTCTCTCAATCTAGTGATCTTATAGCTACATAGTTTCCCCCCTTCCTTGGTGTTCAGTTTCTGATAGAGATCTTCGTATTTTTTCGTCTTTGCATTCCCCACAATCTTCTTAACTTTATTTCTAATAGACTTATACCTTTTTAAATATTCTACATCCTTAGTCTTTTGCCATGCCTTGAAATTAACTTTCTAAAACTCGATGGTTGCTTGGACCTCATCATCCCATCCCCAATTCTTCTTAAGAAAATGACGTCTTCTTTTTGATTCCCTCAGGACCTTTTTAGCCACCTTCTTAATAATACACGTAAACAAATTAGAGGGAAATCACCATTTAATATTTCTTTACCTATTCAAACATGTTTAGATTTTTCTCTCCTTATTAAATTTTATTAATGATTGTGCTAATCTTGATAGTTTAATATGTGTTTTTTGGTTGGTTCACTTGATTCTCCAAAAAGCTCACTAATGACGTACTAGAAATTTATTGTTGATGCATGTGAGAAACTATTATTAATAACTGTTTAATCCTTCTTACAAATATTGCATGGTTTTTAGCTATCAAGTGCCAATTTTGTTCAAATAAAATAGATACAGACGAGTTCATATCATCATCTAGTTATGGGTTGATTTTCAATCCAATTGACTTTGCTCATGTTAATGTAATGTTTTGAAAATTATCTCAAAAAAATTAACTCTATTTGATGAACTTGAACAAGAATTGAGAAAAAAAATAAGAGAGGTAAAAACCTTTATAATTGGCAGGTGATATAATTGAAATACTCAAGGTGGATAGCAGAGGGAAAAAACATAGATTCTTAAAGGTAGACCACCAAATCAAGTTGGGTTGTGTGGGCCCTTTTCTATCATGGCAGTGTAGTTAGCCTTGAAGTAGGGTTCACATGTATTAATGTTACAAATGAAAGTATTTTGCTGGATTAAGCATATACTTCTTTGATACACTTCTACGTTATAAGACTTTAATTCTCTTTAACAACATTACTTTTTTTTTTTTTTGGTAAGTAACAACATTACTAAGAATTTGGATCGTCTACGGCCTGCCTGCCCGTAGCAGCCGTTGCAGCCTCCTAATGAGGTGAGGTGCAATGACCGTCTTACCCCTGCCTGAGCGCCTTGCCCTAGCAAGGGTAAGGCAATCATTGCGCCACGCCTGATTAGGAAGCTGCTACGACTGCTACGGGCAGCAGGCCGTAGACGATCCTGATCCACTAAATGAGACAATGAGGCTATAGTAGCAGACAAAATAATGTTGACAAAAGGTTGAAAGTGATTGGTTCTCTTCTCTTTACCGTCCAAGGTTTTCAATAAAATCATTGCATATATTATGAGTTGATGGTAAATCTTAGCCAATTGACTAAAAACTAAAATGTAACCTTTTTTGTTTCTTTGATTTTTAAAATACAATTTTTATTTTTCATTTAAATAAATAAATAAGTCATTGCCTTTAGAAATCACATAGAATCTGCATTTGGAAAAACTTTCAGCTTAGACACATTTACCAAAATGGAAATATAAAGCTTTATAAATTGATATATTTTTTTGGGAGAAAGAATGCTACCCGATAATGTGCTGTGACTTGTACGTATGTCCATACAGAGTTTGATGCAAAATGATCGACACATCCTTGCCTTTCCATGGGGCAGGGCGGTTATTTTGCATTTAGTTGTGTCTGGACACAGATACACACCACAACGCACAACCAGGTGGCATTCCTTTTTCTTTTTTTTATAACTAAAAATATATGATTAACAATTCCATAGATGTCAGCCCGTACTGTTGGTCAGGCTTTCTTTTTGTTGGGGTTGGGGTTGGGGTTGGGGTTGGGGTTGGGAGGTATTAGCAGCCATATGGTGAAGATATTCCTTGAAATTTGAATTAATCCAAGGAGTATGGTACTGATGCAAGGAACCAATCTGTTTACTTTTCTTATTTATTTCCTTTCATTGGTATTTCAAGTTTAGTACGATATTTTAGCAACAAATCTCTCCAGGAGCCCAGTAAGCCTAAGGGGTATTCAGCCATTGAGTTGTATTACACATATCCTTAGGCATGCACCGAGATATATGTGGCACAGCCCAACCCTTGGATGCCCCCTGAACACTCCCTGGGCGTTGAGCTCCCCGGAGAGGAACCGGATCCAATAAATTGAATCCAATGCTTAATGTAATGATGGCATTTTTGGAACGAAGTATGTGCAAGTTGTTTATTTCAAGAATAGACTAGATGTCTACCAAAAAAAAAAAAAGGCTGCTAGATGCCTAGATTCAACCAGCTACATCAAATTTAAAAAAAAAAAAATGGAAAGAAAGGTACATGATAAAAAAATGAAAAAAAGGAATGGAACCATATGTAAGAACCATAGCATTGTGTAACTCAGTCCAAATAAGGCGACAATCTCCTTGTGATCAACAATCTGAAGGGAACCAACCACTCAATTCCTTGGCGTTTCTCTCACATTATTGATGACTGTCTTAGACTAGTCACATGTCTCCAACAGGTCTCTTTTTCACATACATTTAGAGAAGGAAATTTCTCTGTTAATGCTTTGGCTTCATATGCGTTGGCTTCATATGCCTTGATTCTTTATCAACCAATACATTAATGTGGGATCACAATACAATTAATATGAAACCATTAACATGGTTAAAACTAAACCGTTTGAAAGTTAGGTGCATCGTGATATTCTTTTGTTGCTTACTGCTGTGTGTCTTGAATTCTTATGCCCGTTTTGAAAATTGTCCCGCTCTGACATTTTTGGTGGCGATCAAAATGGATTTTTTTTTTCTTCTAATGGTAGTGGAAGGGTTTCGATACGATTTGACCCAACCCGGTAGATCAATCCGACTTGGTGAAGTATTTATTTGTCTTAATATCTTGTTGCGAAAGTAAGAGTGAGAAGTAAGATTTGGGGGTTTTCGTGTTAGGGTGTTTGGAGAGAGCTCTTGTGCGACTTTTAGTGTTCTTGAGAGATCTTCATTATACTTTTCTTCTATGATATAATGAATCATTTTCAGCTTCGGCTGTGCATGTAACACATCATATTGGTGTGTTAATCACATTAAATCTTTGTGTCATTTTTTGCTTTGTTTTGTTTCTTCGTGTTTCTTAGTGTTTGCTTTAATACTTACTGTTGTAAGAAATCCAATTGTTGGTCCTCATTCTTTTTTTGGTAAGATTGTTGGTCCTCATTCAAAGGAGCAAAAAGGGGGATATAAAGAAAGATCAATTGACAAAATAGATAGAACTTACAAGTTATGACCCATCTAATTTTTAACATTTAACATATCTATTCAAAGAATTGAACCTAAAAATAAAATGATGAATTATTTATTCAAAAATATTCTGATATATGTTATATGTGATGAATCTAAATTAATTAGACTAGAATTGTTACTGGTATAAGGGAATTGAATTGAAGCAATTTTCATATGAATAAAAAATTATTTTGATAAAACTAATTTATTAATTATTAATAGGGCAAGAGATCATTGTCTGGTCGTGTAGCGCTTGCGCCGTGGGGACCAATGAGAGCATACACAGGGACATCAACATAAATGCGATTTTTCATTCTATGGGTGGGGGGGGGGGGGGCAACATGGTCCTTTCACGAGCTCTTGTGTCTAAGTGCAAGAGCCACGCTACCAAGTAGTGTTCTTTCCCTTAATAATATTATTATGGGAGAAAGAACACTACTTGTTCACATGCGGTGCACAATCTCTATGCCCAAGCACAGGGTGGGCGAAATGATTATGGTGCCCCCATAGAAAGATGGAAATATCTGAGGGCACAACAGTCCTTTTGCATGGCCCTATGCCCCTATGTCTGGAGGCAGGGGCTGCGTGTCGTACGTGACCAGGTAGCGTTCTTTTTTTCTGTTATTAATATATTATTAGAGTGGCTTATGGAGTGAAGTGACTACCTTTCTTTTTTGGTTTTTTGATAGAAGGTGACTACCTTTCGCTCAAACGGAAAAATTGTGAGTCTATTGATAGATAGAACGGGTTACAGCCGAGACATCCAAAGAGCACAAATCTTGGAGCCAAGGAATGGAGGAACGGAACAGTTCCGGGTTCTAATAGTATTAGACCATGGAAATATTCTATCTCACACCTATCATAGTCCTCATTTACATGATATCCAGTATGGATCATAGTTAGTAAAAATGCATATTATACGCCTATTATATGCGTATCCGAACGTTTGGATGAAAAAAACTCTGTATTACGTATAATATTTTAGAGTTGGATAAATACGTAGATTTTAAAAGTTGACGTATGATATTCGAATGAAACACATATAATATGTGTATTATATGTTTTTTACTAAAGAACTAAAAAGTAAAAAGTAAAAAGTAAAAACTCAAACCAAAATACCAAATCTTTCATCCTCGACTTCTCCATTTTCAAATCTCAACCTAGGGCAAAGCGTGAGAGACGAGAAAGAAGAAGATGAGAAGTTTGTTGTAGATGAGGGCAACTCTTTTGTACCAGAGGAGAAGTGTTCCTTGCCCTTGTTCAGGATTTTAGAATCTGTCTCTTTAGAGGAGCACTCTTTGCCTGGAATTTCTTCACCGATCGATGGAGGTGTGCCGTATATGTTGATCATTTTATGCTTTTTGCTTACTTAATAGTTTAATCCTTTTGAGCATTTGGAGCTTGAAATATTTTTACCCTTGGTTGAAATAATCGATTTGAATTTTGAATATTATTTGTCATTCATTGGAGATCAAGATAATTCCATAGTCTTCTCTGCTCTCTGCTCTTTCAAGGTCTTCTTGTGTTTGGAGTAGTTTATTGTTTAGCTTCTGTTAATCAATTTGTTTTTCGAAGACTATTTCAACTTCTTTGTTAATTCATCAATATGTTCATTACTATTCAATGACCTTTGTTGGTTATATTTTTTCATACTGTTATTTTTTGGACTTTAACAGAGATATAAGCAATATTCATTTCAATCATCCCTTTTGATTGACTATTCTAATCCCTACAATAAAGAATGTAATAAATTTAGGCTTGTTAACCAATCAAACTATATATTTAGGTACCAGTAAATGCTATTATTGTGTTTGTACATGTCTATTGCATAGTGAATATATGCCCGTATTTTTACTCTCAGATTTTTACAGAGCAACCATATTATACACGTATTAAACACGTACCATATTATTGCTGTACCGTTTTATTGCGCCAAATTTTTTGAAACGTATTATTGCCGTACAGTCCATTTGACTGCCGTACGTATCCGTTTCCATATTGTTGTTGTTCCCATAGTATGGATTGCATAATTAGATAGACAATTTTATTATTATTATTATTTTTCTTATTTTTGGTAAGCAGAATAGGTTTTTTACGAACAAAAGCAATGGCTCCAAATTGTCTAAGGAAAAGAGTCTATAGAAAAAATGGAAATCAATCACATTAGCTACTTTTGTATTTTATACTTTCAAAGCAATCCAAACCCCATATTTGTTCTTATTACGGTAGCCAACAGGAACAGATCCCGAATGTGTATGAGTTAAGTTTCTAGTGATACGATTAAAACTAGGGGTGCAAGTTTGGACCTGTCGGCCCAAACCCGCCCTGGCTCCCTGAGCCTAAATAGGGTCTAGGCTAAGATATTTGGTCCTGAGGGTGGGTCAAGGCTTGAAATTTTTGGCCCTGAGTTAGGGTCGGGTCAGGGTGGAGGCCTTGGGCTAAGCTTGACCCGACCCTATTTTAAGTTATACTATAAAATATATATTGATATAATATATATATTATAAAGTTTAAACTTCAACAACATTTTTTTTTATATAATATATTATATATAAAAATAATAAGTGATATAATATATTTTATTACAATGTTATTTTAAATAAAATTGATAATTTTTTTCCCGGCCCATTCCAGCCCATGCATTTCCTTCCCCCTCCCCATGATCAGGACCAATCAGGGTCAGCCTGGCCCGACCCTGAGGGTGGGTCAGGGTTGGATTTTTCAGGCCCTTAGTCAGGGTCAGGTCTGGGCCCAGCTACGACGACCTAGGGTTGGGTTAGGATTTTATAAAGCCCGGCCCAACCCGACCCTGTTGCAGCCCTACTTAAAACCCAACTCAATTCCCCTCTCACTTTTTCGAATTGTGTCCTGTAGTGTTCTTTCGTTTCTTTTTTTTTGGGTAGTAATTTTTTGTCCGGGAGTGTGGCCTACGCCATCAGCACTCCCACATGTCTATCTCTCCCCTCCCCCAAAATAAAGGGGCAAAGGCGTCTTTTCAAATGGGGAGCAGAGATATATATAGACTCATGGGAGTGTTGGCATAGGCCATACACCATACTCCCGGACAGAAAACTTTCTCTCTTTCTTACAAATGGAAAAGAGAACGCTACCTGGTCGCATGTGGCGTGTGGTCTCTACATCCAGACATAGGGTTGTGCAAAATGATTGCCGCATCCTTAGAAATTTCCACCTTTCCATAAGGGGGTGGCAATCATTTTGCGGGGCCCTATATCTAGGCGTAGAGACCGTGCGCCACATAGGTAACACTGTTTCTCCTATCATAAATATATGGGAAAGAGTTTGGCAAATGCCCGTTTCTTGGTATAGCTTGTTCCTTTAATTCGCTCTTACTAATTACTGTTCAGCTTGTCCAGTAGATAGATCAACAAAACTTTATTTGAGATAAAGAAAACAAAAAACAAAAAGTGGAAGATTTTCTTTTTTAAATCTTTGTTTTTTCATTTGGGGATAATGTATGGGAGGGGTGAAAAACAAAGGTTCAGAAGTTGAGTTATCGTTTTCATAATCTCAATGAGGAGAAAAAGGCCAAAGAACGCCCACAACTGAAA
The DNA here is from genome assembly GCF_018873765.1 of Telopea speciosissima. Taxonomy (NCBI): domain Eukaryota; kingdom Viridiplantae; phylum Streptophyta; class Magnoliopsida; order Proteales; family Proteaceae; genus Telopea; species Telopea speciosissima. Next base: position 53,624,712 of record NC_057923.1, read on the forward strand.
GCGTAAGCCGCAAAAGATTGCAAAGACCTAACAAAAGGATTGCCAGATTCCTATATGAGCGCCTCGCACATCACTTTCTCATTGGTTGGAAACATTTTTTGGCACCGAAAACCCTGCAAAGGGGAAAATTTACTAGGCCGCACTGGGAAAAGATTAACTACAATGTTCAGAAGGTCCTCGGGTAAAGAAACCTTCAAATTAAAAAACCCAAATGTGGGTAGGTTATGTTGGACTTATTGATATTTGATGTTTGTCCATCAAACCTAGGAGTCTACACAAGCATTTGGGTCATCAATGGGTGAGCACGTCTGGATATCTACCCAGGGGGCAGAGGTGTCATCTCACAGTGCCTTGTGAGAGGGCGTAGGAAACACCACCAAGTAGAGATCTTTTTCCCTTAAATTAATTATTATAATTTCTTTAATGTGTTTGTGTGATTATTTCGATTATGTGCATAGTCCACTTTTTTTCTTTATTGTTCACAACTATGGACAAGATTCGACACTCTGTTCTAGGGTTGCCACATTGTATATTTCCACAATGGTGATTGGTAGGAAAAAATAAATGTGGACACTTTAATGTGTTGAAACATTGATCCATTGAAATTCCCAAATGGTACACCACCTATTGGTTTTGCTATGAGAATTTCTGGTAGTTTCTTTTCTATGTTCATGAGAGGCACATACTGTTGCATCTATATTTTATGCATCGTGGTGTTTCAATGGTGGATGTCTACAAATAAGACTGACTTTACACCAAATATTCGACGTGCAGGGTATAAACGTAAATGAGGGTTACCTCGGTAAGGTCTTTGCACCCTGTTTAGGGTGACATCCAAGTATGTGAGTAGTTAGATTTTGACTGTTTGGAATTCAGAGCCTTGGTAATATTATATGTGATATTTTTATTTTAAAAGTGTTTCAAATAATATGACGCGGTAAATTATCTTGACATTCACAGTATTGTAAACAATGGATTAGGGTTTGCAGCGGCGTTTTTATTCCATGCGTACAAGGTCCATCGTGAGTGTTGTGAGTGTGGGGGATAAAGTGTAATAAAACTTTTCTGCCACTGGAATTTTTAGATTACGTCTTTTATAGAGATGTCCTTTAGTGCAATTAAGGATAATTTAAAGGGTTAACCTTTATTTATTTATTTTTGGTTGAAAGGGTTAACCTTTAGGATCATACCATTTGGTGCAAATGTATATGTTATATTGGAATCTCTAACTAAGCCTTCTCTATAAAAGAATAGCTTAGGCTCAAACCCTAACTTGCACACATCATGATTAAGAGTGAATTTTTAAGAGAGAAATTAAAAAGGGGTCTTCTTCTTCCTCAAGCTAAGGTTTTGAGCATTGAAGGGGATGTCATCTCAATGGAGTTCACGATCACGTGCTACATTCCTTTGGAGGAGTGTGTCACTTATGCGTTCTAGGTAACCATCAAATCCAAAGAGGATTTTTGTCATGCATGTCTCCATTGAGTTCCTTGTGCTATAATTTTTGTATGTGATACTTGAATTGAACCGCATCCATTGCGCCCTTCAGGTGATATCCCACGTAGAGATATATTGGGCACAAACATTGAGAGCTTTACTAACATGAGTGAAAGAGCAAATATCAAAACTTTGCGTAAGGAGACATCCTGAATGATGGTGGAGATCTCAACTAATGGGAGCATAGAACCGTCTATAAGGCATTGAATCAATACTTGACAATCTTGGTGAATGATGACCTTTCTCAAGGCATTATCAAGAGTTTCCCTTAAACCCAACCGAATAGCCATAGCTCATTCAACAATCGTCGTGCTTGGGAATACATGGCCTGTGGCAACAAACGAAAGCTTCCCATACTCATCCAAAGTGAAGGATCCCAACCCCACAAACCTAGATTTTGGGATAGTGACACATCGATGAAGATATGGTGAACCCTAGAGTTGTGACCTTGTCCTGGGATAATGTTAGATAGATTGTAATAAGGGGTTTCAAACCCATTAAGAAGAGAGATTGAATGGTCATGATTATTGGAATAATCATGACTATTGAAATAGTCATGACCTTTCCAATGAATGGATTCCAATGAATGAGTTTCCATTGAATGGGTTCCAATGAATGGATTTTCATTGAATGAGTTCCAGTGAATGGGTGCCAGTGGGTCTATATAAACCAAGGCAATTCAGCCATTCAATACAACAACGTTTTTAGTTCTCTCTCTCTCTCTCTCTCTTGTAGCCAAAATCTCTTTAGAATTCTAACTTAGTTCTTCAGTGCTTTGTTGAATCTTGAAGGTGAATTTGCTTCAACCGTATGGGGGCAAATATCTCCTTTAAGACAGCGAGTACGTGTTCAAAGTAGTTTATAGTTTCCTTCTCCAAACAGAATTTTTTCTAACAGATAACAGATTGGGGCGGTACATCGGAGTGGAATGGAGGATGGTAAGAAGTCACAAATGCTGAAATAGTCTCATCCACATACCTATGAACCATATCCAGCCAAGGGCGGAACGTTGAGACTCTGCTTTTGAAGGCCATTCTGTTTTTATGCTTCCAAATTTTCCATATAATGACTACATGGATTGTAAAGCACCCACTATGATCAATCTTTTTCATACCTAGATCTCTCCCTCATCTTAGAACCCAATCTGAAATGGACTATTTTAGTTTAACATGTAGAGTGCATATATACACGTTAAATGAACCATGCTTATTGGGTATGTGGGCAGTCAAGAAGGGTATACTCAATTGTCCCTCTTGCTATCCTGCAAAAATGGCACAACTCTAATGACAACACATTCCTACACTTAAGGTTAGCATGCACACCCAAATGCATTGATGCATGCCTTTCAAATGAAGTTTTGAATTTTAGGAGGTACTTTTCAGTTCCATATAATCTTCCACACTTGGATCATGCTAATTTTGGAGCTCAAGATGGAATAGGAGGGGGGAAAGAGAGGCACCCAGTCTATAGGTCAAGTTGACAGAAAACACACCCCGTCGATGTGGCCCCCAACATAGGTCAATTTAGATTGTCTACGGCGCGCTGCTTGTAGCGGCCCAGACACATCATCACGTGCAATGTCCGCCTTACCCCTGTCGTGCAAGACGCTCGGGCAGGGGTAAGGCGGACATTGCACAATGCGATGTGTCTGGACCGCTATGGCCGTTATGGGCAACACGCCGTAGACAATCACAATCCCAACATAGGTTGCCTTGGGAGTTATTAAAGCTTAGGTGGAGCTTGCTAATATTCTAGTGAGCATTAGTGGTAATGAGCTCTCACACCCAAGTATCTATACAAAGGGGAGGTCTGGGAGATTGCACTTTATATCCTTGGATAGAAGGAATCTAGGGGTCACTCAAATCTGGATATTTTTTGTCATTTCATGTAATCCAGAGTAAACCTTTCAGGAGTAAGGTTCTACCTTTTAAAATGCTTCTCCATATTCAAAACGATTGAAGGAAATGTCTCTAGAAAGTAGATATTACTAAGAAGTAGTTTAGTCTATAAAGAATTTTTGGTTATGTAGGAGATGGCACCCCAATTTTGCCAATATAGCCTTATTTTGAATGTGGAGATCTCTATTCCCAAGCCCTTCATTTAGTTAAGGCTTGCAAAGGGAGTCCCAAGCAACCTAATGAATTTTCCTCTTATCAAAGGAGACCGTCATGAAGCTTGAAATGAGCCAAATTGTAAGTTGGGGTTGTTGCTACCACCTTTAAGAGGATTTCCCTGCCAACTAAGGATATAATTTTTCGTTTTACCATATCATTATTTTTCATTCTATCATATATTTAGACCAATCTAATGTCCCCATGTGCCTTAAAGTTTAAAGCAGTAAACATCGAAACCATTAAAAAACCAAAAAAGCAAATGTATGTGCCTTTACACCGACTAAGGTAGAGAAACTTCTCTTCAGGACTGCGTACTCAGGTGCTCGTGACCGTCCGATTTGCGTTGGATGCCCTCTCGCGCCACAAAGGTGCCCCATCCCTATCTCCACATGGGATTCTTAATTCTACCATGTGGTAGGATATGTGGCAATTTCGAATAGTTGGTTAGACAGCTAGCAGGGATGAACATGTCAAGTTTTATTTAAATTCATCGCTATTCCACTGCTATATTGGCATGCATCCCATGTATGTCCATGCATGTTGGACATACATGTCTATTGTGTTCGAACTAAAATCTGTGCACTCTCATATTTCATGGATTTTCAAAGCCTTGTTTTGCTGCTTGGCAAAAAAATTTGTTTGGGTCAAAACTTGAAATATACATAGGACACCTAGGGGTTTATCAATCTACAAAATTAGGTCCAAGTCACATGACAAAAACAAGTGAATTTGAAGGAATCTTTCACCTTAAAAAAAATCTAAGAAAGTTCATACATGATTGATGATATGATGGAGACAAGTCATTGTAGACACCTCATTTTGTCACCCTAGAGGCATGTGTAGCGGTAATGAATGGATGCCCTTTGATAGTGTGCAGAGTCTATTTTATAGGTTGGGATGTCTTGTGTAGCTCTCAGTCAATGCTTTGAACTAGAGGTGTCAATTCCATACCCAGCCCGGCAGGCCCAACTAAGCCCGCTCATTTAAAGCTCGTCCCGATTATTAAACGTGTTGGGCTTAAGCCAGCCCAACACGTTTAGGTCCTGGTGTGGGTTTCTAGCCCATCAGGTGCCCGACCTAGCCCGCCCAATTACAGCCCGACCTAGCTGGATCCTGTAACTTGTACACTTCCCCTCTCCTTCCCTCCACATTTCCCTTTTTTTTCCTATTCTTTGTTGGTCTTTGACATTAATTGGTTAGATACACTCAACATGAAAATTATCTCTTACGGTTCTCTGCCCGGTACGGTTCCCTAGTGCTTAAGAGGGAGGTGAACCTCATCCCAAGCAAGGGGTAAGGTGGTCATTTCTGCCCCCTATGAGAGGAATTGTAGGAACCATACCGGATAGAGAACCGTAAGAGATAAAGATCCCACTTAACGTAGGTGAGATGAGTCTAATCATCTCTACTTGGGTATTGATTGTCAATGGGCCACAATAACAGAATGGGCCAGAGAGTGAAAGAGAACAAGTATGTAATAATGAAACTTGAATTTTAAAATTCACCTTTGTCACCAGTCTAGCCACCATCTCTTTAGGTTTAGCTGGTGGTAATGGCTCATTATCGAATACTCAGTAAAACAACGTTCTCCCGTTCTTTTAGACATGCTAAATTCTATATATTTTTATACAGTTTTAAGAGATAGAGTCATCCACCAATAAAAATGCTGCTATGTTTTTTTTTTGGAATTGGGAGCTTTACATATATAGTTGATAGAAAAAGGGGGGGGGGGGGATCGAACCGGGGAGGGGATAAGATACCAGCCAAGAGACATGAACTCAAGACCTCTTGGTGAGCATGGGCATGAAGCGCACCACGGCTCACCAACTGAGCTAAGCAGTTGTTGGTAAATGCTGCTATGTTAGTGATGCTTCACAAATAGTCTTGTGTCATTGTGTGTATATATTGCAACAAGAAACTTATAGTTGTTAGGAAAGAAGGGTGGGATTGGAGTTGTAGACGCTTCTATGGTGCAATCAGACAATGTAAATTAGTTTTCTTCTGATTTTTCAATAAATTTTTTAGGGTTGCACCGTTTAAAGTCTGTTTAGATTTAAACAGGCCCCTAGTCCGATTAAGGCCCAAGTCTAGTACTCAATTATAGCTCGGAGCTCGACCAAGCCCAACCCAATTATCTAAACGGCATATCATGGTGCAGGCTTCAAGCTTGGTTAAGCCCGGTTAGGTCCAACCGAGACCCACTGAGCCTGACCGATTGACACCCCTACTTTGACCTATCTCAAAATGATTGAGTGAGGCAGCCTTGTAAAATGACCATAATGCCTCTAGAAAAGTTAACACGGTCAACAGTAGGTCAAAAACTTTGAAATTACTTTAAACTTCATAATTATATTTTTTTTTTCATCATTAAAATCCTTGTATTTGAAAATGGTTTGAAACTAGCTTCAATTTTTCATAATTTTATAAAAGATTTCATTTTAGCCTTGTGGGATCCACTTTTAAATTAGAATTTCCAACATTTTTCAGCTAAAATGGTTTCTTAACTTCATTCCATTAAAAAATACTCAAGATAATTTTTTTTAACGGATTAAGAATCATGAAAATGAGAATATATGATTATTTTAAAGTTGAAGTACCTAGTTTTCTCAAACCATGGCCATAACAATACTGTCACTTTTCATTGATTTTTGATCCATTTATTTGTGTGAAAATTATGGTCATAGTATATAATTTTCATGTTTTTCTACGTCTAACTTTCTAACATAAAAAGAATGGAGTCTCAATGATGTTGCGAGAGTCATTCTAGCTAAGTGGACTCTTAAATGTGTCCTTTTTGGCTAATTTAAAGCCCTGGCCAGAAAAAAATCCTCTCTAATTCTCTAAAAGTGCAGTGTGATGTAGTTTGGGGCTAAAAGTTTGGAATGTGGAAGATGTTCAATCGAACGGTGTCGAGCTCAAGAAGAAAGAAAAATAAAAACTGGGTCAATCGAGCTTGACACCATTAGATTGAACATCTTCCACGTGTCGAGCTCTCAGCCTGAACTGCACCGCACTGCACTTTTAGGGAATTGAAGAATATTTTAATCTTGCCTTGACCACATCAAAAGAAATGAGATAAGCTTATTTAAGATTTTAAACTCATCTAAATAACTTAAATATATAAAAATTCGTGATTTGGTCTCTTCTCTCATTTATTTGGGCACATCACACTTATTTTGGGCCATTGATCTTCTTTTGGCCATTTCCGATACAATATTCATTAAATCTGAATAATTTTAATATTAAAATGATGGTGGGAGAGAGATAATTTCTCATCTGTAATTAAAACACTATACCAAATTCTAGGGGATCAAAAAATAACGAGGAAGAGTGTCCCTATTTTAATACTTTTAATTAGTCTTTCTAGACAATTATATTCAATCCATAATTTATTCATATTTTTCCATTAGTTTTAAATATTTATTTCGGAATTTTTTTGAATTCTGGTTTTTCGTTTTTATGTTATATATATAACTTTATGTAAGTTTTTGAGTCTTTTTTTTTTTTTTTAAACCTTAAAGCAATAGTATATTTATTTTTATGTATTTCTAGCATGTTAGACATGTTTATTTTTTGATAAATTTTTTTTTTTCATTTTTTACTTTTTTATATTTTCATTCTTCCATGCATATTTGCATTCTAGGAAAATAGGATATTTTTAATGCAAAAGTTTTTAAATATTTTTATTTTCATGAAGTATTATATGTTGCTTACTATTAAAGATGTTAGAATAGGTTATTTTCCCCTGATTTTTCGTAAATTTATTTTGTATATTGGACTAGATTTTGCATGTAGGGTTATTTAGGTCATTTTTTATTTTTATTTTCATCCAAAATCTGTAATATTTTTTATTATTACATTTTTAATTACTTTATTAATTACTTGTTTTATGCATTCATATATTGAAAATATTTTATTTTTCCTTATTATAAGATCTACGGTTTCTTGTTGTATACAGTGACATTATTGTAATATCATGTATTTATAAATTAGGTTCTTTACTTTGTATTTATTGACAAACAATAGTCTAGGTTACTTTATTATGTTGCATAATTTTTTATTTGATTGTGTTAGATCTTGTAAATTAATCTCTGTTTTGTAGCCAGCTACCTCGAGTATCTGTTTCTAACTCGAGCCTTGCATTTAATTTCTTTATTTTTCTTAGTATTTTATTTTATTGTTTGTCTTTTTATATTATATTTGATTAAATAATAGAAAGATCGGTTTAACCAGGTGGACCAGGATGCTTAACACCTTCTCCAGATTGCAACATGACAGAAACTCCAGACTTGATTGAACCGGTTTCCATTGAAATACTCTTAGAACCATTTGTTTGTTTTATGGGTCTTAGACCTTAATTAATAATTAACTCCCTATTTGTTTACTCTATTCTCAAAGAGGTAATGTTTTTTTTTTGAAAATTTAAGAATCTTTATCTTTGGAAGTGGATTTTCACTATTCTCACACCACCAAATTTGATAGGTGACTTTTAGAAAATATCTAAAATTTATCAAACGATCAATTTGCCAAAATCATTAGGCTCTTAATTGGAAAATGCAACTATACATGGGGATCATAGAAATTTTTTTTTGGTTATTGTGAAGCGGGGGGGAGGCAGTTCGAATGGTTCCTTTCATAAGGGGCAAAAATGACCACCTTATCCCCTGCCCAAACACACTGCCTGGGTGGGGTCCACCTCCCTCTTATTAGAGGTACTAGAGAACTGTACTGGGCAAGGAACCTGAGAGGATAAATTTTTTTTTGTGGGGGGGGAGGGGGGGGGGGAGGAGCAGGTTTCTCGAAAACTAATATTAGAGGTGTCAAAAATGAGACCCGAACGATTGAAACCAGCTGACCAATATGTTTTTTTAAATTTTTTCAGGGAAAAAGATCTCTACTTGGTGGTGTTTCCTATGCCCTCTCTCAGGGTACTATGAGATGATGCGTCTGCCCCTGGGTAGATACCTAGACATGCTCACCTATTGGGCCAGACGCTTGTGTAGAGACCATGTGACCAAGTAGAGATCTCTTGCCCATTTTTTTATATGAAAAACGGATACTAGATTGATAAGGGATCAATAACGGATTGAAATCGATCATACAATAGCTGAGTCTCGATTTGACTTTTATAAAACTGGAGTAATCTGATTGTTTGACGGACCTATCTCTGGTCCATTTCCTGGGCTGGTCCATTTCCCCAAGTTCTTCTAATAGAGGAGGGGCAGAAATGACCACCCTACCCCTGTCCGAACACACTGCCCGGGTAGGGTCCACCCCCCTCTATTAGAGGAACTTGGAGAAATGGAGTGGGCAGGAAATGGAGCAGATAAAAATACTTGTTTGACACCCTTAACTAATATAGGATTGTGGATTAATCATGATTAGAGAGGGGGCTGGGCACGGTCCGGTTTAAACATTCCAACCATTTGCCAAATTCCGACTATTTATAATGGGTGTGTCTCTTTGTAAACAAACATACCTTACAAGCATACTTTGTAACCAAACATTATATCATTTATATGCCCTTAAAAATTAGTTGATTTCAATTTCAATATATGGGTATATGAAGTAATTTCACATTTTTTATGTTGGGTTAAATATTGAGGGAGTGTTCTCTGTGAGGGAGCACATGGGCCACAAGTGCACGACAACCAATAAGAGTGCACACTGGCATCTTGGGGGTAGGGTTTCTACCTTTCATTAGGGGCAAGGCGGTCATTTTGCCCCCACAGTTTTTGGCGTGCCTGCTCCCTCTCCACAGAGAACATTTTCCCTTATATATTTTAAGGGAAAGGGAATGATAACTAGGCGCGTAATGCGATGTGTACCTGGACCAGACACAGTTGCACACAAAATGACCAGTCATTTCTGTCGCGTGTCTAGTCGCAGGTACACGCCATGCTGCATGCCCATATTTTAAAGGGACAATTTCTTATATCTACTAGATAAAAACAGAAATTACAAGATAAGTAGGTTTCAAATTTGTTTTACATCCATTACTTACCCATTTTGAAAAGATTTACTCAATCCCTAAAGTTGGTTAGTATTAATGCCACACAAGAATGAAGTAGCAGTAAACTTCTAAAATTGTCCAAAAAATCTGTTTTAAACCACTATGGAAAAGTAGGAGGAAAGTGACCCAATTTTCTTTACTTGTTTTATTATTATTATTTATTGTTTCTCTCACTATTGGTTTTTTTTTTTTTTTGATCGAGTTTCCTTGTACCCAGGGTAAATGGGATCTCTTCACGGGGCAGGAGAGGGAGGGAATAGGTATCATGAGGGTGTCAAAACCTTAATCGAACCGGTAAAACCGACCCGACTGACCCTATCGAGCCCGATCCAAACTGAACCGAGGCCTTATCGATTCGGCTTCGATATACGGGTTAAAGCATAGTTCGATTTCTGCTCGGTTTGGGCTAAACCGATGGGCCATCAATTGGCTCACCCGATAGGACTGAACCCGAACTGAACCGAACACTAAAAACAATCCACAAACCCTAAAAAATATACCCAATCCCTACCCAAAGCTAGCCTATACCTGGGTTTCAAGCCAAACAAACTGAATTGAAACCGATATCACAAAACGAGCCGAACCCAATTCCAGCCGAATCGAAACCGAAATAGAGCCGAAACCGAAAAGTGCTTATTGGTTCAGTTTCGATTTCCCTGCAACTCACACCGAAACCCAAAAAATTGAACTGAACCCGAACCAAACCGCCTAATCGAGGATGGTATTTTGAAATATACTAAAACCCTAGGAAGGGTTTGTGAATCCTAGGATGGTGGGTGAACCTTTGTTTTTTTTTTTTTTTTTTGTGTTTTTAAAGTACGTTTCTATTTTTGGGAGGGGATAATAGGAGTTTTGATTTTAACTCCTACAATTAAGGTGCACTATCATCCAATTTCACGGTTTTTAAAATACTTAAATAAAATTGGGACAGTTTTGAAAGTTTACTACTATTTTATTCTTATGTGGCATTAGTATTAACCAAGGGAATTGGGTAAATCATTTGTTTTTTATAAGAGAATTGATTAAATATTTTTAAAATGGATAAGTAGTGGATGTAAAACAAATTTGAAACCTACTTACCTTATAAATTCGATTCTTATCTAAATGGATCCCTATTTTGAATCTAGAGGGTAGAATAAGAAACCTAGTCCAACTCCCTAACTCAATATTGTTTGATCGAATAGACTCCCACCCTCCCAGAGTCCTAATGGCTTTCTGAGGGCTTAATCGCTGAAATCTGTTGAGATTCTGATTGAGTCGAATGGTCCCAAATTTCAAGTCCAATTACCAAATTGACCCTATTTTAAAACATTGTATTACTTTGTGGAGAAGGGAAAAATAAGTCGTTACAAAATCTGTTGTAACCAACATGGTTACAAAGAAATTTTATTATTTATAATAGTGTTATTTATAATGAAGAAAAAGGAAACCCTAACTCTCATTGTATTTTGCTGAGTTTCAGTTAGCTATCCTCCCCCAACTCCTTCCGTCGTTTCCTTCTGTGCAACAGAGGCGGCTACCAACATGGGACGAGTTCGCACCAAGACGGTGAAGAAATCCTCTCGTCAGGTAATCGAGAGGTACTACTCTCGAATGACCCTTGATTTCCACACCAACAAGAAGGTCTTGGAAGAAGTAGCCATCATCCCTTCGAAGCGTCTTCGCAACAAGATCGCTGGTTTCTCTACTCATCTCATGAAGCGAATCCAGAGAGGCCCAGTTCGTGGAATCTCTCTGAAGCTCCAGGAAGAAGAACGTGAGCGTAGAATGGATTTTGTACCTGATGAGTCCGCCATTAAGACTGATGCTATTGAGGTCGATAAGGAGACCATAGAGATGCTTGCTGCCCTCGGTATGGCTGACCTTCCTGGCGTCATCAAGCAAGCCGATCCAGCTGGTGCTCCTCAAACCGGTTACGGTAGGGGCGGTGGCTACGCAGGTGGGCCTGCACGGAAATATTGATTCGTAGTTTTTTTACTGGTTCTGTTCAATGGGATTTTTTGTTTTTGATTTTAAGATGGAGAGATAATTTTAGATATGTTAATTCGGTAACGAGGGATGTCATTAAGCCTTGCAGATTATAATTTTGGTAAGTTTCACTACCATTGGAAAATGCTACTATATGTTTTTTAAGGGTTTTATTTTCTCTCTCTGGTTTTTATATGTTTGCCTTGTTCTGATTGTTGTGACAGTAGCTATGTTTCTAGATTTGCATTTTGAAGATGAGTCTGTTTCATAATTTGCATTATGGTTTTAAGGGAGGAAGGAAAATTACTTTTAGCTATTTTTTTTTCTGCTCTGTTCTGTTCTGGTGAGGAGCAATTACGGTTTCAAATTTAGGGTTTGTGGTTCAGCACTGGCTTTCAAATTATTAAGGGTAGATCTGGATTCTCTTGGCAGAGGCACCATCCTGAAGTTGTTAAATGGGTTGATTAGGTATAAAAAGGCTGTCACCATGTCTTAGATTTTGGTTTTCAGGGCACAGTGTTGTGTATGGAGAACTTTTATTTGTTGGTTCTAACATTGAATCAACTGGTATTGGGAGGTGATCACCCAATTTTGGGATTTGGCTTTGACCCTTTAGACATTCTTGTTTCTCCACCATATCATGTTATGTGTCAAGGTCCGTTTTTAAGATTCTCTTGGAGCTGCAGTCATTTGACATTCAGAGTGGGATTAGCCCAGTTTTTTCTTTTGAAGGTTTGAAGATCACCCTATTTCAGAGGGGAGTTGAAGAATCCGTGGGTTCTTGTGTTTGAACCAGTTATTAACTATTTAAAGATATATATTTGCCCAAATTTCTATTGGGATTGATGGTTCAGCAGAGATAATCCTATTTCGGAAAGGGATTTGAGCTCCTTGGGTGGTCTTATATTATGTGGTAGAAGATATATAATATCTCCTTTGGATCAAATAATCTGCCATTTTAGATGAGATGTTTAGAGGGTGAAGGCACTAAGCGTATTTTCTTGGCCTCATCTGCTGGGGACATTAAGCCTTGTTCCTTGAACATATAAGTTTCAAGTTCAGGTACTTCTTGAATGCCAAGTGAGGCATTATAGTTCCCATGCTTGTTCGGATTGTTGATTGAGGCAATCATCACTGTGGTTACTGTGATGTCAATCCCATGAGTGACCTGGACTGTTCAGGCTTCCAGGTCCTCTACTCAAAGTTGATGAACTGTCTTCATATCAAATTATATGATTTGCAAATCTCTGTAAGTTGTGTTTGATTCCAGATCAGAACCATTTGATTCCATAGTATTTTGGTTTCAGTGTATGCCATTGCAACTTGATTAGACCATATAATTCTCATGGAAGAACCAAATGGGAGGTCAGAACCTGATCTTGGTATTAAGATTCACTAGGGTAAGTGCAATACTGGTATATACAATACATTCAAATGGCAAAGTATGGGGAAGAGTCAGGGAAGTCTATTGCTTTAGCCATGAACAAAGGAATTGCAGTGGCGAAAATTTTAGAAGGATCAACAACTGTAATGGCTGGTTTTTTTGTTTTTTTTAAAACTAATAAAACAAACATGCATTAGAACTTTAAGAAGTCAGTTATATGATCAGATATATCCAGCTTACATTTAGTACACAAAGAAGTTGATGAGCAGGTTCAATATAACATCTGCCCATCTTCTTAGTGAAAAACATTGAAAAAACTTCTGAGAGTAGATTTGGTATCCAAAAACACTGAGAACCTCCCATGGCTATTGATTTGAGTCTTCACTAATTCTATCAATACAGCACAAGCAATCCAAATGTTGACATTTAATGATTTGAGCATTTTACAATCCCTGGAGGAATCCTCCTTCCTCGGCTTCTTGTGCACTCCTTGTAAAACCTTAATCTGGCATGATTCAGTGAGAAGAAAATTGCCATCACATACTATAGTAGCACAACCAGGCTTCGGAAGGTCAAGGTAATCGGTTGGACCCCTTTGGATTTAGCAATGCTGGCGAAGTTCCGGTGCAACACAAAGGAACAATAAGAAGCTTAAGTTCAACTATCCATCTAGAGGTATTGGACATCACCATTTAGGGTTTGGGTGTATTGCCTGACAACAAACATTGATTTTTCATTTGACATAAGAAATAACAAGTGATAGAGAAAACCCCAAGAAAGAAAGGCTTATCAGGATCTGACTAGAAGGAGCTACTAGTAATTGAGACAATAAATCAAAAAGGGAAGAGACCTAGAGATATTCTGATCAAAGCCTCAATATATCTGCTGCGCCCAGAAATATGGGTCTGCCATTCAGGGGGGCAAGGTGGTCATTGTGCCTATCCCTATGTGTCTGGGTGTAGCCTGTGCCCCGGCACAGAGAACAGTCTCCTTATTCTTATATAGAGGTCTTGACAAAAGGAAGTAGCTACTAGGTGTGAGTAGAGGAAGTAAAAAATTGTAGCTGCTATTTTAAGTAGTCAGCTCACCCTTCCTAGAAAAGTGATAAATTAGGGGCAGTCCTTGATTCTGAGTGGATTTTTTGTTTTTTGTTTTTTTGATTCCATGAATTTTGGAGCAAAATCATTGCTTGGTAAATTTTTCTAGAATTGATTTCGGATTAGATTCAAAACAGAATCAGTGCTTGGTATGACCCTGGTAGAATCATTTCAATTCCTACGCTAATAATTACGAAATGCCATTCTTCAAGTTTTTAACCTCTCTACTATTTGCAAAAAATGCTATTAACCATTATCCAATTATAATAACATCCTCCCATGGCCACACTAACACATAAGATGTTGAGTTCCAGTCATGCAAGTGTTGCTAAGGTGATAAGAATCATTGTTGTTTCCATTGTGTGCAATTGTCATTTGCACTTACTTATACATGATTATCTCAACTGACTTGGCTATGAACGGTTGAATCAAAAGGATATTAATGGATTCAAACCACCATCCCTTTGGAACATGATTGAGATATTGTCTTGTTCCAAGTGCTCTACCAATTTGAGCTAAAGACCCATAATAGTAGAGTTTGCTTGAGATGTTTCTCTATATTTTGAATATATTTTGGTGATATAAGTGGTGGGAGCCTAGTGCACTGGGTACACCCATAATAGAGTGGAGGATGATGGTAGCTTCTTCGTTCAACCTTGCAAAACCAACACCAACAAAATGTGAACATCAAGGAATCCAATTGACCGATTAAAGGATGAGTTGATGGACTTCTGTTAACTTACATGACTGTTATCCTGTAGCCTAAAAAAAGTCCATCATATAATATACCTTTGAGAAGAGAAATACAAAGCTCAAAGCCTTATATACAATGGCTTCAGAGATCATATGACCAAGTCTGCGATTCAAATGAATGTGCATTAAGTGAGATATGTGGAGTTTTGACATTCTATGAGATTTGCATCTCTAATGTTTATGGAACAACTAGTCCCTACTAATTTATTAGAACAAACTGTTACAACTGCTTCCCCAATGTTTAGAAATAGTTGAGAGCTCAATCGGGATGACAAGTTCCTGTTTTGTATTTCTGATTCACAACATCTTGCATTCCCTTCTGGTTCCTAAATAGATAGAACCACAAGAGCAAAATGCCTTTGCTGTACAATTTGGAGCACTCCAAGATTCCATGTTCAAGCATAAAGTATTAATCAGTTCTTGCTATAGTTAATTCTAAACTAATCAACATAAGTATTGCACATAAAAACTAAATCAAGTTTGATTCCTACAGTCAAGCATCTTAATAACTTCTGTTTGCACAAATGCATTGTTTCATAGGAGTACGTTTACAATCCACACCAAATATCTTTTAAACCCATCAATAGTAGTAGGGTTGTAAGTTTGGCCCTGTCGGCCCGAGCCCGCCCCTATGCCTGAACAAAGCATGGGCTGGATTTTTCAACCCTGAGGGCAGGTTAGGGTTGAAATTTTCAGGCCCGGGGTCAGGGTCGGGCTGGGCCAGAGTTGAGGCCTTGGGCTAAGCCCAGTCCGGCCCGGCCTGTCCCTGTGTTAGGTTATGCTTTACAATTTATTGATTATATTTTGCAATTTTTATTTAGTATCTAATTTTCTATTGGTTTATCATAAAAAAGATTAATTATCTATTAAACAAAAATATTTAAAATATTAAGATTAGATTAAATTTTTTAATCCAAAGAAAAGTCTAATAGTCAATTGAGTATGAAACAAACCAATACCCAATCACATGAGAGTAGCCAATTAGGACCAACCAGGCCCTCGCAAAAATCAGAGTCAATCAGGGCCAACCCAACCCAACTTGTACTGAGATCAAAGAACCATACCTAACTTGTACTGAGATCTTCTTGCTGTAAAGCAGAGTATACCCTCTTAGAACGTTAAGCTTGCATTATCTTCATGAAGCACATACCCAACTGTTGACTCTGTCTTATAATCTGAAGCTTGGGTTTGGACTTCTTATTAGTCTCGTAGTCATGGTTTTTTTTTTTATGAAAAGCAGAAGTATATTAAAAGTTAGAAAGAAAGGAAAGTTTGTACATAATATAAGGAGGGGGTATGGTGGTCCGATTTGTAGTACAAAACCGTGCTAAAGTTCGGAGGGGGTTAGTCATGGTTGGTAGGGATTCTCTTATCCAATTCGGAAGGGGAGGTTTGACATTATTGAAGGCCTTTGGTCTAGTAAGGCTTAACCGACAAATGATTTAAGGTCTGTTATTTTGGTTGTAATTATCTTTTTTTTTTTCCTTCCAATAAAAGTGATATTACCTATATTAAAAAAACACTATGAAAGCCACAAAAAAAACATCTTTGCATGATGTACTAGCCCCAAATGAGGAACATTGTTGGCTTGCTAAGGCAACTCAAGTTGGTACCGACCACCTATAAGAAGGAATTTGGGTGATTGTCTTGACATGGGTATCAAAAATTAACCTAACGGGCAAAGCTCTTTTGGATGCGAATCATCCTTAATAACATCCAGCCTTGGCCATTGTGCAATCCCAACATCCTCAATTGTCTTTTCACTAAATTTAATCAATGTAGTATTTTATGAAAAGAAGCTTAAACAAATTAAAATAAAGAAACTTAGGAAAGAAGGCCTTTGGTCTTTACTGAACAATAAATGACAAAATCTAAATCATCATATTAACACATAAATGGGCCATCCCCAAGAAAAAATCCCAAAAAGAACTAAACAATCAAAGCAATGAAGTCACAAAATATAAAGCTATATAGAAAATCCCAAGAAAACCCATAGAGGAAAGTGTGCCTGCAAATCAATGCCAATTTATAAGATCAGCAAGCCTGAATTAAATTGTACTGATGCTACGCAAGACAATTGTCTCCACAGTTAGACCTGGTCCAAACCCTAATAGCACACCCCAATCAAACCCTTCTCCAGTTGTGGGTTTCCCTTCCTTCATAGACTTATTCCTCATCTCATCCAAAATGAACATCACAGTGGGGCTTGACATATTACCATATTCGCTCAATACTTTTCTTGATGCCTTGAGTTTCTCCTCCTTCAAACCAAGGGTCCCTTCAATCAGGTCCAAAATCGCCGGCCCACCAGGGTGAGACACCCAAAAAATGGAGTTCCAATCACTAATACCAATCTTGTTGAATGCTTCCTCCAAGCATTTTCCGATGTTCCCAGAAATAGTTTTGGCTACATCCTTGGATAAGCTGATTGAAAGACCTATTTGACGTAAATGACCTTCAACCATATCATCCGAGTCTGGGAGAATTTGAGAACCTACTGAGAAGAGTTGGAACAGTGGGCGCTCAATTGATGTGTCGGGGTCTGCACCAACTATTAAAGCTGCAGCGCCATCTGCAAAGATTGCCTGCCCAAGTAAGGTGTGGAAGTCGGTCTCGGTAGGTCCCTTAAAACCACTAACTGAGTTTAACTCTGAGCAAACAACGAGGACACGAGCACCTTTATTGTTCTCAGCGAGGTCTTTGGCAACACGGAGGACACTGCCACCACCATAGCAGCCTAGATGATACATCATCACACGTTTGACGGTGGGTGAAAGGCCAAGGAGCTTGATGAGTTGGAAGTCGGCACCAGGAGCATCAACACCAGAAATGGTAGTAAATACAATGTGGGTGATCTTAGATTTGGGCTGCCCCCACTCATTGATGCCTTTAAAGCTGCTTCTTTAGCCAACTTGGGAACCTCAACAACCATAATATCTTGGCGTGCATCAAGTGTTGGAGCCATGGAGTTGTAGAAGTCGGGGTTCTCCTCGATCATTTCCTCAGTTATGTAGAGATGACGTTTTATAATTGTTGATCTGTCACAGATTCGCTTGAACTTCTCCTTCAATCCAGTCATATGCTCACTCTTTGTAGATCTGAAGTAGAAATCGGGAAATCAGGCTGATACACACAGTTGGATGGATTTTTGTGCCGATGGCCAGCACTTGTGGCTGGACCTTGCGTGTATTGCGCTTCATAGATTTCTCCAACTGATCCCATTTCTTGTGTGGATTGATCGATCTAAAGGGTATGAAAATCCGAAATAGAGGAATGAATGCAGATGGAAGGAAAGGCTATGTATTGGCACTAGCAAGTGATGATTGTTGGATGAAATAGTAAGACAGATGCATGAGGTTTTATAGAAGTCGGAAGATTGAATGGATCCTTTGGCTGAAGTGCGCAACCTTGTTTTGAATTTTATTATAATCACTTAGACTTGGAAACAAGTTGCCTTTTTTTTAACTTTTTTTTTTTTTTCTTTCAGGAAACTAAGTCAAAGATGATCCATTGAATTGAGCAAAGCAGCGATTGTGGACCACTTGAATTCACCTTTGTTTGAATGAGACTCTCCATCATACTGACTTATATGGATTCTTGACTTCTTGTTGTAGTTGGGGTTGGAAGGAAACGGGTGGTTTCTTTATTGGTCATGCGAGACTCGTAGTTGAGACAAAAAAAAAATAAAAAAAAAAAAAATTAAATGCCATGTGTGACAATAGGAGGATCAAAATATTTTGTGTAAAAAAAAAAAATAAAGGCCAAAGATTCAGCTACATGATCGTGTATATTTCAAATAAGCTTAGATTATCATGCATAAATGATCAAATTATTTTATGTTATTTATTATTAATTTTTTTTTTTTTGAAAAAAGAATATGCTTGTCACCATTGATCATTTAGTCATAAGTATTGATCTACCTTCACCATCCTTAGTTCCAACGATCAATTCATCCATTTCCATGTTTAGAGGCTCGCCCATAATGGCTGGTGTAGGTACAAGGTGTATCGATCGGGTCTTCTTGCGTGTGCCTTTGAACTTACCGAAGGTTGATATCCCTTTTTAGCGACTCCAAATATGTTGGGTGAGATGGTTACATGAAGTCTATGTCTGTTGGGATGTACAAATTAAAATAGGGAAATAAATTATGTTTTACAATCATAAGTTATAATGTTGAAAGGATTTACCAAATCCCCGTAAGAGTAAAAGCTAAAGAAATAATCTAAAATACCCTTTATGTCTTTTTTTTTCTTTTTATTATTTCTTTATTCCCATTTTAACATTTTACGGCCATTTTTATATGTTTTTTTTATCACCTCCCTCCATCACCAGGGGATGAGATTGTAGCGGCGACTATCACCACACTCCCTACTCCCGCCTTTTAAGTTTTTATTCCCCACCCCTGCTACCACCATCCCTCTTCTTCCCTGCTCCCTCTTGTTAGTTCTACGAATTTCCCTCCAGCCGCCCCCTTCACCCCATCCCCTGCAACCAATTTTCTGTGGAATATTTTCTTCAGATATTTCTTCCTTCCTTGCAAAATCAACATTTATTATGTGACCTTCAAACCTTGCAATTGGTTGCTTTATCATAATGGTTGAAGAGGGCAACACAAAACATTTTTCCTTTGGCTCCAACAGCTAAAAGCAGTGCTGCTTCTCAGGTGAAAATAGGTGGTTGCACATACCTCATAACATCATAAATGACAAATGATGGCAAATGCCTCTGTTCATATCCCAACTTATACCCACCTTTCACCTTTTCTGTCCCAATGGAGTTTATATATGGGTAAATTGGCTTCTCCCCACCTTTCACTTTGTTCTATCACAGAATTTATCCTATGAAATAATAGTTTATGATTTGTATATTATCGTAGGTAAATTGGCTTCTCCTACCAGCAGATCGAGGAGATATCAAGCTCCTGAAATATTTATGAGAAAATTGATTGCGGGAGGTTGGGGTGAAGGGCAGGAAGAATGAGTTTGTGGAGCTAACGGGAGGAGCAAGAGAGGAGGGCTGGAGCGGAGTGCGGTGACAGCCGCGCTGAACCTCATCTTCTAACGAAGAAGAGAAGAACAAGGAGGAGAGAGGTAAAATAAAGATATAAAAAATAAGCGAAAAGAGAAAGACATCAAGGGTATTTTAGGCTATTCGTTTAGCTTTTATTACTCTTATGGGGATTTGGTAAATCTTTTCATCTTAGTAACTTATGATTGTAAAACATAATTTATTTCTACCAAGTTTGTAAATCTGTTTCTAATCAAGTAGATCTAGACAATTTTCCCTTTAAAATAAAAGTAAGGGAGTCGCTGCCTAGGTTGTTAAGGGCCTAGAACTTTGAAAGGGTAGCCCAAATCTTGGTTAAAGGATAGGGCTATGATTGATTCCATGTGATCTGGCTAGAGAATGAGTAAGAGGCCGATCATGTTACGGAGACGGGACGGTTTACGCACCCACTCACCCCGGATGAGCCGGTCTTTCTTTTAGATGCTGGGTTCAAGATTCTCTCAAAGATAAAGTATCCCATAACAACATGCAAGGTTAATCTACGATCAAAATATCATGCATCACAAGGAATCAAATATGCACACACTAATATTTACACTGCAACATGTTACTATAACGACCTAAATTAATAGGGGGTCAAAGTAATTGCATAAAGTCATATTTAAATACCACCATTGATTAAAACATGGCTAAAAGTCATATTTAAACACCACCATTGATCAAAACATGGCTAAATACATCAACAACATGTATGCAAAATATTACAAATATCTAAAATGCAAACAAAAATAAAATGAGTTAAATTACTAAAATGCCGCTAAAGGGTAGAAATTTTAAAAAGACATATAAAGTCATATTTAAACATCACTAGTGATTAAAACATGACTAAATACATTAACATCATGCATGAGAGATATTATAATTATCTAAAATGCAAACAAGCATAAAATGATAAAAATTACCAACATGCACCTAGAGGACAGAAAAACAGAAAATACGAATAAGGTCATATTTAAACATCACCATTGGTTAAAACATGACTAAATACACTAAGAAAAATGCATATGAGATATTAAAAATATCTAAAATGCAAAAATGGTAAAATTACCATAATGCCTTGGAGGGCAGAAATGTAGAAAATGCATGAAAATGTTGTCTTATGCTGAAAAACATGTTTATTAATGTTAAAACATGTAAACAAGTGTTAGGAGTCCGTCCGGAGTCCTAAAAAAAATTTGGATGCAAAATGACCAAAATGCCCCGAAGCCAAAATGGTAAAAAGTGTCAAAAGAGACACTCAACGGTGTTGCAGGAATCAAAAGTGATGTTAATAAACTTAAAATGACAAGACATACCAAATAGTATTACTGAAATGATGGTTCAGGTCCACACTTGGTAAATTACCGAAATGCCCCTAGAGGGCAAAAATGATATTTTATGTGCAGTTATGATGCATGATGTATATATATATGCATTGAAACATTATAAAACACCTTAAAAAATATTAATATGTACATTAAAGCAAGATACTTTGATGGCCTGCATTTTGCCAAATTCAAAATGAAGTGAGGAGGTGAAAATACCTGAGGATGACCTCCAACAAGAGTCAAAAGGGAAGAACATTCGCGTATAGGTGGAGCTTAAGCTCTATCAGAAGAGCTTGTCAACGAAATTCAGGCAGAACCACGAGTTATCAAACGAACTTTTTTTTTTTTGGTGAATAAGAAATTCATTACCAAAAGGAGAAAGAAACAAAGGCCTGAGAATCGGGGATGAGAAAAAAAAAAAAAAAAAATACAACCAGCTAGACAACCCCAAACCTCAAGAGGAAGGGAAACACAGAACAATAGATAGAACTACAATCAAATCAAGCTAAAGAGAAACCACCTAAAGAGTAACTAAAGGACAAAATGCTCCCAAGCAATGAATCATGAGATTTTAAAGTTGACCTTCTTCCCATTTGGATTATAGGGAGGAATAGGAAGAACCACCCATCTCCTTCTAAAACCACTGCCATCCGCTCTAGGATCTCCCCGAGTATTGGTGACTAAGTTAGAATTTAGGTCCCCCATAGGAGAGTCGTTGCCCAGAACTACACCCTCAGAAGCTACATCACAATCATTGTGAGCATTTTGATTGTGAGCATTGCTCTGGCCCAAACTGACAACAACCCTATCATCGACAAATGATGAAACAGAACCTGAAATCATCAAATTATTTTTGTGAGAGAGGTCAGGAGCTCCAGGATCCCATCTCAGAGGAGGTGGCTTAGGCACCCTTGAGCTTCTTCTGCAAACACCCGACCCATTATTTTTTCCGTTCATTGACCTCTTCTTCGACTTCTTTCTCAACTTCTTCGACTTCTTCTTAGACATTGATCCCAATGAGGAGGGGGGGGAGAGGATGAGACAGATAGATTACCATCATCCGCAAACACCTCTTCCACCGCAGAAGTACCTAACTCCACCATCAAGTTAACTTCCCCCACATGGGCATAACAAGAATCGGATATGGGAGGAGGTGGGTCTTCTTGAATCTCACCTTCTTCAATCATAGACCCAACCTCCATAGTGGGCTCCACCCTTAAGTCAACGACTAATTGCATCTTTTCAGCTTCATGCACAAGAGAAGTCCTTGAAAGCCCAGGCCTAGTAGGATTTGAGGGGTCCAGCATGGATGAGATTAGAGGACCATTAGAACCGTCCTCCACACCCAACTCAGTGTAAGTACTTAGGATTTCAAAATGATTTTTGTTTGGGGTCAAACTGCAAGCGACAGTTGTGTTAGAACAAAGTTGCAGAGTGGATGAAAGCTTAGAGTGTGCTAAGTTTAGGCCTGCATGCACTGTAGTAGAGGGAGCCTCAAGAAAAGGGCCTGAAGCAGTGGTGGCAAGGACCTCGGGCATTGAAGAGGGGAGGTCAACAGAGGAGACACCCTCCATGGTCGGACCTTGCATCCCTTCCGGCTGGGGCTGAGATCCAAAACCTTGGGTTCTAACTCGATTACCAATAGGCTGGATTTAGTTATGACCCGATCTTCTACCATTCCGGTAGCCTGAGCGACAAGTCATTCGACCTACAATGACGTCCTTGCCACAATGAACTGCTGAGTGCCCAAAGGAGCAGCATGTCTCACATCTTGGAGGCAACCATTCAAAGTAAACTTCTTGTTCAAAGTTGGTACCTCCCTCAGGGCAAACGGTAATGGACTGCGGGAGCTCCGTCGTGGCTTTTATCTCGACACAAATCTGGGCGTATGAGAGACGATCTTTTGAGAGGGTGATGTTATTAGAATACAAAGGTACACCAAGAGCATAGTGCCTATCAAGCTGAGACCAGTAGAGGTCCAGAGGTGGAATGGAAGCGCAGGAAGGCGTATCCAAATAGGGATGTATTTTACTTCTATCTCCTTTAGAGGCAAATCGGGTTTCCACGGTCTAACAATCAGAGGTCTCCTTGCCAAACTCCAAGGTCCTTCTTCCAAGACTTTGATCTTATCTTCATCGTGGCTGAATTGGAATATAAGGTAGCCATTATCTAATGCATTGATGATGACGTACCCAAACAAGCGCCACAGCTTCAGAAGGGTGGATTTGAGGAATTCAAAGGATGGCTTGTGACCTACAAAGAATCCCACCACTGCCTTGCTCCATAGATGGAGATCCTTGTTCACAACACTCGCAGGGCAGTGCACGATAGGCTTACCTTTCACCATGGCTGGCGGAGAGAAGTGGAGAGGAAGTCCTTCAAGAGTTTGGGCAGCAGACCCAAACAGTGACATCCAAGAACTTGGGCCTCTTACAACGGTGGTCGAGCACGTCGCTCCTGCTGGCGGAGCTCTCACAGACTCACCAAATCCTGGAGTACCAATCCTTACCTGAGCTTCTCCTCGAACCTATCCGGGGAGGCTGGGAGGCTCGACCATAGAACCAAAACCAGGTTACTGACCAAGCATCGAGTGAGAGAGAGAGAGAGAGAGAGAGAGAGAGAGAGAGAGAGAGAGAGAGAGAGAGAGAGAGAAACCTTAAAGAATCGTAAAATATTAATGTGGTGGTGACCGGCAAAGAACCAGTTTGGAAGGGAAAAGCGGAGACTGAATCGTTCAAACGAACTTTTGTTGACGACATTCGGGCAAAATCCCTACTTATTGAGAGAACTTTATAGAAATTTCGATAGAGCTTCGGCTTATCAGGTGCACTTTTTTTTTTATGGAAATCGGACAGAACCCTGGTGCAAGTGTTGACTCCTTAGTCTTGTTTTGGGTGTCGATTCGCGTCCGAACATCGATTTTTTCTGTATAATATACCGTTGGAATTGAATTTTCGATCACTATCCAATGGTGCAAGTGTTAAGTTTTTGTCAAAAATATTTTAAAATTCAGAATAAAGACTAACCATAATTTGTTGCTGGGAGAATTTCTGACCCTTGACTAGTATCAAGTATTTTGCACTTAAAAAAAATTTGTTCAATCCTTATTGGGATCATGGTGGGGTAAGTTAGATGGTCAAGTTCTTCTTGAGAGAGATACTACGTCAAACCACGTCCTATTGTCATCATTGCCAAGAGGGATACAAAATTCAGGATCCACAGAATGCCCCTCTTTGGCTGAGGCCTGTGCGTCAGCTAATGGGCACAGATAAAAGAGCGTCTGATTTATTCTCACCCAGAGCATGTGCTGTTGGCTTTCTGCTTAGGGGTGACGGAGGTGCGATGCGATATTACGAATGATAAAACCAAACTCTGTAAAAATCGATCGGTCAAATCTTGGCCCATTAAAGGGCCGAAAAAGGAGAATTGGAGTCACATGTAAGTACACCACATAAAAAATGGACATACACATTGTGATTTTTATTCGAAACCCCTTTGGTTTAAGGCCCTAACCGAGATTTTAAAGAGCAAAACATGATTTTTTTTTCTTCGAAACTCCTTTGGTTCAAGGTCCACAAGGCTACCCAGGATTTCAAGAAAATGATTTTCTCCCTTTCTTCAAGAGTTCTTTTGTTCAAGGTCCATAGGGCTACCCCAGGATTTTAAGAAAATGCTTTTCTCCTTTCTTCAAGAGTTATTTTGTTCAAGGTCCCGAGGGCTACCTTGGAATTCTCAAAAATGACAAAGACTCCCTTATCCCTATCCACGAGACTACTGCCTTAGTGTCCCTGACCAAGGTTCTGAGAGAATTCTGCTTGTGAAACCACTCCCTTAGTCTAAGTTAGCACAATTTTATTACTCTAATAAAATGATATATTATAGATTCTATGGATAATAGTGGTACCAACGTTTAAATGCCATACATATCAACTAGGTCCAACTATTTTTTTTTTTTGGGATACTCAATTTGGTCCAAGTCATTTGAGTTTGATAAGGTCTCTTATTTTTGTTGTAATTATCTTTTTTTTTCCTAATAAAATTGATATTACGTATAAAAAAATTCATCAAATAGTCACAAAAAGCAAATAACAAGGTTGAAAACACCTCTCCATGATGTACTGGCACCAAATGGGGAACATTGGATTGTTAAGGCACCTTATGTTGGTATTCATCCACCCCATATGAAGGAATTTGTTGGTTGTCTTGACATATGCATAAAAAAATTAGGCCAACGAGCATAGTTCTTTTGGATGCAAGCTATCCTTAATAACATCTTGCAGTCCCAATATCCTCATTTGTTCTTTCAACAAATTTAAGGTAGTATTTTATTAAAATAAGCTTAAACAAGCTAAAATAAAGAAACTTAGGAAAGGGGCCCTTACTGAACAATAAATGATATAAACTAAATCACTATATTAACATATAAATGGGCCTTCCCTATGGAAAAAACTGAAAGAGCACAAAACAATTAAAGCAATGAAATTGGTAAGATCAACAAGCCTGGATTAAATTGTACCAATGCTACGTAGGACGATTGTCTCCACAGTTAGACCTGGTCCAAACCCTAATAGAACACCCCAATCAAACCCTTCTCCAGTTGTGGTTTTCCCTTCCTTCATAGACTTATTCCTCATCTCATCCAAAATGAACATCGCAGTAGGGCTTGACATATTACCATATTCGCTCAGCACTTTTCTTGATGCCTTTAGTTTCTCCTCTTTCAAACCAAGGGTCCCTTCAATCAAGTCCAAAATCGCCGGCCCACCAGGGTGAGACACCCAAAAAATTGGAGTTCCAATCACTAATACCAATCTTGCTGAATGCTTCCTCCAAGCATTTTCCGATGTTCCCAGAAGTAGTTTTGGCTACATCCTTGGATAAGCTGATTGAGAGACCTGTTTGACGTAAATGGCCTTGAACCATATCATCTGAGTTTGGCAGAATTCGAGTACCCGCTGAGATGAGTTGGAACAGTGGGCGCTCAACTGATGTGTCAGGGTCTGCACCAACTATTAAAGCTGCAGCGCCATCTGCGATGATAGCCTGCCCAAGTAGGGTGTGGAAGTTGGTCTCGGTAGGTCCCTTGAAGCCACTAACTGAGTTCAATTAAGAGCAAACAACGAGCACATGAGCACCTTTGTTGTTCTCAGCAAGATCTTTGGCAACACGGAGGACACTGCCACCACCGTAGCAGCCTAGATGATACATCATCACACTTTTGACGGTGGGTGAAAGGCCAAGGAGCTTGATAAGTTGGAAGTCGGCACCAGGAGCATCAACACCAGAAATGGTAGTGAATACAACGCGGGTGATCTTTGATTTGGGCTGCCCCCACTCATTGATGGCTTTTAAAGCCGCTTCTTTAGCCAACTTGGGAACCTCAACAACCATAATATCTTGGCGTGCATCAAGTGTTGGAGCCATGGGGTTGTAGAAGTCGGGGTTCTCCTCGATCATTTCCTCAGTCAGGTAGAGATGAGGTTTTATAATTGTAGATCTGTCACAGATTCGCTTGAACTTCTCCTTCAATCCAGTCATATGCTCACTCTTTGTGGATCTGAAGTAAAAATCTGGGAAATCAGGCTGATAAACACAGTTGGATGGATTTGCTGTGCCGATGGCCAGCACTGTGGCTGGACCCTGAGTGCACTGCGCTTCATAGATTTCTCCAACTGATCCCATTGCTTGTGTGGATGGATCGATCGATCTAAAGGGTCGGAAAATCTGAAATAGAGAAATGAATTAAGATGGAAGGAAAGGGTATGTATTGAAACTAGCAAGCAATGATGAAATAGACTTGGTGGAAGTTGCCTTTTTTGAAACCCATTTATTTTGAATGGTCGTGGTTCCAAAGAAAATCTGTGATTTCTTTTGTCGTCATTTGAGACTTCTGCAAAATAAAAAAAAAAAAAAAAAAAAAAATAAAATAAATTAGAAAGAATGGCATATGAGACAACTGTGAGAGAACGGCATTTAATATATATGTTTCACTTGATACTTGATAGCAATGTTTTGAGCTGGGCTGACCGTGAACGTACGAGAACTGGTTCACAGCCGTTCAGATGGAATCCATTATGCATCTAATGTTTTGTATTCATCGAGTTACGATTTTGTTTAAAAAAAAAAGGTGAAACAATAAGGGAATTTCTTTTGAAAGCTGACAAATAGTGGAGGGGCATTTATGATATATCGCCACCTCATTTGAACAGTGATATGTGAGGGAGTTTTCAATTTCACTTTTGAGTTGGTGTTTTACCAAATTTTTTTCCTTTAGTTTATTATGATCTATTTTTTTTTTTTTGTTTGTTAATGTAATGGGAGACTATTCTTCGTTGGGGAATATGCGGCCTCCACCCAAATACTGAGGGGGTGAAATGACCACCCACCCCTGTGTTAGGGACGCATGCAAAAATGACCACCGTACCTTTGGTCATTTCTGGGGTTACAGGGTATGCAACAATCATTTTGTAAACCCATGTGTCAGGCACAGGGGTGGCGTGCACTGTACGACCTAGTGCCGTTCTCTTTCCCTCTAAATTATCTAATCTTTGTAAGTACCTTAATAATTTCAACTTTTGTAAATTTTTTTTTTTATTAATTTAAATTTATTTCCCTTTCTTTTATTACAGAGGTTCCTCATTCTGCAACTGGTGGGTGAAAGTATCTATTCCACATATACATCTTCACTAAACTTCTTAGCTTAGTAGACTTCCTAACTCTTTAACTTTTACTTGCATGTTTCTCACTGCTGTAGGTGCCAAAGCTAAAAGGATGCATCAAACCAACTCACGGTTGATCTCACTGCTCTAATCACCAAACATTTTATTAATTAATGTGAGAGATAGAGAGTTTGAATTGGGATGAATCTCACCTTACCCACTTTGTTGGGTAGTGATGGTATTTATAAACTTGAATTCAAAGTGCTGTTACACTAGTATCTGTTACAATGGGATAAACCCAATTAGTTACAACAGCCA
This sequence comes from Telopea speciosissima, assembly GCF_018873765.1. NCBI lineage: Eukaryota > Viridiplantae > Streptophyta > Magnoliopsida > Proteales > Proteaceae > Telopea > Telopea speciosissima. The sequence continues at coordinate 53,652,889 of NC_057923.1, forward strand.
ATATTAGATAAGTGTTGACTAATTCAAATAAAATTGAATATTTGAAATGCCAACGGATCCTTATCCTTAACATCCCCCCTCAAGTGGAAATTGGTCTTTGAATGATCTTCAACTTGTTCCAGATCATTTCAAAGCGAGAACGTGATAAGGATTTGGTGAAAATATCCGCTAGCTGATCGCAAGTGGAGATAAATTTGACTTCAAGCAGGCCTTGTGCAACCAAGTGACGAACAAAGTGAAAATCCACCTCTATGTGTTTGGTGCGTGCATGAAACAATGGATTCACTGTGAGATATGTAGCTCCTAAGTTATCACACCATACTACCGGAGGCTTTGCTTGTGGCACACGAAGTTCTTGTAAGAGGGATTTAATCTAGACCAGCTCTGCTGTCGCATTAGCAAGCGCTCTATATTCAGATTCTGTTGAAGATCGAGCGATTGTATTTTATTTACAAACAGACCACGATATTAGGTTGTTGCCAAGAAATATTGCAAACCCACCTATAGACCGTCTATCATCAGGGCATCCAACCCAATCAGCATCGCTAAAGGCATTGAGGGTAGGAGATGTAGAGCTGGTGAGAAGAAGGCCATATGAAATGGTTTCTTTAAGATATCGTAGTATGCGTTTAACTGCTTGCCAATGTTCATCAGTTGGGGTTTGAAGATATTGGCATACTTTGTTAACAGAATATGATATGTCTGACCTTGTTAATGTGGCGTACTGGAGGGCTCCCACTGTACTACTATATGTTGTGGCGTCAACCAATGGCTTCCCTTGAGCTTGTGATAACTTGGTATTGATAGCCATAGGTGTATGTACTGGTTTGACACCATCCATGCCAGTCTTTTTGAGAAGATCTGTAATATATTTTTGTTGAGGGAGGACAATACCTTTAGAACATTGAAGCACCTCCACGCCAAAGAAATAATGCAACTTCCCCAAATCACGAATGGCAAACTCCTGCTATAGAGAAGTAATGGTATGATGAAGTAGTGTGGGATTAGAGCCGGTGATGACTATGTCATCTACGTACACCAACATATAAACACAATGAGAGGCCTGCTTAAGAATAAATAATGAGGTGTCGGTTTTGGATCCTTCAAACCCCAAAGTAAGTAGAAAGGCACTCAATCTTTGAAACCAAGCTCTTGGCGCTTGCTTTAAACCATACAACGCCTTATGTAACCGGCATAGATACTGTGGTTTAGTGGGATTAATAAATCCTTGAGGCTGTTTCATATAAACTTCCTCCTTGAGTGTTCCATATAAGAATGCATTATTTACATCCAATTGGCGCATCTCCCAGTTGTTTGCTGTCGCCAAGGATTACACAATCCGAACTGTAGTAGGCTTTACCACAGGACTAAATGTCTTTGTGTAATCGATACTTTCCTGCTGGTTGTAGCCTTTGGCCACTAATCGGGCCTTGTAGCGCTCAACCATACCATCTGCTTTTCTTTTTATTCGAAACACCCACTTAGATCCAATTACATTTTGATGGGATTGTGGTGGAACTAAACTCCAAGTTCCATTTTTTAACACTGCATTGAACTCTGTTTCCATAGCTGTCCGCCACTTATCCTGTTTGTTAGCCTCTGTGAAACAAGTAGGTTCAACCTCAATGGGCCCTTCTGTTAAGTGGGCAGATGGCAAAGGATAACGTGTTGATGGCCTTGGATTGGATCTTAGTTGCATCGGGTGAGTCCTTGTGAGAGGCCTTGCAAGTAAATGATTTTGGGCTTGTGAAGATATTGAATCAGGAGGCAAGGAAGGTTGTAGATTTGCAATAACCCCTACAACATTATTCATAGCATCTAATCCTTGTTCGTTAGTAGATGGGGTAAGGATCACATCAGCATTGGCAATGAGTGGTGAATAATTTAAGTAGGGGAGATTGGAGGTGGTGAAGGTGTAGTATGTGAAGTCATATCAGATGAAGTGCCTGTTGTTTCTTGGACCTGTAACGGACATGTATCAAAGGTGGATATTGATAACCATGGCTGAGGTGGGATTGAATGTGGTTGTGTGCTTTGAATATGAGTGGCCAAAGGAAAGTGATCCTTAATAAACTGAGCATGGCGAGCAATGTACATGCGGTTTGTTTTTAGGTCCAAACATCTGTAGCCATGAAGCAGAGGACTGTATCCCATAAAAACACACAGAGTAGAGCGGAGAGAAAACTGATGAGAATTATAGGGGCGCAAGAGAGGGTAGACAGCACAACCAAAAACTTTGAAGAAAGAGTAGTTGGGTGTGAGATTATATAAGACTTGAATAGGAGATCTATTTTTCTGAAGAACAGTGGGTAAACGATTTATGAGATAAATCGCAGTTTCAAAAGCAAACGACCAATATTTTAGTGGGATTGAATTGGGATGAATCTCACCTTACCCACTTTGTTGGGTAGCGATGGTATTTAAAAACTTGAATTCAAAGTGCTGTTACACTCGTATCTGTTACAATGGGATAAACCCAATTAGTTACAACAGCTAGTATTAGATAAGTGTTGACTAATTCCAATAAAATTGAATATTTGAAATGCCAACGGATCCTTATCCTGAACAATTAATTCTTCATAGGGGAGGTGCAATTCATTTACAGCAATTTGCAATTTGTGAATATTTACTTAGTTATGCATCAATTCATAGTGATGGGGTCTATTTGTAACTTTCTTGACTCTAGTTTTAAATAAAGAAATAGAAAAATGGATACCATGTAAATTTCTCCCATGCTTTCATGCCCCGGTCAGTAAACTCTACTTTCATTTGTCTTATTCCCAAATCTGATCATCTCGTGGGGTTTGGTGGATTTAGGCCTATTTCTTTATGCAATTTACTATATAAGTTTACTTCTAAGATTCTGGCTAATAGAATTCAGATGGTTATTGGTACTCTAGTCTCCCTGAATCAATCGGCTTTTATCAAGGGAAGGTCTATTGTTAATAACATTCTTGTTTGCCATGATGTTGTGAGGGGGGTTGCTCAAAAAAATTCTCCGCCATCAGCCATTCTTAAGATTGAGTTGCATAAGGCCTGTGATTCGTTGGAATGGAGCTTCCTGTTCCAAACGATGAGCCTCATGAGATTCCCTACAAAGTTTATATCATGGGTGAAGCGATGTGTAATGACCCCCATGTTCTCGGTATTAGTGAATGGAAGCCCCGTAAGAAATTTTGCTAGTGGTAGGGGAATTAGATAAGGAGATCCTTTGTCTCCCTACCTATTCACCCTTGCTATGGAAGGCTTGTCTATGATGTTGAAACAGATTGTTGAGGACAGAAGGATTCACCTTATTCTAAGGTGTAAAGCGATGACGCTTTCTCATTTGGTTTTTACCGATGACCTGATGGTGTTTGTGAAGGCGGATTATGGTTCAGTGTCAATAGTGATGGAAACCATTAACTCATTTTCTTTAGCTTCGGGCCCTAAAGTGAATAACTCGAAGTCCTCAATAATCATTTGAGGGGTTAATCCTTAGATTCGGGAGCAGTTGGTGGTGTTGATTGGTTTTACTGGAACTCAACATCTAATAAAGTATCTTGGAGTCCTTCTGATCTCAGGAAAGCTAAAAGCTATAGATTGTGCCCCTTTGTTTGATTTGGCCTGGTCAGGAAGAGATTGGAACGATGGAAATTTAGATTTTTATCTTTTGCTGGTCGTCTTCAGCTAATCTTATCTGTTCTGCAGGGACATTACATTTATTGTTCTGGTCTGTTTGGTTTGTATGCACATGTTATCAAGAAGCTGGAATCCATGTTCTCTAATTTCTTATGGTTTGGCCGTTCAATGGAAAGAAGAATTCACTTCTTGGACAGACATTTGTAAACCTAGAGGAAAAGGGGGGCTAGGAGTAAGACGCATTAAAGATATGAATGTAGCTGGGATCCTAAAGCAAGTGTGGTGGATGGTTTCCAAGAAGGATTCCTAATGGGTTAAATGGGTCTAACATAAAGACTTGAAAACAGACTCTATTTGGACAGTCCAACTGATCCAAAATTGTTCTTGGGTGTGGAGAAAAGTCATTATCGGGATCGGATCTGCTCGCTTGTTCTACATAGGTTAGGTAATGGAGCTTCTACTTTGCTTTGGCTTGACCCTTGGCATCCAGAAGGGGTCTTGCTTAATAGATTTAGGGATCGTATCCGGTATGATGCAGGATCTGATAAACTGGCCTCTGTGCGATCCATTTTGAGTGATGCAAGATGGAATCATGGCCCAGCTACATCTTCAGATCTTGCCCATGTTTGGGGCCAGTCAGACAGCATATGCTGGCTCAATGGGTCAAGGGAAGATTCTATCATATGGATGGGGTCCTCATCCAACATCTTTTCTACTAGATCAGCTTGGGATATAGTGAGTAGCCACTCTCCTAAGATAGATTGGGCGGTTACCATTTGGTCTAAAAGTTGTATTCCTAGACACTCAACAACCACTTGGCATTGTTTGGTAGATGGTCTACCTACCAAGGACCAACTTCGAAAGAGGAATGTGTTGGTGTCTCCCTATTGTTGCTTCTGTTGGGCAGGGTTGGAAAGTAGAGATCATTTGTTTTTTGACTATCCATTTACTAAACAGATATAGATAAGTATATTGAAGCTTTGTTCTCCTTCTAGAAGGGTGGGGAGTAATGTCAGCTTGGAGGTTAGGTGGATTGCTAAGTATTTTAAGGGAGACTCAATTGGTGTTATTATCATGATTGCTTTCTGTGCTACTATTGGTCATATATGGAAGGAGAGAAACTTTAGTATATTTAGGACCAAGACCAAGACCAAGACCAGCCGAATGATTATTAGTGATATCCGGGCATATGTTGAAGACCGATGTAGGGGGGTTATCCCTAAGGGCAAAAGAACGCCTAGGAACTTGTTTCTAGTTGAAAAGTGGAGGGTCATTTCAGTTTGGGAGAATAGATAAGTTGGGTAGTCTTGGTAATATGTTTTGGTGATTTATTTTTCTGCTGTGTTGTTTATTGCTTCTCTAAGCTTTGAGATCTGTTTTTGAGGCCTAGTTTGGTTTGCCTTTGGCCTTTGTTTGTAGGTATTTGTCTTTTGTTCTCTATTAATAAATTGATACCACCTATCAAAAAAAAAAAAAAACTACAAACCATCCATTTTTTTGTAGAGGGAGTGCCTGAATGACACCACAATAGGTGTATTTAGAACTTGACACCTTTTAATTGTCACTTGTCTTATTAATTCTCAGAAGTTCTTTAAGATAGGAGTAAAAAAGGATTTTCAAAAATAATTTGATAATGACAAATCATTACGTCATTATTAAAAGGTGTCAATTTCTTGCACAATTTTAGAGAATGCATGCGAAGTGATACTATTACCCTCATTAGAAAAAAATTGTGTATCTGACATAAAAATTAAAAAAAAATTTAGGTTACAAATTATTTGACACCTTTCGAGATGTCAATAAGAAGATCCCATTCATAAATAACAAAATTTGAGTGCCAATTATACACACTTTGGAATTCGGCTCCGGTGGGGGGTTTCTATTTTTAATGATATGAATGTGTTTGATATTCCATATTTGGGAGCATTTCATGATATATTTTTAGAATAAAACATATTTGGGAATATTTCACTTTAGTGGTGTTTTACTGACCCCGTGCACAAGCCTTCCATTAATTGTCTGTTCCCGTTATAACGTTTCTAGTTGGAGCACACCGATTTTAATTCTGTGGTACGTAGCTCTTGGAATGACTATGTACCAGGATCTCCTTTTTTTGTTAGCCCGAGTAAAAAAAAAAGAAACGCAAAATCTAATAAAGAAGAAAGGCAACATACTCTTCTTTGTGACATCACCACTAGTACGTCGGTAATGAGTGAGATGAGATGCGTACTCCACTTTTTGGGAGAAGTCAATCCCATGATCTTCAGAAAATGCTTGGGAATCACCATAAAACTCTTTCCCACCTGACCGAAGCCCAAGTAGTGCCCCAATATCCAGTAGAGTTGGACTCATTGCACCAAACATAAATGGAAGGTGTTGGATGATCGAGACCAGAAGCATAAAGCCACTCACAGGAAAGGTTTGTTAGCATTGATTGGGGTCTTGGATCGATTGCTAGCTTCAGCTATACCAAGTCTTCGCCAAGAATCCATCTTGTATTCAACCATTCTGTCGACCCAGGCATTCCAGGCTTGCAAGTATGTAGGCCAAAAACGAGCAAAGAGTCGAGGCAGTTTGTTGGGGAATGTGGGATGCCTGCAGAGAATAGCTTGGTCTCACTAACCAGTAGTGAAGTAACAAACTGTGCATTGGTAGAAGAAAATGCGTGGACCACAGGGAATGCGATGTAGTAAGGTTTTCTTACTGGAAGAAGTCACCAGGCAGGGAACCTCTTTCTTTCTTCAATTGATTAAAGTAAGAAAGAAGTTGACTCTCTCCAAGGAGAGAAGGAGTTGTCGAAGGCATTGGAACAATTGGAATAAGCAGAGGCAGAGTTCATCTCAGCTCTCACCTTTGATGCTGTTAAAGGGTATTGGGAACTTTCAACCATTGAAACAGAAGACGAATACACTGAGAAAAACTCAGAAAGGAAGAAGATAATCTTCTATAATCGTTGGCATCGTTTATTTAAACCAGTGTTTGAGGGTTTCAAAATGATTCAATCCCTAGGAAATCGGGAGCGCCGCCAAAATGAAGGAAGCATTAATGTGTACGTTACCTTTCACCTGCAACTGTCAACTCAAACGTCATACCAGATGTTTCTTTTTTGAAAAAGGAATACATATATAGGAAGGAAGGATTCCAAAGGCCGACTATACCGTCTAATAACACTTAACAAACTGTTTTAGATGGAAACCAAATCAGTGATTCAAAGCTGTGTTGCAACTCCATAAGGACTTTACGAGCATCATCCTTAGAAGTTGCTGGGGGCATTGTTTACACCCTAAAATTACCAATTAACTGCTAACGATAGTCTGACTACCATTTTAGGATCGGTCATCAAGGGAGGTTCTTTAGAGGGAAACATGGACCTGAATGGTTAAAACCATTAAGTACACGCCAACAATGGATTCTCACCCCTGCCCACCTTTTATTTGTTGACGATATTTTTTATATTTATGAATTCTTCTAATAGGTACATTCTGAACCTAAAGTCTTTCTTGGTTAAGTACATGGATTTTTCAGGCCAGAGGGTGAACTTGGAGAAAAGCAGGCTGTTCTTTGGAAATGTCCCTATTCGAAAGCATAATAGGATCTCTAATGACCTTGGCATTCATATTTACTCCTTGCCTACGAGGTACCTAGGTGTGGAAATTTTCAAAGGGCAGGTCAAGCACGAGCATATGCTTCCCTTAATGGATAAAATCAAGGTGCGACTTTCGGGTTGGAAAGGAAAATTATTATTGATGGCTGGGCGAGTGGAGTTGGTTAAATCAGTGATTTCCGGCATTCCAATACATAATTTCTCCATTTATTGGTGGCTTGATTCTTTGGTGAAGACTCTTGAGAGGTGGATGAGGAATTTCATTTGGACAAGGGATGCTGATTCCATGAAAAAAATTAACTGTTAAGTGGGATTCAGTTTGTAAGCCTAAATCTGAAACAGGCTTGGGAATTCGGCAAATGCATGATGTTAATAAAGCTCTTCTTTGCACGCTTGTTTGGCAAGTCAAGCACTGGTAGTCAGGTTTGGCCAAATTTTTTAGAGCTAGATTTTGAAACTCTGATGGCTCTTTAAAATGCAGCTACAAATCCTCTTCAATCTGGCCTGGTATTAAACCCCTTTGGGATTTGGTGTCCAGTAATGAAAGATGGGCTGTGGGCAATGGGTCTCGAATCCTTTTCTGGTTTGATAAATTGTTGGGCCTGTCGTCAATTGCAAAAATGTCCCCTCTCAAGCCAGCATTGTTCAAGGGGTTTGGAAGCAAGGTGGCGGATTTTATTCAAGGGGATCGATGGTGTCCCCCTAGTGTGGAGTCGAACTTCTGGAAAGGAATTTTTTATTCTGTTAGGCAGATCTGCATTCTGCCTACGTCGCTGGAGGACAAATGTTTTTCGTCTCTTAATCCTACAGGTGTTTTTTTTCAGTGAAATCAGCTTGGGAGGAGATTAGATTAATTAATCCTAAGTCGCCTTGGTTTTCGTTGGTTTGGAATAAATGTCTTCTGCCTCGCCACTCAGTTTTCGGTTGGAGGATTCATCATGGCATGCTACCTACTGATGATCTTGTTAATAAGTTTGGCATTCCTATCCCTTCGAGATGCATTTTCTGCTTTCGGGCTGAGATCTTTGCATCACATTTTTTATTAGTGCCCGTTCACTCAATTTATGTGGTTTTCTTCTCGAGCTTTTTCAACATTGGTTAGCAGCCTCAATGTTTTCTTTTGGAGCTGAGTTCTCGGTGGAAAAGCAAGGCGTCAGTGTCTCTGCTCAAAGAAGTGTGGAGTTGTGGCCTAATTCTTATTCCTTTTTGTCTTTGGTGGGAGAGAAATTTAAGATGGTTTGAAGGTCGGTCTTCCCGTCAAGCGAAGGTCTGGGGTCTTATTCGTAAGGAAATCAAGGCTGTTTCCTCCAAACTCTCCTGCCAATCATTTTCCATCAAAGACTTTTTTCTTGGGAGAAGACTGAATGTCTCTTTGAGGCCCTGTGGCGCTGCCTAATTACTAGAGATGTTTTGGGTGCGGCCTTCTTCAGGGTGGTTCAAACTGAACGGATGGTTGTTCTCTGGGAAATCCAGGCAGATCAGGGGTAGGGGGAGTCTTCTAAAACTCTGATGCCCAAGTAATCTTCTCTTTTAGGGAAAGTTTGGGAGTGGCGACTAATTTTGAGGGTGAGTTCCATGCGTATATTCTGGGTTTGGAATATGCTAAATCGCTTGGCATTTCAAATATGTGGATCGAGTGTCATTCAGTGGCGGTTTTTTGCTAGCTTCGAGGAAAGTTGTCCCCTGGTTCGTTTGGCAGCATTGGTATGGTCTTATTTCTTTTATGGACTCACTCATGTGAAAATTTTCTCATTGCTTACGTGAAGCTAATCCGATTGCCTTGGTTCTAGATGAGTTTACTGTTGATGCTCAGGGTAGACTGAGATTTTAGAATTGTGTATGCCTGATTTCTTTCAGGGTTTAGCATTTTGTTTTAACTAGAGTTTCAAAATGTGGTGCGTAAAATCCCATTGCTACCAGGAGGTCTTGGGTTCAAGCCTCCTGGTTCACATCTTCCCTCCCCTCTACCTATCAAAAAAAAAAAAAAAAAAAAAAAACTAGAGTTTCAAGAAAATAAAGAGAAGTAGATTTTTTTTTCTTGTATTAATGCCCCTTGAAGTAGAAGTTCAATTGAATTTGGGTCTCTGATTCCAATTAGTAACTTCTTTTAGTTATAAATCTATATGAACCACAAAAAGAAGGGGTCATAATCCCCACTATGTCGAATGGAGATAGTGGGTTTAATAATGCTGTTTTGTCCTTGGAGTGCTCCCATGGTTTCCACCATTAACTTGTTGCTCTAAAAGTTCACCAGACCATGCATTCATTAGGCCTCTCCATTATTGAAAGTATTGTGTGGCCTTGGACAACTTTTCCATTGCCTCCAAGCCCTTTTCTTTTTATATGTGATTAGTGTAATCAAAATCATCATTGTTCTTCAGTTATAGTTTAACAATCTAAGATGATTCTGTGAAATATGGGTTAAATGATGAGATACTATGATAGCATTGCGTTAATCAGTGAAATGCCCATTAGGAATAGGATTTATTGTTGTTCCACTCATTGGCATGTGAATCAGTGAATGTAATAATTGTTTGGTGAAGGCACTAGTTCAGACTGTATAAGAACCTTGGTTATTGGATCCCAATATGAACTAATCTTGTCCTGTAGATAGGAATGAATATGTAGAAAAAAGAGAAAACAATAGCTTGAACATAATTTTCAATGAAGAAATGGATTTTCCAATATAGTTGATGTCTCAATCATTAAAATAGGTGAGTCTTTAGCTCAAACGGAAAAGCATGTGCGGTTTCACCCATGGGATGGTGGTTCGATTCGACCAAGACTCAAGAATAATGTTTTCTTTCATTTTTATTGTCTGTAGGCCTACTTGTTTTTTTTTTTTGTTCCTCTTACTGTGTTCTTATAAGGTGATTCAGGTGTAATACTGCTCTCTGTTTTCAAATTATTTAACTACAGTTGTGTACAAGGCTTCCATCAGTTGAATATTAATGGTAGTTCCCTAGGGAACCCAGGTAGGGCGGGTTCTGGGGGAGTGTTTAGAAATCACCAAGCCCAAGTTATCCATTCGTACTGCAGACACCTAGGGGTTACCAGCAGCTTTGTGGCTGAATTTGAGGCCTTGTTAGACAGTCTTTTTATTGCTATGGAGAGGGGCGTCAGGGACCTTTGGATAGAATCTGACTCTGCCTTGGTTTGTCCATTCAACATTCTAATGTCCCGTGGTTTGCGCTCCAAAGATGGCAACTTTAACCTTTTCTTGAGTCTTGCAATTGAAAAATCTCGCACTGCTATAGGGAAGCGAATCCTATTGCAGATTATTTGGCTAAACATGCGGCGATTACAGGTGAGTCTGTGTTACTTTTCCTAGTCATATTGAAGACCTTCTGGCTCGAGATGCGATGAGCATGCCTCGATACAGATTTTTTAAGGTTTTTGGGTGAGCTGTCTCAGCTTGTAGTTGTGCTTTTTCAGTTCCTCTTTGGTTTTTGGTTCTTTGTTTAATGCAATGATCTTTTAGCCAAAAAAGGCTTGAACATGCATTGATGTGAAAAACTATGCTCATCTTATCGCTCAATTTTCTCAGCTGCTCATGGTTTTCTTTCCTAATGATTTATGTGAAAAACTAGGATGTCACAGTAGTATAGAATTTTTTAATAATATTTTATTCATATATTTCTTCATATGAATAAACATTAGTTGCATGCAAATTTCTTCATAATTGTTTAATGTTCTAGCCATATAGTAGCCAATGTGTTGACATGATCTATCTGAACCAAACAGTTTTTCATACAGATTCAAGCTGAATCCAACTGACAGACTCAAGGAAAACCAAACAGTTTTTTCATACAGATTCATGTTGAATCCAACTGACAGACTCAGGGTAACCAAACAGTTTTTCTGGAAGATTCAGCTAATGGGCTCAGGGTAACCAAACAGTTAATTTGTCAGGACAACGGATCAATTGGTGCACTACCAATGGATTCCTCACCAATATCAACGCAACCACCACTTGGTTTATGCAACCAAACACGTCCTTAATTTATGTTAATTTTTTTTATAAGAGATTTTAAATTTCAGTTTGTGATGTAAGAGAGACATTTATTTTCTTATATGGATGGCATAAATGTAATTAACATCAAATAGGAAGAACAAATTATACCAAACACCATTTTCGTTCTGAACGGCGTTCTTGAGACCGTTATCAAACAGTCATTTTTGGTCTTAAAACGCAGTTTCAAACCAGAAATGCCAAAGAACGTTTCTAGTCAAGAATGGATGTTCTATGTTTAAACATTTATCAAACGTTGCCTTACAAGAATGCAAATCCAAGTAGATTTATGAAACGTTGTCGTTTGCTTAAAATTAATTTGAAATGTGGGAAGGATGGGTTTGGGAGATGGAACTACAGAGACTAGGGAGCATTCAGGGTCAGAGGTTTATTTAGGGTTCTTCACTGGACCTATTATGTTCTATGATTCTCTTATCTGATTATCAAGAGATTAACCAGGGAGAAGGGATAATATTGGACATGTTGCTGGTCTATTCTGGTTACTGCCGGAGTATTCGAAAGAAGGAAGAAGAAGGAGAACTTCTGGAAGTTTTCTTTTCATTTAGTCTCTTGTTGTTAAGGGGGTAATATTGGAATATCACATGCTTAAGGGCATTTTGGGGTTTAGTTTAATATATTAAGGGTGATGTCATCACTTAACAGCGTTTTTTTACGTAATGGGTACGGTTGATAGAATCTTTTGATTATTGGAGAGGGGAGAGCTATTAGGGAGACCTATTGCTCAATATGCAGGGGAAGGGCATGTCATTCGGATATAATCGAGGAGAGGGGATAGTAATTTACTCAAATTATTTTTAAAGAGTTCTAATTTAATACATTATTATATTCCAAACCGTGTGTCTGATTTTGACAATCCTTATATCGCCATGAAGCATTCCTCGAGCAATTTTCATCCATATGGCGATCAAGGTCAAATTTTTCTGGGAAAGTAGCACAAAATGCTTATCAAATGTGCGAAACCCATAAAGATTCTTTGCACCAATCAAGGCCCAAATGAAATTGGATTTGAACAAAATTTTATGCACATGCTCAAAATAACAAAATTTGATCCAAAATTTTTTTTTTCAACTTTCCCCCTCCCTTCAAATCCGTTCCTCCTTTTTATTTCCCATTTCTAGCGCTAATCTGCCTTGGTGTTCCGATATTACCCTTGTCGTATTACATCATTCTCTTAAACCATACTTTGGCCCGAATCTTTTGGGCCAAAGGTGAACCCCTTGGTCCTTAGACTCATTGTCGTTCATTTTGAACCAAATAAATTCAATTACTAAATTAACTAATAGGACCCCCATTGGCTATAAGTAAGCTATAGTAAAATCCATAAATCCCAATTAATTTAAATGAAAACGTGAATTATTATTTAAATACATATTTCTAAAATAAATCTTAAACAAATTAAAAACTATGCTATCTGTAAAATTATTTAAAATTCTAAGGTCTCACCTTCAGGTAAACATACCCATCCATGGGTACCATCGAAGTGTCAACATTTGGTAGTACCAACAAGTACTTTATAAATTTAACTGGGTACGAGGTATCACGACCCTTGTGTGCTGCGGTGCAGAGAACATCACCCCTTTTTTTACCTATAAAACTTTTAGAAAGACGAAAATTTCTGTCTCCAATGAACAAAATTCCAGATTTAGATAGAAAATTCTGTCTCTAAAATAAACATTATAGTGATGGTAAAAAATAGGGGTGTAAGTTTGACCTTGTCAGCCCGAGCCCACCCTAAGCCTGAACAGGGCCTGGGCTGGTTTTTTCAACCCTGAGGGCGGGTAGGGTTGAAATTTTAAGGTCCAAGGTCATGGTCGGGCTGGGCCAGGGTTGAGGCCTCGGGCTAAGCCCAGCCAGGCCCGACCTTGTGTTAGGTTATGCTTTACAATTTATTGATTATATTTTGCAATTTTTGTTCAGTATCTAATTATCTATTGGTTTATAAAAAAAAGGCTAATTATCTATCGAACAAAAGTATTTAGATTTTAAGATTGGGCTAAGTTTTCTAACCCAAAGAAAAATCTAATAGTCAATTGAGTATGAAACAAACCAATACCCAATCACATGAGACTTGTCAATCAGGGCCAACCAAGCCCTAGCAAAAATCAGGGTCAATCTAGGCTAACCTGGCCCAACCCGGCCCGATCAGGATCAATCAGTGTCGGGTTGAGCTCGACAGGGCTAGGATTGAGTTGAGATATCTCAGCCCGACCTAGGGCCAGGTTGGGCTTGGGTTGAGCTAAGAGGACTTAGGGTTGGGCTAGGGTTTTAAAAAACCCAACCCAACCCGGCCCTGCCTCGCTCCTAGTAAAAAACCATCCCTAATTTAGTTTTTTTCGCGACGGTTAATAATTGTGCCTAAAAATAAATTGTCCCTCATAAACATATTAGGAACAGTTGGTTTTCAATTGTCGCTAGCATTTGGGATGCTTCTTATGGCGATAGAATAGGCAAGACAATTATTTTCGTCCCAAAAAAGCTTCAGCAATTGAAAATTCACATTAGGACAATTTTTTTTCATTCATAAAACCCAATTTTTTATACTGGAAGAAAATCAACACTATAAGAATCCAGCTACTTATAGTTAACCATGGCCTTGTCAAGCTTGCAACATATGCGATCCATCCCCATCTGATCATTATTCATGTATGGAACTGGCCTTTCCATATAAGATCCATCAATTCCAAATAAAAGATGCATATGTTAAATTCATCTGCCGCCACTCGGGAAAACATAGATCCTCCCAACTTCTCTCTTTGAAACCGGATCGAATTAAAGTCTCCTAAGATCACCCATGAGACATTAATATGACTGGCCATCAAAGAAAGAACAACCCAAAGAGCTCGTCTACCATCCAAAGAGTCCACCCCATAGACACTGTAATTGAAAAATGCAGTCCAACATCTATGTGTTCTTTCAAAAAATTTTGACTTAGTATTTTATCAAACGAAGCATTACCAAATACAAAAATAGTAACTTCATTAGGTAAGAGGGCCTTCGGCCCTTACCAAATAAATGCAAAAAACCAAAATCACATAAACGAGCTTGTCCCCTCCCTCCCCCAAATGTTAATGGAAAGAACTCAAGGGTCCAAACAACCAAAGCAATGAAGGCACAAAATATAGATCCATACAGAATACCCCATAGAACAGAGTGTAACCACAATCAACATAAATTGGCATGATCATCAAGCCTGGGTTATGCTACGCAAGATGATTGTCTCCATAGTTAGACCTGGTCCAAACCCTAATAGCACACCCCAATCAAACCCTTCTCCAGTTGTGGCTTTCCCTTCCTTCATAGACTTATTCCTCATCTCATCCAAAATGAACATCACAGTGGGGCTTGACATATTACCATATTCGCTCAATACTTTTCTTGATGCCTTGAGTTTCACCAAGGGTCCCTTCAATCAGGTCCAAAATCGCCGGCCCACCAGGGTGAGACACCCAAAAAATGGAGTTCCAATCATTAATACCAATCTTGCTGAATGCTTCCTCCAAGGATTTTCCGATGTTCCCAGAAATAGTTTTGGCTACATCCTTGGATAAGCTGATTGAAAGACCTGTTTGACGTAAATGACCTGCTGAGAAGAGTTGGAACAGTGGGCGCTCAATTGATGTGTCGGGGTCTGCACCAACTATTAAAGCTGCAGCGCCATCTGCAAAGATTGCCTGCCCAAGTAAGGTGTGGAAGTCGGTCTCGGTAGGTCCCTTGAAGCCACTAACTGAGTTTAACTCAGAGCAAACAACGAGGATACGAGCACCTTTATTGTTCTCAGCAAGGTCTTTGGCAACACGGAGGACACTGCCACCACCATAGCAGCCTAGATGATACATCATCACACGTTTGACGGTGGGTGAAAGGCCAAGGAGCTTGATGAGTTGGAAGTCGGCACCAGGAGCATCAACACCAGAAATGGTAGTAAATACAATGTGGGTGATCTTAGATTTGGGCTGCCCCCACTCCTTGATGGCCTTTAAAGCTGCTTCTTTAGCCAACTTGGGAACCTCAACAACCATACTATCTTGGCGTGCATCAAGTGTTGGAGCCATGGAGTTGTAGAAGTCGGGGTTCTCGTCGATCATTTCCTCAGTCATGTAGAGATGACGTTTTATGATTGTTGATCTGTCAGAGATTCGCTTGAACTTCTCCTTCAATCCAGTCATATGCTCACTCTTTGTGGATCTGAAGTAGAAATCTGGGAAATCAGGCTGATACACACAGTTAGATGGATTTGCTGTGCCGATGGCCAGCACTGTGGCTGGACCTTGCGTGCACTGCGCTTCATAGATTTCTCCAACTGATCCCATTTCTTGTGTGGATTGATCGATCTAAAGGGTATGAAAATCCGAAATAGAGGAATGAATTAGACTTGGAAAGAAGTTGCCTTTTTTTAAACTTTTTTTTTTCTTTCAGGAAACTAAGTCAAAGATGATCCATTGAATTGAGCAAAGCAGCGATTGTGGACCACTTGAATTCACCTTTGTTTGAATGAGACTCTCCATCATACTGACTTATATGGATTCTTGACTTCTTGTTGTAGTTGGGGTTGGAAGGAAACGGGTGGTTTCTTTATTGGTCATGCGAGACTCGTAGTTGAGACAAAAAAAAAAAAAAAAAAAAAAAAAATTAAATGCCATGTGTGACAATAGGAGGATCAAAATATTTTGTGTAAAAAAAAAAAATAAAGGCCAAAGATTCAGCTACATGATCGTGTATATTTCAAATAAGCTTAGATTATCATGCATAAATGATCAAATTATTTTATGTTATTTATTATTAATTTTTTATTTTTTGAAAAAAGAATATGCTTGTCAGCATTGATCATTTAGTCATAAGTATTGAGCTACCTTCACCATCCTTAGTTCCAACGATCAATTCATCCATTTCCATGTTTAGAGGCTCGCCCATAATGGCTGGTGTAGGTACAAGGTGTATCGATCGGGTCTTCTTGCGTGTGCCTCTGAACTTACCGAAGGTTGATATCCCTTTTTAGCGACTCCAAATATGTTGGGTGAGACGGTTACATGAAGTCTATGTCTGTTGGGATGTACAAATTAAAATAGGGAAATAAATTATGTTTTACAATCATAAGTTATAATGTTGAAAGGATTTACCAAATCCCCGTAAGAGTAAAAGCTAAAGAAATAATCTAAAATACCCTTTATGTCTTTTTTTTTCTTTTTATTATTTCTTTATTCCCATTTTAACATTTTACGGCCATTTTTATATGTTTTTTTTATCACCTCCCTCCATCACCAGGGGATGAGATTGTAGCGGCGACTATCACCACATTCCCTACTCCCGCCTTTTAATTTTTTATTCCCCACCCCTGCTACCACCATCCCTCTTCTTCCCTGCTCCCTCTTGTTAGTTCTACGAATTTCCCTCCAGCCGCCCCCTTCACCCCATCCCCTGCAACCAATTTTCTGTGGAATATTTTCTTCAGATATTTCTTCCTTCCTTGCAAAATCAACATTTATTATGAGACCTTCAAACCTTGCAATTGGTTGCTTTATCATAATGGTTGAAGAGGGCAACACAAAACATTTTTCCTTTGGCTCCAACAGCTAAAAGCAGTGCTGCTTCTCAGGTGAAAATAGGTGGTTGCACATACCTCATAACATCATAAATGACAAATGATGGCAAATGCCTCTGTTCATATCCCAACTTATACCCACCTTTCACCTTTTCTGTCCCAATGGAGTTTATATATGGGTAAATTGGCTTCTCCCCCACCTTTCACTTTGTTCTATCACAGAATTTATCCTATGAAATAATAGTTTATGATTTGTATATTATACGTAGGTAAATTGGCTTCTCCCTACCTGAGCAGATCGAGGAGATATCAAGCTCCTGAAATATTTATGAGAAAATTGATTGCAGGGAGGTTGGGGTGAAGGGGGCAGGAAGGAATGAAGTTTGTGGAGCTAACTGGGAGGAGCGGGGAAGAGAGAGGGAGGGCTGGAGCAGGGAGTGCGGTGACAGCCGCCGCTGCAACCTCATCTTCTAACGAAGAAGGAGAAGAACAAGGAGGAGAGAGGTAAAATAAAGATATAAAAAATAACGAAAAGAGAAAGATGTCAAGGGTATTTTAGGCTATTCGTTTAGCTTTTATTACTCTTATGGGGATTTGGTAAATCTTTTCATCTTAGTAACTTATGATTGTAAAACATAATTTATTTCTACCAAGTTTGTAAATCTTTTTCTAATCACGTAGATCTAGGCAATTTTCCCTTTAAAATAAAAGGAAGGGAGTCGCTGCCTAGGTTGTTAAGGGCCTAGAACTTTGAAAGGGTAGCCCAAATCTTGGTTAAAGGATAGGGCTATGATTGATTCCATATGATCTGGCTAGAGAATGGGTAAGAGGCCGATCAGGTTACGGAGACAGGACGGTTTACGCACCCATTCACCCCGGATGAGCCGGTCTTTCTTTTAGATGTTGGGTTCAAGATTCTCACAAAGATAAAGTATCCCATAACAACATGCAAGGTTAATCTACGATCAAAATATCATGCATCATAAGGAATCAAATATACACACACTAATATTTACACGGCAACAGGTAACTATAACGACCTAAATTAATAGGGGGTCAAAGTAATTGCATAAAGTCATATTTAAACACCACCATTGATTAAAACATGGCTAAATACATCAACAACATGTACGCAAAATATTACAAATATCTAAAATGCAAATGAGTTAAATTACTAAAATGCCCCTAAAGGGTAGAAATTTTAAAAAGACATATAAAGTCATATTTAAATATCACTAGTGATTAAAACATGACTAAATACATTAACATCATGCATGAGAGATATTACAATTATCTAAAATGCAAACAAGCATAAAATGATAAAAATTACCAAAATGCACCTAGAGGACAGAAAAGCAGAAAATACGAATAAAGTCATATTTAAACATCACCATTGGTTAAAAAATGACTAAATACATTAAGAAAAATGCATATGAGATATTAAAAATATCTAAAATGCAAACTGACACAAAATGGTAAAATTACCATAATGCCTTAGAGGGCAGAAATGTAGAAAATGCATGAAAATGTCGTCTTATGCTGAAAAACATGTTTATTAATTTTAAAACATGTAAACAAGTGTTAGGAGTCCGTCCGGAGTCCTAAAAAAAATTTGGATGCAAAATTACCAAAATGCCCCTAAGGCAAAATGGCAAGAAGGGTCAAAACAGACACTCAACAGTGTTGCAGGAATCAAAAGTGATGTTAATAAACTTAAGAGGACAAGACATACCAAATAGTATTACTGAAATGATGGTTCAGGTCCACACTTGGTAAATTACCAAAATGCCCCTGGAGGGCAAAGATGATATTTTATGTGCAGTTATGATGCATGATGTATATATATATATATATATATATGCATTGAAACATTATAAAACACCTTAAAAAATATTAATATGTACATTAAAGCAAGATACTTTGATGGCCTGCATTATGCCAAATTCAAAATGAAGTGAGGAGGTGAAAATACCTGAGGATGACCTCCAACAAGAGTCAAAAGGGAAGAACATTCGCGTATAGGTGGAGCTTCGGCTCTATCAGAAGAGCTTGTCAACGAAATTCAGGCAGAACCACGTGTTATCAAACAAACTTTTTTTTTTTTTGGTGAATAAGAAATTCATTACCAAAAGGAGAAAGAAACAAAGGCCTGAGAATCGAGGATGAGAAAAAAAAAAAAAAATACAACCAGCTAGACAGTCCCAAACCTCAAGAGGAGGGGAAACACAAAACAACAGATAGAGCTACAATCAGATCAAGCTAAAGAGAAACCACCTAAAGAGTAACCAAAGGACAAAATGGTCCCAAGCAACGAATCACGAGATTTTAAAGTCGACCTTCTTCCCATTTGGATTATAGGGAGGAATAGGAAGAACCACTCATCTCCTTCTAAAACCACTGCCATCCGCTCTAGGATCTCCTCGAGTATTGGTGACTAAGTCAGAATTTAGGTCCCCCATAGGAGAGTCGTTGCCCGAAACTAAACCCTCAGAACCTACATCACAATCATTGTGAGCATTGCTCTGGCCCAAACTGACAACAACCCTATCATCGACAAATGATGAAACAGAACCTGAAATCATCAAATTCTTTTTATGAGAGAGGTCAGGAGCTCCAAGATCCCATCTCGGAGGAGGTGGCTTAGGCACCCTTGAGCTTCTTCTGCAAACACCCGACCCATTATTTTTTCCGTTCATTGACCTCTTCTTCGACTTCTTTTTCAACTTCTTCAACTTCTTCTTAGACATTGACCCCAACGAGGAGGGGGGAGAGGATGAGACAGATAGATTACCATCATCCGCAAACACCTCTTCCACCGTGGAAGTACCTAACTCCACCATCGAGTTAATTTCCCCCACATGGGCATAACAAGAATTGGATATGGGAGGAGGTGGGTCTTCTTGAATGTCACCTTCTTCAATCATAGACCCAACCTCCATAGTGGGCTCCACCCTTAAGTCAACGACTAATTGCATCTTTTCAGCCTCATGCACAAGAGAAGTCCTTGAAAGCCTAGGCCTAGTAGGATTTGAGGGGTCCAGCATGGATGAGATTAGAGGACCATTAGAACCGTCCTCCACACCCAACTCAGAGTAAGTACTTAGGATTTCAAAATGATTTTTGTTTGGGGTCAAACTGCAAGCAACAGGTATGTTGGAACAATGTTGCAGAGTGGATGAAAGCTTAGAGTGTGCTAAGTTCAGGCCTGCATGCACTGCAGTAGAGGGAGCCTCAAGAAAAGGGCCTGAAGCAGTGGTGGCAAGTACCTCGGGCATTGAAGAGGGGAGGTCAACAGAGGAGACACCCTCCATGGTCGGACCTTGCATCCCTTCCGGCTGGGGCTGAGATCCAAAACTTTGGGTTCTAACTCGATTACCAATAGGCTGGATTGAGTTATGACCCGATCTTCTACCATTCCAGGAGCTTGAGCGACAAGTCATTCGACCTACAATGACCTTGCCACAATGAATTGCTGAGTGCCCAAAGGAGCAGCACGTCTCACATCTTAGAGGCAACCATTCAAAGTAATCTTCTTGTTCAAAGTTGGTACCTTCCTCAGGGCAAACAGTAATGGACTGCGGGAGCTCCGTTGTGGCTTTTATCTCGACACAAATCCGGGCTTATGAGAGATGATCTTTTGAGAGGGTGATGTTATTAGAATACAAAGGTACACCAAGAGCATATTGCCTATCAAGCTGAGACCAGTAGAGGTCCAGAGGTGGAATGGAAGCGCAGGGAGGCGTATCCAAACAGGGATGTATTTTACTTCCATCTCCTTCAGAGGCAAATCGGGTTCCACGGTCTAACAATCAGAGGTCTCCTTGCCAAACTCCAAGGTCCTTCTTCCAAGACATTGATCTTATCTTCATCGTGGCTGAATTGGAATATAAGGTAGCCATTAGCTAATGCATTGATGATGACGTACCCAAACAAGCGCCACAGCTTCAGAAGGGTGGATTTGATGAATTCAAAGGATGGCCTGCGACCTACAAAGAATCCCACCACTGCCTTGCTCCATAGATGGAGATTCTTGTTCACAACACTCGCAGGGCAGTGCATGATAGGCTTACCTTCCATCATGGCTGGCGGAGAGAAGTGGAGAGGAAGTCCTTCAAGAGTTTGGGCAGCAGACCCAAACAGCGACGACCAAGAACTTGGGCCTCTTACAGCGGTGGTCGAGCACGTCGTTCCTGCTGGCGGAGCTCTCACAAACTCACCGAATCTTGGAGTACCAATCCTTACCTGAGCTTCTCCTCGAACCTATCTGGGGAGGCGGGAGGCTCGACCATAGAACCAGAACCAGGTTACGGACCAAGCATAGAGAGAGAGAGAGAGAGAGAGAGAGAGAGAGAGAGAGAGAGAGAGAGAGAGAGAGAGAGAGAGAGAAACCTTAAAGAATCGTAAAATATTAATGTGGTGGTGACCGGCAAAGAACCAGTTTGGAAGGGAAAAGCAGAGGCTGAATCGTTCAAACGAACTTTTGTTGACGACATTTGGGCAAAATCCCGACTTATCGAGAGAACTTTATAGAAATTTTGATAGAGTTTCGGCTTATCAGGTGCACTTTTTTTTTTTATATGGGAATCGGACAGAACCCTGGTGCAAGTGTTGACTCCTTAGTCGTGTTTTGGGTGTCGATTCGCGTCCGAACATCGGTTTTTTCTGTATACTATACCGTTGGAATTGAATTTTCGCTCACTATCCAATGGTGCAAGTGTTAAGATTTTGTCAAAAATATTTTAAAATTCAGAATAAAGACTAACCATAATTTGTTTCCAGGAGAATTTCTGACCCTTGACTAGTATCAAGTATTTTGCACTTAAAAAAAATTTCTTCAATCCTTATCGGGATCATGGTGGGGTAAGTTAGATGGTCAAGTTCTTCTTGAGAGAGATACTACATCAAACCACGTCCTATTGTCATCATTGCCGGGAGGGATACAAAATTCAGGGTCCACAGAATGCCCCTCTTTGGTCGAGGCCTGTGCGTCAGCTAATGGGCACAGACAAAAGAGTGTCTGATTTATTCTCACCCAGAGCATGTGTTGTTGGCTTCCTGCTTAGGGGTGACGGAGGTTCGATGCGATATTACGAACGATAAAACCAAACTCTGTAAAAATTGATCGGTCAAATCTTGGCCCATTAAAAGGCCGAAAAAGGAGAATTGGAGTCACATGTAAGTACACCAGATAAAAAATGGACATACACAATGTGATTTTTATTCGAAACTCCTTTGGTTTAAGGCCCTACCCGAGATTTTAAAGAGCAAAACATGATTTTTTTTCTTTGAAACTCCTTTGGTTCAAGTTCCACAGGGCTACCCAGGATTTCAAGAAAATGATTTTCTCCCTTTCTTCAAGAGTTCTTTTGTTCAAGGTCCATAGGGCTACCCCAGGATTTTAAGAAAATGATTTTCTCCTTTCTTCAAGAGTTATTTTGTTCAAGGTTCAGAGGGCTACCTTGGAATTCTCAAAAAGGACAAAGACTCCCTTATCCCTATCCACGAGACCACTGCCTTAGTGTCCCTGACCAAGGTTCTGAGAGAATTCTGCTTGTGAAACCACTCCCTTAGTCTAAGTTAACACAATTTTATAACTCTAATAAAATGATATATTATAGATTCTATGGATAATAGTGGTACCAACGTTTAAATGCCATACATATCAACTAGGTCCAACTATTTTTTTTTTTGGGATACTCAATTTGGTCCAAGTCATTTGAGTTTGATAAGGTCTCTTATTTTTGTTGTAATTATCTTTTTTTTTTTTTTTCCTAATAAAATTGATATTACGTATAAAAAAATTCATCAAATAGTCACAAAAAGCAAATAACAAGGTTGAAAACACCTCTCCATGATGTACTGGCACCAAATGGGGAACATTGGATTGTTAAGGCACCTTATGTTGCTATTCATCCATCCCATATGAAGGAATTTGGATGGTTGTCTTGACATTTGGATAAAAAAATTAAGCCAATGAGCATAGTTCTTTTGGATGCAAGCTATCCTTAATAACATCTTGCAGTCCCAATATCCTCATTTGTTCTTTCAACAAATTTAGGTAGTATTTTATTAAAATAAGCTTAAACAAGCTAAAATATAGAAACTTAGGAAAGGGGCCCTTACTGAACAATAAATGATATAAACTAAATCACTATATTAACATATAAATGGGCCTTTCCCATGGGAAAAACTCAAAGAGCACAAAACAATTAAAGCAATGAAATTGGTAAGATCAACAAGCCTGGATTAAATTGTACCAATGCTACGCAGGACGATTGTCTCCACAGTTAGACCTGGTCCAAACCCTAATAGAACACCCCAATCAAACCCTTCTCCAGTTGTGGTTTTCCCTTCTTTCATAGACTTATTCCTCATCTCATCCAAAATGAACATCACAGTGGGGCTTGACATATTACCATATTCGCTCAGAACTTTCCTTGATGCCTTTAGTTTCTCCTCTTTCAAACCAAGGGTCCCTTCAATCAAGTCCAAAATTGCCGGCCCACCAGGGTGAGACACCCAAAAAATGGAGTTCCAATCACTAATACCAATCTTGCTGAATGCTTCCTCCAAGCATTTTCCGATGTTCCCAGAAATAGTTTTGGCTACATCCTTGGATAAGCTGATGGAAAGACCTGTTTGATGTAAATGGCCTTCAACCATATCATCTGAGTCTGGGAGAATTCGAGTACCCGCTGAGACGAGTTGGAACAATGGGCGCTCAACTGATGTGTCAGGGTCTGCACCAACTATTAAAGCTGCAGCGCCATCCGCGAAGATAGCCTGCCCAAGTAAGGTGTGAAAGTCGGTCTCGGTAGGTCCCTTGAAGCCACTAACTGAGTTTAATTCAGAGCAAACAACGAGGACACGAGCACCTTTATTGTTCTCAGCAAGATCTTTGGCAACACGGAGGACACTGCCACCACCGTAGCAGCCTAGATGATACATCATCACACGTTTGACAGTCGGAGAAAGGCCAAGGAGCTTGATGAGTTGGAAGTCGGCACCAGGAGCATCAACACCAGAAATGGTAGTGAATACAATGTGGGTGATCTTTGATTTGGGCTGCCCCCACTCATTGATGGCTTTTAAAGCTGCTTCTTTAGCCAACTTGGGAACCTGAACAACCATAATATCTTGGCGAGCATCAAGTGTTGGAGC
This sequence comes from Telopea speciosissima, assembly GCF_018873765.1. NCBI lineage: Eukaryota > Viridiplantae > Streptophyta > Magnoliopsida > Proteales > Proteaceae > Telopea > Telopea speciosissima. The sequence continues at coordinate 53,676,847 of NC_057923.1, forward strand.
CATGGAGTTGTAGAAGTCGGGGTTCTCCTCGATCATTTCCTCAGTCATGTAGAGATGTCGTTTTATGATTGTAGATCTGTCACAGATTCGCTTGAACTTCTCCTTCAATCCAGTCATATGCTCACTCTTTGTTGATCTGAAGTAGAAATCTGGGAAATCAGGCTGATACACACAGTTGGATGGATTTGCCGTGCCGATGGCCAGCACTGTGGCTGGACCCTCAGTGCACTGCGCTTCATAGATTTCTCCAACTGATCCCATTGCTTTTGTTGTTGATCTTCTCTTTGTTTAGATCGATATAAAGGGTGTGCAAATCCGGAATAGAGGAATGAATTAAGATGGAATAAGGGAAGGCTGTGTATTGAAACTAGCAAGCTATGATGATTCTTGGATGAAATAGCAAGACAGTTGCATGGGGTTTTATAGAAGTAGGAAGTTTGAATGGATCCATATGCGCGCAAGGACAAGCAATTCCATGCTTTGAATTTTATTATAATCACTTAGACTTGGGGGAAGTTGCCTTTTTTGAAACTCCTTTTATTTTGAAAATAAGTCAGAGAAGCCTAGACTCTAGAGTAATAAAACAAATTAATAATTGAGTAAGTTTTAGGGCATCTTAATCAATATTCCTGTTAAGCAGTGATTGTGGACCAATTATTCATCTTTGTTTGAATGAGACTCCGTCAGTCACATTGACTTATATACAATTATTCATCTTTTTTTCGGTAATACCAATATTTTGAGTTGGGCTCATGTTCATGTACGAGAACGGCCCACAGCCATTTAGATGGAATCTACTCCATGTGGGTCCCACAGAGTGGATTCCATCTAAACGGCCTTAAAGTCTTCTTTAATTTTGTTTTGGAAGAATAGCTTCGACGGGTGTTCTAACAGTTGCCTTGTTTGTTCTCCTGGTATTTTCTTTTTCTAGTCGATACTTCGGACATTAAAACCAAACCGCTTCAATCATCTACGGATAACAGAAGAAATAAAAGAAAAGAAAATTGCGGTAATCACCGCTGCGGGGGAAATGGCAATTTTGGAGGGAATAGTAATAATAAGGGGAAAAGGGCTCTTAATAATAATAAGGGGAAAAGAGCGGATAATAATAGTAGGGCGGGCACGTTTACCTTTTTATTGAAGACCCTGGAGTATTTTGAATCAAGTCTGCATTCTTGCCCGTCCAGAATTCTTAGAAGTGTGTTTAAGAAGACATCTCCCTCCTCTGTTTGTTTCATAGTATAGTCATCTGTTTTTGGCTCCCTGAATTCATCGAAGACCCAAATATCGTAGTAGTTGTGTGCCTCCAAGAAATCGTTTTTCCTCGCTCACGTACTTGAATGTGAACATGCCTCCAATGTTTGTATCCATCGGGTTACGATTGTGCATAAAAAAATAGGTGAACCAAGAAGGGAATTTCCTTTGGAATGTAACACAAGGTGGAGGGGCATTTATAACATATCACCACCTCATATGAATAGTGATATGTGAGGGAGTGTTCAATCTCACTTTTGAGCTGGTGTCTTACCAAACTTTTTTCCTTTAGGTTATTATGATCTTTTTCCCTTTTTTTTTTTCCTGTTAATATAATGGGGGACTGTTCTTCGTTGGGGAATATGCGGCTTACGCCCAAATACAGAGGGGGTGAAATGTCCACCCATCCCTGACACAGGGGCATGCCAAAATGACCGCCGTACTGATGCAGGCCCAAAATTGCATCTTATTATTTATTTTAGCGTATGATTAATTGTTTAATGTAATTGGGCATAGTTTTAGGATTCTTAATTATTTTAGTTTTTTATTTGGTTGGTGGGTCAGCCCAAGCCCGTGAATAATTTATATAAACCCATAGTAAAGTTAGGGATGTAAATGAATAGCCGAAATCATTTTTCGTATCTGTTTAGCACTATCCGAATCCGTCCAAAAGCTAAACGGATGCGAATACGGATAGGTTATAGCTATCCAAAAAGCTATTTTTACATGTACACGGATAAAATATCAGATCCGTATCCGTTTAGCACTGTCCAAATCTGTTCGAAAGCTAATTGGATACGGATGCGGATATAGCACTATCCGAGCCGAATCCAATCCGTTTACATCCCTAAGTAAAGTAGGTCTTACTCTCAACCGTAGGAATTTAATTAAATAGGTGGTTGAGATTGATTAGGCTTTTATTAGTGTAGAGACCATTCGAAGCAGGAACCTGAAAGTCTCATCGGTGTGGATGTTTTGGCAAAAAGCTCCACTGCCAAGGCAGTCTATTTTTGAGTTTCTGGGATGTTTCTGCTCTTCTGATTTTTTTTTATTTTTTATCTTTTACTTATTTTTTCTTCTCTTTATATACAAATGATCATTAGCCAAAACACACACACACACACACACACAAAAAAAAAAAAGAGCAGTCTATTTTTGGTTAGAAGATAGTGCACCGGAAATTATCTTTTGATGATATGATTTGCTCCAAGGGAGTTCCGCAACCTTTTAGATGTGAACTATGTCACGGCACAGTTGAGTCTGCTTCTCATCTCTTCTTAGACTGTTTTTCCTTGGTCTATTTGGAGCAACTTTTGGTGTGCTTTGAGGTGCCCTGGGTTACTACCAATGTCACTATTATTGAGTTATTTTCATGGTGGAATCATAAGGCAAGGAATCTTGTTATGAAGGAGGCGTGGCGTGCAAGAATGGTTCTAGTGCCTTATTTTATTTGGAATGAAAGGAATGCCAAGCAGTTTGAGGGGTAAAGCAGATAATCTGATATGGTCTTTCATATGATGTTGAGAGCTCTTAGAGAGCAGCTTCCCGTGCTTAAGGGTCATGTCTAAGGGTGTCAAAACCAAGGTTCTAAAATTCGGGTTTCGACTAGTTTTCGATCAGCCAGAAAACAAGTTTGTCTCGGTTTCAACCATATCTTGATCGAAACTTGGGATTTTCTCCAAGCTAACTCGAACCTTGGTTTCGAGGCCCAGAGGTTGTTTTTTTGCCCTGATTCTTGTTGTGTTGTTTATTTTTGACATTTAAAACTTAATCCATGCATTAGTTTCACATAGAGAACATTAAAAATATTATTTGTGGTTTTGATCCAAGTTTGATACTATATATTGTTCTTGGACATGGTATCAAATAAGGTTTGACTGGAACATAATTCTTCAATATAAATGAGATTTAAGCAATCTTGGATTTGTTAGAAAGCTTTGTTTTGATAGCTTTCCAATAAGTCCAAGATTGCTTAAATCTGATTTATACTGAAGAAGTAAAGTATCGGTCAAACTTAATTTGGCGTGCGCGAATACTGTCAAAATCAGGGCCGTGTTGAGCTCGACATTGTTGGGACTGAGTTGAGATATCTCAGCCCGACCTAGGGCCAGGTTGGGCTTGGATTGAGCCAAGAGGACTCAGGGTTGGGCTAGAGTTTTAAAAAACCCAGCCCAACCTGGCCTTGTCTCACTCCTAGTAAAAAACCATCCCTAATTTAGTTTTTTCGCGATGATTAATAATTGTGCCTAAAAATAAATTGTTCATCATAAACCTATTAGAAATGGTTGGTTTTCAACTGTCGCTAGCATTTGGGACGCTTCTTATGATGACAGAATAAGGAAGACAATTATTTTCATCCCCAAAAAGCTTTGAAAATTCACAGTAGGACAATTTTTTTTCGTTCCTAAAACCCAATTTTTTATAGTGGAAGAAAATCAACACTATAAGAATCCAGCTACTTATAGTTAACCATGGCCTTGTCAAGCTTGCAACATATACAATCCGTCCCCACCTGATCATTATTCAAGTATTGAACTGGCCTTTCCATTTAAGATCCATCAATCCCAAATCAAAGATGCATTTGTTAAATTCGTCTGCCGCTACTTGGGAAATCATAGATCCGCCCAACTTCTCTCTTTGAAACCGGATCGAATTAAAGACTCCTAAGATCACCCATGAGACATTAATATGACTGGCCATCAAAGAAAGAACAACCCAAAGAGCTCGTCTACCATCCAAAGAGTTCACTCCATAGACACTGTAATTGAAAAATGCAGTCCAACATCTCTGTGTTCTTTCAATAAATTTTGACTTAGTATTTTATCAAACGAAGCATAAACAAATACAAAAATAGTAACTTTATTAGGTAAGAGGGCCGAAGGCCCTTACTAAAAAATAAATGCAAAAACCAAAATCACATAAACGAGCTTGTCCCTCCCTCCCCCAAATGTTAATGGAAAGAACTCAAGGGATCAAACAACCAATGCAATGAAGGCACAATATATAGATCCATACAGAATACCCCATAGAACAGAGTGTAACCACAATCAACATAAATTGGTATGATTATCAAGCCTGGGTTATGCTATGCAAGATCATTGTCTCCACAGTTAGACCTGGTCCAAACCCTAATAGCACACCCCAATCAAACCCTTCTCCAGTTGTGGATTTCCCTTCCTTCATAGACTTGTTCCTCATCTCATCCAAAATGAACATCACAGTGGGGCTTGACATATTACCATATTCGCTCAACACTTTTCTTGATGCCTTGAGTTTCTCCTCCTTCAAACCAAGGGTCCCTTCAATCAGGTCCAAAATCACCGGCCCACCAGGGTGAGACACCCAAAAAATGGAGTTCCAATCACTAATACCAATCTTGCTGAATGCTTCCTCCAAGCATTTTTCGATGTTCCCAGAAATAGTTTTGGCTACATCCTTGGATAAGCTGATTGAAAGACCTGTTTGACGTAAATGGCCTTCAACCATATCATCTGAGTCTGGGAGAATTCGAGTACCCGCTGAGACGAGTTGGAATAGTGGACGCTCAATTGAAGTGTCAGGGTTTGCACCAACTATTAAAGCAGCAGCGCCATCAGCGAAGATTGCCTGCCCAAGTAAGGTGTGGAAGTCGGTCTCGGTAGGTCCCTTGAAGCCACTAACTGAGTTTAACTCCGAGCAAACAACGAGAACACGAGCACCTTTATTGTTCTCAGCAAGGTCTTTGGCAACACGGAGGACACTGCCACCACCGTAGCAGCCTAGATGATACATCATCACACGTTTGACGGTGGGTGAAAGGCCAAGGAGCTTGATGAGTTGGAAGTCGGCACCAGGCGCATCCACACCAGAAATGGTAGTGAATACAATGTGGGTGATCTTTGATTTGGGCTGCCCCCACTCATTGATGGCTTTTAAAGCTGCTTCTTTAGCCAACTTGGGAACCTCAACAACCATAATATCTTGGCGTGCATCAAGTGTTGGAGCCATGGGGTTGTAGAAGTTGGGGTTCTGCTCGATCATTTCCTCAGTCATGTAGAGATGACGTTTTATAATTGTAGATCTGTCATAGATTCGCTTGAACTTCTCCTTCAATCCAGTCATATGCTCACTCTTTGTGGATCTGAAGTAAAAATCTGGGAAATCAGGCTGATAAACACAATTGGATGGATTTGCTGTGCCGATGGCCAGCACTGTGGCTGGACCCTGAGTGCACTGCGCTTCATAGATTTCTCCAACTGATGATCCCATTGCTTGTGTTGATCGCTGGATCGATCGATCTAAAGGGTGGGAAAATCTGAAATAGAGAAATGAATTAAGATGGAAGGAAAGGGTATGTATTGAAACTAGGAAGCAATAGCAATGATGATTCTTGGATGAAATAGCAAGACAGATGAATGGGGTTTTATAGAAGTAGGAAGTTTGAATGGATCCATATGCGCCCAAGCAATACTTAGAGTTTTGAATTTTATTATAATCACTTAGACTTGGTGGAAGTTGCCTTTTTTTGAAACTACTATTTTGAATGAGACTCCGTCAGTCATACTGACTTACCTGGGTTGCTGTAATCAAGTTGATGCAGTTGAATGGTCGGGGTTTCAAAGAAAATCTGTGATTTCTTTTGTCGTCATTTGAGACTTCGGCAAAATAAATTAGAGACTTCGGCAAAATAAATTAGAAAGAATGGCAAATGAGACAACTGTGAGAGAACGGCATTTAATATATATGTTTCCCTTGATACTTGATAGCAATGTTTTGAGTTGGGCTGACCGGTTCACCGTGAATGTACGAGAACTGGTTCACAGCCGTTCAGATGGAATCCATCCTGCATCTAATGTTTTGTATTCATCGAGTTACAATTTTGTTTAAAAAAAAAGGTGAACCAATAAGGGAATTTCTTTTGGAAGCTGACAAATGGTGGAGGGGTATTTATGACATATCGCCGCCTCATATGAACTGTGATATGTGACAGAGTTTTCAATTTCACTTTTGAGTTGGTGTTTTACCAAACTTTTTTCCTTCAGTTTATTATGATCTATTTTTTTTTTTGTTTTGTTAATATAATAGGAGACTATTCTTCGTTGGGGAATATGCGGCCTCCGCCCAAATACTAAGGGGGTGAAATGACCACCCACCCCTGTGTTAGGGACGCATGCAAATAATGACCACCGTACCTCTGGTCATTTCTGGGGTTACAGGGTATGCAACAGTCATTTCGTAAACCCATGTGTCAGACACGGGGGTGGCGTGCACTGTATGACCTGGTGCCGTTCTTTTTTTCGCTAAAGGGTCATTGCATTAAGGAAATAGAAAGAAAAAAGAAAAACAAACCAAGGAAAAGGGCGTAGCCCCTTACAACGAAGGAAACAGCTATAAAGAAACCAACCAGGCAGAGGCGATCACTCTACCCGGCCCTACAAAAATCTGTAGCTAGGCAAACCCATAGCATCACGGCCCAGAAGCTCATTAATATGGCTAGGGAAGGTATGGCTATTCAGGGATGTGCCCGTTCTCTTTCCCTTTAAATTATCTAATCTTTGTAAGTACCTTAATAATTTCAACTTTTGTAAATTTTTTTTTTATTAATTTAAATTTATTTCCCTTTCTTTTATTGTAGAGGTTCCTCATGCTGCAACTGGTGGGTGAAAGTATCTATTCCACATATACATCTTCACTAAACTTATTAGCTTAATAGACTTCCTAACTCTTTAACTTTTACTTTCATGTTTCTCACTGCTGCAGGTGCCAAAGCTAAAAGGATGCATCAAACCAACTCACTGTTGATCTCACTGCTCTAATCACCAAACATTTTATTTATTAATGTGAGAGCTAGATAGAGAGATTGAATTGGGATGAATCTCACCTTACCCACTTTGTTGGGTAGTGATGGTATTTATAAACTTGAATTCAAAGTGCTATTACACTCGTATCTGTTACAATGGGATAAACCCAATTAGTTACAACAGCCAGTATTAGATAAGTGTTGACTAATTCAAATAAAATTGAATATTTGAAATGCCAACGGATCCTTATCCTTAACATCCCCCCTCAAGTGGAGGTTGGTCTTTGAAAGATCTTCAACTTGTTCTGGATCATTTCAAAACGAGAACGTGATAAGGATTTGGTGAAAATATCCACTAGCTGATCGCGAGTGGAGATAAATTTGACTTCAAGCAGGCCTTGTGCAACCAAGTGACGAACGAAGTGAAAATCCACCTCTATGTGTTTGGTGCGTGCATGAAACAATGGATTCACTGTGAGATATGTAGCTCCTAAGTTATCACACCATAGTACCGGAGGCTTTGCTTGTGGCACACGAAGTTCTTGTAAGAGGGATTTAATCCAGACCAGCTCTGCTGTCGCATTAGCAAGTGCTCTATATTTAGATTCTGTTGTAGATCAAGCGATTGTATTTTATTTCCAAGCAGACCACGATATTAGGTTGTTGCCAAGAAATATTGCAAACCCACTTGTAGACCGTCTGTCATCAGGGCATCCAGCCCAATCTGCATTGCTAAAGGCATTGAGGGTGGGGGATGTAGAGCTGGTGAGAAGAAGGCCATGTGAAACAGTTTCTTTAAGATACCGTAGTATGCGTTTGACTGCTTGCCAATGTTCATCAGTTGGGGTTTGAAGATATTGGCATACTTTGTTAACAGAATATGATATGTCTGGCCTTGTTAATGTGGCGTACTGGAGGGCTCCCATTGTACTACGATATGTTGTTGCATCAACCAATGGCTTCCCTTGAGCTTGTGATAACTTGGTATTGATAGCCATAGGTGCATGTACTGGTTTGACACCATCCATGCCAGTCTTTTTGAGAAGATCTGTAATATATTTTTGTTGAGAGAGCACAATACCTTTAGAACATTGAAGCACCTCCATGCCAAGGAAATAATGCAACTTCCCCAAATCACGAATGGCAAACTCCTACTGTAGAGAAGTAATGGTATGATGAAGTAGTGTGGGATTAGAGCCAGTGATACCTATGTCATCTACGTACACCAACATATAAACACAATGAGAGGCCTGCTTAAGAATAAATAATGAGGTGTCAGTTTTGGATCCTTCAAACCACAAAGTAAGTAGATAGGCACTCAATCTTTGAAACCAAGCCCTTGGCGCTTGCTTCAAACCATACAACGCCTTATGTAACCTGCATAGATATTGTGGTTTAGTGGGATTAATAAATCCTTGAGGCTGTTTCATATAAACTTCCTCCTTGAGTGTTCCATGTAAGAATGCATTAGTTACATCCAATTGGCGCATCTCCCAGTTGTTTACTGTCGCCAAGGATAACACAGTCCGAACTGTAGTAGGCTTTACCACAGGACTAAATGTCTCTGTGTAATCGATACCTTCCTGCTGGTTGTAGCCTTTGGCCACTAATCGGGCCTTGTAGTGCTCAACCATACCATTTGCTTTTCTTTTTATTCGAAACACCCACTTAGATCCAATTACATTCTGATGGAACTGTGGTGGAACTAAACTCCAAGTTCCATTTTTTAACAGTGCATTGAACTCCGTTTTCATAGCTGTCTGCCACTTATCATGTTTGTTAGCCTCTATGAAACAAGTAGGTTCAACCTCAATGGGCCCTTCTGTTAAGTGGGCAGATGGCAAAGGATAACGTGTTGATGGCCTTGGATTGGATCGTAGTTGCATCGGGTGAGTCCTTGTGAGAGGCGCTGCAAGTAAATGATTTTGGGCTTGTGAAGATATTGAATCAGGAGGCAAGGAAGGTTGTAGATCTGCAATAACCCCTACAACATTATTCATAGCATCTGATCCTTGTTCGTTAGTAGATGGGGTAGGGATCACATCAGCATTGGAAATGAGTGGTGAATAATTTAAGTAGGGGAGATTGGAGGTGGTGAAGGTGTAGTATGTGAAGTCATATCAGATGAAGTGCCTGTTGTTTCTTGGACCTGTAACGGACGTGTATCAAAGGTGGATATTGATAACCATGGCTGAGGTGGGATTGAATGTGGTTGTGTGCTTTGAATATGAGTGGCAAAAGGAAAGTGATCCTTAATAAACTGAGCATGGCGAGCAATGTACATGCGGTTTGTTTTTAGGTCCAAACATCTGTAGCCATGAAGCAGAGGACTGTATCCCATAAAAACACACAGAGTAGAGCGGAGAGAAAACTGATGAGAATTATAGGGGCGCAAGAGAGGGTAGACAGCACAACCAAAAACTTTGAAGAAAGAGTAGTTGGGTGTGAGATTATATAAGACTTGAATAGGAGATCTATTTTTCTGAAGAACAGTGGGTAAATGATTTATGAGATAAATTGCAGTTTCAAAAGCAAACGACCAATATTTTAGTGGGATTGAATTGGGATGAATCTCACCTTACCCACTTTGTTGGGTAGTGATGGTATTTATAAACTTGAATTCAAAGTGTTGTTACACTCGTATCTGTTACAATGGGATAAACCCAATTAGTTACAATAGCTAGTATTAGATAAGTGTTGACTAATTCAAATAAAATTGAATATTTTAAATGCCAACGGATCCTTATCCTTAACAATTAATTCTTCATAGGGGAGATGCAATTCATTTACAACAATTTGCAATCTGTGAATATTTACTTAGTTATGCATCAATTCATAGTGATGGGGTCTATTTGTAACTTTCTTGACTCTAGTTTTAAATAAAGAAATAGAAAAATGGATACCATGTAAATTTCTCCCATGCTTTCATGCCCCAGTCAGTAAACTCTACTTTCATTTGTCTTATTCCAAAATCTGATCATCTTGTGGGGTTTAGTGGCTTTAGGCCTATTTCTTTATGCAATTTACTATATAAGTTTATTTCTAAGATTCTGGCTAATAGAATTCAGATGGTTGTTGGCACTCTAGTCTCCTTGAATCAATCGGCTTTTATCAAGGGAAGGTCTATTGCTAATAACATTCTTGTTTGCCATGATGTTGTGAAGGGGGTTGCTCAAAAAAATTCTCCGCCATCAGCCATTCTTAAGATTGAGTTGCATAAGGCCTATGATTCGTTGGAATGGAGCTTCCTGTTCCAAACGATGAGCCTCATGAGATTCCCTACAAAGTTTATATCTTGGGTGAAGCAATATATGTGTAATGACCCCCATGTTCTCGGTATTAGTGAATGGAAGCCCCGTAAGATATTTTGCTAGTGGTAGGGAAATTAGATAAGGAGATCCTCTGTCTCCCTACCTATTTACCCTTGCTATGGAAGGCTTGTCTATGATGTTGAAACAGATTGTTGAGGACAGAAGGATTCACCTTATTCCAAGGTGTAAAGTGATGAGGCTTTCTCATTTGGTTTTTGCCGATGACCTGATGGTGTTTGTGAAGGCGGATTATGGTTCAGTGGCGACAGTGATGGAAACCATTAACTCATTTTCATTTGCTTTGGGCCCTAAAGTGAATAACTCGAAGTCCTCAATAATCATTGGAGGGGTTAATCCTTGGATTGGGGAGCAGTTGGTGGTGTTAATTGATTTTACTGGTACTCAACATCTAATAAAGTATCTTGGAGTCCCTCTGATCTCAGGAAAGCTAAAAGCTACAGATTGTGCACCTTTGTTTGATTTGGTCAGGAAGAGATTGGAAGGGTGGAAATCTAGATTTTTATCTTTTGCTGGTCGTCTTCAGCTAGTCTTATCTATTCTGCAGGGACATTACATTTATTGTTCTGGTCTGTTTGGTTTGTCTGCACATGTTCTCAAGAAGCTGGAACCCATGTTCTCTAATTTCTTATGGTCTGGCCCTTTAATGGAAAGAAGAATTCACTTCTTGGACTGACATTTGTAAACCTAAAGGAAAAGGGGGGCTAGGTGTAAGACGCATTAAAGATGTGAATGTAGTTGGGGTCCTAAAGCAAGTGTGGTGGATTGTTTCCAAGAAGGATTCCTTATGGGTTAAATGGGTCCAACATAGATACTTGAAAACAGACTCTATTTGCACAGTCCAACCGATCCAAAATTGTCCTTGGGTGTGGAGAAAAGTCATTATCGGGATCAGATCAGCGCGCTTGTTCCACACAGGTTAGGTAATGGAGCTTCTACTTTGCTTTGGCTTGACCCTTGGCATCCGTAAGGGGTCTTGCTTAATAGATTTAGGGATCATATACGTATGATGCAGATCGATAGATCGCCTCTCGTACGATCCAGTTTGAGTGATGCAAGATGGAATCATGGCCCAGCTACATCTTCAGATCTTGCCCATGTTTGGGGCCAGTCAGACAACATATGCTGGCTCAATGGGTCAAGGGAAGATTCTATCATATGGATGGGGTCCTCATCCAACATCTTTTCTACTAGATCAGCTAGGGATATAGTGAGGAGCCACTCTCCTAAGATAGATTGGGCGGTTACCGTTTGGTCTAAAAGTGTATTCCTAGACACTCAACAACCACTTAGCATTGTTTGGTAGATGGTCTACCTACCAAGGACCAGCTTCGAAAGAGGAATGTGTTGGTGTCTCCCTATTGTTGCTTCTGTTGGGCAGGGTTGGAAAGTAGAGATCATTTATTTTTTGACTGTCCATTTACTAAACAGATATAGATAAGTATATTGAAGCTTTGTTCTCCTTCTAGAAGGGTGGGGAGTAATGTCAGCTTGGAGGCTAGGTGGATTGCTAAGTATTTTAAGGGAGACTCAATTGGTGGTATTGTCATGATTTCTTTCTATGCTACTATTGGTCATATATGGAAGGAGAGAAACTTCTGTATATTTAGGACCAAGACCAAGACCAAGACCAAGACCAGCGCAATGATTATTAGTGATATCCGGGCATATGGGAGAATAGATAAGTTGGGTAGTCTTTGTAATATGTTTTGGTGATTTATTTTTCTGCTGTGTTGTTTATTGCTTCTCTAAGCTTTGAGATCTGTTTTTGAGGCCTAGTTTGGTTTGCCTTTGGCCTTTGTTTGTAAGTATTTGTCTTTTGTTCTCTCTTAATAAATTGATACCACCTATCAAAAAAAAAAAAAACTACAAACCTTCCATTTTTTTTGTAGAGGGAGTGCCTGAATGACACCACAATAGGTGTATTTAGAACTTGACACCTTTTAATTGTCACTTGTCTTATTAATTATCAGAAGTTCTTTAAGATAGGAGTAAAAAAGGCTTTTCAAAAATAATTTGATAATGACAAATCATTAGGTCATTATTAAAAGGTGTCAATTTCTTGCACAATTTTAGAGAATCCATGCGAAGTGATACTATTACCCTCATTAGAAAAAAATTGTGTATCTGACATAAAAATTAAAAAAAAATTTAGGTTACAAATTATTTGACACCTTTCGAGATGTCAATAAGAAGATCCCATTCATAAATAACAAAATTTGATTGCCAATTATACACACTTTAGAATTCGGCTCCAGTGGGGGGTTTCTATTTTTAATGACATGAATGTGTTTGATAATCCATATTTGGGAGCATTTCATGATATATTTTTAGAATAAAACATATTTGGGAACATTTCACTTTAGTGGTGTTTTACTGACCCCGTGCACAAGCCTTCCAATTGTCTGTTCCCGTTATAACGTTTCTAGTTGGAGCACACCGATTTTAATTCTATGGTAAGTAGCTCTTGGAATGACTATGTACCAGGATCTCCTTTTTTTATTAGCCTGAGTACAAATCAAGAAACGCAAAATCTAATAAAGAAGAAAGGCAACATACTCTTCTTTGTGTCATCACCACTAGTACGTTGGTAATGAGTGAGATGAGAAGCGTACTCCACTTTTTGGGAGAAGTCAATCCCATGATCTTCAGAAGATGCTTGGGAATCACCATGAAACTCTTTCCCACCTGACCGAAGCCCAAGTAGTGCCCCAATATCCAGTAGAGTTGGACTCATTGCACCAAACAGAAACGGAAGGTGATGGATGATCGAGACCAGAAGCATAAAGCCACTCACAGGAAAGGTTTGTTAGCATCGATTGGGGTCTTGGATAGATTGATAGCTTCAGCTATACCAAGCCTTCGCTAAGAATCCATCTTGTATTCAACCATTCTGTCGACCCAGGCATTCCAGGCTTGCAAGTATGTAGTCTAAAAACAAGAAAAGGGTAGAGGCAGTTTGTTGGGGAATATGGGATGCCTGCAGAGAATAGCTTGGTCTCACTAACCAGTAGTGAAGTAACAAACTGTGCATTGGTAGAAGAGAAAATGCGTGGACCAACAACAAAGTGAGAATGCGATGTAGTAAGGTTTTTCATACTGGAAGAAGTCACCAGGCAGGGAACCTCTTTCTTTCTTCAACTGATTAAAGTAAGAAAGAAGTTGACTCTCTCCAAGGAGAGAAGGAGTTGTCTAAGGCATTGGAACAATTGGAATGTCAAAATAAGCAGAGGCAGAGTTCATCTCAGCTCTCACCTTTGATGCTGTGAAAGGGTATTGGGAACTTTCAACCATTGAAACAGAAGAGGAATACACTGAGAAAAACCCAGAAAGGAAGAAGATAATCTTCTATAATCGTTGGCATCATTTATTTAAACTAGTGTTTGAGGGTTTCAAAATGATTCAATCCCTAGGAAATCGGGAGCGCCGCCAAAATGAAGGAAGCATTAATGTGTACATTACCTTTCACCTGCAACTGTCAACTCAAACGTCATACCAGACGTTTCTTTTCTGAAAAAGGAATACATATATAGGAAGGAAGGATTCCAAAGGCCGACTATACCGTCTAATAACACTTAACAAACTATTTTAGATGGAAACCAAATCAGTGGTTCAAAGCTGTGTTGCAACTCCATAAGGACTTTATGAGCATCATCCTTAGAAGTTGCAAGGGGCATTGTTTACACCCTAAAATTACAAATTAACTGCTAACGATAGTCTGACTACCCTTTTAGGATCGGTCATCAAGGGAGGCTCTCTAGAGGGAAACATGGACCTGAATGGTTAAAACCATGAAGTACATGCCAACAATGGATTCTCACCCCTGCCCACCTTTTATTTGCTGACGATATTTTTAATATTTATAAATGCTTCTAATAGGTACATTCTGAACCTAAAGTCTTTCTTGGTTAAGTACATGGATTTTTCGGGCCAGAGGGTGAACTTGGAGAAAAGCAAACTGTTCTTTGGAAATGTCCCTGTTCGAAGGCATAATAGGATCTCTAATGACCTTGGCATTCATATTTACTCCTTGCCTACGAGGTACCTGGGTGTGGAAATTTTCAAAGGGCGGGTCAAGCACGAGCATATGCTTCCCTTAATGGATAAAATCAAGGTGCGACTTCCGGGTTGGAAAGGAAAATTATTATTGATGGCTGGGCGAGTGGAGCTGGTTAAATCAGTGATTTCAGGCATTCCAATACATAATTTCTCCATTTATTGGCGGCCTAATTCTTTGGTGAAGACTCTTGAGAGGTGGATGAGGAATTTCATTTGGACAGGGGATGCTAATTCCATGAAAAAAAGTAACTGTTAAGTGGGTTTCGGTTTGTAAGCCTAAATCTGAAACAGGCTTGGGAATTCGGCATATGCATGATGTTAATAAAGCTTTTCTTTGCAAGCTTGTTTGGCAAGTCAACCACTGGTAGTCAGGTTTGGGCCAAATTTTTTAGAGCTAGATTTTTAAACGCTAATGGCTCTTTAAAATGCAGCTACAAATCCTTTTCAATCTGGCCTGGTATTAAACACCTTTGGGATTTGGTGTCCAGTAATGAAAGATGGGCTGTGGGCAATGGGTCTTGAATCCTTTTCTAGTTTGATAAATTGTTGGGTCTGTCGTCAATTGCAAAAATGTCCCCTCTCAAGCCAGCATTATTCAAGGGGTTTGGAAGCAAGGTGGCAGATTTTATTCAAGGGGATCGATGGTGTCCCCCTAGTGTGGAGTCGAACTTCTTGAAAGGAATTTTTTATTCTGTTAGGCAGATCTGCATTCTGCCTGCGTCGCTGGAGGACAAATGTTTTTCGTCTCTTAATCCTGCAGGTGTTTTTTCAGTGAAATCAGCTTGGGAGGAGATTAGATTAATGAATCCTAAGCTGCCTTGGTTTTCGTTGGTTTGGAATAAATGTCTTCTGCCTCCCCACTCAGTTTTCGGTTGGAGGATTCATCATGGCATGCTACCTACTGATGATCTTGTTAATAAGTTTGGCATTCCTATCCCTTTGAGATGCATTTTCTGCTTCCGGGCTGAGATCTTTGCATCACATTTTTTGTTAGTGCCCGTTCGCTCAATTTATGTGGTTTTCTTCTCGAGCTTTTTCAACATTGGTTAGCAGCCTCAATTTTTTCTTTTGGAGCTGAGTTCTTAGTGGAAAAGCAAGGCGTCAGTGTCCCTACTCAAAGAAGTGTGGAGTTGTGGCATAATTTTTATTCCTTTTTGTTTTTGACGGGAGAGAAATTTAAGAAGGTTTGAAGGTCGGTCTTCCAGTCAAGCGAAGGTCTGGGGTCTTATTCGTAAGGAAATCGAGTCTGTTTCCTCCAAACTCTCCTGCCAATCATTTTCCATCAAAGACTTTTTGCTTGGGAGAAGACTGAATGTCTCTTTGAGGCCCTGTGGCGCTGCCTGATTACTAGAGATATTTTGGGTGCGGCCTTCTTCAGGGTGGGTCAAACTGAACATGGATGGTTGTTCTCTAGGAAATCCAGGCAGATCAGGGGCAAGGGGAGTCTTCTGAAACTCTGATGCCCAAGTAATCTTCTCTTTTAGGGAAAGTTTGGGAGTGGCGACTAATTTTGAGGGTGAGTTCCATGCGTATATTATGGGTTTGGAATATGCTAAATTGCTTGGCGTTTCAAATCTGTGGATCGAGTGTCATTCGGTGGCTGTTTTTTTGCTAGCTTCGCGGAAAGTTTTCCCCCGGTTCCTTTGGCAGCATTGGTATGGTCTTATTTCTTTTATGGACTCACTCATGTGAAAAATTTCTCATTGCTTATGTGAAGCTAATCCGATTGCCTTGGCTCTAGATGAGCTTACTGTTGATGCTCAGGGTAGACTGAGATTTTAGAATTGTGTATGCCTGATTTCTTTTAGGGTCTTGTCTGTTTGGCGATTTGACAGTCCCTGCTGATGGCAATGCCGAAGATGGGGAGGCCAATGTGCTGTTTTTTTTTTTTTCTGGTAAGTACTGCATTTTGTTTTAACTAGAGTTTCAAAATGTGGTGCGTAAAAGCCCATTGCTACCAAGAGGTCTTGGGTTCAAGCCTCTTGGTTCACATCTTCCCTCCCCTCTATCTATAAAAAAAAAAAAAAAAAAAAAAAAAACTAGAGTTTCAAGAAAATAAAGAGAAGTAGATTTTTTTTCTTGTATTAATGCCCCTTGAAGTAGAAGTTCAATTGAATTTGGGTCTCTGATTGCAATTGGTAACTTCTTTCAGTTATAAATCTATATGAAACACAAAAAGAAGGGGTCCCCACTATGTCGAATGGATATAGTGTTGGAAAAGGAAACCCAATGGAGAGAATATTCATATTCACTCAAGATTGGATTTTCCTAGCAATCCATGTCTTTCCTAATTTAGAAAAAGATTGCTTGGGAGATAATTGAGTCACTTATAGTAACTCAATATATCTATCCCATGTGAGCTTGCAATATGGGGATTTTGTGAGAGAAATATAAATATTCATGAGATCACAAAATCACACAAGACAAGGAAACCCAAAGCAAAAATCGCAGAGCTCTCTCTCCCTCCTAGAAAAATCGTCTTCTCCGTCTCTTGTTCTCTTGGTGTTTGATCTTAGAGGTGGTCCAAGCTATTGTGTTCTTGGAATTGTGGAGGAGTAAGCTTGACCGTGGTGGGAATGCAAAGCTTGCGTGGTGCGTGGAATGATTGAGAAAGGGCTATCATTGGTTGGAGGTCTTGCACTTGTGAGGCTTAGGTAATAATCGATCCCTGCTTCGTTCTATTTTGAATGACTTCTCCATCGATACTGTGATCCTATTTACGCTTCCGTTGCGATCGCACTTGCGATGCCTTCAGTGGCATCAGAGCCTCTTTATCGATGGGGTTGTTTTCAATTTTATTTGTTCATTATTTTATGATGCTCATAATTTTTATTCTGTTTATAAAAAAACAAAAATTTTTTTTTTTTTTGAGGTGAGTTGCATGTGCGCATAGGGGCTGCGGGTTGGCTGCCTATGCGCGCCCCTAGCCACATGCACCCCACCCCTTGGATAGCCCATACCCCCTGGCCGTGTGCACCCTACAGCCTGCGGCATGCGTGTAGGGCTGCCAGCCGCATGCGTGCGCGGGCAACCTTGCCGCATGTGATGCTATTGTATGAATGTGCACTTGTTTTTCCCTTTTGTTTTGCTTCACTTTGTGTTGCAGGTTTTTATAAATAAAATTAAAAAAAAAAAAAAATTTCTGGTTTCATTTATGAAAAGGATTTTCATTGGAGAAGATGGGTGGAGAGATTCTTCCCTTCACCCACCTTCCCCAATTTGGCATAATGGCTTACTATAATTGTTAGTTTTATTTTAAGCATGTATGTGATGGCTTTGTGGGGTATGTATCATGACCATTATGACATAAGTTGTCATGGTAATGGCTATGTGATGTGCATGATCATAGTGACATTGGATTGTCATGGTAATGATCATGTAATGCACATAACCATTATGACATAAGTTGGCATGGTAATGGTTGCATGATGGATGCATTGGATGCACTTGATCAAAATGGCTTGAATTGTCATGGTAATGATGTTTTATGTGTTTTTGGGCAATTTTCACATAAATGTTGGAATATTATTTTTGAGCATCATGTAAATAATGTGGACCATGGTTATGGGATGAATAAATTACATGCATTAGATGTATCTGTGTGCTAGGCATGGCATGGTTGTGATTTTATATGTAATTTTCTTTATTATTCTCCAGGCAGTCCAATTTTGGTGGACTGGTTTCCTGTTATGTAATTTTATTTATTTGGAAAGGATTGTAATATTTTTAGCTTAGTTTGAAAATATTCATTGTTACTTCGTGGATTGTGGATCATGGATCATGGATCTTGAGTCAAGGATCATTGATTATGGATTATGGATCATGGATCGTGGATCGTAGATTGTGGATTATGGATCAGGGATCTTGCCGGTTCGTTGGAGACAAGAATGAAGGAAGGACTTGCTCACTTGAAGTGTCCTTAATTATTACAGTTTTAGAATTTCCCTGTAATAGATAGTTGCATATGCATTATCACACTATAATTGTCGTGAGTGGGAGTGACATATGAGGCTATGATTACTCCCATCCATTTTTAGTCAAGTGAGTTTGTCTTGGTTATGAACTCACATTGATTAAAGATGTTGTCCCATAACCATTGGTATTTATGTGTTTATAGTTTTCCTTGGATGGATGTGCTATTTTGTTTATACATTGGATGTATGCTTGTGTTTTAATATGCGTTCCCATTTTCCCTCACTATAATACAAGTGTGATATGGGAATCCCTGGCTGGTGGGATTCTCATGGCCTCCCTTAGTTGGTGAGTGTAGAAATGTCATTGATCCACCCTTGTAGATGCCGATAGGATAATATTAGAGTGAATTGGTGAAATTGTCTGCACTCATCTCACATGTGATAGGTAGAGAATATGGCTTTACCAAAAAAAAAAAAGATAGGTAGAGAATATGGTCAGTGGTATGTGTTCTATGATAATAGACATTAACCCACAAACACCATAGTTCCTTCCGAAATTAAGGGCAAACACTTGACTTGAGTGTGTGTCAACCGATAGGAATGGGCATGACACTCAGGTGGCCAAATACATTGGAAGTCTAAGTGACGGGCAGAATAGTCTACCCAACCAAGATGCGAATGATGAACTCCGATAGGCTAAGTCAAGAGCATGAGGGTTGGTCATTTTCAATTCATGCCCTACAAGCTAGAGGGAAGCTTGGGGTGTGACTGACCATTGATTGTTCTTACCCCAGTTATTTCAATGGTTGTAGATCATGCTAATTAGTAATTTTTGTACATCATGTAGTTTTAAAAAAATGTCAACCCAAATGAACTATGCCTCCCTTATCAAAGACTATGTTTTGACCGGCCCTAACTATGTTGACTGGAGGAGGAACATCAAGTTACTCCTGTCTGTCCTGGATGAAGATGAGCCTGAATTCCCTAATGAGGAGAACCTTGAATCGAAGCCTGCCTATGAGTTGTTTCGATAGAAAATCTCTAAGGCAAAACTCCTCGTGTTGAGTTCTCTGGAGAAGACCATCGTTGATTCGGTCAAGGATATGTACTTGACCAAGGACATGATGGAGGAGTTGAAGGAGATGTATGGGAGGGAAGAATGTCATGCCCATCATCAACTGGTGACACTCCTCCATGGCACGAAGATGGCTCAAGGTACTCCGGTTATTGACCATGTCATGAAACTGAGGAACTTGTTCCTGGATCTGGAGAACCTTGGGACTTCATTCAAGCTGAATTATAAGACGGATGTCATCTTCCACTCATTACCTTAGGACATCTACGGATCGTTTATTGTCAATTACAATATGAATAAACTTTCTGTGGAACTCCCTGAGCTGGGCAACATGTTGCAAGAGGTGGAAGCTGCATCCAAGAAGCAGAAAGTGGAGGTCTTGACTACAGAGGACAAGTCTTCTTCCTCAAAGCCCAAGGGCAAGAAGAAGAAGAAGAACGCTAACAAGGGCAAAAACCCTAAGGTTGGCGATAAGGGAATTCAGAAGAACAAGAGTAAGGGGACTTGTTTCTATTGTAAGAAGGACGGACATTGGAAGAAGGAATGTCGTGCCTTCCTGGCTGCTCAGAAAAAGAAGCAGGAGAAACAGGAAGAAGGTATTTCTGAAACCTTGGTCCTTTATGAGTCTAATTTGTCAGAGGAACCTACTAACACATGGTTGGTGGACTCGGGGTCTACCACCCATATTTGCAACTTGTTGTAGGGGTTCAAGCTAACAAGAAGACTGAGTAAGGATGAAGTTCGATTGCGAACGGGTACGGGTACTGAGGCCACTGTTGAGGCTGTTGGAGATTTTCTTTAGTTTTTTATTATAGTACTTTAATTTTGAGAGATTGTTTTTATGTTCCTCATTTTAGGAGGAATATTGTTTATATTAGTAGGCTTGTTATGGATGGTTATACTTTCCTCTTTGGTAATAAATTAACTATTCAATTGAATAATTCTTTTATTGCTTCTGGCTACTGGATAACGGGTTATATCTCTTAAAATCGATACTAGAGGTGAATGAGATCTCCAATAATTTTTTAAAAAGAAAATCAGCCCAAGATAATTCTACATACCTTTGGCACTTGAGGTTAGGTCACATTGGAGTAGAAAGGATAAACAGGTTGGTGAAGGATGGGCCTTTAGAATCATTGAAGGTAGAACCTTACCCAACCTATGAGTCGTGTCTACAAGGAAAAATGACCAAGAAACCCTTCTCTAACAAGGGAGAAGAGCCGAAGCAATGTTAGAATTGATACACTCAGATGTGTGTGGACCCATCAATGTTCAAGCGAGGTATGATTACGAATACTTCGTGACCTTCACTGATGACTACTCTCGTTATGGATATATTTACTTAATGCACCGTAATTCGAAAACCTTTGATAAATTCAAGGAATTCCGAGTGGAGGTTGAAAAACAGTCAGGAAATTGCATCAAGTGCCTTCGATCTGATCGAGGATGAGAGTAGTTATCAGATGAGTTCAGAGACTATCTGAAAGAAGCTGGGATCATAACCCAGTTGATAGCCCTGGGAACACCTCAACAAAATGGAGTTTCAGAAAGGAGGAATCGAACCTTGTTAGACATGGTTCGGTCCATGTTGAGTTATTTGGAACTGCCATTGAGTTTTTGGGGTTTCGCACTGGAAACTACCATCTATATACTGAACAGGGTACCAACAAAGTCTATGACCAGAACACCTTTTGAGTTGTGGTATCAGCGTAAGCCAAGTCTTCAATATCTCAAGGTGTGGGGTTGCATAGCGCATGTAAAGAAACAACAGACGAATAAGTTGGAATCCAGAACAGATAGATGCTATTTCTTGGGATACCCTAAGACTACAATAGGCTACTACTTCTATGACCCTGTTAATCAGAAAGTCATTGTTAGTAAGCATGCAACTTTTCTTGAGGATGACACAATCTCACTAAGATCAGATCCAGTGGTCATTAAAGAAATAACTAATGACCAAGTACCTTCAGCATCGATAGAGGTTCTAGTTGACGTACCCACAGTTGAGCAACAGCCTCAAGAGCCTAGGAGGAGTGGGAGGTCTATCAGGCCACCAACTCGTTTGAACCTTCTCACGGAGGAGGATCAAAAGGTGGAAGAATTCCAAATGGTGTCTGACTGTTCAGACACAGATCCTTATACTTACGCTGAGGCTCTTAAGGACGTTGACTCAGTGAAATGGCAGGAAGCAATGCGCAGTGAAATAGATTCCATGGATTCTAACCATGTCTGGACTCTTGAAGATCTGCTAGTTGGGGTAAAACCCATAGGGTGTAAATGGATCTACAAGAGGAAGAGAGGTGTGGATGAAAATGTGGAACGTTTCAAGGTAAGGCTGGTGGCAAAGGGATACACCCAGAAAGAGGATGTTGACTATGATGAAACCTTCTCACCTATAGCGATGATTAAATCCATTCGGATTCTATTGTCGATTGATGCATACCATAACTATGAGATCTGGCAGATGGATGTGCAGACCGCTTTCCTTAACGGTTATCTTGATGAGGTCATATACATGAATCAGCCAGAGGGTTTTGTCTCTCCCGGAGAGGAAAACAAGGTATGCAGGTTGTTGAGGTCTATTTATGGACTAAAACAAGCTTCCAGACCATGGAACATCCGTTTTGATCAAACTATCAAGGATTTGAGTTTGAACAAAACATCGATGAGCCATGTGTATAAGAAAGTCTGTGGGAGTGCCGTCTGTTTTCTAGTCCTATATGTGGATGATATATTGTTCATTGGGAATGATGTGGAGTTACTTTCATCTGTAAAGATGTGGTTGTCCAAAACATTCTCAATGAAGGATCTGGGTGAAACCAGTTACATCCTAGAAATTAAGCTTGTGAGAGATTGCAAGAAGAGGATGTTGGGATTACCACAATCCGCCTACATTGACAAAGTGCTTGAGAGGTTCAACATGTAGGATTCGAAGAGAGGTAGTGTGCCTCTCAGACATGGAATCGGTTTATCCAAGTCACAAAGTCCTCAAACTCTTGAGGAAATTGAGACTATGAAGAGAGTTCCTTATGCTTCGGTAGTAGGAAGTCTGATGTATGCCATGTTGTGTACCAGGCCAGATATTTGTCATGCCGTAGGGATTGTGAGTCGATATCAATCCAATCCAGGACAGGAACATTGGACAGCTGTTAAGGAGATCCTGAAGTACTTAAGGAGGACCAAAGATTACTTCCTTGTTTATGGTTGTGATCAGTTGTCAGTGGTTAGATATATGGATTCGGATTTCCAAACTGACAAGGATGACAGAAAGTCTACCTCTGGGATGGTTTTTATGATTGGTGGGAGTGCAGTAATTTGGAGGAGTGCCAAACAAAAGTCAATAGTCGACTCCACAACCGAAGTTGAGTACTTGGCAGCTAGTGAAGCAGCCAAGGAAGGTGTCTTGCTCAAGAAATTCTTGACAGACCTAGGGGTGGTGCCTGAGCTAGTGGAGTAACCCATACAACTGTTATGTGACAGCAGGGGAGCTATAGCACAAGCGAAGGTACCAAGAGCTCATCAGTGGAATAGCATGTGGAGCGGAAATATCACTTGATCCGTGAGATTATTCAGTGTGGCGATATAGCCATAGCTAAGGTTGACACTGCAGATAACCTATCTGACCCCATGACCAAGGCGTTGCCTCCTAGTGTTTTTGAGAAACATGTTGGGAATATGGGGGTGAAGTCCATGGGTGACTGGCACTGATGTACAAAACTCCTTCTATTTGAATAATAAATTCTTGTTTTGATTAGCATGATCAGTTGTTGAGCTCAGTTATTGTCCTTAGGTATTCATACCTAAAACTGTTCACCACTGGGGATGGAACTGGACATCCCATCCGGCATGGTGGTCACATTGTGTGTGCTTAGGGAGGTTATTTTCCAAGACACAAATGTGAGTGCACATTTGGTGTGTGCATTGGATTGGATCATTGAGAATTTCACATGTGGTGTACTGTCAGTATAAAGAAAATGAGATTCTCTTAAGTAGTTCACGATTGGTCTCTTGACCTGAGGGGTCCTTATCGACGCATTCATATGTTGAGAGTTTTGGTGTACCAACGGTTGATGTCTATCTTTGACTATATATCGGTGCGCTGGATTCTCAGTGTCTGACTGTATTCAAAAGAGATACCCAACACGGAACCTACAACCCATACGTTGGGAATATGTTGAGGAGAGTGTTCTATACAGGATTGGACCCAAATCCGGTTCCGATAGCATCTTCAAAATGTTTTTGAAATGTTTTTAGCTATATATATAAAATATTATCTATTTTCTTGAACATTTTGTTTGAAATATTTTCTGTTGGTCCAATCAAGGTAATTGAATCTCTCGATCGGTGTATCGGTTCATTGAGGAATGACAGTCCTGTACACATGCCTTATATTGAACCGTGCAACATTGTTTTGTGGGGGACTGATGCGTGTTTTAACTACTTACCTTGGGCATAGGTTAGTACATCTGCTTAGCATCTTCGATGGCCTTTTCTTAGAAGCTAAGTGGTATCCCATTGCGATCCTACCCCTTTCCTTTCAGTTCCATTCATCTACGCGGTGACGATTGATCGTGATGTCCATTTCATGATCCTCTTGTAAGATTGGATCTTACAGTAGGATGGAGGAGATTGTTAGAAAAGGAAACCCAATGGAGAGAATATTCATATTCACTCAAGATTGGATTTTCCTAGCAATCCATGTCTTTCCTAATTTAGAGAAAGATTGCTTGGGAGATAATTGAGTCACTTATAGTAACTCAATATATCTATCCCATGTGACCTTGCAATATGGGGATTTTGTGAGAGAAATATAAATATTCATGAGATTACAAAATCACACAAGACAAGGAAACCCAAAGCAAAAATCGCAGCGCTCTCTCTCCCTCCTTGAAAAATCGTCTTCTCCCTCTCTTGTTCTCTTGGTGTTTGATCCTAGAGGTGGTCCAACCTATTGTGTTCTTGGAACTGTGGAGGAATAAGCTTGACCATGGTGGGAACGCAAAGCTTGCGTGGTGCGTGGAACGATTGAGAAAGAGCTATCATCGGTTGGAGGTCTTGCACTTGTGAGGCTTAGGTAATAATCGATCCTTGCTTCGTTCTATTTTGAATGACTTCTCCATCGATACTGTGATCCTATTTACGCTTCCGTTGCGATCGCACTTGCGATGCCTTCATATAGTGGGTTTAATAATGTTGTTTTGTCCTTGGAGTGCTCCCATGGTTTCCACCATTAGCTTGTTGCTCTAAAAGTTCACCAGACCATGCATTCATTAGGCCTCTCCATTATTGAAAGTATTGTGTGGCCTTGGACAACTTTTCCATTGCCTCCAAGGATCAAAGCCCTTTTCTTTTTATATGTGATTAGTGTAATCAAAATCGTCATTGTTCTTCAGTTATAGTTTAACAATCTAAGATGATTCTGTGAAATATGGGTTAAATGATGGGATACTATGATAGCATTGCATTAATCAGTGAAATGCCCATTAGGAATAGGATTTATTGTTGTTCCACTCATTGGCATGTGAATCAGTGAATGTAATAATTGTTTGGTGAAGGCACTAGTTCAGACTGTATAAGAACCTTGGTTATTGGATCCCAATATGAACTAATCTTGTCCTGTAGATAGGAATGAATATGTAGAAAAAAGAGAAAACAATAGGTTGAACATAATTTTCAATGAAGAAATGGATTTGCCAATATGGTTGATGTCTCAATCATTAAAATAGGTGAGTCTTTAACTCAAACGGAAGAGAATGTGGGGTTTCACCCATGGGATGGTGGTTCGATTTGACCAAGACTCAAGAATAATTTTTTCTTTCATTTTTATTGTCAGTAAGCCTACTTGTTTTTTTTTTTTTAGGTTTTTTACAATTACCACCCCAAATTCTTTACTATCTACTATTACCCCCCCCCAAAAAAAAAGAAACTTTCAAACAACGGTTACCCCCCTATTATGCATACTAACCACTAACTGACCCCCACCGTTACATTTCCGTAACAGTGGGAGTTAGTCGTGATAGTGTGCCGTTGTCACAAATTTTCTAGGACCAAAATGCCCTTTTGGGGTGGTAATTGTAAAAAAAAAAAAAAAAAAAACCCATCGCCGTCTCTTCTCCTCCTCCTCCTCCTTCTTCTCCTTCTTCTTCTTCCTCCTCTGCAACCCATCACTGTCCTTTACTGAAAGTGACTGCTCTTCGCGAGGGAGAGATTGACTGCTGCTGAATACATTCACTGCTTGCTGAAATTTTACTGCCATTCTTCTGGTTTTTTGCCCAATTCGAATTAGGGTTTCTGCACAAGAGGTTTTTTTTTAAATCTCCGCATGGGTGTTGTTTCTTATGTGGTTGATGATTGATATAGCTGCTGCTGTTCTGTTCTCTTCTCTTGGAGATGATATATTAGCCTGTGACTATCATATTGAAGTAAGATTTTCCTTTTCTCGGTCATCAGGTCATATTTTTGCAATTTCTTGACAAACCCGAATCTTGAAAAGGGTTTTTTCAATAAGTCATCTTGCTGTCACCAGATTTCTACGCAACGTTGGGATTATTTTCTCTGTATCCATGAGAGTATTCATCATAAAATTCAGGGCAATCAAAGCCCTCTAATCCCTTGCGATTTCAGGGGTTCCAGTTCTCTGTACAGAGAGAAATCTCTCTCCCTGCAGTTGACTTTCCTTTGTGTAAAGGCTGTAGATGGTGTCTGGTGGCCTCCCTAATATTATCTGTGATTGATATGACTTGGTGGTGTTAGTCTGGAGACTGGAATTCTAGTTAATTGCAATTAGTTGGTTTCTTCTATGTGTGCTGAAGTTATATCTGATAAATTACAATGGCTGATTCTAAACCTTCTGTGGACTCCGTCAATGTTCAAAATCACCTTTATTAAGTACAATGGTGCCTCAAATTATAGATTATGGGCACATACTGTCGAAGTATATAATGCTGAAGAAGGAGAAGAAGAAGGAGAAGAAGAAGAACGGAGAAGAAGGAGGAAGAAGAAGGAGAAGGAGGAGGAGGAGGAGGAGGAGGAGAAGAGACAGTGATGGGTTTTTTTTTTTTTTTTTTCCAATTACCACCCCAAAAGGGCATTTTGGTCCTAAAAAATTAGTGACCACGGCACACTGTCACGACTAACTCCCACCGTTACGGAAATGTAATGGTGGGGGTCAGTTAGTGGTTAGTATGCATAAGAGGGGGGGTAACAGTTGTTTGAAAGTTTTTTTGGGGGGGTAATAGTAGATAGTAAAGATTTTGGGGTGGTAATTGTAAAAAAACCCTTCTTTTTTTTTGTTCCTCTAACTGTGTTCTTATAAGGTGATTCAGGTGTAATACTTCTCTCTGTTTTCAAATTATTTAACTACAGTTGTGTACAAGGCTTCCATTAGTTGAATATTGATGGAAGTTCCCTAGGGAACCCAGGTAGGGCGGGTTCTGGGGGAGTATTTAGAAATCACCAAGCCCAAGTTATCCATTCGTACTGCAGACACCTAGGGTTACCAGCAGCTTTGTGGCTGAATTTGAGGCCTTGTTAGACGGTCTTTTTATTGCTATGGAGAGGGGCATCAGGGACCTTTGGATAGAATCTGACTCGGCTGCCTTGGTTTTGTCCATTCAACATTCTAATGTCCCGTGGTTTGCGCTCCAAAGATGGCAGGTACTTAAATCTTTTCTTGAGTCTTGCAATTGGAAAATCTCGCACTGCTACAGGGAAGCGAATCCTATTGCAGATTATTTGGCTAAACATGCGGCGATTATAGGAGAGTCTGTGTTACTTTCCCTAGTCATATTGAAGACCTTCTGGCTCGAGATGCGATCAGCATGCCTCGATACAGATTTTTTAAGGTTTTTGGGTGAGATGGTTAGCTGTCTCAGCTTGTAGTTGTGCCTTTTCAGTTCCTCTTTGTTTTTTGGTTCTTTGTTTAATGTAATGATCATTTAGCTAAAAAAGGCTTGAACATGCATTGATGTGAAAAACTATGCTAATCTTATCGCACAATTTTCTTAGCTGCTCATGGATTTCTTTCCTAATGATTTATGTGAAAAACTAGGATGTCACAGTAGTATAGAATTTTTTAATAATATTTTATTCATATAATGGATGACAAGGACAGTTATTGGATAGGAACTCTATCAACTGCCATTTTAATTTAAGTTTAAACATTAGTTGTATGCAAATTTCTTCATAATTGTTTCATGTTCTAGCCATATAGTAGCCAATGTCTTGACATGATCTATCTGAACCAAACAGTTTTTCATACAGATTCAAGCTGAATCCAATTGACAGACTCAGGGAAACCAAACAGTTTTTCATACAGATTCATGTTGAATCCAACTGACAGACTTAGGGTAGCCAAACAGTTTTTCTGGAAGATTCAGCTAACGGGCTCAGGGTAACCAAACAGTTAATTTGTCAGGACAACGGATCAATTGGTGCACTACCAATGGATTCCTCACCAATATCAATGCAACCACAACTTGGTTTATGCAACCAAACACGCCCTTAATTTATGTTAATTTTTTTTTATAAGAGATTTTAAATTTCAGTTTGTTATGTAAGAGAGACATTTATTTAGTTATATGGATGGCATAAATATAATTAACATCAAATAGGAAGAACAAATTATACCAAACACCATTTTCGTTCTGAACGGCGTTCTTGAGACCGTATCAAACAGTCATTTTTTGTCTCAAAACGCAGTTTTAAACCAGAAATGCCAAAGAACGTTTCTAGTCAAGAACGGATGTTCTATGTTCAAACATTTACCAAACGTAGCCTTACAAGAATGCAAATCCAAGTTGATTTATGAAACATTGCCGTTTGCTTAAAATTAATTTGAAATGTGGGAAGGATGGGTTTGGGAGATGGAACTATAGAGACTAGGGAGCATTCAGGGTCAAGGTTTATTTAGGGTTCTTCACTGGACCTATTATCTGTTCTATTCTGGTTACCGCTGGAGTGTTCGAAAGAAGGAAGAAGAAGGAGAACTTCTGGAAGTTTTCTTTTCATTTAGTCTCTTGTTGTTAAGGGGGTAATATTGGAATATCACATGCTTAAGGGCATTTTGGGGTTTAATTGAGTATATTAAGTGTGATGTCATCACTTAACAGCGTTTTTTTACGTAATGGGTACGGTTGATAGAATCTTTTGATTATTGGAGAGGGGAGAGCTATTACTCAATATGCAGGGGAAGGGCTTGTCATTCGGATATAATCGAGGAGAGGGGAGAGTAATTTTCTCAAATTATTTTTAAAGAGTTCTAATTTAATACATTATTATATTCCAAACCGTGTGTCTGATTTTGACAATCCTTATATCGCCATGAAGCATTCCTCGAGCAATTTTCATCCATATGGCGATCAAGGTCAAATTTTTCTGGGAAAGTAGCAAAAAATGCTTATCAAGTGTGCGAAACCCATAAAGATTCTTTGCACCAATCAAGGCCCAAATGAAATTGGATTTGAACAAAATTTTATGCACATGCTCAAAATAGCTAAATATGATCCAATTTTTTTTTTCAACTTTCCCCCTCCCTTCAAATCCGTTCCTCCTTTTCATTTCCCATGTCTAGCGCTAATCTACCTTGGTGTTCCCATATTACCCTTGTCGTATTACATCATTCTCTTAAACCATACTTTGGCCCGAATCTTTTGGGCCAAAGGTGAACCCCTTGGTCCTTAGACCCCTTGTCTTTCATTTTGAACCAAATAAATTCAATTACTAAATTAACTAATAGGACCCCCATTGGCTATAACTAAGCCATAGTAAAATCCATAAATCCCAATTAATTCAAATGAAAACGTGAATTATTATTTAAATAAATATTTCTAAAATAAATCTTAAACAAATTAAATACTATGCTATTTGTAAAATTATTTAAAATTCTAAGGTCTCACCTTCAGGTAAACATACCCATCCATGGGTACCATCGAAGTGTCAACATCTGGTAGTACCAACAAGTACTTTCTAAATTTAACTGGGTACGAGGTATCACAACCCTTGTGTGCTGCGGTGCAGAGAACATCACCCCTTTTTTTTACCTATAAAACTTTTAGAAAGACGAAAATTTCTGTCTCCAATGAACAAAATTCCAGATTTTAGATAGAAAATTCTGTCTCTAAAATAAACATTATAGTGATGGTAAAAAACATGGGTGTAAGTTTGACCTTGTCAGCCCGAGCCCGCCCTAAGCCTGAATAGGGCCTGGGCTGGATTTTTCAACCCTGAGGGTGGGTAGGGTTGAAATTTTAAGGCCCGAGGTCATGGTCGGGCTGTGCCAGAGTTGAGGCCTCGGGCTAAGCCCAGCCCGGCCCGACCCTTTGTTAGGTTATGCTTTACAATTTATTGATTATATTTTGCAGTTTTTGTTTAGTATCTAATTATCTATTGGTTTATAAAAAAAAAGGCTAATTATCTATCGAACAAAAGTATTTAGATTTTAAGATTGGGTTAAGTTTTCTAACCCAAAGAAAAGTCTAATAGTCAATTGAGTATGAAACAAACCAATACACAATCACATGAGACTCGTCAATCAGGGCCAACCAAGCCCTAGCAAAAATCAGGGTCAATCTAGGCTAACCTGGCCCAACCTGGCCCGATCAGGATCAATCAGTGTCGGGTTGAGCTCGACAGGGTTGGGACTGAGTTGAAATATCTCAGCCCGACCTAGGGCCAGCTTGGACTTGGGTTGAGCTAAGAGGACCTAGGGTTGGGCTAGGGTTTTAAAAAACCCAGCCCAACCCGGCCCTGCCTCGCTCCAAGTAAAAAACTATCCCTAATTTAGTTTTTTTCGCGACGGTTAATAGTTGTGCCTAAAAATAAATTGTTCCTCATAAACCTATTAGGAATGGTTGGTTTTCAATTGTCGCTAGCATTTGGGATGCTTCTTATGGCGATAGAATAGGCAAGACAATTATTTTCGTCCCAAAAAAGCTTCAGCGATTGAAAATTCACATTAGGACAATTTTTTTTCGTTCCTTAAACCCAATTTTTTATAGTGGAAGAAAATCAACACTATAAGAATCCAGCTACTTGTAGTTAACCATGGCCTTGTCAAGCTTGCAACATATACGATCCGTCCCCATCTGATCATTATTCATGTATGGAACTAGCCTATCCATATAAGATCCTTCAATCCCAAATAAAAGATGCATATGTTAAATTCATCTGCCGCCACTTGGGAAAACATAGATCCTCCCAACTTCTCTCTTTGAAACCGGATCAAATTAAAGTCCCCTAAGATCACCCATGAGACATTAATCTGACTGGCCATCAAAGAAAGAACAACCCAAAGAGCTCGTCTACCATCCAAAGAGTCCACCCCATAGACACTATAATTGAAAAATGCAGTCCAACATCTATGTGTTCTTTCAATAAATTTTGACTTAGTATTTTATCAAACGAAGCATAAACAAATACCAAATAAATGCAAAAAACCAAAATCACATAAACGACCTTGTCCCCTCCCTCCCCCAAATGTTAATGGAAAGAACTCAAGGGTCCAAACAACCAAAGCAATGAAGGCACAAAATATAGATCCATACAGAATAACCCATAGAACAGAGTGTAACCACAATCAACATAAATTGGCATGATCATCAAGCCTGGGTTATGCTACGCAAGATGATTGTCTCCACAGTTAGACCTGGTCCAAACCCTAATAGCACACCCCAATCAAACCCTTCTCCCGTTGTGGCTTTCCCTTCCTTCATAGACTTATTCCTCATCTCATCCAAAATGAACATCACAGTGGGGCTTGACATATTACCATATTCGCTCAATACTTTTCTTGATGCCTTCAGTTTCTCCTCCTTCAAACCAAGGGTCCCTTCAATTAGGTCCAAAATCGCTGGCCCACCAGGGTGAGACACCCAAAAAATGGAGTTCCAATCACTAATACCAATCTTGCTGAATGCTTCCTCCAAGCATTTTCCGATGTTCCCAGAAATAGTTTTGGCTACATCTTTGGATAAGCTGATTGAAAGACCTGTTTGACGTAAATGACCTTCAATCATATCATCCGAGTCTGGGAGAATTCGAGAACCTGCTGAGAAGAGTTGGAACAGTGGGCGCTCCACTGATGTGTCGGGGTCTGCACCAACTATTAAAGCTGCAGCGCCATCTGCAAAGATTGCCTGCCCAAGTAAGGTGTGGAAGTCGGTCTCGGTAGGTCCCTTGAAGCCACTAACTGAGTTTAACTCAGAGCAAACAACGAGGACACGAGCACCTTTATTGTTCTCAGCAAGGTCTTTGGCAACACGGAGGACACTGCCACCACCATAGCAGCCTAGATGATACATCATCACACGTTTGACGGTCGGTGAAAGGCCAAGGAGCTTGATGAGTTGGAAGTCGGTACCAGGAGCATCAACACCAGAAATGGTAGTGAATACAATGTGGGTAATCTTTGATTTGGGCTGCCCCCATTCATTGATGGCTTTTAAAGCTGCTTCTTTAGCCAACTTGGGAACCTCAACAACCATAATATCTTGGCGAGCATCAAGTGTTGGAGCCATGGGGTTGTAGAAGTCGGGGTTCTCCTCGATCATTTCCTCAGTCATGTAGAGATGACGTTTTATAATTGTTGATCTGTCACAGATTCGCTTGAACTTCTCCTTCAATCCAGTCATATGCTCACTCTTTGTAGATCTGAAGTAGAAATCTGGGAAATCAGGCTGATACACACAGTTGGATGGATTTGCTGTGCCGATGGCCAGCACTGTGGCTGGACCTTGCGTGTATTGCGCTTCATAGATTTCTCCAACTGATCCCATTTCTTGTGTGGATTGATCGATCTAAAGGGTATGAAAATCCGAAATAGAGGAATGAATGAAGATGGAAGGAAAGGCTATGTATTGGCACTAGCAACTGATGATTGTTGGATGAAATAGTAAGACAGATGCATGAGGTTTTATAGAAGTCGGAAGATTGAATGGATCCTTTGGCTGAAGTGCGCAACCTTGTTTTGAATTTTATTATAATCACTTAGACTTGGAAACAAGTTGCCTTTTTTGAAACTTTTTTTTTTTTTTTTCAGGAAACTAAGTCAAAGATGATCCATTGAATTGAGCAAAGCAGTGATTGTGGACCACTTGAGTTCAGCTTTGTTTGAATGAGACTCTCCGTCACACTGACTTATATGGATTCTTGACTTCTTGTTGTCGTTGGGATTCGAAGGAAACGGGTGGTTTCTTTATTGGTCATGCGAGACTCGTAGTTGAGACAAAAAAAAAAATTATAATAATTAAATGCCATGTGTGACAATAGGAGGATCAAGATATTTTGTGTAAAAAAAAAATAATAAAGGCCAAAGATTCAGCTACATGATCGTGTATATTTCAAGCAAGCTTAGATTATCATGCATAAATGATCAAATTATTTTATGTTATTTATTATTAAAATTTTTTTTTTTTTTTGAAAAAAGAATATGCTTATCACCATTGATCATTTAGTCATAAGTATTGAGCTACCTGCTACCTTCACCATCCTTAGTTCCAACGATCAATTCATCCATTTCCATGTTTAGAGGCTCGCCCAAAATGGGTGGTGTAGGTACAACGTGCATCGATCGGGTCTTCTTGCGGGTGCTTCTGAACTTACCGAAGGTTGATATCCCTTTTTAAGGATTCCAAATGAGTTGGGTGAGACGGTTACATGAAGTCTATGCCTGTTGGGATGTACGTACAACTTAAAATAGGGAAATAAATTATGTTTTACAACCATAAGTTAAAATATTGAAAAGATTTATCAAATCCCCATAAGAGTAATAAAAGCTAAGGAAATAATCTAAAATACCCTTTGCGTCTTTTCTTTTCTTTTTATTATTTTTTTGTTCCCATTTTAGCGTTTTACAGCCATGTTATCACCTCCCTCCATCGAAGTCCATCACCAGGGGATGAGGTTGCAGTGGCGACTGTCACCACAGTCCCTACTCCCACCTTTTAATTTTTTATTCCCCACCCTTGCAACCACCATCGCTCTTCTTCGCTGCTCCTTCCTGTTAGTTCTACGAATTTCCCTCCAGCCGCCCTCTTCACCCCATCCCCTACAACCAATTTTCTGTGGAATATTTTGGACGCTTGATATCCTTGAATATAGATTAATCAACTCATTCTTCAGATTTTTTTTTTCTTCCTTTCTTGCAAAATCAACATTAATTGCGTGACCTTCAAACCTTGCAATTGGTTGCTTTATTGTAATGGTTGAAGAGGGCAACACAAAACATTTTTCCTTGCTTAAAGCATTACACACTGAGTATCTAGTTTGGAATACCCAGACTGCTGCCTCCAGCTAGTATTTATAGGAAACTAGGGTTTAGGTCAGATGGACTAATTACTAGATTGCCCCTCACAGCCTAGACATTAATACAAGTAGGATTATATTAGAACATATGAAGGGATATTGCATAAATACCCTTACAGTTGCACATACCTCATAACATCATAAATGACAAATGATGGCAAATGATGGCAAATGCCTCTGTTCATATCCCAACTTATACCCACCTTTCACCTTCGCTGTCCCAAAGGAGTTTATATATGGGTAAATTCGCTTCTCCCCACCTTTCACTTTGTTCTATCACAGAATTGATTCTATGAAAGAATAGTTTATGATTTGTATATTATACCTAGGTAAATTGGCTTCTCCCCATCTGAGCAGATCGAGGAGATATCAAGCTCCCGAAATATTTCTGAGAAAATTGATGCAGGGAGGGTGGGGTGAAGGGGGCAGGAGGGAAAGTTGTGGAACTAACTGGAAGGAGGAGCAGGGAAGAGAGAGGGAGAGCTGGAGCAGGGAGTGCGGTGACAGCCGCCGCTGCAACCTCATCTCCTAATGAAGAAGAAGAAGAACAAGGAGGAGAGAGGTAATATAAAGATATAAAAAATAGCGAAAAGAGAAAGATGCCAAGGGTATTTTAGGCTATTCGTTTAGCTTTTATTACTCTTATAGGGATTTGATAAATCTTTTCAACTTAGTAACTTATGAATCTAAAACATAATTTATTTCTACCAAGTTTGTAAATCTTTTTCTAATCAAGTAGATCTAGGCAATTTTCCCTTTAAAATAAAAGGAATGGAGTCGCCGCCTAGGTTGTTAAGGGCCTAGAACCTTGAAAGGGTAGCCCAAATCCTGGTTAAAGGATAGGGCTATGATTGATTCCATATGATCTGGCTAGAGAGTGGGTAAGAGGCCGATCAAGTTATGGAGACGGGATGGTTTACGCATCCCACTCACCCCGGATGAGGTGGTCTTTCTTTTAGATGATGGGTTCAAGATTCTCTCAAAGATAAAGTATCCTATATCAACATGCAAGGTTAATCTACGATCAAAATATCATGCATCACAAGGAATCAAATATGCAAACACTAATATTTACATTGCAACAGGTTACTATAACGACCTAAATTAATAGGGGGTTAAAGTAACTGCATAAAGTCATATTTAAACACCACCATTGATTAAAACATGGCTAAATACATTAACAACATGCATGCAAAATATTACAAATATCTAAAATGCAAACAAACATAAAATGAGTTAAATTACTAAAATGCTCCTAAAGGGTAGAAATGATAAAAAGACATATAAAGTCATATTTAAACATCACTAGTGATTAAAACATGACTAAATACATTAACATAATGCATGAGAGATATTACAATTATCTAAAATGCAAACAAGTATAAAATGATAAAAATTACCAAAATGCACCTAGAGGACGGAAAAGCAGAAAATACGAATAAAGTCATATTTAAACATCACCATTGGTTAAAACATGACTAAATACATTAAAAAAATGCATATGAGATATTAAAAATATCTAAAATGCAAATTGACACAAAATGGTAAAATTACCATAATGCCTTGGAGTGCAGAAATGCAGAAAATGCATGAAAATGTCGTCTTATGCTAAAAAAACATGTTTATTAATGTTAAAACATGTAACCAAGTGTTAGGAATCCATCCGGAGCCCTAAACAAAATTTGGATGCAAAATGACCAAAATGGCCCTAAGGGCAAAATGGTAAAAAGTGTTAAAACAGACACTCAACGGTGTTGTAGGAATCAATAGTGATGTTAATAAACTTAAGATGACAAGCCATACTAAATAGTATTACTGAAATGATGGTTCAGGTCCACACTTGATAAATTACCAAAATGCCCCTGGAGGGCAAAAATGATATTTTATGTGTAGTTTATGATGCATGATGTATATATATTATAAAACACCTTAAAAAATATTAATATGTACGTTAAAGCAAGATACTTTGATGGCCTGCATTATGCCACATTCAAAATGAAGTGAGGAGGTGAAAATACCTGAGGATGACCTCCAACAAGAGTCAAAAGGGAAGAACATTCGCGTATAGGTGGAGCTTCGGCTCTATCAGAAGAGCTTGTCAATGAAATTCGGGCAGAACCACAAGTTATCAAACGAACTTTTTTTTTTTTTTTTTTTTTTTTTGTGAATAAGAAATTCATTACCAAAAGGAGAACGAAACAAAGGCCCGAGAATCGGGGATGAGAAAAAAAATAAAAAATACAACCCGCTAGACAAACCCCAAACCTCAAGAGGAGGAGAAACACAGAACAATAGATAGAGCTACAATCAGATCAAGATAAAGAGAAACCACCCAAAGAGTAACTAAAGGACAAAATGGTCCCCAGCAACGACTCACGAGATTTTAAAGTTGACCTTCTTTCCATTTGGATTATAGGGAGGAATAGGAGGAACCATCCATCTCCTGCTAAAACCACTGCCATCCGCTCTAGGATCTCCCCGAGTATTAGTGACTAAGTTAGAATTTAGGTCCCCCATAGGAGAGTCGTTGCCTAGAACTACACCCTCGGAACCTACATCACAATCATTGGGAGCACTGCTCTGGCTCAAACTAACAACAACCCTATTGTCGACAAATGATGAAACAGAACCTGAAATCATCAAATTCTTTTAGTGAGAGAGGTCATTAACTTCAGCAACTCCAGGATCCCATGTCGAAGGAGGTGGCTTAGGCACCCTCGAGCTTCTTTTGCAAAAACCCAACCCAGTATTTTTTCTGTTCATTGACTTCTTCTTCGACCTCTTTTTCAAGTTCTTCGACTTCTTCTTAGACATTGACCCCAACGAGGAGGAAGGAGAGGATGAGACAGATAGATTACCATCATCCGCAAACACCTCTTCCACCGCGGAAGTACCTAACTCTACCATCGAGTTAACTTCCCCCACATGGGCATAACAAGAATCGGATATGGGAGGAGGTGGGTCTTCTTGAATCTCACCTTCTTCAATCATAGACCCAACCTCCATAGTAGGCTCCACCCTTAAGTCAACGACTAATTGCATCTTTTCAGCCTCATGCACAAGAGAAGTCCTTGAAAGCCCAGGCCCAATAGGATTTGAGGGGTCCAACATGGATGAGATTAGAGGACCATTAGAACCGTCCTCCACACCCAACTCAGAGTAGGTAATCAGGATTTCAAAATGATTTTTATTTGGGGTCAAACTGCACACCCAACATAATTGTGTTGGAACAATGCTGCAGAGTGGATGAAAGCTTAGAGTGTGCCAAGTTTAGGCCTGCATGCACTGCAGTAGAGGGAGCCTCAAGAAAAGGGCCTGAAGCAGTAGTGGCAGGGACCTCGGGCATTGAAGAGAGGAGGGTAGCGGAGGAGACACCCTCCATGGTCGGACCTTGCATCCCTTCCGGTTGGGGCTGAGATCCAAAACCTTGGGTTCTAACTCGATTACCAATAGGCTAGACTAAGTTATGATCTGATCTTCTACCATTCTAGGAGCCTGAGCGACAAGTCATTTGACCTGTAATGACCTTGCCACAATGAACTACTGAGTTCCCAAAGGAGTAGCACGTCTCACGTCTTGGAGGCAACCATTCAAAGTAAACTTCTTGTTCAAAGTTGGTACCTCCCTCAGGGCAAACGGTAATGGACTACGGGAGGTTCGTCGTGGCTTTTATCTAGACACAAATCTGGGCGTATGAGAGACGATCTTTTGAGAGGGTGATGTTATCAGAATACGAAGGTACACCAAGAGCACATTGGCTATCAAGCTGAGATCAGCAAGGGTCCAGAGGTGGAATGGAAGCGCAGGGAGGCATATCCAAATAGGGATGGATTTTACTTCCATCTCCTTCAGTGGAAAATCGGGTTTCCACGGTCTAACAATCAAAGGTCTCCTTGCCAAACTCCGAGGTCCTTCTTCCAAAACTTTGATCTTATCTTCATCGTGGCTGAATTGGAATAGAAGGTAGCTGTTATCTAATACATTGATTACGACGTACCCAGACAATCACCATGGCTTCAGAAGGGTGGATTTGATGAATTCAAAGGATGGCCTGCGACTTACAAAGAATCTCGCTCGACAGATGGAGATCGTTGTTCACAACACTCGCAGGGTAGTGCACGATAGGCTTACCTTCCACCATGGCTGGTGGAGAGAAGTGAAGAGGAAGTCCTTCAAGAGTTTGGGCAGCAGACCCAAACAGCGATGACCAAGAACTTGGACCTCTTACAGCGGTGGTCGAGCACGTCACTCCTGCTGGTGGAGCTCTCACAGACTCACCAAATCCTTGAGTACCAATCCTTACCTGAGCTTCTCCCCGAATCTCCCCGGGGAGACTAGGAGGCTCGACCATAGAACCAGAACCAAGTTACTGACCAAGCATAGAGAGAGAGAGAGAGAGAGAGAGAGAGAGAGAGAGAGAGAGAGAGAGAGAGAGAGAGAGAGAGAGAGAGGGAAAGGACCTCTTAAATAGAGAAACCTTAAAGAATCATAAAACATTAATGTGGTGGTGACCGGCAAAAAACCAGTTGGGAAGGGAAAAGTGGAGACTGAATTGTTCAAATGAACTTTTGTTGACAACATTTGGGCAAAACCCCGACTTATCAAGAGAACTTTATAGAAATTTCGATAGAGCTTCGGCTTATCTGGGGCACTTTTTATTTTTATTTTTATGGAAATTGGACAGAATCCTGGTGCAAGTGTTGACTCCTTAGTCTTGTTTTGGGTGCTGATTCGCGTTCGAACATCGGTATTTTCTGTATAATATACCGTTGGAATTGAATTTTCCATCCCTATCTAATGGTGCAAGTGTTAAGTTTTTGTCAAAAATATTTTAAATTTCAGAATAAAGACTAACCCTAATTTGTTGCCGGGAGAATTTCTGACCCTTGACTAGCATCAAGTATTTTGCAGTTAAAAAAAATATGTTGAATCCTTATCGGGATCATGGTAGGGTAGGTTAGATGGTCAAGTTCTTCTTGAGAGAGATACTACATCAATCCACGTCCTATTGTCATCATTGCCGGGAGGGATACAAAATTCAGGGTCCATCGAATGCCCCTTTTGGCCGAGGCCTGTGCGTCAGCTATAGTGCAAAGACAAAAGAGCGTCTGATTTTTTCTCACCTAGAGCATGTGTTGTTGGCTTCCTGCTCAGGGGTGACAGAGATGCAATGCGATATTACGAACTATAAAACCAAACTCTGTAAAAATCGATCGGTCAAATCATGGCCCATTGAAAGGACGAAAAATATGCATGTTGCCTTCCATAAGGTTAAAAATATATAGATTGGTGATATTTATATAATCCAGCACAAAAACATTCATACGATTATTTACTTATGTGGGGGTTTGGAGGACACTCCCTATTAGCAGCCCCACGACTATAAAGCTAAGGGTCTTCGAATGATTCTCCCTATTGGCAGCCCAAACATGCTATATACCTAAGGGTTTCGGATAAAACTCCCTATTGGCAGCCCAAATAGGCTATTTACCTAAGGGTTTCAGATGATACACCCTATTGGCAGCCCAAACCAGCTATTAACCTAAGGGTCTTAGAGTAACAGTCCCTATTGGCAGCCCCATAGCTATCAACCTAAGGGTTTTTTTAGAGGATATTCACTATTGACAGCCCAAACAGGCTATTAACCTAAGGGTTTCAGAGTAGTAGACCCTATTGGTAGCTCTATGACAATAAGCCTAAGGGTATTTTTTTGGGGCAATTACTATCACTACCCTACATGTAGCCTATATTTACTAAAACTACCCTACCTTAAACTTCTTTTCTAATACTACCCTGCTTTTAAACTTTTACATCTCCTTCTACCCTCATGTTTTTAAATACCCAGATTACCCTTCCTTTTAACCTACTAACCTGTTAATCTATTTAACCTCCCATTCATCTTCTACTTTTTACCTCTTTTGTAATTAAAATAGTTAAAAATGAAAGCACCCACCCACTTCTTCTCTCTCCCGTTTTTTACTTCATTCATTTTTTTTTTCTTCAATTTTTCTATTTAATTAATTTTTTATTCAACATTTCATCCTCATCGATCTTCTTCGAAGTTCGAACAGATTATGGTTCTAAGTATTGGTATCATATCGCTCGCCCGTATCGGGTGATACATATTGTTTTTGCTAGTCATCGATACCGATACCATGCCGCTACCGTTTTGGTAGCACGGTACGGACAAGGGGTAAAATGGTTGAAAAACTCATTTTTCAAGGAGATTCAGGGGTAATTTTGCCTGATACAGCCGATCCAGGCTGATATTGTATCGATAGCACGGTATGGACAAGAGATAAAATGGTCAGAAAACTCATTTTTTAAGGATATTCAGGGGTAATTTTACCCGATACAGTCGATCCAGGCAGATACCGTATCGGTATCGTATCGATTTTGTAGGTTACTGATACCTGTTCCAATACCGTGCGTCGACTCTCTTCAAAGCACCTCACTTCTTCTCTCTTCCTGTTTTTATTTAATTTACTTTTTTTTTTTTTGAATAGAGTCTATTTGTTTCTCTGGTTTTAGTGCACGATATCAGAATGAGTATCGGCAACCTGCAAAACCGGTACTATACCGATGCGGTATCGGCCTGGATTGGCTGTATCGGGCAAAATTACCCCAGAATCTCCTTAAAAATGAGTTTTCTGACCTTTTTACCCCTTGTTTGTATTATGCTACCGATACGGTATCGGCACGGTATTGGTATCGGTGACTAGCAAAACCGATACGTATTGCCCTATACGGGCAATATGATACTGATACTTAGAACCTTGATCTGGTCGAAGAAGAACAATGGGAATGAAATGTTGAATAAAAAATTAATTAAATAGAAAAATTGAAGAAAAAACAAAAAAAAAGTTGAATGGAGTAAAAAACGGGAGAGAGAAGAAGTGGGTGGGTGCTTTTAGTTTTTACTATTTTAAAGACAAAAAAAAAAGAAGTGAAAAAGCAGAAGATGAATGGTAGGTGTTACTAGGTGAAAAGGGAGGGCAATTTGGGTATTTAAAAACATGAGGGTAGAAGGAGATGTAAAGGTCTAAAAGCAGGGTAGTATTAGAAAAGAAGTTTAAGGTAGGGTAGTTTTAGTAAATATAGGCTAAGTGTAGGGTAGAGATAGTAATTGCCCCTATTTTTTTATGATTGAGGGTCGAAGGTAGTAACGATGGTCAAACGACGTTGGTACTCCTCGCCGGTCAAACTCTGGTTACAAACCTAAGGGGGAAGGAACAATGCCCTTTGGGTGATAATGGAAATAGTAGTGATTTGGGCACCCCTTGGCCGATCACAAATTCACGAGGGTGACATAGCACCACTCGATCAATTACAGATGTATGACGGTGATATGGTATCACTTGACCAAAATGTAGGGTGATAAGGCACCACTTGACAAAAGTGTAGGGTGACAGGCCACCACCCAACCAAAGTGTGAGGGTGATACAACACCACTTGACCAAAGTGTAAATGTGATAAGGCACCACTTGACCAAAGGGTAGGGTGACGACCTGTAACCAGTAAGTTTAAAGGGAGAAAAGAGAGAAGAGAAGATGGAAGAAGACTAGACGACTGATTGTAATGCTTGATTGATCTTATTCATCAGACAAGCCCTCTATTTATAATAATTGAGAGAGATAAATAGGACAGAATTGCCCCTAAACTAGTCTAGACGACTCTATTAGAAGAGTAGGCAGTATATAATGAAATAATAAGCAAACAACCTAAAAGGACCAGAATACCCCTACGGTATTCTATTGTACATTATTCAACACACTCCCCCTCAAGCTGGAGTATACATATATCAAAAGGAAGCTCCAGCTTGGACTAATAAGAAAAATATAAATGCTACACCTGTCTTGAATAGTAGTCGTAGACTCCAGTGAGCATAGAGAGAACTCCAATCAACCATCATACAGTACACACTCCAACATTCTAACACTCCCTCTCAAGTTGGCGCATATAAAGCACAAATGCCCAACTTGAACAAAATAGGAAGAAACAAAGTCATAACAGTGTCCAGCTTGACACACTGGCAGATGGATGAAGCTCCCAAATAATCTTGAACATAATAAATCTTCAAGAACTAGAGATAATTAATCTTCAAAACTTGGACAGACTTGATCAGTAAACCGGGACAGGATTGTTCTGCAAAGCTTGGGAATGGTCGATCTTCAAAATAGAGAGAAACATCGATCTTAATAAAGGCAGAAAAAAGGGCAGACACACAATCTTCCAAAAAAGGCAGCTTCATCGATCTTCAATAACTTTTCAGTGATGAATCTCGGATCTTCATAGTAACATATAATCTTGAAGATAAATAAATAGGGCAACAAACATCGAAAAAACCTGAATCAACCCAACTGTAAATCCTCAAACAGGTAACCATACAAGATCCCAAAAATATCTTCAATACTTCAATCTCCCCCTCACGACAAATTCAACCCAATAACAAGAGATACCCAATGGCAATGGTGGAAAAAAATGGTCTTCAATGTTTTGCACAAATGTTCTACATTGTCTACAAGGTTCTGCAAGTTCTACAATGTCTGCAAGTTTTGCAATGGAATTATACATGATCTCCCCCTCACGCGTAGTAATACACGTAGACAAATAATGGAGACGAAGTAAGGGATAACGGCAAAAAGTGTAATTTTATAGAATTTTTCAAAGGTGCTATGGGTAATTAAAAAAGGAAGGAATGACAAAAATATAATTTACCAGAAATTTCCAAAGGTGTTATGGGTAAATACCAAAGGTATGGGAATAGAGTTGGAAAAAGGATGGGATGGCTGTAATTTGGTTGAAATCTATTTTTAAATATAATCCAAGCCAAAAGGCAAGCTGGTAATAAACCAAAATTTTCAAGGGTCAATTAGGTAGTCAAACAGAGGAATGGAAAAATTACAAAAAACACAAAGTTGAAAAAGGGATGGCATTCTAGTAAATATGGTGAACAGTATAGGATTCCTTTGAAAGAAAAAAAGAAGGCTGTAGGATCAAGGAGTAAATAAGTTCAAAAGGTAAGGGCAAAGCTGAAAGTGAAAAAAGAAAAAAGAATAAAATTGAAATAACAATTGTAACTTGGAGGGACATACTTGTCATTGTGCTGTAGTACCCCTCTTCTTCTCCACGACATAACTCCAAGGCAATCCAAACCCTTTGGAAGGTTGTCTTCAACCTTTCAACAGAGAAACCAGGGAAGAATAGGAACTAGCGGCAGCGGCAACTCATCATGGTGCATGATCTCAACAAGGATAGCTTACCAAGAACAGCAAATCGATGAACCAAGAACTAGCAGCACCATCTCCAACCTCCAGCGTGAATCAAAGGCGGAAGTATTGTCTCTAACCTCTGGGCTCAACAAAAACACCAGACCACAAACGCAAATACCATCTCACAGAAAAAATTGATCGAAGGAGAGCATGAATCAACCAACTAGAAAAAACTTAGTTCGATCAGTAGAAAAAATAGCAGATAGAGATTTAATCAAATCTCACAAACCAGCCAGCAAAATGGCTCCAAAATCTAAAACTAGATCTATCCCATGGTTTGCTTTTCAAGAATGGATGTTTCTTCAACCATTTC
Organism: Telopea speciosissima; assembly: GCF_018873765.1. NCBI lineage: Eukaryota > Viridiplantae > Streptophyta > Magnoliopsida > Proteales > Proteaceae > Telopea > Telopea speciosissima. Next base: position 53,720,143 of record NC_057923.1, read on the forward strand.
TGAATTCTATCCCCTAGAAGATCAGTCACCGCTATAGAGAGGCCAATCATATTACAAATTTCTTGGCAAAAGATGCGGCTAAATTTAGGATTTTGGGCACCATGATTGATTTCCCAGATCATATTGCCGAGGAGTTTGCCTCTAACGTTGTTTAGACCAAGATTCCGGTTTTGTTAGTTTTCGGTTTGCTACCCCTGCTGATGGCATTGCCGAAGGTGGGGGTAGTCTCTCCGTAATTCAGCTTGGACCTTGTCCAGGTCTCGTTCAAGTATTTGTATTTCTTTTTATGTTTTCTCCCCTTTTAATCAAGATATCCTTTTAGTGAAAAAAAGTAAAAGTAAATAAACTTAGGAAAGAGGGCCTTCGGCCTTTACTGAACAATAAATGACAAAAACTAAAGAGTAAATTACTCCCCCCTCCCCTCGATTATGCTCTAATGACAAACCCCTCCCCTAGGTTTTGAATAATGACTCTCCCCTCCCCTGCATTCCCAAGATTCTATCAACCGTACCCATTCCGTTAAAAGGGCTGTTAAGTGTTGAAAAAGACTATATTGCCCTCTGACCCACTTCTTCTTCTTCATCCTCCTCCTGCAACTCCAAATCGTATAGAATTGAATTCAATACCGCTAGTACAAACTGCAATGCATCTAGGTATTGCGATTTTAATCCTTCACAAGAAGAGATTCCAGGCCGCTTCTCATCCAATGATGCTTCAAGTTTACTGGGTCACGAATTTCGCCATTGTTTGCTTGTTCTCTGTTTCAGCTATCAGTCGCCTGAGCTCTGTTCAATGGAAACAGGAACCAGAGCTAAGAACGGACGATGTGTTCTTCATTGCTTATTACCGTTCTCAACGCATGGTACACAAGGAGCACACGTCTCACATATATTCCTTTCTATTCTTTATGTAAGTGGATCTGTTTTTATATCTTTCTTTCCACTTTCTTATGTAAATGGATCTGTTATTTTATGTTTCTTTCCACTCCTTCATGTAAGTGGAGCTTTCTTTATTCTCATCCCAACATTAATAGGATTGAACCTTGTAACCTACATATATATATATATATATATATATATTCTATTCATTGAATAACGGAGACACACAGGAAATATTCAGAAGTTTGATTATTGTTAATATCCCTGTATCTGTTTTTCTTCTCCTCGTCGCCATTAGAGGATCAACAGGGATTACGACGACAGGAGAAACGAATTTCTGAGTTGGAACCAGATGAAATATTGGGAGAGCCTTCTTCATTGAGCGACCTGAATGTTAGCCTCTACGCTTCAGCTTCTTCGCTGTCTAGAGCAGTATGGTTTTGGATGAATCCCATGTTGAGTAAAGGTTACAGATCTCCTCTGAAATCGACGATGTGTTATCGCTTACCCCTCAACATAGGAAGACAATTTTGTTTCTAATGCTGAAGTCGCACCTAATCTGAAGAAGATATAGACAAAGGTTCTATCTGTTCCCTCTTCGTCAAACAAAACCTCAAAAAAGACAGAATTTTTGAAACCCTATCTCACTCTCTGGCTGTCTCAGCAAAAGCAGCTTCTACTTCTAAAATTGTAACTTGATCTTCCTGTTTGCCTCTTGACCATCGCCATTACCGTCACTCTAGGGTTCCATTTTAAGCTTCGATTTCCACTATTACATTCAATTGGAATTTTCTCTCTTCTTCACATCTCTCTCTCTCTCTCTCTATCTCTCCCTGTTTTAACCATATACAAGATATGGAAGATGAAGGCAGTGGAGGGTTTCGAACCTGATCCGTTCCTTGCATCTATATTGAACTGTGTAATGTGGATCTTCTAGTGTCTTTCCTTTGTGCATCCCCATAGCTTTCTCATCATCACCATCAATGGCGTCAGTCTCATTTTGGACCTCGTGAGGGCAGCGGTGGTGGATACAGCCATGGTGGTGATCGTGGCTACGGAAGTGGTGGCTAAATTTTTAGGGTTTTGATATGGTTAGAGGGTATTATTGGAATATTACAAATATAAGGGCAGTTTGGGATTTAAAAATAGATGATGTCATCACTTAACAGCCCATTTTAACGGAATGGGTACGGTTGATAGAATCTTGGGAATGCGGGGAGGAGATCATTACTCAAAACCGGGGAGGGTTTGTCATTAGAGTATAATCAAGGGGAGGGGAGTAATTTACTCAAAACTAAATCACCATATTAATATATAAACGGGCCATCCCCATGAAAAAATCCCAATGAGAACCAAAATAATCAAAGCGATGAAGGCACATCACAGAAAGCTATATAGAAAACCTAACAAAACCCCATAGAGGAAAGTTTGCCTACAAAGCACCGGAAATTGGTAAGATCAGCAAGTCCGGATTAAATTGTAGCGATGCTACGCAAGACAATTGTCTCCACAGTGAGACCCGGTCCAAACCCTAATAGCACACCCCAATCAAACCCTTCTCCCGTTGTGGCTTTCCCTTCGTTAATAGACTTATTCCTCATCTCGTCCAAAATGAACATCACGGTGGGGCTTGACATATTACCATATTCACTAAACACTTTTCTTGATGCCTTCAGTTTCTCTCCTTCAAACCAAGGGTCCCTTCAATCAGGTCCAAAATCGCTGGCCCACCAGGGTGAGACACCCAGAAAATGGAGTTCCAATCGCTAATACCAATCTTTATGAATGCTTCTTCCAAACATTTTCCGATGTTTCTAGAAATAGTTTTGGCTACATCCTTGGATAAGCTGATTGAAAGACCCGTTTGACGCAAGTGGCCTTCAACCATATCATCCGAGTTTGGGAGAATTCGAGAACCTGCTGAGAAGAGTTGGAAAAGTGGGCACTCAACTGATGTGTCAGGGTCAGCACCAACTATTAAAGCTGCAGCACCATCCGCGAAGATTGCCTGGCCAAGTAAGGTGTGGAAGTCGGTCTCGGTAGGTCCCTTAAAGCCACTAACTGAGTTTAACTCTGAGCAAACAACGAGGACACGTGCACCTTTATTGTTCTCAGCGAGGTCTTTGGCAACACGAAGGACACTGCCACCACCGTAGCAGCCTAGATGGTATATCATCACACGTTTGACGGTTGGTGAAAGGCCAAGGAGTTTGATGAGTTGGAAGTCAGCACCAGGAGCATCAACACCAGAAATGGTAGTGAATACAATGTGGGTGATCTTTGATTTGGGCTGCCCCCACTCATTGATGGCTTTTAAAACTGCTTCTTTAGCCAACTTGGGAACCTCAACAACCATAATATCTTGGCGCGCATCAAGTGTTGGAGCCATGGAGTCGTAGAAGTCGGGGTTCTCCTCGATCATTTCCTCAGTCATGTAGAGATTACGTTATATAATTGTAGATCTATCACAGATTCGCTTGAACTTCTCCTTCAAACCAGTCATATGCTCACTCTTTGTGGATCTGAAGTAGAAATCTGGGAAATCAGGCTGATACACACAGTTTGATGGATTTGCTGTGCCAATGGCCAACACTGTGGCTGGACTCTTCGTGCACTGCGCTTCATAGACTTCCCCAACTGATCCCATTGCTTTTGTTGATCTTCTCTTTTTTGGATCGATCTAAACGGTGTGAAAATCTGAAATAAAGGAATGTATAGAGATGGAAGGGAAGGCTATGTATTAAAACTAGCAAGCGATGATTCTTCTTGGATGAAATAGCAAGACAGGTGCATGGGGTTTTATAGAAGTCGGAAGTTTGAATGGATCCATTGGTTGATGCTTGCAACCATGTTTTGAATTTTATTTTAACAAAATAAGAATTTTTAGAATTTGTTTTCTTATTTAAAAATAAGTCAAAGAGGTTCCACTTGGATTGAGCCAGAGCAGTGATTGTGGACCAATTATTCACCTTTGTTTGAATGAGACTCTGCCTCACACTCACTTATATGGGTTTTTAGCAAATCGATTGCTCTACTTTAGGATCTTTATCCCCTCAATTTGTCTGCCTGTCCATTTCCTAGATTTCATCTAATAGAGGGGGCAAAAATGACCATCCTACCCTCTGTCTGAACACACTGCCCAGGTGGGGTCCACCCCCTCTCAATTAGATGAAATTGAGGAAATTGACAGGCAGGCAAACTGAGGTGATAATTTTCCAGTGTGGGATGGGGCGTAGAGTTGGAAAAATTATCGCTCTATTTACTCCATTTCATCTAATAGAGGGAGAGTGGACCCCATCTGAGCAGTATGTTCGGGCAGGGGGTAGGGTGATCATTTCTATCCCCTATGAGATGAAATAAAGGAAATGGAGAAGCAGATAAATAGAGACGATAAAAATACGGCATAGTTGGGGTTCCAAGGAAACGTCCTATTTCTTGGGTGATTCCAAAGATTGAGCTACAGGACCTTTTATTCCTAATTTTGGGAGAAAAATATTAAATAATAAAATATTTGTCTAGGCCAGTATACAAGTGAGCTTAGATCATCATATCTGCTCCATAAACGTGTGGTTTCTTTTTTGGTCATGTGAGACTCGTACTTCAGATAAAAAGAAAATTATACACCAAGGTAATAAAATCTTGAGTGATTTAAAAAAAAAAAAACAATATATGAATATATCATGCAGTATTATTTTATTTATATTAATTTTTTAATTCAATACAAATAATTAGAAAAAATAAAGGAATCTTTTGAGTATGATTTTAATCATACCGAGATCCAAATATCTGATTCATAGAGCATTGGGTTTTGGTAATCCAAACAAATTCATTTAGTTAATGTTTTTCTCTTATTTTAGGGAAAGAGAATGCCATTTAGGCATGTGCGGTGCACTGCCTTTGCGCTCAGACACAAGGGTGCATGAAATGACTACTGTGCCCCAGAGAATTTTCGCCTTTTCATGGGGTGCGATGGTCATTTCGCAAGCCTCTGTGTCTGGACACAGAGGCAGCACACCGCATGCGCCCAGATAGCGTTCTTTCTCTCGTAAAAATAAAACATTTTGAATTTCATTTTCATCTTTCAGTTTGATGTTGGTTTTTGGTGTATTTGATGCCAAAAAAAGTTCACAAAAATTAATTCAGTTATTTTTTTTCCTATTTCTAATTTATAAAAATAAATAAAAAGTATTTTTAATTTAGTGTCGTTTTTTGGGATGACGTTGATCATACTAAGATCCACATCTTTGATACTTGGAGCATTGGGTTTTGGCACACTTTTTTTACCAAAACATTCACTACATTAATAATTTCCCTTATTATTAGTACCTTTATAAAGTTATTTTGGTAATATGAATCTTAATTCCTAACCTAAAACGGCCTAAATCCTAATCGACTAATCCCTTATTCTGTCACTCTCGACTCTCAAGTCTCAACGCCTCAGCCCCTCAGTGGCACTCTGCACTCCTCAAGGTCACTCAAGACCTCAACACTGAGATCAACAAGAACCTCAACAAGTCTGAATTCGAAGCTCTTCTCCAAGAGTTCAAGACCGATTACAACCAGACCCATTTCGTTAGGAACAAGGAATTCAAGGAGGCAGCTGATAAACTCCAAGGCCCTCTGCGACAGATCTTCGTTGAGTTCTTGGAGAGGTCCTGCACTGCTGAATGCTCTGGTTTTCTTCTGTACAAAGAGATCGGAAAGAAGACTAAAGATAAGGTTTTGATTTATTCACACGTCAAGACACCACTGTTCCTCTTGAAAAGCTTGAGTCCAATGATGGGCCTTAATTTCTTGAGGCTGGATTTTCATCAGATAGCGGCTACTAGGGTTTATTTTCTTCTGCATAATATTTAATTTGTAAGGGTTCTTATATTGTTTGCAAACAATGTGTATAGACGTAAAGTTATAGAAGAAAGCTGTGGTTATGAGCTTTAATGGTTGACGGATATCGATTTGGATTCGGACATGGCATTCGGTAAACAGATTCAGATTCGGATAGCAGTGAATCTAAGTCAAATCCGATCCGTTTACAGCCCTACTTTAAACCAAGGTATAATCTAATCTAAGAGATAACCTTACCGATAGGAAAACATTTTCTAACGAATTCACACATCGGAACTCCTAGCTAATAGTTGTCCTACCCGAGAGGCGGCACCTATCAAACAAAGGACACATGACCTGAGTTATGGGACCGTCCACAATTTATTATTAGTACTTTCATATTATGACTTCTTTGTACACTTTTTGGAAGTGATTCTAAACAAAATATATAATGGCTTGACAAGACTAAGAATTTGATATAGAAAAAGAGAGAATATCCAGAGCTGCATAATTGGAATGACTGAGATGTTTCCATATATTTAAAGAACAATAAGAACACAACTAGTTTCTGGTGCCTCCAAATTACTGTTTCTGATCCCATGGAGACCCCATTTGTGCTGCTGCTTTTGATATCTTGAGGATCGAGACCATTTTTCCTGCTACTTAATAGGAATTCTTTCCATCATTTTATCCTCATTCTTTTTTAATTTTTGTGAGACTTTATTGCATTACTAACTACAAGTGGTCGTTGCCGGAGTAGGAGGTGGTCGCTGGAGAAGGAGGTGATCCCGGAGCAGCAAGTGCTCCCAAAGTTTTCTAGGTGGGTATGCAATGATAACAAGGCTAGCAAAACTGTCTTTTCAAATTAAAATCAATAGAGTTAGCAATCAGGGGTATAAAAGTAATTTGAAAAATTTCAGAGGTGATAAACGTAATAGATTCAAACTACCAGGATGATAAATGTAAATTTTTCAAAAAAATAAAGGAAACATTTCTTAGATCTACTAGATTAAAAAAATAAGTATATTTTAAATTAATTTTACATCCATAAAGTTATATTTTAACAAGATTTATCCAATCCCCAAATCAGTTAGTTTTCGTCCTGTCCAAACTTCAAACTTCCTAATATACCCTTTGATTCAATTTTTTCCCTAAAAAAAGCTAAAGATAATGCCTTAATAGCGTAACTGTTTACATTTTAAAAAGAAAAAAAAAAAAAAAAAAAACCAAACATCCATGTGGCAAATATGTGTCTGTCGTCAGGTGTGCAGTGTGTTCTTCATGGACTCATCTTCTTCTTATCTCTAGTTGTGTTCTTCATGGACTCCTCTTCTTCTTATCTTTAGTTGTCTATGACTCCATCCCTCTCCCTGCAAACCTTTACAACGAAGAGAAAAAAAAAAATTGCAACAGGAACAAAGAAAGTGAGAGAGAGCCAATACTCACCGGGACTAGTAAAGATGATTAACGAGTGGAAGAGGGATAATGAGATAGAGATAAGTGAAGATGATTAGTGAAAGAGGGATAAGAAAATAGAGATAAATAAGCATCTAACCGACTTCTATTAATCTTGCAAGTTTCTCTATAGAAAAGGAAATTCAATAAGTTATGCAAACGGTGGTTTTTTTTTTTTTTTTAAATGCAAACGGTTGCACTATTAAGGCATTATCTTTAGCATTTTTTTAGGGAAAAAATTGAGTCAAAGGGTATATTAGGAAGTTTGAAGTTTGAACGAGACAGAAACTAACTGATTTGGGGATTGGGTCAATCTTTTTAAAATATAACTTTATGGGTGTAAAACTAATTTAAAATATAATTCTTTTGTAATTCTTTTTTTAATCTAGTAGATCTAAGAAATTTTCCCAAACATAAATTGTTTAATAGTCAATTATAAGTCGTAACTGTACCACCTAGAAAAAATGGGAAAAAAAGCAAAAAAAAAAAAAAAAAAAAAGTGAAATATTATTATTGTCAAAGGGCATGCTATTTTTCAAATGTTACAAGGCATCCCTCCCTAGGCCTGACAAGGGCCTAGGCTAAGATATCTAACCCTAACGGTGGGTCAGGTTGGAAATTTCTTGCCTTGGGTTAGGATCGGATCGGACTAGGGTTCAGGCCTCGAGTTGAGCCCGGACCTTGGCCTGACCCAGCCCGACCCTATTTTAAGTTACTATAAAATATATATTGATATACTATATATGTATTATAAACTTTAAATGTGACACATATTTTGTTATATAATATATTACATATGAATTTTCTATAAAAAAAATATTATATATGAAGATAATAAGTGATATTATATTTTATTATATTATTATTTTATGCATAATTGATAATTTTCTCCCCGACACAACTCAATTCAATCCAATCCATGCATCTCTCCCTTTCCCCACTCCTTGATCAGGGTCAGCCCAACTAAGGGGAATCAAAATCAGCGATCAGGTCGGTCTCTCTCTCTCGGAATTCTGAGTTCACCAAATTATCATTTCCTTATTTTCAGTTCTGTTTTTCTGATTTTGATTTGTCATGCCTCTTTCCTGACTTCTTCCAAGTTCGAATATTTTTTTTTTTTGAAGTCCTCCTCTGATGCTCCCTTTCATACTAGCTGGATTCCCATGCCTCTTTTCCCCTAGATTCGTTGGTTATCCGGTTCTCTATTGCTGTTGTTGTGGATGAAACTGTGAATTGTCTGATTTGTCTTGTGGTTTTCTGTAAATTCGTTTTCCTTGAGACAGAGAAGAAGATTGTGGTTGCTCAAGTCCCAACCGTTCTACGTTTCTTTTTAATTTAAGTTTGTTAATACTTTGTGAGCTTCCATTCCATAATTTCCATTATCCTATACCCCTACATGGTTAGATTTTTCAGGCTTGGGTCAGGCTGGGCCTGGGCCCAACTAAGGGGATTCAGAGTTGGGCTGGGGTTTTAAAAAGTCTGATCCAACTCGATCTAGTTGCAACCCTAGTATCGGTACTCTAGATATCACTATGCATTCTCTTAACAATGAGTGGGAAATATTTAGATTAAAAAAAACATAAAAATGAATAATTCAGATTTGTCTTGTGATTTTCGCAAACATCACCTTCCATTGTTACATACTTACATATAATTACCCAAAAAAACTGTTCTATTTTGTTTTATAACAATAATAAGGGAAAATATTCTCTGTGGGGGGCACGTAGGCCATGCCCAGACATAATAGGGGCAAAATGACCGCTGTGACTCCATGAAAGGAGGAAACTCTGCCCCCGCTATGCCAGCGTGTGTATTCCATTGGCTGTCTCACGTGTGGTCCCTGCGCTCCTCCACAGAGAACATTTCCCCTAAAAATAATTAGGTTGCCGACTGGAATACTAAAAGAAAAGCTATTTTAGGATACAGGAAAAAACCATCGCCGAAATAAGTTTCCATCACCATAAAATAAAGGCGACGACAAATAATTCTGTTGTTGTTTCATCGCCTAATATTCTGTAGTCGAAAATGGGCAACGGAAAAAGCACTACAGTTGGGTTATATATTTTCGGCGACAGTTACTAAGTCGTCATTGCCTTAGGTCATACTTTCGGCGATGATCGTTATTTTGCCGTTGTCTTTGTTTAGCATTCGACGATGGTTACTATGAAAGTTTTTGTAATTGAAAAAATGGTTTAATGTATGTATTATGTCTTCTACGACGGGAGTTTCTGTCGTAAAAATTTATTTATGAAAAATATACTATTTAAAAACTTTAAATACCATCACCAAATAACATATTAGACGACGGTTACTTTGCTACCGTTGAACAAAATACGTTTTGAGCTCAAGGAGTTCTTCAACGATGTAGTTGAAAATTTATTCTAAAAATAGTCAATTCCAAACTTACTTTTTAGTGTACAATTTTATAGCTATTGCAAGAAAGGACTTTTATTTTTTATCCATAAATTAGAGTAAATTATTTATTATAATTAAGTTATAAATATAAATATAAATAGTAATAAACAGATTCACTTCCATGTTTCTATGGTTATTTTGTTAGATCCTTCTCCGTTTTCAGGCTTCAAAAGTTATAAAAAAAATTAAGGGAAAAAAATCCCCATGACTCTAGAGTGGGGATTCCTTCCCATGCCCTCTCAAATAATGAGCTAGAGGGCCCACATTAACACTCTCTCTCCTCCTACAATATGAGCCCCATACTAAATGTATTTATATCCCGCCTTCTCATTGGTGGGGTTTTCCACTCTAGCATTATGGGAAATCTTTGCACAAAAATTAAATTCTCTTATTGACTAATTAATTTATTTTTTCGACAATAAAAATGTAATATATATCTTGTAAGTACCAAACTGAAAGGTGAAAGTAAAAGATGATTTTATGATTTATGAAATAGTAATCTTAAGGTCTATGATAGATATTCACATACCAAATAAAAATTTTCAACCAATGCCTTAATCTTGTCGCTTTGAATTTTTTTCATCGTAATTCCTTCTCGTCTTTTAACAACATACATCTGGGTTGAGAGATACAAGCAAAAAAATGATGTATGGAGTATACTGAATACTTCTGGGATAATGAGTTGTTATAAACAAATATCATGCTAATAAGGTGTAGTGACTTTGTGTGTCCTTTATTCATAATAAATGCATGCCTTTTAATACCACTTAACAACACCTTACATGCATCTTATCAAGGTAGTGAGATTTCTATGTATGTTCTTTATTAAGGCACTCACTAGTAATACATGTTTTATCTTCATGATGATTTCAATATTTACCCTTAATGCAAAAAAAATTTTAGATAGGTTTATTTCATCGATTCTCCTTGTTGGTCCTTCTAATAGGTTGGGAGATAAAAAGTCTAACCATTCATAGCCAAAACAATGACTTTGAGACTGTAGTAATAGGCGGAAATTGGAGCTTCTCCATCATTCCATTCCTACCATAAATGACTCAAAGCATAAGAATAGCACAAACCAAATGTTAAGCAATAAACCTAATAAAATAAGGCCAAATTTAAACACCATATAGCCATTAATGCATTGTAAAGTTAGTGTATACATAATAATACATTATTGCTATTCTATGTTGAATATTAGGGCAATTGAAGGTATTGACTCATCTAGATGGTAAGGGTCTTGCCTGATTGTTGCCAAGTATTGGGATTGAATTCACCATCACTCAGGGGATGGGTTAAAGAATTAATGGAGGGCTTGAAATAGTATATTTCTCATTCCCATATCACACCCGGTTCAGAAACTTCTTACTTAGTTTTATTGTACAATTCACATATGCATTGTAGAGTGAATATAAAGCGAAAAAATAAGCAAGAAGTTTCTTTTATAATATCATTTTTAATGGGGCCCAGATAAAAGATTTAGGGAAAATTACCTCCTCAGACAAGCTGTGGTGATGGACTTACGCTAAGCTTACTATTTTTTTACACCCAGATTTCGCTCCATGCCCTCACGGCCAAACGAAGGCACTCGGCCACGAGGTGACTCGACCAGGTGGATATACCGAAGCACCATGGCACCTTCCGGTCAAAGTTGGGTTCATCGGCCGAGAAGCAAATGGTTGGCGTCAAAGACAGTTTTTCTACAGTTAGGGCTGGGAAGGTGTGTTAGCCTGAACATGGCGAGGTGGTGGCCGATGATTAAGGAGACCGTTGCTTATGGTTATCCTTACTGTATAAAATAAGCAGGAGAAGCAAGAAGGAGGGATCAATCAATCACATACCAAAACCTGCATTTTACTTATCTTAACTTTCTTTTACTGTTTTCTTTTCCTTTTCCATGATGGTGTGAACCTAAGGTTTCTTGTATTTTGCTTTATGCACCCTTATGATTTGCATTGTAGATCGTTCACTACGAGTAATTTGGAGTGCAATTACAATCCATCTTCAGGTCTCTCCGGTGTATTATCTTTGAGAAGTGCTCGGAATACCGGGGCATGAGTAGAACTCTAAACTGCCACAACGTAATAGGGTGTCCTATTCTCATTCCGGCCATACCTCGCTGGCTGAAGGATTTTTGGCACAACACTTTTAGGCACGCCCGGTGGGACACTCGATAGTAATGGTGGATACCAAAGCAAGTCAATGCAACAAAGATAACAAAACTGATGAGTCTGATGGTGGAAATGCAAACCAACTGGTCACGCAGGGTAAGCGACAGTTAGATACTTCTGCTCCTCCTTTCGTGACCATGCTGCTACAGGGGCAGGCCCGCACGACCACTGAAACGCAAGGGTACCTGCAAACGGGAGTGGAGGACATGAAAGCAATCGTAGCTTCCATGGCCCAAGCTTATAATGGTACCCCGGCCTGGTTTGAAGAGTTGGTTATGATGTTTATGGCCTAACAGCGGACACTATAGGCCAACCAACTTCGTATAGGCCAAACCCCAGTTGTACAAGTGGGTAGTGCGGTAGGGGCCGGAATCGATCTGCCATTCGCTCAAGCGGTCTATCTCAGTGCTTTTAGTCAGGCCGGTTGTGCTAGTTCATCCAGCCAGCCAGAACGTCCAAATGGAGTGATGACTAGGACCACACCTCCTCAGAGCGGGGTTCCTGCATTGGCGGTGCAGATCGGGAATTCGACTGTGCCAGTCACCACGATAGGTTTGACACCAAGACCCCAGGTTGTTGGAGGAGAGCATACTGGGCGTGCAAGTACAAGTTTCTATCAAAGGCTGGCATTGCCTAGGGTGAACTTGCCAGAACCAGAATGGCCGTATGTCGGTCACTTTCCACCACCCCCAAACGAGGGGCAAGCAGAGATCCGACAGAGGTAGCCATTGGTTGTGGATCAAGCCAATTAGGTACTTGTAAACCAGGTAGATTTGACCCGGTTGATCCAAGAGCAAATCAACCCCTTGTTCGGCCCATTACCCGGTTGGTATATATGAAGCCGTACCTCGAGCATTATGAACAGTTGGATTTTGGGTATAATAAAAAAATTCCAGAGTTCGCCAAGTTCTCTGGAGAGGACAACATGTCCAATGTCGAACACATAGCAAGGTTCGTTGTCCAGTATGGAAACTTCGGGGCTAACGAAGTCATGAAACTTAGGTTGTTCCCAAACTCACTGACCGGCTCGGCATTCACCTGGTACATCAACTTACCGGCCGATTCGATCCAAACTTGGCGTGAGATGGAGGATCAGTTCCACGCTCAGTTTTATTGGACTGAGCCTCTAGTCTCAATAGTGGATTTGGCACGCATGTGCCAATTGCCCCATGAGTCAGTTGCTAAGTTTGTCAATAGATTCAAGCTGGCGCAATATAAGTGCCCGATTATTTTACAAGAGCCAAAATACACTAATTAAGATGGCTCTAGGAGGGCTTTTCTTCGAGCTGCGGAAGCGCTTTGCTAGACAGGAATTCCCAGACCTCGATCAACTTGTAGCCCAAGTAACCAGCTATGAGTTGCTCCTCAGGGAGGAGGCAGACCGAAGAGCCTCAACCTTGGGGACCTATTATAAACAGTCGACTTTGGTGATTATGGGGGCTGCTAACCCCAGTTCTGTCAACTTTTCAGATTTTGAGGCCGATGAGGAATGTGAGGTTAGCATCACCAAAATTGTTTCAGGGAAGCCTTACGTGTGCAAGACTTTGTCTTCGTTGGGTGAAGGCGTAGGGCCCAGTCCGTCGCCAAAGCCGACTTCGGCTAGGAATTTGGATAGTAGGACCAGATATTCTTATGACATATCCAAGGCCAAGTCAATCTTCGACCACCTCTTTAAAGACAAACAAATTAAGCTATCTGAGGGGCATCATATACCTTCGACCAAAGAGATTAAGGGTAAAAGGTATTGTAAGTGGAACAATTCATTCACTCACAACACTAATGGTTGTATTGTTCTTCGAATGGCATTGTAGAAAGCTATTAATGACGGGTGCTTGAAGTTCCCGGACAAGGTGAAGGGCATCATGCTAGTGGATGAGAACCCTTTTCCGCCAGTCAACATGGTAGATGCTGACCTGTCGAAGCTGTGCCTACTCAAGAGGAAGGAACTGCATGTCACGCTGAAGCATTCATAGCACATTGACCTTGGGTAGAAGCCCGGTTTTATCGGGTGGACCGAGGTGACTAACACCTTTCTTGGACCGCAACCTAACATGAACCCCAACATTTGGATTTGATCAGTTTGGATGGAGTCATTATGGTTTGATTTTTTAGTAAGGGTTCTAGACCTTAATCTAGATGGCAAATTCTTATCAATTGAGACCTTGAAGATGGTTATCCGTGAAAACCAAACTCATTGATGTTACAGAGCATACCATTATTTTCTTGGTTCTCTCATCTTCCAAGCGTATGAACTTCTTCCACGGAAATGGAGAGGTCATTTCTACTTCAAATATTGTAAGTAAATCTCCATAGAAAGGTGCAAATGTGCGCCCGCACTCCGACTGGGAGAATCATTGGTTGTCTACCCTTTTTCTCCAATTGTTAGGTTACCAATCTGATTGTTCCAGCCATTGGCTTCTTATTAGTCTTGTAGTCTTGGTTCCTCTAGTAGGAGGTTTGATTTTGTTGAAGCCTTTGGCCATGTAGGGATTAGCCTACAGAAGCTATAAGGTCTCTTCTTTTGGTTGTAATTATATTCATTTTTTTTAATAAACTGATATTACCTATAAAAAAAAAAAAATCACTATGACAGCCACAAAAAAGAGAATATCAAGGTTAAAAACACCTCTGCATGATGTACAAACTCCAAATGAGGTTAAATATCAACTGAAGTTTGTACTCACTATGGAGGGTGGATTGAGAATTAAAAAACTCAAGGACATGAATGGTGTAGGGTTTGTTAAATTGATCTGGAGGATTGTTTCCAACAAAGAAAGCCTATGGGTCAAATGGGTGCGTAGAAGATATTTAAAAGTTGATTCTTTATGGATAGTGAGAGTTCCAAAGGACTGTTCTTGGGTGTGGAGAAAATATTGAAGTATAGAGACAAACTTGAGCATTTGAACCGGCACAAAATTGGTAATGGTGAAGGTACCAGATTGTGGCTTGATCCATGGCATCAAGAGGGGGTTCTCAGCAAAATATTTGGGGATAGAATTTGGTATGATGTAGGTTCAAATAGACTTGCTCCTTTGCTGTCGATTTTAGCTGATGGGGAATGAGACCTAGGCCCATTGAGATCAATTGCCCTTGAGATAACATGGAGCCCGCTCGGAAGTATTACAAGGCTTAATGCTTCAGAAGATGATATTGTTGTTTGGAATGCAAATCCTTCAAGTCTCTTTTCTTCTAAATCGGCTTGGGATCCTCTCAGGAGGCCGAGTCCGAAGCTCATTTGGGCATCTGTTGTGTGGTTTCATTTGAGTATCCTTGAACAGTCTTTCACTTCTTGGAGATGCTTAATTGATTCACTATCTACATTAGACTAGATTCAGAAGAGGAATTTTCATCTTGCATCATTTTGATGCTTATGCTGGTCAGGCTCGGAATGTAGAAACCACTTATTCTTTGAGTGCAGTTTCTTTGGTCAGATCTAGAGAGAAATCTGTAGGCTTTGCTCTTCTAGATCCCCAACTTTGGATGTGATGGTTGAAACTAAGTGGGTTGCTAAGGAGTTTGACGGTGATCAGGTGGGAAGCATTGGCAAAGTGGCATTTTGTGCTACCATTGCTCACTTGTGGATTGAGAGAAATTTCAGGATGTTCTGGAACAAAGCACAGACCAAATCTGTTATTATTGACGATATTTCTTTCATTCCATCACCCTCAGGGGGGAAAGATCCTATCAGAACTATTACCTTATTGATAAATGGGGGGTGAATGCTCTTCTTTTGAGTAGCTGGGTTGTTTGTGGTTTTGTTCGCTTTTGGGCCTTTCTTTGTAGCCTCATAGGCTGATTTGAGCCCCTTTCTTTGTATATTCCTTCTTTTTCTATAAATTTGATTTACCGATAAAAAAAAAAGTTTGTACTCACCACCCATAAGAAGGAATTTGGGTGTTCCTCTTGACATGGGCATCAAAAAACTAATCTAATGAGCAATGATCTTTTGGATGCGAGCCATCCTTAATAACATTCAGCCTTGGCCAATGTGTAGTCCCAACATCCGCAATTGTCTTTTCTGTAAATTTAATCAAGGTAGTATTTTATTAAAAGAAGCTTAAACAAGTAAAAATAAATAAACTTAGAAAAGAGGACCTTCGGTCTTAACTGAACAGTAAATGGCAAAAAATAAATCATCTATTAATACATAAATGGGTCCATCCCATGAAAAAATCTCAAAGAGAACCAAACAATCAAAGCAAGGAAGGCACATAATATAAAGCTATATAGAAAACCCCATAGAGGAAAGTGTGCCTACAAATATTCAATGCAAATTGATAAGATCAGTAAGCCCGGATTAAATTGTACTGATGCTACGCAAGACAATTGTCTCCACAGTTAGACCCGGTCCAAACCCTAATAGCACACCCCAATCAAACCCTTCTCCGGTTGTGGCTTTTCCTTCCTTTATAGACTTGTTCCTCATCTCATCCAAAATGAACATCACAGTGGGGCTTGACATATTACCATATTCGCTCAACACTTTTCTTGATGCCTTCAGTTTCTCCTCCTTTAAACTAAGAGTCCCTTCGATCAAGTCCAAAATTGCCGGCCCACCAGGGTGAGACACCCAAAAAATGGAGTTCCAATCACTAATACCGATCTTGTTGAATGCTTCCTCCAAACATTTTCCAATGTTCCCAGAAATAGTTTTGGCTACATCCTTGGATAAGCTGATTGAAAGACCCGTTTGACGCAAGTGTCCTTCAACCATATCATCTGAGTCTGGGAGAATTCGAGTACCTGCTGAGACCAATTGGAACAGTGGACGCTCAACTGATGTGTCAGGGTCTGCACCAACTATTAAAGCTGCAGCACCATCTGCGAAGATTGCCTGCCCAAGTAGGGTGTGGAAGTCGGTCTCGGTAGGTCCCTTGAAGCCACTAACTGAGTTTAACTCGGAGCAAACAACAAGGACACGAGCACCTTTATTGTTCTCAGCGAGGTCTTTGGCAACACGGAGGACACTGCCACCGCCGTAGCAACCTAGATGATACATCATCACACGTTTGACGGTTGGTGAAAGGCCAAGGAGCTTGATGAGTTGGAAGTCGGCACCAGGAGCATCAACACCAGAAATGGTAGTGAATACAATGTGGGTGATCTTAGATTTGGGCTGCCCCCACTCATTGATGGCTTTTAAAGCTGCTTCTTTAGCCAACTTGGGAACCTCAACAACCATAATATCTTGGCGAGCATCAAGTGTTGGAGCCATGGGGTTGTAGAAGTCGGGGTTCTCGTCGATCATTTCCTCAGTCATATAGAGATGTCGTTTTATGATTGTAGATCTGTCACAGATTCGCTTGAACTTCTCCTTCAATCCAGTCATATGCTCACTCTTTGTGGATCTGAAGTAGAAATCTGGGAAATCAGGCTGATAGACACAGTTGGATGGATTTGCTGTGCCGATGGCCAGCACTGTGGCTGGACCCTGTACGCACTGCGCCTCATAGATTTCTCCAACTGATCCCATTGCTTATGTAGATCAATTAATCGATCTAAAGGGTGCGAAAATATTCTGAAATAGGGGAATGAATTAAGATGGAAGGAAAGGCTAAGTATTGAAACTAGCAAACGATGATTGTTGGATGAAATAGTAAGACAGATGCATGACGTTTTATAGAAGTCGGAAGACTGAATGGATCCATTGGTTGATCCGTCCGCACAATCATGTTTTTGAATTTTATTATAATCACTTAAGACTTGGAAAGAAGTTGCCTTTTTTGAAACTTTTGTTTTTTTTGCAGGAAAATAAGTCAAAGAGGATCCATTGAATTGAGTAACGCAAGTGATTGTAGACCAATTAATTATTCTCATCTTTGTTTGAATGAGACTCCGTCACACTGACTTATATGGGTTCCTGTTATAGTGTTGGGGTTCGAAGGAAACGTGTGGTTTCTTTATTGCTCATGTGAGACTCGTAGTTGAGAAAATAAAAAAGAGAATGCATTGTGAGACAACCGCGAGAGAACGGTGTTTCATATTTCTATATGTCTGATTTGATACGGGTATTTTGAGCCAAAGGAGTTATTGTGGACCAATTATTCACCTTTGTTTGAATCAGAGTCTGCCTCACACTCACTTATATGGGTTTTTAGCAAATTGATTGCTCTACTCCATTAACATGCAATAATGCAGAGTTTAGTTTTTTTTTTTTTTTTTTTTGGGTTGGGCCGTTGGGGGATGTGGGATGGGACATTAGGAATGTAAACGGATCGGATTCGGCTCGGATAGTGTTATATCCGCATCCGCATCTGATTAGCTTTTGGATGGATTCGGATAGTGCTAAACGGATATGGACCCGGATTCGAATCAGATATTTTATCCGTTTACATGTAAATATAGTTTTTTGGATAGCTATAGTCTATCCGTATCCGCATCCGTTTAGCTTTCGGACGGATTCGGATGATGCTAAATGGATACGGAAGCGGATTTCAGCTATTAATTTATACCCCTATGGGGCGTAGAGTTGGAAAAATTATCGTCTCCATGTATCTGCCTCTCTATTTCCTCCATTTCATCTAATAGGGGGGGAGTGGACCCCACCCGAATAGTGTGTTTGGGAAGGAGTTAGAGTGGTCATTTCTGTCCCCTATGAGATGAAATAGATAAAATAGAGGGACAGATAAATGGAAACGATAAAAATACGGCGTAGTTGGGGTTCTAAGGAAACGTGCTATTTCTTGGGTGATTCCAAAGATTGAGCTACAAGACCTTTTATTCCTAATTTTGGGAGAAAAATATTAAATAATAAAAAATTTGTCTAGGCCAGTATACATGTGAGCTTTGATCATCATATCTGCTCCATCATAATAAGAAAATTAAGATTTTGACGGGAATGATGGATTATTGTGGGTGCCACGACCACCTCGAGATGCGTGGGTGGTCACATCAGCCTTGAGTTTGGACTCTCAGTGGTCCGAGGGATTCTCAGAGTGGGCCTTTTTGGCGACAAGGCAATCTTATTTCACTTTTCTTCTATTGAGATTCATTATTAGAATGGGGGTTGGGATCATACTACATATTGAAAAAAAAATAATCGCCACCTAAGATTTGGGTTTAGGACGCAATGGTGATAGCCCCATCCAGAGTGAGTGGAAACCTAATTTTATATGGTCGGGTCAGAGAGTCTAGGTAAGTACTTAGGTTACGAGCGTGAAAAAGTATTTACACCCCATCTCGTCCGGTTAATCCAATCTTTCTACTAGATGTTTGATTTCGAATATTCTCCCATGACCATGTATTCTATTCCAACATGTAAAGCTATATGATGCATCAAATATATGAAAATGAATTAAACATGATATTTTGACAAATAGAATTTACTATTTACACTAAAATCAAATTACTTTAATGGTTTACATTGTGCCGATACATCCAATATTCACCGGGCCAATCAGCGATCGCCACGTATCACAGGGCGACCCGCTCCAGAACCAAGGGGAACGAACCGGGGTCCCAGCACCCGGGCGCGACCAGCACCCAGGCGCCGCCTCACCCAGGCGCGGCTTGCACCAGGCGCGGCCACATCCAGGCGCGGCCTCACCCAGGCGAGGCCTCCACTCGGGCGCGGCCACACCCAGGCGGCCTCTCACCCAGGCGCGGCCACCACTCAGGCGCGGCCTCTCGCCCAGGCGCGGCCACCACTCAAGCGCGGCCTCACCTAGGCGCGGCCACACCCAGGCGCGGCCTCACCCAGGAGCGGCCACCACCCAGGCGCGGCCACCACCCAGGTGCGGCCTCACCTAGGCGCGGCCACATCCAGGCGTGGCCTCTCACCCAGGCGCGGCCACCACTCGGGCGCGGCCTCACCCAGGCGCGGCCACCACTCGGGTGCGGCCTCACCTAGGAGCGGCCACCACTCAGGCGCGGCCTCACCAAGGCATGGCCACACCCAGGCACAGCATCGTGGGCACAAACGTGAGGTGGGGGCTACTCACCTATGACCCGATCGTATCGCTACAGACTCATGTCACCACCAGGATTCTAGGCCACCGCTTAGAAGTCACATCACCCACGGATTCAAGCACCAAGGACGTTATCACCACACGCGGGTATCTATCCACCAAGGATCTTGATACCACTAGGACACTCCCTCCCGCGGGGAGATGATCAATCAAGATAGAGCCCCATTACCCAGGGCCTCTATCCACTCAACGGCACAATCGCCATCAAACTGGGACTCTCCACACCGCCATACGCTATTATAAAAGGCAAGGTACACAACCCCGTCAAGGGACATCGAATCTCATATTGAATAATCACTATTCATCTGTTTGCGCCAGGAGATCTAATTTTGGCATCAGAGAGCCCTAGGCCGGGACCACACCGGTTCTCTCTGTTGACCCCTTTGGTCCACTTGCAGGTAACGGCACTCGCAGGATCGCTCGACGATTTCTTGACGCAACAGTGCCAAAAACAAAGAGAGAGGTAAACATGTATACCCACAAGCAAAATTAATCAAAGTAAAGAAAATGCAAAAGATGTAAAATATGAGATATCCCACGGCTAAGGTGGAGATGGACGATCGACTTGATTGCCTCTCACTTGTTGGACATAGTAACAGCTATGTACTTTGGACAGAGTAACGACTGTAATAGGGACTTTAAACTAGGGTTGTAAATGGATAGCCGAAAATCTGAATCCAATCCATGTTCGAATCCGTTTAGGGCTATCCGTATTCAAAAAATTACTATCCGTATCCGTTTGGAAACTATCCGTGTCCTGTTCGTTAACTAATTGGATACGGATTCAGATAGTTCTCATTTCCGATAGGATATCCGATCTGTTTAACTTTCCATTTACAATTTTACTTGTTTTAATTTTATTATTAGTACTTTTATAAGGTTATTTTGGTAATATAAATCTTAATTCTTAACCTAAAATGGCCTAAACCCTAATCGACTATACCCTTATTCTGTCACTCTCGACTCTCAAGTCTCAATGCCTCAGCCCCTCAGTGGCACTCTGCACTCAAGCCTCAAGGTCATTCAAGACCTCGACATTGGGATCAACAAGAACCTCAACGAGTCTGAATTCGAAGCTCTTCTCCAAGAGTTCAAGACCGATTACAACCAGACCCATTTCGTTAGGAACAAAGAATTCAAGGAGGCAGCTGATACACTTCAAGGCCCTCTGCGATAGATCTTCATTGAGTTCTTGGAGAGGTCCTGCACTGCTGAATGCTCTGGTTTTCTTCTATAAAAAGAGCTCGGAAAGAAGGCTAAAGATAAGGTTTTGATTCATTCACTCGTCAAGACCATTGTTCCTCTTGAAAAGCTTGAATCCAATGATGGGCCTTAATTTTTTGAGGTTGGATTTTCATCAGATAGCAGCTAGTAGGGTTGATTTTCTCCTACATAATATTTAATTTGTAAGGGTTCTTAATTGACCATTGTATTCACAATCCAAGTATCGAAAGACCTTTTCTCAATGCACGAATTGTTAAGTAATCTAAGTTAACACAATTTTGTAACTCTAATAAAATGTTGTATTTACAGATTCTATGGAGAACATATATTGGTAGCTAAGGTTTAAATGCATATCAACTGGGCCCAAGTACTTTTCTATTTTGGAATACTCAATTTGGTCCAAGTCATTTGAATTCGGTATTTACATATATTTGGCGAAATCCAGGGCACACTGTTTGAAATTTAAGGCTCGAAAATTTAGAAAAAAGACCATGCTGCCTACCGTTATTGACTGCGTGACAAGAAAATTATCTCCTCCAGTTTGCTGACCGGCTCAGTTCCCCAGTTCCTCTAATAGGGGGATGGTGGATCCCACCCAGATAGAGTGTTTGGGCATGGGTAGAGAGGTCATTTCAGTCCCCCTTTGTTAAAGGAACTGGGGAATTGGGCCGGGCAGCCAACTGGAGGTGATAAAGATCCCTGAGTAACCGAATCAAACACCCCTAAATCATAAGCCACTCAGATTTCGGATAATTTATTGTAAAAGAAGAAAAAAAAATTGATCATAATGACCATAATTAGTCAAACAAGGCGCCTGTAGAAGTGATTACCAAACAACTTTCTCTCACGGTTGGTTGTCTCACATGCCATTTTATTGCCCTTTTCTTAAGTAGAACTGATTAGAAGTGATTAAGATACCCCCAATAATACTTGGTCAATTATTAGTTGTATTATTCTAAATCTCTTTGATTTCATCTTAAAAAAACCACATTGGACTTCTATAAAACCCCATGCTCTCTGCCTTTGCTATTTCATCAAAATTTCATCCCTTACTATAGCCTTCTCTTCCATCTTAATTCATTCCTCTATTCCGGATTTTTTCACCCCCTTTAGGTCGATCCACACAAGAGAAGATCAACAAGAGCAATGGGATCAGTTGGAGAAATCTATGAAGCGCAGTGCACTCAGGGTCCAGCCACAATGCTGGCTATCGGCACAACAAATCCATCCAACTGTGTGTATCAGTGTGATTTCCCAGATTTCTACTTCAGATCCACAAAGAGTGAGCATATGACTGGATTGAAAGAGAAGTTCAAGCGAATCTGTGACAGATCTACAATTATAAAACGTCATCTCTACATGACCAAGGAAATGATCGTGGAGAACCCCAACTTCTACAACTCCATGGCTCCAACACTTGATGCTCGCCATGATATTATGGTTGTTGAGGTTCCCAAGTTGGCTAAAGAAGTAGCTTTAAAAGCCATCAATGAGTGGGGGCAGCCCAAATCTAAGATCACCCACTGTTGGTGAAAAATCCAACACCTACACACAGGGGCACAACTCACGTGGTGGAAGTAGCGTGGGCGTGCCAGAGCCTTTGACGCAAGCCCAAATGGAACTGGAAATGGCTTGTCTTAGCTTCCAACCAGGACAAAACGGTCCGTTTTAACTTTCAACCTGGACGAAATGGCCTGTTCTAAATGACTAAACGACCTGTTCTAAGACGAAACAGCCTATTCTAACTTCCAGCCAAGCTGAAACGGCATGTTCTGACTAGCGAAACAGCTTGTTCTAAGAGGTCAAAAATGGCCTGTTCTGACTTCTAACCAGGACGAGAAGGGGATCCTTCCGTGCCTGAGTAGCTCTAAGGTCTTTTGGGTAAAACCAAATCGCAATGGACGAAGCAATTGAAGAAGATTGAAGATCAAATTGCTTATTTGTAGTCTGTATCTGATTGGAGTCATTACAACTTGCAAAATTTGACATTGACGAGATGTACAACTTGACGTTTACAATACAACTGTTCTACGACCAGATCGTATAATCTCACAGAAACGAATTTGATGAAGCTTCACAACTCTGCCAGCCATGGATTGATGGAGCTTGCAACTTGATGTTAATGGTCACCTTCTGAAACACGGGCTAAAAGACAAGATTGCTGGAGTTGTTCTCCAAGCATCTCCCAAAAATGATTTTGATGAAGCTTCCACAACTCTGCCAACCACGGATTGATGAAGTTTGCAACTTGATGATGATGGTTGTCTTCTGAAACACGGGCCAAAAGACATGGGTGTTGGAGTTATTCTCCAAGCAAGACCTACATGAATGCCCCTTGAAACACAAACCAATGAGGCATTAGTGGCTGGAACGACCCAACTCCAGCAAAAATTACAGAGCAGGATGAAAGACTACATCCTGAAAGATAAAAAAGGAAAGGATAAAATAAAGATAAAGACTAGAGTGTTTTGTTGATCCGTTGGATGTCTTCTCTTTTGCTTGGCTTTTGTCTTATATAGAAGATATTCACTTATAACTCCCATAACCAACACTGTCACCTGCTTCCTTGTATTGGGGCCACTTTCATTCCAAAGTGCTAATCTCCTGTGCCATGCGGCCGTGTGGGGTTTGTAACCTCCCACCATCTATAGTCATGGTGGGTCCCACCTTTCCACTTGGTTATTTAAATTTAAAAGTGTAACTCTTTGATGGCAGCATACAATGCACGGCCTTGTGGCACATATAACCGAATCCCAATCTGTGGAATTTGGGTACAAACACCCACATTGTATTCACTACCATATCTGGTGTTGATGCTCCTGGTGCTGACTTCCAACTCGTCAAGCTTCTTGGCCTCTCACCGATCGTCAAACGTGTGATGATGTATCATCTAGGCTGCTATGGTGGTGGTAGTGTCCTCCGTGTTGCCAAAGACCTTGCTGAGAACAACTAAGGTGCTCGTGTCCTCGTTGTTTGCTTGGAGTTAAACTCAGTTAGTGGCTTCAAGGGACCTACCGAGACCGACTTCCACACCCTTCTTGGGCAGGCAATCTTCGCAGCTGGCGCTACAGCTTTAATAGTTGGTGCAAACCCTGACACATCAGTTGAGCGCCCACTTTTCCAACTCTTCTCAGTAGGTTTTCGAATTCTCCCAAACTCGGATGATATGGTTGAAGGCTACTTGCATCAAACGGGTCTTTCAATCAGCTTATCCAAGGATGTAGCCAAAACTATTTCTAGAAACATCGGAAAATGCTTGGAGGAAGCATTTAGAAAGATTGGTATTAGCGATTGGAACTCCATTTTTTGGGTGTCTCACCCTGGTGGGCCAGCGATTTTGGACCTGATTGAAGGGACCCTTGGCTTGAAGGAAGAGAAACTGAAGGCATCAAGAAAAGTGCTGAGCGAATATGGTAATATGTCAAGCCCCACTGTGATGTTCATTTTGGATGAGATGAGGAATAAGTCTATGAAGGAAGGGAAAGCCACAACTGGAGAAGGGTTTGATTGGGGTGTTCTATTAGGGTTTGGACCAGGTCTAACTATGGAGAATCATTTTGCGTAGCATAACCCAGGCTTTATGATCTTACCAATTTGCATTGATTTGTCGTTACACTCTATTCTATTGGGTATTCTGTATGGCTCTATATTTTGTGCCTTCATTACTTTGGTTGTTTGGTCCCTTGAGCTATTCCCATTCCTTAGGGGTGGGGGTGGGGATGGGGGTGGGGGTGGGGGGGGGGGGGGGGAGGGAGGGGGACGCCCATTTATGTGATTTTGGTTTTTAGCATTTGTATTTTAGTAAGGGCCGAAGGCCCTCTTACCTAATAAAGTAACTATTTTTGTATTTGTTTATGCTTCTTTTAATAAAATATTAAGTTAAAATTTGCTGAAATGACAACTAAAGATGGTGAGTCTGTTATAAGATTAAGCGTATAGATTAGAACACTTCATCGTATAAAATTTCAAAGTTTTTTTTGTTCACTGGTAAGCATAGTTTGACTAAAATACCTATTTTTTCATACTAAAATACCCTTGTTCAAATCATGTTCATTAGTAATGTGTAAGCATGTTTTTCCTTCCCAATTCTACAAATAGGAATCCTCAATTAATAAAATTATTGGCTAACTATTCTCAGTGTTGGGGTGCAGGATGCACCTAGACACATGGAGGTGGGCGAAATGACCATCCAACCCCCTTGAATGGCTGAAATGATTGCCCAATGTGTCCGGACGCAGCCTGCACTCTCAGATAAAGAAAAATCACCCAAAATTATTATATGAAAACAAAGGATTTATGAGATTGTCGAGACCGGATCAATTGTTCTTTTTGCATCTATAAAACCATTTATGTGATTTTGGTTTTTAGCATTTGTATTTTAGTAAGGGCCGAAGGCCCTCTTACCTAATAAAGTAACTATTTTTGTATTTGTTTATGCTTCTTTTAATAAAATATTAAGTTAAAATTTGCTGAAAGGACAACTAAAGATGGTGAGTCTGTTATAAGATTAAGCGTATAGATTAGAACACTTCATCGTATAAAATTTCAAAGTTTTTTTTGTTCACTGGTAAGCATAGTTTGACTAAAATACCTATTTTTTCATACTAAAATACCCTTGTTCAAATCATGTTCATTAGTAATGTGTAAGCATGTTTTTCCTTCCCAATTCTACAAATAGGAATCCTCAATTAATAAAATTATTGGCTAACTATTCTCAGTGTCGGGGTGCAGGATGCACCTAGACACATGGAGGTGGGCGAAATGACCATCCAACCCCCTTGAATGGCTGAAATGATTGCCCAATGTGTCCAGACTCAGCCTGCACTCTCAGATAAAGAAAAATCACCCAAAATTATTATATGAAAACAAAGGATTTATGAGATTGTCGAGACCGAATCAGTTGTTCTTTTTGCATCTATAAAACCATTTATGTGATTTTGGTTTTTAGCATTTGTATTTTAGTAAGGGCCGAAGGCCCTCTTACCTAATAAAGTAACTATTTTTGTATTTGTTTATGCTTCTTTTAATAAAATATTAAGTTAAAATTTGCTGAAAGGACAACTAAAGATGGTGAGTCTGTTATAAGATTAAGCGTATAGATTAGAACACTTCATCATATAAAATTTCAAAGTTTTTTTTGTTTACTGGTAAGCATAGTTTGACTAAAATACCTATTTTTTCATACTAAAATACCCTTGTTCAAATCATGTTCATTAGTAATGTGTAAGCATGTTTTTCCTTCCCAATTCTACAAATAGGAATCCTCAATTAATAAAATTATTGGCTAACTATTCTCAGTGTCGGGGTGCAGGATGCACCTAGACACATGGAGGTGGGTGAAATGACCATCCAGCCCCCTTGAATGGCTGAAATGATTGCCCAATGTGTCCGGACGCAGCCTGCACTCTCAGATAAAGAAAAATCACCCAAAATTATTATATGAAAACAAAGGATTTATGAGATTGTCGAGACCGGATCAGTTGTTCTTTTTGCATCTATAAATGCCTCTTTGCATACTTTAAATGGAAGTGGGTATGTTAAGTGTTATTTGACTATATGTACAATGTGTATATATATGCACATGATCCACGATTGAGATTGCCACCCATAACGATAAAATATCTTTTGTTCAACCCCAGTAATATGCTCGATCTCTCATTCCCTCTCTCTAGTATCCTTTCTTAAACCAAGATAGAAATCACTGATCATTTCCATTAAACACACCTTCAATTTTCTTTCCCAAATTGGGCCACCCAAATGATGAATTTTTCAACCAGAGCCCCTCATTTATATTTTTTCCAAATAGACTTCCCCAAATTATGTAAGCATCTTTTTAGATTTTGGATTATTGTACATATCAACGTTGCGCCAAGATTTTTTATTTATTTTATTATCTTATCAATTTATTCAATATATATAAGTGGAAAAACTATACAGGGAAAGAGGACCTTGACCCAGACCCTGAGAAGGGAGAAAGGGGCCCTACAACAATAGAAGCCCTACATCACAGGGCATACAATCAGAATACAAAATGGAGAAAGTCCCGACTTACAACCACTAAGGTAAGGCAATTATAGGTATTTATATAGGAAAATATGACATAAGACACGTATCTAGTATCCCCCTTGATTCTCTAGAGAAGCCAAGTCCCCTACTATGTTGGAATTCTTCTTCTTCCTTGCAGAGTAGTTTGACCATATCAGGACTTTGCCTCTAGGATTCTCCATAATAATCTCATACCATACTCCTGTAAGGATTCAGTTTCCCTGGGGAGGATGCCTATCAATATTGGACTCCTAGTGATGACTTTCGGCCGGGCAACGGAGTTCTACACTATAAATACAGAGGACAACACCCAGGTAAGGGGATTGATCAACTTTTACTGCTTTTACATAATCACTTTGCAAATTCTTATTTTTGCTTGGACAACTGACTTAAGCATCGGAGAGTCCCCTTTGGAGTCTGCTCTAGTGGTCTCTTATGCCCTTGGCTTCCTAGCTTTGCAGGAATGTTTGTCCATGTAAGCCTAGTTGGTTTACTGCAGCAACTGTTTGACGCCATTTATGAGAATGACTGTAGACTATTTTGTGTAGGTCTTTTATCATGGTTAGAACTAGAGCCACCACTTCATCTCACCCAGATCTGCCAGAGATCCCCATTGTGCCTCTTGCTCCACCAAGAGCCCCTGCAGTAGATCCTATCAGGGATGGCAAGCAGGAACGTAACCTACAACAAGTCATTCATCCTTATTGTAATCCCTCCATTGGGTTCCTAGACCTGTAAGCCCCAGCAACAATCACGCAACTCAATGAGACTCAGATGCAAATACACGGCTTGGCTAATCTACTCTGAAGCATTGTTAGAACAATCAGTCACGCCCCTGAATGTTCGAACCGCCCTCAGAATGACCCACCAGCTGTTAGAGAACACCTTGGCAACACAGTGTAACACCTTAGGAGACCCTAGAGCCATGCGGGGTGACCTGCACGATGAACTAGAGCAGCTAGCACCTCAAAGATCCCGAGGAGGGACAACAAAGCAGCCTCAATCAAAATCAGTCGAGGACGAAGAAGTCATGAACAACATGGATGCAATCCTCACAGTGCTAATTCTCTAAGGAGAGCAAGGGAAC
This sequence comes from Telopea speciosissima, assembly GCF_018873765.1. Classification (NCBI taxonomy): domain Eukaryota; kingdom Viridiplantae; phylum Streptophyta; class Magnoliopsida; order Proteales; family Proteaceae; genus Telopea; species Telopea speciosissima. The sequence goes on from NC_057923.1 coordinate 53,748,209, forward strand.
CACATCGCCATGATGATAACCAAGGATTTGATTGTTAGGGTTAGGAACTAGATGCATAGATCTAGAAAGTTATTCAAAATTAAATAATGATCGATGACCTCGATTTCCCCAATCAGAGTGCACTCTCTGACGCAATCATGGTAGCACCGTTGCTCTTTGGGTTCAAGCCAACGACCTTTGAGATGAACTATGCCATGGGAGGTTCGAGCAATCACCTGGCGTACTTCTAGTTTACGATGCTCCTCCATAGAGTTTTAGACGCAGTCACTTGTAGGGCCATTCCTAGGACTTTAAAAGGAGCTGTGAGGAGCTTGTTTGTATGCCTACCACCAAAGTTCGTGAATGAATTTTTTGAGCTCAACAGTTTTTTCCTTATCAACTTCTAGAGCAGTAGAAAGCAAAAGAAGACCACGGCCAACCTAATGAACATCACCGAGATGAATCTCTTATAGACTTTGTGAGTTGCTTCACCAATGAGTCCCTAGAAATCAAGGACCTAAATCCAGCCGAGCGTTCACAGTCTGACACGAGAGCATAACTGACAAAGACTTCTTACGTTCCTTAATGAAGAATCCCCCCAAGAACATCTCTAAGCTCTTAGCTCAGTGTGACAAATACAAGAACATGGATGATGCGATGGCTGCTCGGGAAAGTTTGGAAAACAAAAGATTGGAAAAGAAGAGATAGGACCGAGGAGACCATGAAACATGTATGAATTGAGATAAGAGACAGTGGTCAGATGGGTGCTCAGATCGCCAGAGAAACCCTGAAAGGACCTACCCTCCTATCACCCACAAAATATCTAAGATATTGTTGCAAATCAGGGACCATGATTTCCTAAAATGGCCCAAGAAGATGACTTACAATCTAGCGAACCACGATCAAAGGAAATACTATTAGTTTCATAGCGACCACAATCATGACACTGACGACTGCAAACTGAAAATGGAGATCAAAACCCTGATCTAGAGAGGTTACCTTAATCAATTTGTCTGCCGAGATGACCAAAGGAGAGAGCGACAAAGATTTCAGTAAGAAACTGAATTTAGGAGGAGAGACGATCGGAGGGAAGATCAAAGAGACAGGAGGCAAGACCGGAATGATGCACCAACAAATTGTTGGACTATGGTTGGTGTTGTTGTCATTGTTATAAGCATAGACAACACACTCACACAGTTGGCATAGTGAGCAGCGGAATGGCAGTGATAAAATTTTCTTTGGTAGCGTCATCGTATTGACATGTACAAGTGTTATGGCAGCGTTTTCAGAGGCTATGGCAGTGTACTAGTTATTTGGATTCATCAATATACACAAGTTGGATAGTTTACTAAGGCTTTTGGGCATGTGTGGTAGTGTTTGGAGGTGTTTGGTAGTGTTATATGGTGTTTTATGATGTTTAATAAAGGTTGGAAGCAACAGGGTTTTGGATTTTTCCTGTTTTTGAAAGTGCATCATAGGAGCACGTGGAAGGGGTAAATTTGGAGCCAATTTGGAACATCCAATTGGTCAAATCTGAAGAAGTCATGAACTAAAGAATTGTAGTGTGATGAGTCTTCTTCACACCGCAACTGGAGTCACCGAATTCCAACTTCATATGAAGAAGTTATGTTGATTTTTGTACGGGTACACTATTTATAAGCAAATCTAGGTAGGCTGCAAGTTTAGAGATGTTATGGCACATACAACACGTATTCTGAGGTTTTTTTTATGATATTCGGTCCTTTGATGTTGTGGGTTCCATTCTATATCCTGTGAGCATATGAGCAATGGGGTGTGCATGATGAAATGTTTGGTGATAGTATTGGGATGTGTTGGAGTGTTAGAGATGTGATGGAGGTGGTTCAGATAGTGTTGGGGATGTTTCAGATGCTTTTAATATGATTTGGCACATGGTCAGTGTGTTTTATGGTGTAAGGGTGTTTTTGTCATTTTACAGGGCATTGGTATGGTAGGCATCATGCTTGGGTGTGTGTTGCATCAACAAATCGTCGAGCAGTCCTGCGAGTGCCGTCACCTGCAAGTGGACCAAGGGGTCAACAGAGAGAACCAGTGTGGTCCCGGCCTGGGCTCTCCGATGCCAAAGTTAGATCTCCTGGCGTAAATAGATGAATAGTGATTATTCAATATGAGATTAGATGTCCCCTAATGGGGTTGTGTACCTTGCCTTTTATAGTAGCGTATGGCGGTGTGGAGAGTCCCAGTTTGATGGCGATTGTGCCGTTGAGTGGATAGAGGCCCTAGGTAACGGGGCTCTATCCTGATTGGCCATCTCCCCATGGGAGGGAGTGTCCTGGTGGTATCAAGATCCTTGGTGGATAGATACCCGCGTGTGGTGATAACGTCCTTGGTGCTTGAATCCGTCTGGGTGACGTGACCTCTAAGCGGCGGTCTAGAGTCCTGGTGGTGACATGAGTCTTAGCGATACGATCGGGTCATAGATGGGTAGCCCCCACCTTACGTGCCCATGATGCTGCGTCGGGGTGAGACCGCGCCTGGATGTGTGGCCGCGCCTGGGTGAGGCCGCGCCCTGATGTGTGGCCGTGCCTAGGTGAGGCCGCGCCTGGGTGAGGCCGCACCCCAGGGGTGGCCGCGCGCCTGGGTGAGGCCGCGCCCTGATGTGTGGCCGCGCCTAGGTGAGGCCGCGCCCGAGTGGTGGCCGTGCCTGGGTGAGGCCGCTCCTAGGTGAGGCCGCGCCTGGGTGCTGGCCGTGCCCGGGTGCTGGGACCCCGGTTCGTTCCCCTAGGCTATAGAGTGGGTCGTCTGTGACATGTGGCGGTCGTTGATTGGCCCGGTGAATATTGGATGTATCATTTGCCCCCCACTCTCTTGGGATAGGATGTCCAAGAGAGTAGATGTCGTTGCATAGTGAGGGGTCCGCCGCGAATAGACTTTCCTTGTGGGGTTTGCCTGTAAATCCACTAATGAGGTAGGAGAGGTTGGGGGTTCAAACCTTTCCTCCTACACTTTTTCTTCTTTTGTTTTTTGTAGGTATATGTTCCTTTGTTTCACTTTCTCTTCTTTCACTTCTCATTTCTCTTTCTTACTTTTTGTCTCCCATTTTGCTCTTCTTTGATTCCCCCCTTGCATTCCACTTTTTGTCTTTTGCCTCTCTTTGGTTCCCACCGTGTGCTTGTTTTTGGGTCACCTCCACTAGTATCCACTTTGCTTGGTTTTGGGTCCTTGTGTTTGGTTTGTGCTCACTTGGTGCCTTGGTTTGCTTGGAAGGCTTGAGTGGTGCTTGGCTTGAGTGCCTTGCCTCTTGTGGTCTCTGTAACTTGATCGTGTCCGTGGTGTGGCCGCGTCGTCGTGTGCCTGTCTCCCCGGTCGCCTTTTCTCTGAGGTAAATTCGGTCCCTTTTCTCTCTTTTTCTTTTTTTTTCTTTTTTTATTTTTTATTTTTTATAGGGCGGTGCCTCGGTGAGGCCGCGCCTGCGGGCGTGGCCGGGCCTGGGTGGCCATGCCGGGGTGGCCGGGCCTGGGTGTGGCCGCGCCTTGCGAGTGTGGCCGTGCCTAGGTGGCCGCGCCTGGGTGTGGCCGCGCCTTGCGGGTGTGGCCCGTGCCTTGCGAGTGTGGCCACGCCTGGGTGGCCACGCCTGGGTGGCCGCGCCTGGGTGTGGCCGCGCCTTGGTGTGGCCGTGCCTTGAGGGTGTGGCCCGTGCCTTGCGGGTGTGGCCGCTCCTGGCTGGCCGCACCTGGCAGGCCGCACCTGGGTGGCCGCGCCTGGCTGGCCGTGCCTGGGTGTGGCCGTGCCTTGTGGGTGTGGCCCGTGCCTTGCGGGTGTGGCCGCGCCTAGCTGGCCATGCCTGGGTGGCCGCGCCTTGCGGGTGAGGCCGCGCCTATGGTGGCCGCGGCTTGGGTGTGATGGACCCTCGTTCTTCTTCTCTTTTCTTCCTCTTGTATGTGATGGATCTACTGTTTACATTTTGCAGGTGGCATTCCTTTCATTTTTCTTGCTAGCTTCGGGGAGGTTGCTTTCTCGAGTAAGTAGTTCATTCCTCTCTTGTCCTTCATGTCGTTCCCGGGTGACCTTGGCCCTGCTTCAGTCGGGGTTGGATCTTCAAAGGAGCATTCCCCCGGATCGCCTTCTTCTGTGGGTACTCCCTCCTCTATACCCTCCCCTAGTGCTACTGATGGAGGTGTGGGACCTTCTGGTGTCTCCGGTCCCAGTAGGGATCGTCGGTTCTCGGGGGTGGCATCCTCAGCCGCCGGTCCTGCTGATAGGTTGGGCCCTGTTGCTAGCATCTTGTCACCTTCTGACTTGGTCTCCCTCCGTGAGGAGTTCCATATTCCCACCGAGGTCATGTTGCGTGCTCCTGGGCCTGGCGAGTATGCCTTCTCTCACCGTGCGGGTGAGATCTGTCTCTACCGTTCATTTTTTCTCCAGGGCCTTCGCCTTCCTATCCCTCGCTTTGTCGAGTTGGTGTTAGAGCATTGGCACCTCACCCCTGGGCAGGTGTTGCCCAACTCTTGGAGGGTGATCTTGGGTTTCTATGTCTTCTTCGCCCGCCTGGGGCGTGCCGCCACTGTTCCCCTGTTCTCCCACTTTTATCTGTTGAAGAAGGGGGGAACCATGGATGTTATCACTTTGTTCGCCGCATGCTCAAGGGGCCCTATGCCTCTGTGGAGCTTCTCACGGGGATCACTAGCCACGTGAAGTATTGGAGGGATCGCTTCTTTTTTTCCACGGTCCCCCGATGCCCATTACGGACTGTTAGGGAAGTTATTGACCTCAAGAGGGTCAATCAGGGGCTTGAGCTGAGTGATTTTGAGGGTGACTCCCTCAAGCTGTGCCTGGGTCGCGATCCGTTCCACGTCCAGGAGTTGGACTCGGAGGCCTTCCTGTCTCTCTGGAAGCTGAGTCCTGGTAAGAGCATTGTCTTTTGTACTTGATTGGCATGTTGGTATTTGAATGTATATGTCATCTGATTGGTTGGGCGGTCTATGCAGTGGATACGCGTTCGGACTTCAGTTTGCTCCGTGGCAATCTGCGGAGGAAGGCCGCTTCTCAGGGTGGTCCATCTGCTGGAGTGACCGATGTTAGTGGTGCTTCTGCGCCTGTGGTTGTTGGAGCGAAGCGGAAGGGTGGACCAGGACATGCCCGCGTGATAAGCTCTGGTGTGCGTGTCCTCCTTCCCCGTACTTCTCCTGATGATGATGGCGTTTCTGGCTCTGTGCCTCTGCCTCCCTCCGTCGCTCCTTCCGGATCTTCTGTATTGCCCCTTTCCAAGAGGAAAGGGGTGAGTTCCTCTGGCGGTACTGCCACTGATCTTCCCACTCTGGGTGAGTCCCTGGTGATCACCTTGGGCATGCCGGAGGGCTCTACCTTGGCCAAAGCCGGTGTGTCACGGGAGTGGGTGGATAGGGGCAGGCTCCCTACCGCGAGGATGGCCTTGCAGAGGCTTAGCAATGCTTGTCTGGCTCAGACCCTCTTCCATGATATGGCTTCGGTGAGTTATTCCTTTTCTGTCTCATCATGTCCATTGCTCCATTTATTTTTAGATTGTTTTATCGCTTGCCATGTTGATTGTAGGTCCATCACCGTATTGCTGAGGCGGTGCTTCGATTGGAGGGTCACGCTTCTCGTGAGGTGTAGATACAGCGCACCCTGCGTGACGTGGAGAGGGAGCTCCAGGGACAGATTGATGCCCGTGAGAGAGCCGAGGCCGACGCACAAAGGGTGTCGGGGGAGCTTGTGGTGGTGTCCGGGAAGCTCCTGGAGGTGTCTGAGGAGCTGCGTGCGACCTCTGCTGGTGCGGCCGAGAGCTCAGCTAGGGTTCTTGTCTTGGAGGAGGAGCTTCATTCATTGAGGGGAAGGCATGAGGCGGAGCTGGCATCTGCAGGTGAGCGAGCTGTGGCTGAGTTCCAGGCATCCTCTACGTTCTCGACGCTGTATCAGGCGCAGCTTCAGCCCGCCTATGAGGGAGGGGTCCGGGACTTAGCCGCTTGTGTCCTAGAGGTGACCCCCGATTATGACTTCTCTGTTTTGGGGTTCTCTGAGTTTGCTGCGGCGCTTCTGGGTGTAGCTGTGGTGGACAGCGTTTCGGTGTCAGAGGTGGAGGCTGCCCTACCTGAGGGGGGTGCTGCTGCGCGTCCTCTTGAGGTGGACATGATGTCTCCTGCTGGGTCGGAGGTGACCCACCACTCTGTGATCCCTTGACCCTATGGCCGTACCGATCCTATAGACGTCTCAACCTTTTTCCTTTTTTGAACTTGAGTTTGTAACTACTATGACTTTTCTATGTGATCGCTTTTGCTTCTCTTTGACTGCATTGTCTCCTGGTGATTGTTTGCGCGTTGATACTCTCTGACCTTTGATAGTCATGGGATTTTGGTAGTGGCGTCGTGCCTTGGTGATCCTTGGACCTTGGTGGGTTAACGCCTTAGGCGTAGAGCCTCAGTGTTGGCATGACGCCTTAGGCATACAGCCTCAGTGGTAGCATGACGCCTTAGGCGTGAAGCCTCAATGTTGGCACGTTGCCTTAGGCATAAAGCCTCAGTGTTGGCATGTCGCCTTAGGCCTGAAGCCTCAGTGTTGGCATGACACCTTAGGCATGAAGCTTCAGTGTTGGCATGACACCTTAGGCATGAAGCCTCAATGTTGGCATGTCGCCATAGGCATGAAGCCTCAATGTTGGCATGTTGCCTAAGGCATAAAGCCTCAGTGTTGGCATGTCGCCTTAGGCATAAAGCCTCAGTGTTGGCATATCGCCTTAGGCATGAAGCCTCAGTGTTGGCATATCGCCTTAGGCATGAAGCCTCAGTGTTGGCGTGTCGCCTTAGGCATAAAGCCTCGATGTTGGCATGTTGCCTTAGGCGTAAAGCCTCGATGTTGGCATGTTGCCTTAGGCATAAAGCCTCAGTGTTGGCATGTCGCCTTAGGCATAAAGCCTCGATGTTGGCATGTTGCCTTAGGCATAAAGCCTCGATGTTGGCAGGCAGCCTTAGGCATGGAGCCTCTGGGGTGGCGTGACGCCTTGATGTAGTGGCAGTGATTCGATTGAGTGGTAGAAGAAGACAAGTATTCCTGCAACATCTCTTTATTTTGAATGAAATTCAAATTGACCTTGAAACAGTGATGTCGTCTATTGCTACTGCTATTGCTACTGCTGCTGTTATCACTGCTACTCTTGATGGCTACTCTTGATGGAGCTGTTTGCTTCTACTGGTAGTACTTCTTCAGATGTTCTGAGTTCCAGGTACGGTCTACCTTCTTGCCCCCCGGAGTCTTCAAGCGGTAGGTCCCTGGGCGTATCTGCTTGGAGACTATGTAGGGTCCTTCCCAGTTGGGTGACAGCTTCCCTGCCTTCTGTGGCTGTGATGCACTTGCCCTCCGTAGTACTAAATCCCCCTGGTGGAATAGCCTTTCCTTGACCCTGGCATTATAGTACCTGGCAGTACGTTGCTGGTAGGCGACGTTCCTTAGTAGTGCTCTCTCGCGGACCTCATCTATAAAGTCTAGGTTCGCCTGCAGTCCATCGACATAGGTACATTCATTAAAGTGCAGAACCCTATGGGACATGGCGCAGACCTCTACTGGCGCCAATGCTTCAGTGCCGTATGCTAGGCGGAATGGGCTCTCTCCTGTGGGCGTCCGTACTGTAGTTCGGTATGCCCACAGGACACTTGGTAGCTCTTCTACCCACTTGCCTTTGGCTCCTTCTAGCCTTTTCTTGACTCCTTCCAGTAGCGTTCTGTTGGTGACCTCCACCTGACCATTGGCCTGTGGGTATGCTACCGACACAGGCCGATAGTCGATGGTGTAGCTGTGACAGAATGCTTGGAATTTGGGGTTGTTGAATTTTTTTCCATTGTCTGAGACGAGGATCCGTGGTACCCCAAACCTGTAGATGACATCGTCGCGGATGAACTTCTCCATCTCTGTCTCTATTATCTTGGCCAAGGGTTTAGCTTCAACCCACTTGGTGAAGTAGTCGATCGCGACGACCAGGTACTTTCTGTTTCCCGGTGCTGCGGTGAAGTTGCCTAAGATGTCTAGTCCCCACATGGCAAAAGGTATGGGGTTGAGGATTGATGTCAGCTTGGTGGCGGGTAGATGGGGTACTGGGGCGAACAACTGACATTGCTCGCACTTCTTGGCATATTGGATGGCCTCCTCTTACATTCGTGGCCAGTATAGTCCCTGGCGGAGGATTTTGTAGGCTAGGGCTCGTCCCCCCATGTGGCTTCCACATCTCCCCTCATGGACTTCGGCTAGGGCATACTCCGCCCCCTTAGGTCCTAGGCATCGGAGTAGTGGTGCTGTTGCCCCTCGCTTGTACAGTACCCCTTCTAGGACGGTGTACTTTGCAGCTCTCATCCTGATCTTCCTTGCCTCGGCCTTGTCTTCTGGTAAGACATCGTTCTGGAGGTAGTTGAGTAGAGGGTCCATCCAGCTAGGTCCCTCCTCGATCTCGTTAACCTGCTTTTCCTTATACGTTGGCTCATGCAGGATCTCAACATAGACTGCGCTAGCCAAATTTCGGAGTTCCTCATTGGCTGGCCTGGATAGGGCGTCAGCGGCAGCGTTCTCATCCCTGGGAACTCGAACCATCTCAAACTTCACAAAACCCTCGATCAATGCTTGAGCACGTGCTAGGTACGATGCCATCCTCTCATCTTTCGCCTCATACTCTCCATTTTCCTGATTCACCACGAGCTGGGAGTCGCTCCGGGTGGATAGGTGTGTGACTTGGATGGCTTTGGCCACTCGGAGTCCAGCTAGTAATGCCTCGTACTCTGCTTCATTATTGGATGCTTGGAAGGTGAATCGGAGAGCATATTGGATATGAAATCCCTCGGGGCTGGTTAATATGAGACCCGCGCCGCTTCCTGCCGCATTGCTCAACCCGTCCACGAACATGTCCCACAATCCGTGATTCTTCTCTTCGGGCTCCCCTGTTTCTGACTCGATCTCAGACAGGGTACACTCTGCAATGAAATCTGCAAGAGCCTGGCCTTTGATGGCTGTCCTTGGTTGGAACCTGATGTCATGCTTACTTAACTCCACCGCCCATGCTATCAATCGCCCAGAGACGTCCGACTTGTGCAGTATCTTCTTTAGGGGTAGGTCTGTGAGGACTATGATGGTATGGGTTTGGAAGTATGGTCGTAGCTTCCTGGCTGCCGTTACCAATGCTTAGGCTACCTTCTCGATCCTAGTGTACCTGGTCTCTGCATCGATCAGAACATGGCTGACGTAGCAGATGGGCCTCTGGACTTTGTCTTCTTCCTTCAGCAGTACTGCGCTGACCACGATAGGGGTGGCGGCCATGTAGAGCTGCAACTCTTCATTAGGTTCTGGTCACCCAAGCAGTGGTGGGCTCTCTAGGTACTCCTTCAATTCTTCGAACGCCTTCTCGCACTCTTCCGTCCATGTGAAATCTTTAGGGCTTCGAAGGTTCTTCAATGTTTTGAAGAATGGTAAGCACTTATCCCCTGATCGTGACACGAACCTGGAAAGGGCGGCGACCCTTCCATTCAACCTCTGCACTTCCCTGACCGTTCGAGGAGGTGCCATTTCTTGGATGGCCTTGATCTTGGATGGGTTGGCTTCTATTCCACGGACTGAAACCATGAACCCCAGGAATTTTCTTGACGTTACGCCAAAGGCGCACTTTGCAGGGTTTAGCTTCATCTGGTTCCTCCTCAATACTGCAAATGCCTCCTCTAGGTCGGTCAGGTGTTGGTTGGCTTGGATGCTTTTCACGAGCATGTCATCCACATATCCCTCAATGTTGCGCCCGATCTGCTCCTCGAACATCTTGCTGACCATCCTCTGATAGGTGGCCCCTGCATTCTTTAACCTGAACGGCATGACGTGGTAGCAGTAGTTCTCTTTGTCCGTCCGGAATGCGGTGTAAGACTCATCATCCTCATACATGAGGATCTGGTTGTATCCGGAGTAGGCGTCCATGAAACTCAGCATCTCATGGCCGGCGGTGGCGTCAATCAGTAGGTCGATCCTGGGCAGTGGGTACTCATCTTTTGGGCATGCCTTGTTCAGGTCGGTATAGTCAACACACATCCTCCACTTCCCATTTGGCTTTGGTACCATGACCACGTTGGGGAGCCAGGTTGGGAATTTCTCCTTTCTGATGAACCCTGATCGGCTTAACTTCTCGACCTCCTCCTTGATTGCTGCTTGTCGGTCGAGGGCGAAGTTACGCCGCTTCTATTGAACGGGCTTCCTGGTTGGGTCGACATGTAGTCGGTGTTCCGCTATGGAACGTGGTATTCCCGGCATGTCGGAGGTCGACCATGCGAAGACATCCATGTTTGCTTGGAGGAGGTGTCCAAGCCCTTCTTTCTGTTCCTTGTTTAGCAGCGAGCCAACCTGAACGACCTTGGAGGGGTCGTCCTGGCTGAGGGGCCATGGGATGAGGTCTTCCACTGGCCTTCCCCTTCTCTCTGTCAGTTCATCTCTCTGGTCACTGACCATGCTCTCTAGGCAGAGTGCCATTCCACGGGTGTTGCCATTGTTCTTTTTCATGAAGGTGGCATAGCACTCCCTTGCTTTCTTCTGATCTCCTCGGGCTTCGCCTACCCCATTCTCGGTGGGGAACTTCATCTTTAGGTGAAGTGGCGATATGACTCCTCTAAGGGCTGTCAGTGATGGTCGCCCTAAGAGGCCGTTGAAGGACACCACGGACTTGACTACCATGAAATTCACCATGATGGTTACTTGTTGAGGGTGTACCCCGAAGGTGACGGGTAGCTCTATGGTACCTCTGATGGAGGCGGTGGCACCTGAGAATCCATGGAGATAAGTGGGCTCTGGTTTGAGCTGGTCGTCCCTGAACCCGAACTGTCGATAGGCGTCCAAGGAGAGTACGTCAACAGACGCCCCTGTGTCTATCAGTACCCTGTGTACAGGTCGATTAGCTACCTCCACCTGTACTACCAGGGCATCTTCATGCGGGAAGTTTAGTCCTTCCAGGTCTTCATCCGAGAAGGAGATCACCGCCTCGGTCTTGGCTATCTTGCTGGGCTTCTCTGCCACTCCCACGAACCTGGCATGAGCTTTAGCTTTTCTGGTGGACTCTTGCCCCGGTCCTCCAAGTATGGTGAGGATAGGAGGTCCCTTGGTGCCACTAGGTTCTGTTGCATCTCTCCGCTCTTCTGGGCGGTCTCTCTCTCGATCTGGTCTTCTTTCCTCTCGTCTCGGTTCCACTCTATCTCCGTCGCGACCTCTATCTCCTTGGCCTGAGCGGTTGTCACGTCTCCCCTTCACATACTTGTTCAAGCTTCCTACTCTTACCAGTTGTTCTATCTCTCTCTTCAATTGATAGCACTCCTCTGTGTCGTGCCCATTCTCTTTGTGGAAGAGGCAATATTTGTTAGGGTTTCGCTTCTCTGGTCCTGCTAGCATGGTTCGTGGCCAATGGAGTAGGTCACGGTCCTGGATCTGCATGAGTATCTGGGACCTGGTGGTGTTCAGTGGTGTGAACTTGGGGGTGCTTGCCCTCTCACTCCTCTCTGGGCGGCGGTCTGTCCTCCTAGATGGGCGGTCGCTCTTCTCTTGTCGGTGCTCTGTCCTCAACCTCTTACCCTCTTTGCGGTCATCAGGTGCTGACCTCTTGTTGTCCTGTGGCTTGGCCTCGATTACTTTCGTTCTAGCTTGTAGTACCTCGGCCATATTTGCAAACTCGTTGCACCGCTCCAAGAGCTCTTTCATAGTCCTGGCCTCATGACGTGCTAGGTCCTTGATCAGGTCCAAGTCCCTAATACCTCCTGCTAGGGCTGCATGCTGTGTCTGGTCATCCAAGTCTTGAACCTCCAGGGACTCTTTGGTTGAACCTGGTAACGTATTCCCTGAGAGATTCCCCAGGATTTTGTACCACGTTCAGTAGATTGACGGTGGTCTTCTTCTGCTTGACGCTGCTTTGGAAGCGGGTGATGAACTGTTCGCATAGCTCTGCGAACGAGCCTATAGATCTCGGTCGTAGCCTGGAGAACCATGATGTGGCTGCTCACTTGAGGGATGCCGGGAATGCCCGACAGGAGACCACGTCCGACCCCCCATACAGCGTCATCATGCCATTAAAGTAGTTGATGTGGTCATTGGGGTCAGTGGTACCACTGTAGAGTTCAAAGGTGGGTAGTCGAAACCTGGAAGGTAGTGTGGCTGACATGATCTCTGCCGAGAATGGGTGTTGTCCAGGTATGGAATGCGTCTCGCCTTTGGTCTGCTTCTTCAACCCTTCCAGCTTCTCATCCAGGTCGCGGAGTCTTTGATCGAGCTCCTCGTCCCGTGTCTGTCCTCCACTCCTGGCTGGACGTTCGCTGCGACCCCATTCACGCTCTCTCCTGGATGTCCCCTCCTGCCTTGAGTGTTGGCTGGATGGGGAATGGTCACGCCGTGATGAACCCTGTCATGAAGGTGAGGGGCTTTCTTCTCTGTAGGTCCGGCTTCATTGTGGTATGTGACCTTCTTCCAGTAGTCCGTCAAACATAGACCTCCGGACCGATCTCTGCGGGCTAGACACCCTCGCCCTGGGTGTTGGCGTCCTCCCACGTTCTGACCATGGCGAAAGGTCTTTTGTTCTCCTGGGATGCTGGGAAGGCTCCCCCCGCTGCGGAGTGGGGGTTGCCTGTCGCGCAAGCCTCTCTGATCTCATGCCCCTGGGAGATGATCTCCTAGGGTTCGGCTCTTGTCGAGGTACGGACTCCACCCTTGCTGATGGTGAAGTCCTTCGACGGTGAGACGTCGCACGCTGTGTCAAGTATTCTCGAAAGAGTCGTTGTTCATCAAGGATCTGTCGTTGCAGGTCGTTGATCTGACCCACAGTGGCCGGAGCATTGGGGTCAGGTGTCACCTCCACCCCCACATCGTCGGCCCCGTCATTGTTGGGCTCGTCGACCACGAACTGGTCATTAAGGGGGATCTCTTCCTCCAGAGGGACATGGTCCTGGTCGTTGGCTCTGCGGCGAGGGCACTCTGGGGGTGGTGATCCATTCCTTGCTCCGTTGTTGGTGGTGGTAGTCTTCCTTCGTGCCATTGAATGAGTATGGAAGCAAGCTAGTAGCTGTAATGGCTAGCGTCGTTCCCACAGACGACGCCAATCTATTGCGTCAAGAAATCGTCGAACGGTCCTGCGAGTGCCGTCACCTGCAAGTGGACCAAGGGGTCAATAGAGAGAACCGGTGTGGTCCCAGCTTGGGGCTCTCCGATGCCAAAGTTAGATCTCTTGGCGCAAACAGATGAATAGTGATTATTCAATATGAGATTAGATGTCTCCTAATGGGGTTGTGTACCTTGCCTTTTATAGTAGCGTATGGCGGTGTGGAGAGTCCCAGTTTGATGGCGATTGTGCCGTTGAGTGGATAGAGGCCCTGGGTAACGGGGCTCTATCCTGATTGGCCATCTCCCCATGGGAGGGAGTGTCCTGGTGGTATCAAGATCCTTGGTGGATAGATACCCGCGTGTGGTGATAACATCCTTGGTGCTTGAATCCGTCTGGGTGACGTGACCTCTAAGCGGCGGTCTAGAGTCCTGGTGGTGACATGAGTCTTAGCGATACGATCGGGTCATAGATGGGTAGCCCCCACCTTACGTGCCCATGATGCTGCGTCGGGGTGAGGCCGCGCCTGGATGTGTGGCCGCGCCTGGGTGAGGCCGCGCCCGAGGGGTGTCGCGCCTGGGTGAGGCCGCGCCTGGGTGAGGCATCGCCCTGATGTGTGGCCGCGCCTAGGTGAGGCCGCGCCTGGGTGAGGCAGCGCCTGAGGGGTGGCCGCGCCTCGGTGAGGCCGCGCCCTGATGTGTGGCTGCGCCTAGGTGAGGCCGCGCCCGAGTGGTGGCCGCTCCTGGGTGAGGCCGCGCCTAGGTGAGGCCGCGCCTGGGTGCTGGCCGTGCCTGGGTGCTGGGACCCCGGTTCGTTCCCCTTGGCTATAGAGTGGGTCGTCTGTGACACGTGGCGGTCGTTGATTGGCCCGGTGAATATTGGATGTATCAGTGTGCATTGATGTATTGGATATGTGTTTGGTTGAGTTCGGCATGTGAGATTTTGTGTGCATAAGTATGTGGAGTAAGTTTTTCATGTTCAAAATGGTGTGGGGTCCACTAGGAGCTTAGGTGGCGCTATTACATGGTTTGTTAAAGTGGCCAGTGTTGGATGATGTGGCAAAAATGAAGGCCACATGGCCTTTGAGTAGAGCTGAGCAGGTGTTTATAGTGACGGCAGCACACCTGGGTAGGAAGGGTGCATGGCCTGGGCAGCAACAACGCCCCCATGGCACATTTCACATGGGCGGCACAGGGCCACACAGGCCCATTGTGCATGGGCAGCAGTAGGCCACCAAGGATTATGACTGCCGCAGCAGCAGCAAGGGCACGGCCCTTGCGCGCGTTGGGCAGCAAGGCTGTAGTGTCGCCCATGCACGGGGTTGCGCACATGCCATGCCTTAGAAAAATCTCAAGGCATTTTGGTTACAGAATGCTATTGAAGCATTTTCCGGCAAGAGCCTTTTCATGCAATTATTAAAAGTCAGATACCCCTAAAAGTAAATTTAAAAAATCGGAGGAGCATCATAATAAATATGGAAATCGGAGAGGCGAGGTTATAATTTAAAGAAGTTCTTAGCTTGAAATGGATGATCCAGATTGACCCTTGCAGGTTCAAATGCCAATCCATCAGTCTGCGTGAGAAGTTCTGCGTCTACGCGAGACACCCTATTGTTGCATGCATATGATTTATTAAAATGATTTTTTTGAGATTCTAATGTAAGATCAATGATTGATTGTTCAGAATTGAAATCATGTGCGGTGCTACACAGAATCACTTCCTTGTTCTAAGTTTTGTTTTTTTGTGGTAAATTCCTTGTTCTAATTCAGCACATGCACAATGGTGCATTTTATTATTCTGGGATTATTCCTCTAAAGAGGATCTAGGCTTTTTTATCGTGAGTTAGATCTGATGGTTCCCATGTCACCATCTATTTTGAAGATGCATCTAATGGCCTGAAGTGCTGCCGATTGGCTGGTGACTCTTAGATCGATCACGACTTTAAATTTTGGGCCCCAATATGTCACTAAAAGGTCCTAAATTGATAGTTTTGCCCCTGTACACGGGAATGGGTTTAACTTTGCCTATAAGACTCCAAATGGTTTAAAACATGACTAAATACATTGACATCATGCATGAGAGATATTACAATTATCTAAAATGCAAACAAGCATAAAATGATAAAAATTACCAAAATGCACCTAGAGGGTGAAAAAGCAAAAAATATGAATAAAGACATATTTAAACATCACATTGGTTAAAACATGACTAAATACATTAAAAAAATGCATATGAGGTATTAAAAATATCTAAAATGCAAACTGACACAAAATGCTAAAATTACCATAATGCCTTGGAGGGCAGAAATGTAAAAAATGCATGAAAATGTCGTCTTTTGCTGAAAAACATGTTTATTAATGTTAAAACATTTAAACAAGTGTTAGGAGTCCATCTGGGGACCTAAACAAAGTTTGGATGCAAAATGACCAAAGTGCCCTTAAGGGAAAAATGGTAAAAATTGTCAAAACAGACACTCAATGGTGTTGCAGGAATCAAAAGTGATGTTAATAAACTTAAGATGACATGACATACCAAATAGTATTTCTGAAATGATGGTTTAGGTCCACACTTGGTAAATTATCGAAATGCCCCTGGAAGGCAGAAATAAAATTTTATGTGCAGTTATGATGCATGATGTATAAATATATATATATATGCATTGAAACATTATAAAACACCTTAAAAAATATTAATATGTACATTAAAGCAAGATACTTTGATGGCCTGCATTATGCCAAATTCAAAATGAAGTGAGGAGGTGAAAATACCTGAGGATGACCTCCAACAAGAGTCAAAAGGGAAGAACATTCACGCATAGGTGGAGCTTCGGCTTTATCAGAAGAGCTTGTCAATGAAACTCGGGCAGAACCACGAGTTATCAAACGAACTTTTTTTTTTGGTGAATAAGAGATTCATTACCAAAAGGAGAAAGAAACAAAGACCCAAGAATCAGCCTGAGAATCGGGTACGAGAAAAAAATATAAAAGCTACAACCCGCTTGACAAACCCCAAACCTCAAGAGGAGGGGAAACACAGAACAATAGATAGAGCTACAATCAGATCAAGCTAAAGAGAAACCACCCAAAGAATAACTAAAGGACAAAATGGTCCCAAGCAATGAATCACGAGATTTTAAAGTTGACCTTCTTCCCATTTGGATTATAGGGAGGAATAGGAGGAACCACCCATCTCCTGCTAAAACCACTGCCATCCTCTCTAGGATCTCCCCGAGTACTGGTGACTAAGTCAGAATTTAAGTCCCCCATAGGAGAGTCATTGCCTGGAACTACACCCTTAGAACCTACATCACAATCATTGTGAGCATTGCTCTGGCCCAAACTAACAACAACCCTATCATCGACAAATGATGAAACGGAACCTGAAATCATCAAATTCTTTTAGTGAGAGAGGTCATTAACTTCAGGAGCTCCAGGATCCCATCTCGGAGGAGGTGGCTTAGGCACCCTGGAGCTTCTTCTGCACACACTCGACCCATTCTTTTTTCCATTCATTGACTTCTTCTTTGACTTTTTCTTAGACATTGACCCCAACGAGGAGGGGGGGGGGGAGAGGATGAGACAGATAGATTACCATCATCCGCAAACACCTCTTCCAACACGGAAGTACCTAACTCCACCATCGAGTTAACTTTCCCCACATGGGCATAATAAGAATCGGATATGGGAGGAGGTGGGTCTTCTTGAATCTCACCTTCTTCAATCATAGACCCAACCTCCATAGTGGGCTCCACCCTTAAGTCAATGACTAATTGCATCTTTTCAGCCTCATGCACAAGAGAAGTCCTTGAAAGCCCAGGCCTAGTAGGATTTATGGGGTCCAGCATTGATGAGATTAGAGGACCATTAGAACCGTCCTCCACACCCAATTCAGAGTAAGTACTTAGGATTTCAAAATGATTTTTGTTTGGGGTCAAACTACAAGCGACATGATAAACCCAAAATCATCCCTAACCACTCAGGGATCGCCACGATCCTAGCCCAGGAAGGGGAACCAGCTCAGGACCAGAACCAAACAGGCGAACCAAGGAGAGATTCGACCCACACTGGACTGCCTTGGGCACGGACTGAACCCTGGGTGCGGACTGCTTGGGTGAGAACTGAAGACCCCAGGAGCCAAATACTTCGGGAGGGGACCGAACCCTGGCCTCGGACTGCCTGGGTGCCAATTGAAGACCCCGGGCACAGAGTGAAGCCTAGGCGCGGATTACCTGGGCATGGACTGAAGACCCCGGGCGCCAACTACCCAGGGTGCGGATTGAACCCCGGGTGAGGACCGAACCCTGGGCGCGGACTGCCTGGTAGCGGGCCGAAGACTCCGGGTGCCGACTACCCAGGGAGCGGAGTAAACCTCGAGCATGGACTGAAGACCCCGGGCGCAGACTAAAGACCCCGGGCGCGGGCATCCTGGGTGCAGTCTACCCCAGGGACGAACCCCTTTGGGCGCGGTCTCCATCGAACACGGCGACGACTACCACCATCAGCAAAACAGATCACATCACGAAGGACTCTAGGCCACCGCCTATCAATCACGTAGTCTAAACGGACTCATACTCCGAGAACCTCATCTACCACTTAGATAGGTCTATCCATCCAGGATACCAAGTCTATCATGACACTACGTCTCTCAGGAAGATGACTACCAGGTCTATTGTGACACCACGTTTCACTGGAAGACAACCAGTCAAGGATGAACCCTGCTACTCAGGGACTCTAGCGACTACAAAAGCCACTCTACATCAACTGAGACTCTCCACACTACCATAGTCTACTATAAAAGGGAAGGTACTCTACCCCATCAACCCATCTTGAATACTATTATTCATTTGTTTGCTCAGGAGATCTGACTTTGGCATCGGAGAGTCCTAGGCCGGAACCACACCGGTTCTCCTTTGTCATCCCCTGGTTCTTTTGCAGGTTACAACACTCGAAAGGACCCTTGAACGATTTTCTAACGCAATAGATTGGCGCCGTCTGTGGGAAGGATGCTAGCCATCATATCTACTAGCTTGTTTCTATACCTGTTCAGTAATGGCACCATGAGGCAAGAAGACCGCTCCCTCCACCAACAATGCCCCGAGGGAGGGGAATGGATCACCTCCTCTAGAGGGCTCACGTCACAGGGTCAATGACACATCTCTCACGAGGAAGAGATCCCAGAGAACCACCAGGCTGAGGCAGTTAACCTCAACCCCGAAGCAGCCATCGAAGCCACCGTGGAGCCATCACCTGATCCCAATGCACCGATGACTGTAGGTCAGATCAACAACTTGTAGCCCCAAATCCTTCGTGACCAACAACTCTTCTGTGATTACCTGAGGCAGCGTGCAACATCCCACCATCGTAGGATAGATCCTCGATGGGAGCAGAGCCCTAGGAGGACACCTCCCAGGGGTGACAGGTCAGAGAGGCACACCAGACAGCGGGGAGATCCCTCCCAGCATCTTAGGAGAATAGCAGACCTCCCAATACGGTCAAACCATGGGAGAACACCATCGCATTGATCTATGGTACCCAGTCCAGAAGGCTCAATTAGGAGGTCGGTGTTCCAAGGTCGACTAGGAGGAAGTCACACACCAGGGCAGAGCCAGACCTATCGAGAAGAAAGCCCCTCACGTTCACGCCAGGGGTCATCACGACATGACCATTCGCCATCCCGCCAACACTCAAGATGGGGGAAACTTCAAGGAGAGGTCGAGAGTGAGGTCGCAGTGAACATCCAGCCAGACGTGAGGGACAGTCGCGAGAAGAGGAGCTAGACAAGAGACTCTGAGATTTAGATGAGAAGCTAGAAGGATTGAAGAAGCAGACCAACGACGAGACACCCTCAATACCTGGGCAACATCCATTCTCGGCAGAGATCATGGCAGCCACACTCCCCTCTAGGTTCGGGCTACCCACCTTCGAACTCTACAGTGGTACCACGGACCCCAATGACCACATCAACTACTTCAATAGGATGATGACTTTATATGGGGGATCAGACGTGGTCTCCTGCCGAGCGCTCCCTGCATCCCTCAAGGGTGCAGCTACATCATGGTTTTCCAAACTACGACCGAGGTCAATAAGTTCATCTGCAAAGTTATTTGGACAGTTCGTCACCCGCTTCCAGAGCAGCGTCAAGCAGAAGAGGACCACAGTCAATCTACTAAATGTGGTACAGAACCCTGGGGAGTCCCTTAGGGAGTACGTCACCAGGTTCACCAAGGAGTCCTTGGAGGTAAGAGACTTAGACGACCAGACCCAACATGCAGCCTTGGCTGGGGGTATCAGAGACCTGGACTTGATTAAGGACCTGGCGCGACATGAGACCAGGACCATGAAGGAGCGTCTGGAGAGGTGTAACGAGTTTGCCAAAATGGCTGAGGCACTACAGGCTCGGAAGAAGGTGATTGATACCAAGCTACAGGATAACAAGTGATCAGCGTCGGACGACTGTAAAGAAAGCAAGAGGTTGAGGTCCGAGGACAACCGCCAATGACCGCGGATAAGAGACCACGGCTAAAAGACTACGACCAAGATGCCACAGCCAAAGGGCTATGGTCGTCATCAATGGGCATCACCTATCAAAAAAAAAAAAAAAGAGTGGCCACGACCAAGAGACCACAGCCAAAGGCCATGGCTTATGGGCATCAACCCCTTAGGCAAAGAGTGAAAAAAAACAAAAAAAATTTCATGAGTGGGCACCATCCATCAATGGACACCGCCCAAAAGTAAAAGATAAAGGCAGGAAACAAAAAAAGAGAGAGAGAGAAGGAAAGGACAACGCATACCAGGCATGGTCCAAAGCATAGACTGGGCGTGGATCGGAGCCTCGGGCGCCGATCGAAGCTTGGATGCGGACCAGAGCTGGGGCACGGATCGAAAGCTCGGGTATCGATCGAAGCTTAGACGTTGATCGGAGCCGGGGGCGGATCGAAAGCTCAGGCGCCGATCGAAGATTGGGCGGGAATCAAAGCTCTGGCGTGGATTGAAGCATTGGGCGAGGATCGAAGCTTGGGCGTGGATCGAAGCACTGGGCATAGATCGAAAGCTTGGACGTAGATCGAGGCCCAGGCGCGGATTGAGACTTGGCCACAGATCAAGGGTCAAGCGTTGTTGAGCACAGGAGCGGTCGGGTACAAGCGTAGACAAAGCTTGGGCACACACCTAGGAAGACGAACAAGGGTCGAGGCACAAGTGATAAAAGCATAGCACAATGGGCAAGACCGTGCGCACGATGCTAAGTAAGCCACCAAGGCAAGGCTAATAGCCAAATGGAATCAAGCAAACAAGTAGAGGACACTACTGTTCATTGTGACCCAGGAACAAATACATGGGGGGCACAATGAATAGCAACCAAGCTCAAAGCCCAAGCAAAAGTGGAAGATGCAAAAAAGCAAAAAGTGGAAAAGCAAGAGAG
The DNA here is from genome assembly GCF_018873765.1 of Telopea speciosissima. Lineage (NCBI taxonomy): Eukaryota > Viridiplantae > Streptophyta > Magnoliopsida > Proteales > Proteaceae > Telopea > Telopea speciosissima. The sequence continues at coordinate 53,768,688 of NC_057923.1, forward strand.
AAAAAAAAGATAAATAAGAAGGGGGTCTTTGGCCACAGCCAAGGACCGCGATCGACAAGCCATGGGCATGGATGTGGATCGAGGTCCAAGGTCCGAGGTCAAAGTTCGAGAAGGTTCAAGGTTCGAGGATCGAGGTCCAAGGTCCAAGATCAAAGTTCACAAAGGTTTGAGGTTCGAGGATCGAGGTCTGAGATCCAAGATCAAAGTTCAAGAAGGTTCAAGGTTCGAGGTTCAAGGATCGAGGTCTGAGGTCCAAGGTCAGAGTTTACGAAGGTTCGAGGTTCGAGGATCGAGGTCCGAAGTCCAAGGTCAGAGTTCACGAAGGTTCAAAAAAAAAAGGGGGGGAAGTATGAGACGTCATATTTGTGACGAGTTTGAGGTTTAGAGGCAGAGTCTGGGAAGTTCGTGGAGTTCGAGATGGTTCGAATACCAAGGTGTACTGCCACCAAGGCTTGTTGGCCACCAAGGTCCGTAGATCACCAAGGCGTAATGCCACCAAGGCCCGTTGGCCATCAAGGTCTGTTGACCAACAAGGCGTAATGCCACCAAGGCCCGTTGGCCACCAAGGCGCAATGCCACCAAGGCCCGTTGGCCATCAAGGTCCGTAGACCACCAAGGCATAATGCCACCAAGGCCCGTTGGCCACCAAGGTCCATAGACCACCAAGGCATACTGCCACCAAGGCCCGTTGGCCACCAAGGTCCGTAGACCACCAAGGCGCAATGCCACTAAGGTCCGTAGACCACCAAGGTCCATAGACCACTAAGGCCTGTTGGCCACCAAGGGCTGAAGACTACCAGGGTACAAGGCCACCAAGGTCCATAGACCACCAAGGCTTGAAGCCACCAAGGTTCGACAACCACCAAGGCTCAAAGCAAAAATGCAAAGTCTACTCTCTTGAGCACTCCGTTCCAAGAGAGTGGGGGGCAAATGATAAACCCAAAATCACCCCTGACTACTTAGGGATCGCCACGTGTCCTAGCCCAAGAAGGGGGACCAGCTCAGGACCAGAACCAAACAGGCGAACCAAGGAGAGATTCGAACCACATCGGATTGCTTTGGGCGTGAATTGAACCCCGGACGCTGACTGCTTGGGCGCGGACTGAAGACCCCGGGCGCCAACTACCCTGGGTGCAGACTGAACCCCGGGCACGGACCGAACCATGGGTGTGGACTGAGGATCCCAGGCGCCGGCTACCCCGAGAGTGGATTGCCTGGGCACGGACTGAAGACCCCAGGCGCTAACTACCCTGGGAGAGAACTGAACCCCGGGAGCGGATTGAACCCTAGCTGCGGACTGCCTGGGCGTTGACCTAAGACCCCGTGCATCGACTACCCTGGGCGAGGATTGCCTGGGCGCGGACTGAAGGCCCCGGGCGCCAACTTCCCCTGGCTCTGATTGAAGACCTCGGTCGCGGTCATCCTGGGCGTAGTCTACCCCAGGGATGAACCCCTTTGGGCATGGTCTCCATTGAACACGGCAACAACTACCATCATCAGCAAAACAGATCACATCACGAAGGACTCTAGGCCACCGCTTATCAATCACGTAGTCTAAATGGACTCATACTCCGAGAACCTCATCTACCACGTAGATAGGTCTATCCATCAAGGATACCAAGTCTATCATGACACTACGTCTCTCAGGAAGACGACTACCAGGTTTATCGTGACACCAAATTTCACGGGAAGACAACCAGTCAAGGATGAACCCTGCTACTCAGGGACTCTATCGACTATAAAGGCCACTCTACATCAATTGGGACTCTTCACACCGCCACACTCTACTATAAAAGGGAAGGTACCCTACCCCATCAGCCCATCTTGAATACTATTATTCATTTGTTTGCTCAGGAGATCTGACTTTGGCATCGGAGAGTCCTAGGCCAGAACCACACCGGTTGTCCTTTGTCATCCCCTGGTTCTTTTGCAGGTTACGGCACTCGAAAGGATCCTTGAACGATTTTCTGACGCAACACGACAGTTGTGTTGGAACAAAGCAGCAGAGTGGATGAAAGCTTAGAGTGTGCTAAGTTCAGACCTGCATGCACTGTAGTAGAGGGAGCCTCAAGAAAAGGGCCTGAAGCAGTGGTGGCAGGGACCTCGGGCATTGAAGAGGGGAGGTCAGCGGAGGAGACACCCTCCATGGTCGGACCTTGCATCCCTTCCGGCTAGGGCTGAGATCCAAACCTTAGGTTCTAACTCAATTACCAATAGGCTGGATTGAGTTATGACCCGATCTTCTGCCATTCTAGGAGCCTGAACGACAAGTCATTTGACCTACAATGACCTTGCCACAATGAACAGCTGAGTGGCCAAAGGAGCAGCACGTCTCACATCTTGGAGGCAACCATTCAAAGTAAACTTCTTGTTCAAAGTTGGTACCTCCCTCAGGGCAAACAGTAATGGACTATAGGAGCTCCGTCATGGCTTTTATCTGGACACAAATCCGAGCGTATGAGAGACGATCTTTTGAGAGGGTGATGTTATCAGAATACAAAGGTACACCAAGAGCACTACCTATCAAGCTGAGACCAGCAGAGGTCCAGAGGTGGAATGGAAGCGTAGAGAGGCATACCCAAACAGGGATGGATTTTACTCCATCTCCTTCAGAGGCAAATCGGGTTTCCACGGTCTAACAATCAGAGGTCTCCTTGCCAAACTCCAAGGTCCTTCTTCCAAGACTTTGATCTTATCTTCATCGAGGCTGAATTGGAATATAAGGTAGCCGTTATCTAATGCATTGATGACGACGTACTCAGACAAGCGCCACAGCTTCGGAAGGGTGGATTTGATGAATTCAAAGGATGGCTTGCGACCTACAAAGAATCCCACCACTGCCTTGCTCCACAGATGGAGATCCTTGTTCACAACACTCGCATCCTTATATCGCCATGAAGCATTCCTCGAGCAATTTTCATCCATATGGCGAACAAGGTCAAATTTTTCTGGGAAAGTAGCAAAAAATGCTCATTAAGTGTGCGAAACCCAAAAAGATTCTTTGCACCAATCAAGGCCCAAATGAAATTGGATTTGAACAAAATTTTATGCACATGCTCAAAATAGCTAAATATGATCCAAAAAGTTTTTTTTTTCAACTTTCCCCCTCCCTTCAAATCCGTTCCTCCTTTTTATTTCCCATTTCTAGCGCTAATCTGCCTTGTTGTTCCCATATTACCCTTGTATTACTACATCATTCTCTTAAACCATACTTTGATCTTTTGGGCCAAAGGTGAACCCCTTGGTCCTTAGACCCCTTGTTGTTCATTTTGAGCCAAATAAATCCAATTACTAAATTAACTAATAGGACCCCCATTGACTATAACTAAGCTATAGTAAAATCTATAAATCCCAATTAATTCAAATGAAAACGTGAATTATTACTTAATTACATATTTTTAAAATAAATCTTAAACAAATTAAATACTATGCTATCTATAAAATTATTTAAAATTCTAAGGTCTCACATTCAGGTAAACATACCCATCCATGGGTACCATTGAAGTGTCAACATCTGGTAGTACGAACAAGTGCTTTATAAATTTAATTGGGTACGAGGTATCACAACCCTTGTGTGCTGCGGTGCAGAGAACATCGCCCCATTTTTTTACCTATAAAACTTTAGAAAGACGAAAATTTCTGTCTCTAATGAACAAAATTCCAGAATTTAGATAGAAAATTCTGTCTCTAAAATAAACATTATAGTGATGGTAAAAAATAGGGGTGTAAGTTTGGCCCTATCAGCCCGAGCCCACCCTAAGCCTGAACAGGGCCCGGGCTGGATTTTTCAACCATTAGGGTGGGTAGAGTTGTAATTTTAAGGCCCGAGGTCATGGTCGGGCTGGGACAGGGTTGAGGCCTCGGGCTAAGCCCAGGCCGGCCCGACCCTGTGTTAGGTTATGCTTTACAATTTATTGATTATATTTTGCAATTTTTGTTTAGTATCTAATTATCTATCGAACAAAAGTATTTAGATTTTAAGATTAGGCTAAGTTTTCTAACCAAAAGAAAAGTCTAATAGTCGATTGAGTATTAAACAAACCAATACCCAATCACATGAGACTTGTTAATCAGGGCCAACCAAGCCCTAGAAAAAATCAGGGTCAATCTGGGCTAACCTGGCCCAACCCGGCCCGATTAGAATCAATCAAGGTCGGGTTGAGCTCGACAGGGTTGGGACTGAGTTGAGATATCTCAACCCAACCTAGGGCCAGGTTGGGCTTGGGTTGAGCTAAGAGGACTCAGGGTTGGGATAAGGGTTTACAAAACCCAGCCCAACCGGCCCTGCCTCACTCCTAGTAAAAAACCATCCCTAATTTAGTTTTTTTTTGCGGCGGTTAATAACTGTGCCTAAAAGTAAATTGTCCCTCAAAAACCTATTAGGAACGGTTGGTTTTCAAATGTCGCTAGCATTTGGGACGCTTCTTATGGAGATAGAATAGGCAAGACAATTATTTTCGTCCCAAAAAAGCTTTAGCAATTGAAAATTCACATTAGGTCAATTTTTTTTTCATTCCCAAAAGCCCAATGTTTTATGGTAGAAGAAAATCAACACTATAAGAATCCAGCTACTTATAGTTAACCATGGCCTTGTCAAGCTTGCAACATATACGATCCGTCCCCACCTGATAATTATTCAAGTATGGAACTGGCCTTTCCATTTAAGATCCATCAATCCCAAATCAAAGATGCATTTGTTAAATTCATCTGCCGCCACTTGGTAAATCATAGATCCTCCCAACTTCTCTCTTTGAAACCGGATCGAATTAAAGTCTCCTAAGATCACCCATGAGACATTAATATGACTGGCCATCAAAGAAAGAACAAACCAAAGAGCTTGTCTACCATCCAAAGAGTTCACCCCATAGACACTATAATTGAAAAATGCAGTCCAACATCTATGTGTTCTTTTAATAAATTTTGACTTAGTATTTTATCAAACGAAGCATAAACAAATACAAAAATAGTAACTTTATTAGGTAAGAGGGCCTTCGGCCCTTACTAAAAAATAAATGCAAAAAACCAAAATCAGATAAACGAGCTTGTCCCCCCCCCCCTCCCCCGCATGTTAATGGAAAGAACTCAAGGGACCAAACAACCAAAGCAATGAAGGCACAAAAAATAGATCCATACAGAATACCCCATAGAACAGAGTGTAACCACAATCAACATAAATTGGTATGATCATCAAGGCTGGGTTATGCTACGCAAGATGATTGTCTCCACAGTTAGACCTGGTCCAAACCCTAATAGCACACCCCAATCAAACCCTTCTCCAGTTGTGGCTTTCCCTTCCTTCATAGACTTGTTCCTCATCTCATCCAAAATGAACATCACAGTGGGGCTTGACATATTACCATATTCGCTCAACACTTTTCTTGATGCCTTGAGTTTCTCCTCCTCCAAACCAAGGGTCCCTTCAATCAGGTCCAAAATCGCCGGCCCACTAGGGTGAGACACCCAAAAAATGGAGTTCCAATCACTAATACCAATCTTGCTGAATGCTTCCTCCAAGCATTTTCCGATGTTCCCAGAAATAGTTTTGGCTACATCCTTGGATAAGCTGATTGAAAGACCCGTTTGACGTAAATGACCTTCAACCATATCATCCGAGTCTGGGAGAATTCGAGAACCTGCTGAGAAGAGTTGGAACATTGGGCGCTCAATTGATGTGTCGGGGTCTGCACCAACTATTAAAGCTGCAGCGCCATCTGCAAAGATTGCCTGCCCAAGTAAGGTGTGGAAGTCGGTCTCGGTAGGTCCCTTGAAGCCACTAACTGAGTTTAACTCCGAGCAAACAACGAGGACACGCGCACCTTTATTGTTCTCAGCAAGGTCTTTGGCAACACGGAGGACACTGCCACCACCGTAGCAGCCTAGATGATACATCATCACACGTTTGACGGTGGGTGAAAGGCCAAGGAGCTTGATGAGTTGGAAGTCGGCACCAGGCGCATCAACACCAGAAATGGTAGTGAATACAATGTGGGTGATCTTTGATTTGGGCTGCCCCCACTCATTGATGGCTTTTAAGGCTGCTTCTTTAGCCAACTTAGGAACCTGAACAACCATAATATCTTGGCGTGCATCAAGTGTTGGAGCCATGGGGTTGTAGAAGTCGGGGTTCTGCTCGATCATTTCCTCAGTCATGTAGAGATGACGTTTTATAATTGTAGATCTGTCACAGATTCGCTTGAACTTCTCCTTCAATCCAGTCATATGCTCACTCTTTGTGGATCTGAAGTAGAAATCTGGGAAATCAGGTTGATACACATAGTTGGATGGATTTGCTGTGCCGATGGCCAGCACTGTGGCTGGACCCTGAGTGCACTGCGCTTCATAGATTTCTCCAACTGACCCCATTGCTTGTGTGGATCGATCGATCAATCTAAAGGGTGGGAAAATCTGAAATAGAGAAATGAATTAAGATGGAAGGAAAGCGTATGTATTGAAACTAGCAAGCAATTAATGATGATTCTTGGATGAAATAGCAGGACAGATGGATGGGGTTTTATAGAAGTAGGAAGTTTGAATGGATCCATATGCGCGCAAGGACAAGCAATTCCAAGCTTTGAATTTTATTATAATCACTTAGACTTGGTGGAAGTTGCCTGTTTTGAAACTCCTATTTTGAAAATAAGTCAGAGAAGGCTAGAGTAATAAAACAAATTAATAATTGAGTAAGTTTTAGGGCATCTTAATCAATATTCATGTTAAGCAGTGATTGTGGACCAATTATTCATCTTTGTTTGAATGAGACTCCGTCAGTCACACTGACTTATATATATGGGTTGCTGTTATCAAGAGGATACGTACACTTGAATGGTTGGGGTTTCAAAGAAAACGTCTGGATTCCATCTAAACGGCTGTGAGTCGTTCTCGTACATTCATGTACGTGAATGTGAACATGCCTCCAATGTTTTGTATCCATCGAGTTACGATTGTGTATAAAAAAATAGGTTAACCAATAAGGGAATTTCCTTTAGAATCTAACAAAAGGTGGAGGGGCATTTATGACATATCACCACCTCATATGAATAGTGATATGTGAGGGAGTGTTCAATTTCACTTTTGAGCTGGTGTCTTACCAAACTTTTTTCCTTTAGGTTATTATGATCTTTTTCCTTTTTTTTTTCTTTTCCTGTTAATATAATGGGGGACTGTTCTTTGTTGGGGAATGTGCGGTTTGCGCCCAAATACAGAGGGGATGAAATGTCCACCCACATGCAAAACTGACCGCCTTACTAATGCAGGCTCAAAATTGCATCTTATTATTTATTTTGGCATATGATTAATTGTTTAATGTAAATGGGCATAGTTTTAGGATTCTTAATTATTTTAGATTTTTATTTGGTTGATGGGTCAGCCCAAGCCCCTGAATAATTTATATAAACCCATAGTAAAGTTAGGGATGTAATTATGTAAATGAATATCTGAAATCCGTTTTCGTATCCGTGTCCGTATCCGTTTAGCTCTATCCAACTCCGTCCGAAAGCTAAACAAATGCGAATACGGATAGGCTATAGCTATCCGAAAAGTTATATTTACATGTAAACGGATAAAATATTCGATCCGTATCCGTGTCCATATCCATTTAGTACTATCTGAATCTGTCCGAAAGCTAATCGGATACGGATGCAGATATAGCACTATCCGAGCCGAATCTAATCCGTTTACATCCCTAAGTAAAGTAGGTCTTAATCTCAATCATAGAAATTTAATTAGATAGGTGGTTGAGATTGGTTAGGGTTTTATTAGTGTAGAGAAGATTCAAAGAAGGAACCTGAAAGTCTCATCGGTGCAGATGTTCTGGCAAAAAGCTCCACTGCCAAGGCAGTCTATTTTTGAGTTTCTGGGAGTTTCTGCTCTTCCCCTTTTTTTTTTTTTTTAATATATTTATCTTTTACTTATTTTTTCTTCTCTTTATATACAAATGATCATTAGCCAAAACAAAAAAAAAAAAACAAAAGCAGTCTATTTATTGTTAGAAGATAGTGCACCGAAAATTATCTTTTGATGATATGATTTGCTCCAAGGGGGTTCCGCTACCTTTTAGATGTGACCTATGTCATGGCGTAGTTGAGTCTGCTTCTCATCTCTTCTTAGACTGTTTTTTATTGGTCTATTTGGAGCAACTTTTGGCGTGCTTTGAGGTGCCATGGATTACTACCAATGTCACTATTATTGAGTTATTTTCAAGGTGGAATCACAAGGCAAGGAATCTTGTTATGAAGGAGGTGTGGCGTGCAGGAATGGTTCTAGTGGCTTATTTTATTTGGCATGAAAGGAATGCCAAGCAGTTTGAGGGGTAAAGCAGACAAATTTGGTATGGTCTTTCATATGGTGTTGAGAGCTCTTAGATAGTAGCTTCCCATGCTTAAGGGTCGTGTCTAAGGGTGTCAAAACCAAGGTTCTAAAACTCGGGTTTCGACTAGGTTTCGATCAGTCAGAAAACAAGTTTGTCTCGGTTTCGACCATATCTTGGTCGAAACTTGAGATTTTCTCCAAGCTAACTCGAACCTTAGTTTCGAGGCCCAGAAGTTGTTTGTTTGCCCTGATTCTTGTTGTGTTGCCTATTTTTGACATTTAAAACTCAATCCATATATGCATTAGTTTCACATAGAGAACATTAAAATATTATTTGTGGTTTTGATCCAAGTTTGATACTGTATATTGTTCGCGGATATGGTATCAAATAAGGTTTGACCGGAACATAATTCTTCAGTATAAATGAGATTTAAGCAATCTTGGATTTGTTAGAAAGCTTTGTTTTGATAGCTTTCCAATAAGTCCAAGATTGCTTAAATCTGATTTATACTGAAGAAGTTAAGTACCGTTCAAACTTAATTTGATGTGCGCGAATACTGTCAAAATCAGGGCTGGGTTGAGCTCGACAGGGTTGGGCTTAGGTTGGGCTAAGAGGACTAAGGGTTGGGCTAGGGTTTTAAAAAACCCAGCCCAACCCGGCCTTATCTCACTCCTAGTAAAAAACCATCCCTAATTTAGTTTTTTCGCGACGGTTAATAACTGTGGCTACAAAAAACTTGTCCCTCATAAACCTATTAGTAACGGTTGGTTTTCAACTGTCGCTAGCATCTGGGACCCTTCTTATGGCGACAGAATAGGCAAGACAATTATTTTCGTCCCAAAAAAGCTTTAGCGATTGAAAATTCACATTAGGAGAATTTTTTTTTTCCTTCCTAAAACCAAATTTTTTATAGTGGAAGAAAATCAACACTATAAGAATCCAGCTACTTATAGTTAACCCTGGCCTTGTCAAGCTTGCAACATATACGATCTGTCCCCACTTGATCATTATTCAAGTATGTAATTGGCCTTTCCATTTAAGATCCATCAATCCCAAAACAAAGATGCATTTGTTAAATTCATCTACCGCCACTTGGGAAATCATAGATCCTCCCAACTTCTCCCTTTGAAACCGGATCGAATTAAAGTCTCCTAAGATCACGCATGAGACATTAATATGACTGGCCATCAAAGAAAGAACAACCCAAAGAGCTCGTCTATCATCCAAAGAGTTCACCCCATAGACACTGTAATTGAAAAATGCAGTCCAACATCTATGTGTTCTTTCAAAAAATTTTGACTTAGTATTTTATCAAACGAAGCATAAACAAATACAAATATAGTAACTTTATTAGGTAAGAGGGCCTTCGGCCCTAACTAAAAAATAAATGCAAAAAAATCAAAATCACATAAACGAGCTTGTCCCCCCCCCCTCCCCCAAATGTTAATGGAAAGAACTCAAGGGACCAAACAACCAAAGCAATGAAGAAATATAGATCCATACAGAATACCCCATAGAACAGAGTGTAAACACAATCAACATAAATTGGTATGATCTTCAAGCCTGGGTTATGCTACGCAAGATGATTGTCTCCACAGTTAGACTTGGTCCAAACCCTAATAGCACACCCCAATCAAACCCTTCTCCAGTTGTGGCTTTCCCTTCCTTCATAGACTTGTTCCTCATCTCATCCAAAATGAACATCACAGTGGGGCTTGACATATTACCATATTCGCTCAACACTTTTCTTGATGCCTTGAGTTTCTCCTCCTTCAAACCAAGGGTCCCTTCAATTAGGTCCAAAATCGCCGGCCCACCAAGGTGAGACACCCAAAAAATGGAGTTCCAATCACTAATACCAATCTTGCTGAATGCTTCCTCCAAGCATTTTTCGATGTTCCCAAAAATAGTTTTGGCTACATCCTTGGATAAGCTGATTGAAAGACCTGTTTGACGTAAATGGCCTTCAACCATATCATCTGAGTCTGGGAGAATTCGAGTACCCGCTGAGACGAGTTGGAATAGTGGATGCTCAATTTAAGTGTCAGGGTCTGCACCAACTATTAAAGCAGCAGCGCCATCAGCGAAGATTGCCTGCCCAAGTAAGGTGTGGAAGTCGGTCTCGGTAGGTCCCTTGAAGCCACTAACTGAGTTTAACTCCGAGCAAACAACGAGGACACGAGCACCTTTATTGTTCTCAGCAAGGTCTTTGGCTACACGGAGGACACTGCCACCATCGTAGCAGCCTAGATGATACATCATCACACGTTTGACGGTGGGTGAAAGGCCAAGGAGCTTGATGAGTTGGAAGTCGGCACCAGGCGCATCAACACCAGAAATGGTAGTGAATACAATGTGGGTGATCTTTGATTTGGGCTGCCCCCACTCATTGATGGCTTTTAAAGCTGCTTCTTTAGCCAACTTGGGAACCTCAACAACCATAATATCTTGGCGTGCATCAAGTGTTGGAGCCATGGGGTTGTAGAAGTCGGGGTTCTGCTCGATCATTTCCTCAGTCATGTAGAGATGACGTTTTATAATTGTAGATCTGTCACAGATTCGCTTGAACTTCTCCTTCAATCCAGTCATATGCTCACTCTTTGTGGATCTGAAGTAAAAATCTGGGAAATCAGGCTGATAAACACAGTTGGATGGATTTTCTGTGCCGATGGCCAGCACTGTGGCTGGACCCTGAGTGCACTGCGCTTCATAGATTTCTCCAACTGATGATCCCATTGCTTGTGTGGATCGCTGGATCGATCGATCTAAAGGGTGGGAAAATCTGAAATAGAGAAATGAATTAAGATGGAAGGAAAGGGTATGTATTGAAACTAGGAAGCAATAGCAATGATGATTCTTGGATGAAATAGCAAGACAGATGAATGGGGTTTTATAGAAGTAGGAAGTTTGAATGGATCCATATGCGCCCAAGCAATACTTAGAGTTTTGAATTTTATTATAATCACTTAGACTTGGTGGAAGTTGCCTTTTTTTGAAACTACTCCTATTTTGAATGAGACTCCGTCAGTCATACTGACTTACATGGGTTGCTGTTATCAAGTTGATACAGTTGAATGGTCGGGGTTTCAAAGAAAATCTGTGATTTCTTTTGTCGTCATTTGAGACTTCTGCAAAATAAATTAGAAAGAATGGCAAATGAGACAACTGTGAGAGAACGGCATTTAATATATATATGTTTCCCTTGATACTTGATAGCAATGTTTTGAGTTGGGCTGACCGGTTCACCGTGAATGTACGAGAACTGGTTCACAGCCGTTCAGATGGAATCCATCCTGCATCTAATGTTTTGTATTCATCAAGTTACAATTTTGTTTAAAAAAAAAGGTGAACCAATAAGGGAATTTCTTTTGGAAGCTGACAAATGGTAGAGGGGTATTTATGACATATCGCCACCTCATATGAACTGTGATATGTGACAGAGTTTTCAATTTCACTTTTGAGTTGGTGTTTTACCAAACTTTTTTCCTTCAGTTTATTATGATCTATTTTTTTTTTTTTTTTGTTAATATAATAGGAGACTATTCTTCGTTTGGGAATATGCGGCCTCCGCCCAAATACTGAGGGGGTGAAATGACCACCCACCCCTGTGTTAGGGACGCATGCAAAAATGACCACCGTACCTCTGGTCATTTCTGGGGTTACAGGGTATGCAACAGTCATTTCATAAACCCATGTGTCAGGCACAGGGGTGGCGTGCACTGTACGACCTAGTGCCGTTCTCTTTTTCGCTAAAGGGTCATTGCATTAAGGAAATAGAAAGAAATAAGAAAAACAAACCAAGGAAAAGGGCGTAGCCCCTTACAACGAAGGAAACAGCTATAAAGAAACCAACCAGGCAGAGGCGATCACTATACCCGGTCCTACAAAAATCTGTAGCTAGGCAAACCCATAGCATCACGGCCCAGAAGCTCATTAATATGGCTAGGGAAGGTATGGCTATTCAGGGATGTGCCCGTTCTCTTTCCCTTTAAATTATCTAATCTTTGTAAGTACCTTAATAATTTCAACTTTTGTAAATTTTTTTTTTTATTAATTTAAATTTATTTCCCTTTCTTTTATTGTAGAGGTTCCTCATGCTGCAACTGGTGGGTGAAAGTATCTATTCCACATATACATCTTCACTAAACTTATTAGCTTAATAGACTTCCTAACTCTTTAACTTTTACTTTCATGTTTCTCACTGCTGTAGGTGCCAAAGCTAAAAGGATGCATCAAACCAACTCACTGTTGATCTCACTGCTCTAATCACCAAACATTTTATTTATTAATGTGAGAGCCGGATAGAGAGTTTGAATTGGGATGAATCTCACCTTACCCACTTTGTTGGGTACTGATGGTATTTATAAACTTGAATTCAAAGTCTTTGTACACACTGTATCTCATTACAATGGGATAAACCCAATTAGTTACAACAGCCAATATTAGATAAGTGTTGACTAATTCAAATAAAATTGAATATTTGAAATGCCAACGGATCCTTATCCTTAACATCCCCCCTCAAGTGGAAGTTGGTCTTTGAATGATCTTCAACTTGTTCCGGATCATTTCAAAGCGAGAACGTGATAAGGATTTGGTGAAAATATCCACTAGCTGATCGCGAGTGGAGATAAATTTGACTTCAAGCAGGCCTTGTGCAACCAAGTGACAAACGAAGTGAAAATCCACCTCTATGTGTTTGGTGGGTGCATGAAACAATGGATTCACTATGAGATATGTAGCTCCTAAGTTATCACACCATAGTACCGGAGGCTTTGGTTGTGGCACACGAAGTTCTTGTAAGAGGGATTTAGTCTAGACCAGCTCTGCTGTCGCATTAGCAAGCGCTCTATATTTAGATTCTGTTGAAGATCGAGCGATTGTATTTTATTTACAAGCAGACCACGATATTAGGTTGTTGCCAAGAAATATTGCAAACCCACCTGTAGACCATCTGTCATCAGGGCATCCAGCCCAATCAGCATCGCCAAAGGCATTGAAGGTGGGAGATGTAGAGCTGGTGAGAAGAAGGCCATGTGAAACAGTTTCTTTAAGATACCATAGTGTGCGTTTGACTGCTTGCCAATGTTCATCAGTTGGGGTTTGAAGATATTGGCATACTTTGTTAACAGAATATGATATGTCTGGCCTTGTTAATGTGGCGTACTGGAGGGCTCCCATTGTACTACGATATGTTGTTGCATCAACCAATGGCTTCCCTTGACCTTGTGATAACTTGGTATTGATAGCCATAGGTGTATGTACTGGTTTGACACCATCCATGCCAGTCTTTTTGAGAAGATCTGTAATATATTTTTGTTGAGAGAGCACAATACCTTTAGAACATTGAAGCACATCCACGCCAAGGAAATAATGCAACTTCCCCAAATCACGAATGGCAAACTCTTGCTGTAGAGAAGTAATGGTATGATGAAGTAGTGTGGGATTAGAGCCAGTGATGACTATGTCAGCTACGTACACCAACATATAAACACAATGAGAGGCCTGCTTAAGAATAAATAATGAGGTGTCTGTTTTGGATCCTTCAAACCCCAAAGTAAGTAGATAGGCACTCAATCTTTGAAACCAAGCCCTTGGTGCTTGCTTCAAACCATACAACGCCTTATGTAACCGGCATAGATACTGTGGTTTAGTGGGATTAATAAATCCTTGAGGCTGTTTCATATAAACTTCCTCCTTGAGTGTTCCATGTAAGAATGCATTACTTACATCCAATTGGCGCATCTCCCAGTTGTTTACTGTCGCCAAGGATAACACAGTCTGAACTGTAGTAGGCTTTACCACAGGACTAAATGTCTCTGTGTAATCGATACCTTTCTGCTGGTTGTAGCCTTTGGCCACTAATCAGGCCTTGTAGTGCTCAACCATACCATCTGCTTTTCTTTTTATTCGAAACACCCACTTAGATCCAATTACATTCTGATGGGACTGTGGTGGAACTAAACTCCAAGTTCCATTTTTTAACAGTGCATTGAACTCCGTTTCCATAGCTGTCCGCCACTTATCATGTTTGTCAGCCTCTGTGAAACAAGTAGGTTCAACCTCAATGGGCCCTTCTATTAAGTGGGCAGATGGCAAAGGATAACGTGTTGATGGCCTTGGATTGGATCTTAGTTGCATTGGGTGAGTCCTTGTGAGAGGCACTGCAAGTAAATGATTTTGGGCTTGTGCAGATATTGAATCAGGAGGCAAGGAAGGTTGTGGATCTGCAATAACCCCTGCAACATTATTCATAGCATCTGATCCTTGTTCGTTAGTAGATGGGGTAGGGATCACATCAGCATTGGCAATGAGTGGTGAATAACTTAAGTAGGGGAGAGTGGAGGTGGTGAAGGTGTAGTATGTGAAGTCATATCAGATGAAGTGCATGTTGTTTCTTGGATCTGTAACGGACTGGTATCAAAGGTGGATATTGATAACCATGGTTGAGGTGGGATTGAATGTGGTTGTGTGCTTTGAATATGAGTGGCAAAAGGAAAGTGATCCTTAATAAACTGAGCATGGCGAGCAATGTACATGCGGTTTGCTTTTAGGTCCAAACATCTGTAGCCATGATGCAGGAGGACTGAATCCCATAAAAACACAGAGAGTAGAGTGGAGAGAAAACTTATGAGAATTATAGGGGCGCAAGAGAGGGTAGACAGCACAACCAAAAACTTTGAAGAAAGAGTAGTTGGGTGTGAGATTATATAAGACTTGAATACGAGATCTATTTTTCTGAAGAACAGTGGGTAAACAATTTATGAGATAAATTGCAGTTTCAAAAGCAAACAACCAATATTTTAGTGGGATTGAATTGGGATGAATCTCACCTTACCCACTTTGTTGGGTAGTGATGGTATTTATAAACATGAATTCAAAGTGCTGTTACACTCGTATCTGTTACAATGGGATAAACCCAATTAGTTACAACAGCTTGTAATAGATAAGTGTTGACTAATTCAAATAAAATTGAATATTTGAAATGCCAGCGGATCCTTATCCTTAACAATTAATTCTTCATAGGGGAGATGCAATTCATTTACAACAATTTGCAATCTGTGAATAGTTACTTAGTTATGCATCAATTCATAGTGATGGGGTCTATTTGTAACTTTCTTGACTCTAGTTTTAAATAAAGAAATAGAAAAATGGATACCATGTAAATTTCTCCCATGCTTTCATGCCCCGGTCAGTAAACTCTACTTTCATTTGTCTTATTCCAAAATCTGATCATCTCGTGGGGTTTAGTGGCTTTAGGCCTATTTCTTTATGCAATTTACTATATAAGTTTATTTCTAAGATTCTGGCTAATAGAATTCAGATGGTTGTTGGTACTCTAGTCTCCCTGAATCAATCGGCTTTTATCAAGGGAAGGTCTATTGCTAATAACATTCTTGTTTGCCATGTTGTTGTGAAGGGGGTTGCTCAAAAAAATTCTCTGCCATCAGCCATTCTTAAGATTGAGTTGCATAAGGCCTATGATTCATTGGAATGGAGCTTCCTGTTCCAAACGATGAGCCTCATGAGATTCCCTACAAAGTTTATATCTTGGGTGAAGCAATATATGTGTAATGACCCCCATGTTCTCAGTATTAGTGAATGGAAGCCCCGTAAGATATTTTGCTAGTGGTAGGGGAATTAGATAAGGAGATCCTCTGTCTCCCTACCTATTCACCTTTGCTATGGAAGGCTTGTCTATGATGTCGAAACAGATTGTTGAGGACAGAAGGATTCACCTTATTCCAAGGTGTAAAGCGATGAGGCTTTCTCATTTGGTTTTTGCCGATGACCTGATGGTGTTTGTGAAGGCGGATTATGGTTCAGTGGTGACAGTGATGGAAACCATTAACTCATTTTCATTAGCTTCGGGCCCTAAAGTGAATAACTCGAAGTCCTCAATAATCATTGGAGGGGTTAATCCTTAGATTGGGGAGCAGTTAATGGTGTTGATTGGTTTTACTGGTACTCAACATCTAATAAAGTATCTTGGAGTCCCTCTGATCTCAGGAAAGCTAAAAGCTACAGATTGTGCACCTTTGTTTGATTTGGTCAGGAAGAGACTGGAAGGATGGAAATCTAGATTTTTATCTTTTGCTGGTCGTCTTCAGCTAATCTTATCTATTATGCAGGGACATTACATTTATTGTTCTGGTCTGTTTGGTTTGTCTGCACATGTTATCAAGAAGCTGGAATCCATGTTCTCTAATTTCTTACGGTCTGGCCCTTCAATGGAAAGAAGAATTCACTTCTTGGACTAACATTTGTAAACCTAAAGGAAAAGGGGGGCTAGGAGTAAAACGCATTAAAGATATGAATGTAGCTGGGATCCTAAAGCAAGTGTGGTAGATTGTTTCCAAGAAGGATTCATTATGGGTTAAATGGGTCCAACATAGATACTTGAAAACAGACTCTATTTGGACAGTCCAACCGATCCAAAATTGTTCTTGGGTGCGGAGAAAAGTCATTATCGGGATCGGATCAGCTCGCTTGTTCTACACAGGTTAGGTAATGGAGCTTCTACTTTGCTTTGGCTTGACCCTTGGCATCCAGAAGGGGTCTTGCTTAATAGATTTAGGGATCGTATACGGTATGATGCAGGATCTAATAGACTGGCCTCTGTGCGATCCAGTTTGAGTGATGCAAGATGGAATCATGGCCCAGCTACATCTTCAGATCTTGCCCATGTTTGGGGCCAGTCAGACAGCGTATGCTGGCTCAATGGGTCAAGGGAAGATTCTATCATATGGATGGGGTCCTCATCCAACATCTTTTCTACTAGATCAGCTTGGGATATAGTGAGGAGCCACTCTCCTATGATAGATTGGGCGGTTACCGTTTGGTCTATAAGTGTATTCCTAGACACTCAACAACCACTTGGCATTGTTTGGTAGATGGTCTACCTACCAAGGACCAGCTTCGAAAGAGGAATGTGTTGGTGTCTCCCTATTGTTGCTTCTGTTGGGCAGGGTTGGAAAGTAGAGATCATTTGTTTTTTGACTGTCCATTTACTAAACAGATATAGATAAGTATATTGAAGCTTTGTTCTCCTTCTAGAAGGGTGGGGAGTAATGTCAGCTTGGAGGCTAGGTGGATTGCTAAGTATTTTAAGGGAGACTCAATTGGTGGTATTGTCATGATTGCTTTCTGTGCTACTATTGGTCATAAATGCAAGGAGAGAAACTTCCGTATATTTAGGACCAAGACCAGCCCAATGATTATTAGTGATATCCGGGCATATGTTGAAGACCGATCTAGGGTGGTTATCCCTAAGGGCAAAAGAACGCCTAGGAACTTGTTTCTAGTTGAAAAATGGAGGGCCATTCCAGTGTGGGAGAATAGATAAGTTGGGAAATCTTTGTAATATGTTTTGGTGATTTATTTTTCTGCTGTGTTGTTTATTGCTTCTCTAAGCTTTGAGATCTGTTTTTGAGGCCTAGTTTGGTTTGCCTTTGGCCTTTGTTGTAAGTATTTGTCTTTTGTTCTCTCTTAATAAATTGATACCACCTATGAAAAAAAAAAAAAACTACAAACCTTCCATTTTTTTGTAGAGGGAGTGCCTGAATGACACCACAATAGGTGTATTTAGAACCTGACACCTTTTAATTGTCACTTGTCTTATTAATTCTCAAAAGTTCTTTAAGATAGGAGTAAAAAAGGATTTTCAAAAATAGTTTGATAATGACAAATCATTACGTCATTATTAAAAGTTGTCAATTTCGTGCACAATTTTAGAGAATGCATGAGAAGTGATACTATTACCCTCATTAGAAAAAAATTGTGTATCTAACATAAAAATTAAAAAAAATTTAGGTTACAAATTATTTGACACCTTTCGAGATGTCAATAAGAAGATCCCATTCATAAATAACAAAATTTGAGTGCCAATTATACACACTTTAGAATTCGGCTCCGGTGGGGGGTTTCTATTTTTAATGATATGAATGTGTTTGATAATCCATATTTGGGAGCATTTCATGATATATTTTTAGAATAAAACATATTTGGGAACATTTCACTTTAGTGGTGTTTTACTGACCCCGTGCACAAGCCTTCCAATTGTCTGTTCCCGTTATAACGTTTCTAGTTGGAGCACACCGATTTTAATTCTATGGTAAGTAGCTCTTGGAACGACTATGTACCAGGATCTCCTTTTTTTGTTAGCCCGACTACAAATCAAGAAACGCAAAATCTAATAAATAAGAAAGGCAACATACTCTTCTTTGTGACATCACCACTAGTACGTCAGTAATGAGTGAGCTGAGACACGTACTCCACTTTTTGGGAGCAGTCAATCCCATGATCTTCGGAAGATGCTTGGGAATCACCATGAAACTCTTTCCCACCTGACCGAAGCCCAAGTAGTGCCCCAATATCCAGTAGAGTTGGACTCATTGCACCAAACAGAAACGGAAGGTGTTGGATGATCGAGACCAGAAGCATAAAGCCACTCATAGGAAAGGTTTGTTAGCATCGATTGGGGTCTTGGATAGATTGATAGCTTCAGCTATACCAAGCCTTCGCCAAGAATCCATCTTGTATTCAACCATTCTGTCGACCCAGGCATTCCAGGCTTGCAAGTATGTAGGCCAAAAACGAGAAAAGGGTCGAGGCAGTTTGTTGGGGAATGTGGGATGCTTGCAGAGAATAGCTTGGTCTCACTAACCAGTAGTGAAGTAACAAACTGTGCATTGGTAGAAGAGAAAATGCGTGGACCAACAACAAAGTGAGAATGCGATGTAGTAAGGTTTTCATACTGGAAGAAGTCACCAGGCAGGGAACCTCTTTCTTTCTTCAACCGATTAAAGTAAGAAAGAAGTTGACTCTCTCCAAGGAGAGAAGGAGTTGTCAAAGGCATTGGAACAATTGGAATGTCAAAATAAGCAGAGGCAGAGTTCATCTCAGCTCTCACCTTTGATGCTGTGAAAGGGTATTGGGAACTTTCAACCATTGAAACAGAAGAGGAATACACTAAGAAAATCCCAGAAAGGAAGAAGATAATCTTCTATAATCGTTGGCATCATTTATTTAAACCAGTGTTTGAGGGTTTCAAAGTGATTCAATCCCTAGGAAATCGGGAGCGCCGCCAAAATGAAGGAAGCATTAATGTGTACGTTACCTTTCACCTGCAACTGCTAACTCAAATGTCATACCAGACGTTTCTTTTCTGAAAAAGGAATACATATATAGGAAGGACGGATTCCAAAGGCCGACTATACCGTCTAATAACACTTAACAAACTGTTTTAGATGGAAACGAAATCAGCGGTTCAAAGTTGTGTTGCAACTCCATAAGGACTTTACGAGTATCATCCTTAGAAGTTGCAAGGGGCATTGTTTACACCCTAAAATTACAAATTAACTGCTAACGGTAGTCTGACTACCCTTTTAGGATCGGTCATCAAGGGAGGCTCTTTAGAGGGAAACATGGACCTGAATGGTTAAAACCATGAAGTACATGCCAACAATGGATTCTCACCCCTGCCCACCTTTTATTTGCTGACGATATTTTTTATATTTATGAATGCTTCTAATAGGTACATTCTGAACCTAAAGTCTTTCTTGGTTAAGTACATGGATTTTTAGGGCCAGAGGGTGAACTTGGAGAAAAGCAAGCTGTTCTTTGGAAATGTCCCTGTTCGAAGGCATAATAGGATCTCTAATGACCTTGGCATTCATATTTACTCCTTGCCTACGAGGTACCTAGGTGTGGAAATTTTCAAAGGGAGGGTCAAGCACGAGCATATGCTTCCCTTAATGGATAAAATCAAGGTGCGACTTTTGGGTTGGAAAGGAAAATTATTATTGATGGCTGGGCGAGTGGAGCTGGTTAAATCAGTGATTTTAGACATTCTAGTACATAATTTCTCCATTTATTGGTGGCCTGATTCTTTGGTGAACACTCTTGAGAGGTGGATGAGGAATTTCATTTGGACAGTGGATGCTGATTCCATGAAAAAAAGTAACTGTTAAGTGGGATTCGGTTTGTAAGCCTAAATCTGAAACAGGCTTGGGAATTCGGCATATGCATGATGTTAATAAAGCTTTTCTTTGCAAGCTTGTTTGTCAAGTCAAGCACTGGCAGTCAGGTTTGGGCCAAATTTTTTAGAGCTACATTTTTATAAGCTGATGGCTCTTTAAAATGCAGCTACAAATCCTTTTGAATCTGGCCTGGTATTAAACGCCTTTGGGATTTGGTGTCCAGTAATGAAAGATGGGCTGTGGGCAATGGGTCTCGAATCCTTTTCTGGTTTGATAAATTGTTGGGTCAGTCGTCAATTGCAAAAATGTCCCCTCTCAAGTCAGCATTATTAAAGGGGTTTGGAAGCAAGGTGGCGGATTTTATTCAAGGGGATCGATGGTGTCCCCCTAGTGTGGAGTCGAACTTCTTGAAAGGAATTTTTTATTCTGTTAGGCAGATCTGCATTCTGCCTGCGTCGCTGGAGGACAAATGTTTTTCGTCTCTTAACCCTGCAGGTGTTTTTTCAGTGAAATCAGCTTGGGAGGAGATTAGATTAATTAATCCTAAGCCGCCTTGGTTTTCGTTGGTTTGGAATAAATGTCTTCTGCCTCGCCACTCAGTTTTCGGTTGGAGGATTCATCATGGCATGCTACCTACTAATGATCTTGTTAATAAGTTTGGCATTCCTATCCCTTCGAGATGCATTTTCTGCTTTCGGGCTGAGATTTTTGCATCACATTTTTTGTTAGTGCCCGTTTGCTCAATTTATGTGGTTTTCTTCTCGATCTTTTTCAACATTGGTTAGCAGCCTCAATTTTTTCTTTTGGAGCTGAGTTCTTGGTGGAAAAGCAAGGCGTCAGTGTCCCTGCTCAAAGAAGTGTGGAGTTGTGGCCTAATTCTTATTCCTTTTTGTCTTTGACGGGAGAGAAATTTAAGAAGGTTTGAAGGTCGGTCTTCCAGTCAAGCGAAGGTCTGGGGTCTTATTCGTAAGGAAATTGAGGCTGTTTCCTCCAAACTCTCCTACCAATCATTTTCCATCAAAGACTTTTTGCTTGGGAGAAGACTGAATGTCTCTTTGAGGTCCTGTGGCGCTGCCAGATTACTAGAGATATTTTGGGTGCGGCCTTCTTCAGGGTGGGTCAAACTGAACATGGATGGTTGTTCTCTGGGAAATCCAGGCAGATCAGGGGCAGGGGGAGTCTTCTGAAACTCTGATGCCCAAGTAATCTTCTCTTTTAGGGAAAGTTTGGGAGTGGCGACTAATTTTGAGGGTGAGTTCCATGCGTATATTCTGGGCTTGGAATATGCTAAATCGCTTGGCGTTTCAAATCTGTGGATCGAGTGTCATTCGGTGGCCCTTTTTTTGCTAGCTTCGCGGAAAGTTGTCCCCTAGTTCCTTTGGCAGCATTGGTATAGTCTTATTTCTTTTATGGACTCACTCATGTGAAAAATTTCTCATTGCTTACGTGAAGCTAATCCGATTGCCTTGGTTCTAGATGAGCTTACTGTTGATGCTCAGGGTAGACTGAGATTTTAGAATTGTGTATGCCTGATTTCTTTTAGGGTCTTGTCTGTTTGGCGATTTGACAGTCCCTGCTGATGGCAATGCCGAAGATGGGGAGGTCAATTTGCTTTTTTTTTTCTGGTAAGTATTGCATTTTGTTTTAACTAGAGTTTCAAAATGTGGTGCGTAAAAGCCCATTGCTACCAGGAGGTCTTGGGTTCAAGCCTCCTGGTTCACATCTTCCCTCCCCTCTACCTATCAAAAAAAAAAAAAAAAAAAAAAAACTAGAGATTCAAGAAAATAAAGAGAAGTAGATTTTTTTTCTTGTATTAATGCCCCTTGAAGTAGAAGTTCAATTGAATTTGGGTCTCTGATTCCAATTAGTAACTTCTTTCAGTTATAAATCTATATGAAACACAAAAAGAAGGGGTCATAATCCCCACTATGTCGAATGGATATAGTGGGTTTAATAATGCTGTTTTGTCCTTGGAGTGCTCCCATGGTTTCCACCATTAACTTGTTGCTCTAAAAGTTCACCAGACCATGCATTCATTAGGCCTCTCCATTATTGAAAGTATTGTGTGGCCTTGGACAACTTTTCCATTGCCTCCAAGGATCAAAGCCCTTATCTTTTTATATGTGATTAGTGTAATCAAAATCATCATTGTTCTTCAGTTATAGTTTAACAATCTAAGATGATTCTGTGAAATATGGGTTAAATGATGTGATACTATGATAGCATTGCGTTAATCAGTGAAATGCCCATTAGGAATAGGATTTATTGTTGTTCTACTCATTGGCATGTGAATCAGTGAATGTAATAATTGTTTGGTGAAGGCACTAGTTCAGACTGTATAAGAACCTTGGTTATTGGATCCCAATATGAACTAATCTTGTCCTGTAGATAGGAATGAATATGTAGAAAAAAGAGAAAACAATAGGTTGAACATAATTTTCAATGAAGAAATGGATTTGCCAATATGGTTGATGTCTCAATCATTAAAATAGGTGAGTCTTTAGCTCAAATGGAAGAGAATGTGGGCTTTCACCCATGGGATGGTGGTTCGATTCGACCAAGACTCAAGAATAATTTTTTCTTTCATTTTTATTGTCTGTAGGCCTACTTGTTTTTTTTTTTTTTTGTTCCTCTAACTGTGTTCTTATAAGGTGATTCAGGTGTAATACGTCTCTCTGTTTTCAAATTATTTAACTACAGTTGTGTACAAGGCTTCCATTAGTTGAATATTGATGGAAGTTCCCTAGGGAACCCAGGTAGGGCGGGTTCTAGGGGAGTGTTTAGAAATCACCAAGCCCAAGTTATCCATTCGTACTGAAGACACCTAGGGGTTTCCAGCAGCTTTGTGGCTGAATTTGAGGCCTTGTTAGACAGTCTTTTTATTGCTATGGAGAGGAGCGTCAGGGACCTTTGGATAGAATCTGACTCGGCTGCCTTGGTTTTGTCCATTCAACATTCTAATGTCCCGTGGTTTGCGCTCCAAAGATGGTAGGTACTTAAATCTTTTCTTGAGTCTTGCAATTGGAAAATCTCACACTGCTACAGGGAAGCGAATCCTATTGTAGATTATTTGGCTAAACATGCGGCGATTACAGGAGAGTCTGTGTTACTTTCCCTAGTCATATTGAAGACCTTCTAGCTCGAGATGCAATGAGCATGCCTCGATACAGATTTTATAAGGTTTTTGGGTGAGATGGTTAGCTGTCTCAGCTTGTAGTTGTGATTTTTCAGTTCCTCTTTGTTTTTTTGGTTCTTTGTTTAATGCAATGATCTTTTAGCCAAAAAAGGCTTGAACATGCATTGATGTGAAAAACTATGCTCATCTTATCGCTCAATTTTCTCAGCTGCTCATGGATTTCTTTTCTAATGATTTATGTGAAAAACTAGGATGTCACAGTAGTATAGAATTTTTTAATAATATTTTATTCATATAATGGATGACAAGGACAGTTATTGGATAGGAACTCAATCAACTGCCATTTTAATTCAAGTTTAAACATTAGTTGCATGCAAATTTCGTCATAATTGTTTCATGTTCTAGCCATATAGTAGCCAATGTGTTGACATGATCTATCTGAACCAAATAGTTTTTCATGCAGATTCAAGCTGAATTCAACTGACAGACTCAGGGAAACCAAATAATTTTTCATACAGATTCATATTGAATCCAACTGACAGACTCAGGGTAACCAAACAGTTTTTTTGGAAGATTCAGCTAACGGGCTCAGGGTAACCAAACAGTTAATTTGTCAGGACAACGGATCAATTGGTGCACTACCAATGGATTCCTCACCAATATCAACGCAACCACCACTTGGTTTATGCAACCAAACACGTCCTTAATTTATGTTAATTTTTTTTTTATATGAGATTTTAAGTTTCAGTTTGTTATGTAAGAGAGACATTTATTTTGTTATATGGATGGCATAAATGTAATTAACATCAAATAGGAAGAACAAATTATACCAAACACCATTTTCGTTCTGAACGGCGTTCTTGAAACCTTATCAAACAGTCATTTTTGGTCTCAAAACGCAGTTTCAAACCAGAAATGCCAAAGAACGTTTCTAGTCAAGAACGGATGTTCTATGTTCAAACACTTACCAAACGTAGCCTTACAAGAATGCAAATCCAAGTTGATTTATGAAACGTTGTCGTTTGCTTAAAATTAATTTGAAATGTGGGAAGGATGGGTTTGGGAGATCGAACTACAGAGACTAGGGAGCATTCAGGGTTGGAGGTTTATTTAGGGTTCTTCACTGGACCTATTATGTTCTATGATTCTCTTATCTGATTATCAAGAGATTAACCAGGGAGAAGGGATAATATTGGACATGTTGCTGGTCTATTCTGGTTACCGCCAGAGTGTTCGAAAGAAGGAAGAAGAAGGAGAACTTCTGGAAGTTTTCTTTTCATTTAGTCTCTTGTTGTTAAGGGGGTAATATTGGAATATCACATGCTTAAGGGCATTTTTGGGTTTAATTGAATATATTAAGGGTGATGTCATCACTTAACAGCGTTTTTTTACGTAATGGGTACGGTTGAAAGAATCTTTTGATTATTGGAGAGGGGAGAGCTATTACTCAATATGCAGGGGAAGGGCTTGTCATTCGGATATAATTGAGGAGAGGGGAGAGTAATTTACTCAAATTATTTTTAAAGAGTTTTAATTTAATACATTATTATATTCCAAACCGTGTGTCTAATTTTGACAATCCTTATATCGCCATGAAGCATTCCTCGAGCAATTTTCATCCATATGGCGATCAAGGTCAAATTTTTCTGGGAAAGTAGCAAAAAATGCTTATCAAGTGTGTGAAACCCATAAAGATTCTTTGCACCAATCAAGGCCCAAATGAAATTGGATTTGAACAAAATTTTATGCACATGCTCAAAATAGCTAAATATGATCCAAATTTTTTTTTTTTAAACTTTCCCCCTCCCTTCGAATCCGTTCCTCCTTTTTATTTCCCATTTCTAGCGCTAATCTGCCTTGGTGTTCCTATATTACCCTTGTCGTATTACATCATTCTCTGAAACCATACTTTGGCCCGAATCTTTTGGGCCAAAGGTGAACCCCTTGGTCCTTAGACCCCTTGTCTTTCATTTTGAACCAAATAAATTCAATTACTAAATTAACTAATAGGACCCCCATTGGCTATAACTACGCTATAGTAAAATCCATAAATCCCAATTAATTCAAATGAAAACGTGAATTATTATTTAAATACATATTTCTAAGATAAATCTTAAACAAATTAAATACTATGCTATCTGTAAAATTATTTAAAATTCTAAGGTCTCACCTTCAAGTAAACATACCCATCCATGGGTACCATCGAAGTGTCAACATCTGGTAGTACCAACAAGTACTTTATAAATTTAACTGGGTACGAGGTATCACAACCCTTGTGTGCTGCGGTGCCGAGAACATCACCCCTTTTTTTACCTATAAAACTTTTAGAAAGACGAAAATTTCTGTCTCCAATGAACAAAATTCCAGATTTTAGACAGAAAATTCTGTCTCTAAAATAAACATTATAGTGATGGTAAAAAATATGGGTGTAAGTTTGACCTTGTCAGCCCGAGCCCGCCCTAAGCCTGAACAGGGCCTGGGCTGGATTTTTCAACCCTGAGGGTGGGTAGGGTTGAAATTTTAAGGCCCGAGGTCATGGTCGGGCTTTGCCAGAGTTGAGGCCTCGGGCTAAGCCCAGCCCGGCCCTACCCTATGTTAGGTTATGCTTTACAATTTATTGATTATATTTTGCAATTTTTGTTTAGTATCTAATTATCTATTGGTTTATAAAAAAATAGGCTAATTATCTATCGAACAAAAGTATTTAGATTTTAAGATTGGGCTAAGTTTTCTAACCCAAAGAAAAGTCTAATAGTCAATTGAGTATGAAACAAACCAATACCCAATCACATGAGACTTGTCAGTCAGGGCCAACCAAGCCCTAGCAAAAATCAAGGTCAATCTAGGCTAACCTGGCCCAACCCGGCCCGATCAGGATCAATCAGTGTCGGGTTGAGCTCGACGGGGTTGGGACTGAGTTGAGATATCTCAGCCCGACCTAGGGCCAGCTTGGGCTTGGGTTGAGCTAAGAGGACTCAGGGTTGGGCTAGGGTTTTAAAAAACCCAGCCCAACCCGGCCCTGCCTCGCTCCAAGTAAAAAACCATCCCTAATTTAGTTTTTTTCGCGACGGTTAATAGTTGTGCCTAAAAATAAATTGTCCCTCATAAACCTATTAGGAACGGTTGGTTTTCAATTGTCGCTAGCATTTGGGATGCTTCTTATGGCGACAGAATAGGCAAGACAATTGTTTTCGTCCCAAAAAAGCTTCAGCGATTGAAAATTCACATTAGGACAATTTTTTTCCGTTCCTTAAACTCAATTTTTTATAGTGGAAGAAAATCAACACTATAAGAATCCAGCTACTTAAAGTTAACCGTGGCCTTGTCAAGCTTGCAACATATACGATCCGTCCCCATCTGATCATTATTCATGTATGGAACTGGCCTTTCCATATAAGATCCTTCAATCCCAAATAAAAGATGCATATGTTAAATTCATCTGCCGCCACTTGGGAAAACATAGATCCTCCCAACTTCTCTCTTTGAAACCGGATCGAATTAAAGTCTCCTAAGATCACCCATGAGACATTAATATGACTGGCCATCAAAGAAAGAACAACCCAAAGAGCTCGTCTACCATCCAAAGAGTCCACCCAATAGACACTGTAATTGAAAAATGCAGTCCAACATCTATGTGTTCTTTCAATAAATTTTGACTTATTATTTTATCAAACGAAGCATAAACAAATACAAAAATAGTAACTTTATTAGGTAAGAGGGCCTTCGGCCCTTACTAAATAAATGCAAAAAACCAAAATCACATAAACGAGCTTGTCCCCTCCCTCCCCCAAATGTTAATGGAAAGAACTCAAGGGTCCAAACAACCAAAGCAATGAAGGCACAAAATATAGATCCATACAGAATAACCCATAGAACAGAGTGTAACCACAATCAACATAAATTGGCATGATCATCAAGCCTGGGTTATGCTACGCAAGATGATTGTCTCCACCGTTAGACCTGGTCCAAACCCTAATAGCACACCCCAATCAAACCCTTCTCCAGTTGTGGGTTTCCCTTCCTTCATAGACTTATTCCTCATCTCATCCAAAATGAACATCACAGTGGGGCTTGACATATTACCATATTCGCTCAATACTTTCCTTGATGCCTTGAGTTTCTCCTCCTTCAAACCAAGGGTCCCTTCAATCAGGTCCAAAATCGCCGGCCCACCAGGGTGAGACACCCAAAAAATGGAGTTCCAATCACTAATACCAATCTTGCTGAATGCTTCCTCCAAGCATTTTCCGATGTTCCCAGAAATAGTTTTGGCTACATCCTTGGATAAGCTGATTGAAAGACCTGTTTGACGTAAATGACCTTCAACCATATCATCCGAGTCTGGGAGAATTCGAGAACCTGCTGAGAAGAGTTGGAACAGTGGGCGCTCCACTGATGTGTCGGGGTCTGCACCAACTATTAAAGCTGCAGCGCCATCTGCAAAGATTGCCTGCCCAAGTAAGGTGTGGAAGTCGGTCTCGGTAGGTCCCTTGAAGCCACTAACTGAGTTTAACTCAGAGCAAACAACGAGGACACGAGCACCTTTATTGTTCTCAGCAAGGTCTTTGGCAACACGGAGGACACTGCCACCACCATAGCAGCCTAGATGATACATCATCACACGTTTGACGGTGGGTGAAAGGCCAAGGAGCTTGATGAGTTGGAAGTCAGCACCAGGAGCATCAACACCAGAAATGGTAGTGAATACAATGTGGGTGATCTTTGATTTGGGCTGCCCCCACTCATTGATGGCCTTTAAAGCTGCTTCTTTAGCCAACTTGGGAACCTCAACAACCATAATATCTTGGCGAGCATCAAGTGTTGGAGCCATGGGGTTGTAGAAGTCGGGGTTCTCCTCGATCATTTCCTCAGTCATGTAGAGATGACGTTTTATAATTGTTGATCTGTCACAGATTCGCTTGAACTTCTCCTTCAATCCAGTCATATGCTCACTCTTTGTAGATCTGAAGTAGAAATCTGGGAAATCAGGCTGATACACACAGTTGGATGGATTTGCTGTGCCGATGGCCAGCACTGTGGCTGGACCTTGCGTGTATTGCGCTTCATAGATTTCTCCAACTGATCCCATTTCTTGTGTGGATTGATCGATCTAAAGGGTATGAAAATCCGAAATAGAGGAATGAATGCAGATGGAAGGAAAGGCTATGTATTGGCACTAGCAAGTGATGATTGTTGGATGAAATAGTAAGACAGATGCATGAGGTTTTATAGAAGTCGGAAGATTGAATGGATCCTTTGGCTGAAGTGCGCAACCTTGTTTTGAATTTTATTATAATCACTTAGACTTGGAAACAAGTTGCCTTTTTTGAAACTTTTTTTTTTTTTTTCAGGAAACTAAGTCAAAGATTATCCATTGAATTGAGCAAAGCAGTGATTGTGGACCACTTGAATTCAGCTTTGTTTGAATGAGACTCTCCGTCACACTCACTTATATGGATTCTTGACTTCTTGTTGTAGTTGGGATTCGAAGGAAACGGGTGGTTTCTGTATTGGTCATGCGAGACTCGTAGTTGAGACAAAAAAAAATATATAATAATTAAATGCCATGTGTGACAATAGGAGGATCAAGATATTTTGTGTAAAAAAAAAAAATAAAGGCCAAAGATTCAGCTACATGATCGTGTATATTTCAGGTAAGCTTAGATTATCATGCATAAATGATCAAATTATTTTATGTTATTTATTATTAAATTTTTTTTTTTTTTTTTGAAAAAATAATATGCTTGTCACCATTGATCATTTAGTCATAAGTATTGAGCTACCTGCTACCTTCACCATCCTTAGTTCCAACGATCAATTCATCCATTTCCATGTTTAGAGGCTCGCCCATAATGGCTGGTGTAGGTACAACGTGCATCGATCGGGTCTTCTTGTGGGTGCTTCTGAACTTACCGAAGGTTGATATCACTTTTTAACGACTCCAAATGAGTTCGGTGAGACGGTTACATGAAGTCTATGCCTGTTGGGATGTACATAGAACTTAAAATAGGGAATTAAATTATGTTTTACAACCATAAGTTAAAATATTGAAAAGATTTATCAAATCCCCATAAGAGTAATAACAGCTAAGGAAAGGAAATAATCTAAACTACCCTTTGCATCTTTTTTTTTCTTTTTATTATTTTTTTATTCCCATTTTAGCGTTTTACAGCCATGTTATCACCTCCCTCCATCGGCGTCCATCACCAGGGGATGAGGTTGCAGCGGCTACTGTCACCACACTCCCTACTCCCACCTTTTAATTTTTTATTCCCCACCCCTGCAACCACCATCCCTCTTCTTCGCTGCTCCTTCCTGTTAGCTCTACGAATTTCCCTCCAGCCACCCTCTTCACCCCATCCCCTACAACCAATTTTCTGTGGAATATTTTGGACACTTGATATCCTTGAATATAGATTAATCAACTCATTCTTCAGATTTTTTTTTTCTTCCTTTCTTTCAAAATCAACATTTATTGCGTGACCTTCAAACCTTGCAATTGGTTGCTTTATCGTAATGGTTGAAGAGGGCAACACAAAACATTTTTCCTTGCTTAAAGCATTACACCCTGAGTATCTAGTTTGAAATACCCAGACTACTGCCTCCAACTAGTCTTTATAGGAAACTAGGGTTTAGGTCAGATGGGTTAATTACTAGATTGCCCCTCACAGCCTGGGCATTAATACAAGTAGGATTATATTAGAACATATGAAGGGATATTGCATAAATACCCTTACAGTTGCACATACCTCATAACATCATAAATGACAAATGATGGCAAATGATGGCAAATGCCTCTGTTCATATCCCAACTTACACCCACCTTTCACCTTCGCTGTCCCAAAGGAGTTTATTTATGGGTAAATTGGCTTCTCCCCACCTTTCACTTTGTTCTATCACAGAATTGATTCTATGAAAGAATAGTTTATGATTTGTATATTATACCTAGGTAAATTGGCTTCTCCCCATCTGAGCAGATCGAGGAGATATCAAGCTCCCTGGGCGCGGACTGCTTGGGCATGGACTGAAGACCCCAGGAGCCAACTACTTCTGGCGTGGACCGAACCCTGGCTGCGGACTACCTGGGCGCGAATCGAAGACCAAGGGAGCAGAGTGAAGCCCAGGCGCGGATTACCTGAGCACGGACTGAAGACCTCAGGCGCCAACTACCCTAGGCGCGGACTGAACCCCAGGCAAGGACCGAACCCTGGGCGCAGACTGTCTGGGAGCGGACCGAAGACTCAGGGCACCAACTACCCAGGGCACGGAGTAAACCCCGGGCGTGGGCTGAAGATCCCTGGCGCGGGCATCCTAGGCGCAGTCTACCCCAGGGATGAACCCCTTTGGGCGCGGTCTCCATCGAACATGGCGATGACTACCACCATCAGCAAAACATATCACATCATGAAGGACTCTAGGCCACCGCCTATCAATCAAGTAGTCTAAACGGACTCATACTCCGAGAACCTCATCTACCACGTAGATAGGTCTATCCATCAAGGATACCAAGTCTATCATGACACTACGTCTCTCAGGAAGACGACTACCAGGTCTATCATGACACCACGTTTCACGGGAAGACAACCAGTCAAGGATGAACCCTGCTACTTAGGGACTCTATCGACTACAAAAGCCACTCTACATCAACCGGGACTCTCCACAGTGCCACACTCTACTATAAAAGAGAAGGTACTCTACCCCATCAACCCATCATGAATAATATTATTCATTTGTTTGCTCAGGAGATCTGACTTTGGCATCGGAGAGTCCTAGGCCGGAACCACACTGGTTCTCCTTTGTCATCCCCTGGTTCTTTTGCAGGTTACGACACTCGAAAGGATCCTTGAACGATTTTCTAACGCAATAGATTGGCGCCGTCTGTGGGAACGATGCTAACCATCATATCTACTAGTTTGTTTCCATACTTGTTCAGTAATGGCACCACGAGGCAAGAAGACTGCTCCCTCCACCAACAATGCCCCGAGGGAGGGGAATGGATCACCTCCTCCAGAGGGCTCACGTCACAGGGTCAATGACCACATCTCTCACGAGGAAGAGATCCCAGAGAACCACCGGGCTGAGGCAGTTAACCTCAACCCCGAAGCAGCCATCGAAGCCACCGTGGAGCCATCACCTGATCCCAATGCACCGACGACTATAGGTCAGATCAACAACTTGCAGCGCCAAATCCTTCGTGACCAACAACTCTTCCGTGATTACCTGAGGTAGCGTGCAACATCCCACCATCGTAGGATAGATCCTAGACGGGAGCAGAGCCCTAGGAGGACACCTCCCAGGGGTGATAGGTTAGAGAGGCACACCAGACAGCGGGGAGATCCCTCCCAGCATCTTAGGAGAACAGCAGACCTCCCAATACGGTCAAACCGCGGGAGAACACCATCGCATCGATCCGTGGTACCCAGTCCAGAAGGCTCAATTAGGAGGATGGTGTTCCAAGGACGACTAGGAGGAAGTCACACACCAGGGTGCAGCCAGACCTATCGAGAAGAAAGCCCCTCACGTTCACGCCAGGGGTCATCACGACATGACCATTCGCCATCCCGCCAACACTCAAGACGGGGGGAAACTTCAAGGAGAGGTCGAGAGTGAGGTCGTAGTGAACATCCAGCCAGACGTGAGGGACAGTCACGAGAAGAGGAGCTAGACAAGAGACTCCGAGATTTAGATGAGAAGCTAGAAGGATTGAAGAAGCAGACCAACAGTGAGACACCCTCGACACCTGGGTAACATCCATTCTCGGCAGAGATCATGGCAGCCACACTCCCCTCCAGGTTCGGGCTACCCACCTTCGAACTCTACAGTGGTACCACAGACCCCAATGACCACATCAACTACTTCAATGGGATGATGACCTTATATGGGGGATTAGACATGGTCTCCTGCCGAGCGTTCCCTGCATCCCTCAAGGGTCCTAGATAATACAATGTGGGTTATATTTTGCAATTTATTGATTATATTTTGCAATTTTTGTTTAGTATCTAATTATCTATCGAACAAAAGTATTTAGATTTTAAGATTAGGCTAAGTTTTCTAACCCAAAGAAAAGTCTAATAGTCGATTGAGTATGAAACAAACCAATACCCAATCACATGAGACATGTCAATCAGGGCCAACCAAGCCCTAGAAAAAATCAGGGTCAGTCTGGGCTAACCTGGCCCAACTCTGCCCGATTAGGATCAATCAAGGTCGGGTTGAGCTCGACAGGGTTGGGACTGAGTCGAAATATCTCAGCCCGACCTAGGGCCAGGTTGGGCTTGGGTTGAGCTAAGAGGACTCAGGGTTGGGATAAGGGTTTAAAAAACCAAGCCCAACCGGCCCTGCCTCACTCCTAGTAAAATACCATCCCTAATTTAGTTTTTTTCGCAGCGGTTAATAACTGTGCCTAAAAGTAAATTGTCCCTCAAAAACCTATTAGGAACAGTTGGCTTTCAAATGTCGCTAGCATTTGGGACGCTTCTTATGGAGATAGAATAGGCAAGACAATTATTTTCGTCCCAAAAAAGCTTTAGCGATTGAAAATTCACATTAGGACAATTTTTTTTTCATTCCTAAAACCCAATTTTTTATGGTAGAAGAAAATCAACACTATAAGAATCCAGCTACTTATAGTTAACCATGGCCTTGTCAAGCTTGCAACATATATGATCCGTCCCCACCTGATAATTATTCAAGTATGGAACTGGCCTTTCCATTTAAGATCCATCAATCCCAAATCAAAGATGCATTTGTTAAATTCATCTGCCGCTACTTGGGAAATCATAGATCCTCCCAACTTCTCTCTTTGAAACCGGATCGAATTAAAGTCTCCTAAGATCACCCATGAGACATTAATATGACTGGCCATCAAAGAAAGAACAAACCAAAGAGCTCGTCTACCATCCAAAGAGTTCACCCCATAGACACTGTAATTGAAAAATGCAGTCCAACATCTGTGTTCTTTCAATAAATTTTGACTTAGTATTTTATCAAACGAAGCATGAACAAATACAAAAATAGTAACTTTATTTGGTAAGAGAGCCTTCGGCCCTTACTAAAAAATAAATGCAAAATACCAAAATCAGATAAACGAGCTTGTCCTCCCCCCCTCCCCCGTATGTTAATGGAAAGAACTCAAGGGACCAAACAACCAAAGCAATGAAGGCACAAAATATAGATCCATACAGAATACCCCATAGAACAGAGTGTAAACACATTCAACATAAATTGGTATGATCATCAAGGCTGGGTTATGCTACGCAAGATGATTGTCTCCACAGTTAGACCTGGTCCAAACCCTAATACCACACCCCAATCAAACCCTTCTCCGGTTGTGGATTTCCCTTCCTTCATAGACTTGTTCCTCATCTCATCCAAAATGAACATCACAGTGGGGCTTGACATATTACCATATTGACTCAACACTTTTCTTGATGCCTTGAGTTTCTCCTCCTTCAAACCAAGGGTCTCTTCAATCAGGTCCAAAATCGCCAGCCCACCAGGGTGAGACACCCAAAAAATGGAGTTCCAATCACTAATACCAATCTTGCTGAATGCTTCCTCCAAGCATTTTCCGATGTTCCCAGAAATAGTTTTGGCTACATCCTTGGATAAGCTGATTGAAAGACCCGTTTGACGTAAATGACCTTCAACCATATCATCCGAGTCTGGGAGAATTTGAGAACCTGCTGAGAAGAGTTGGAACAGTGGGCGCTCAATTGATGCGTTGGGGTCTGCACCAACTATTAACGCTGCAGCGCCATCTGCAAAGATTGCCTACCCAAGTAAGGTGTGGAAGTCGGTCTCGGTAGGTCCCTTGAAGCCAGTAACTGAGTTTAACTCCGAGCAAACAACGAGGACACGCGCACCTTTATTGTTCTTAGCAAGGTCTTTGGCAACACGGAGGACACTGCCAGCATCGTAACAGCCTAGATGATACATCATCACACGTTTGACCTGTTGGCCAAACAACGGTCCAGGGATCAAACCTTGGTTCCCTAGGGAGACCAAGATATTTATCTTTAGGGTTTTGCACGCCCTGGGTTAGCCCATGGTGTCCCATGGGTGCCCCATTTTAATTTTAGGGTTTCCCATGGTCGCCCATGGGAACCCTGGTGCATCCCTATTAGGGTTTCTCCTTCCCTATTGCATTCCATAAAATTAATTATCACAATAGGGACGGAGAAACTCGTCTCTAGTCCATCACATGGCAAGAGGGATCCATCCCATACTCGAATGCGCAGTGGAAAATAATCGATTCGAGTTTCTTTCGCATCCCATAAATATTAATAATCAATGAATAGAAGGAATTAATAAAGAACTGCTAACCTGGTGAGCCTCAAGTGTTGCTCCTCCAATAGATAGTGGTTCTTCCTCCAATGAGCGCTCCAAGCAAACAGATCTCGAACCTCCAATGGTGCTACCAAGGTTCTACACGCCAATCCCAGATGCCCTCAAACTCCTCAGCACAGATCTAGGGTTTCACAAACCCTAACTCTCAAACACAGGTGAGAGAAGCAAGAAGAAGAAGAGAGATCACAAGAGGGAGAGAGAGAAACCAAAAACGCAGGAGAGAGAGTGTCTGCTCCAAAAACATGGAGAGCTCCTCTTCTGCGTGTTTTTGGTCCCCTATTTATAATAATGGGGTTTAATTAAATCCTAGATAGATTTAATAGATCCCTAGTGAGAGTCTGACTCTCTCTCTCTCAGTCTGGCAGTTTTGTTTAAACTCAAAGTGCTACACAGGTGAAGAAGCAGAATCTAATAGGGAAAGTATTAATTAGATTCTTTATTTAATTATTAATGGATAATTACAATTAGCACCAAATCCATTAATTAAATAAAGAGCCAATTAAATTAGCAAATTCCAAATAACTCCCTATATGATAACAATTTATCATATACAACCCCCCCACTACTCAATACCATCATTATGGAATCTAGGGCATGTACACATGTACTGCCAAACCCCAATCCATATTACATGTCCATATAAGAGCGTCTGTGCATCCGATCGGGTCCCGCAAAACTCGATAAAACACTTTATTTGAAATAACTATAAATAATGTATCATTTTATGTAAAATAAATTTTGCAAAACCATTTCCAAAAAGCATCGGATCCGATTCTAATCCGACCATGCATGCAGGCAGTCTCTATCTTGGTGTTCCCCAATCGGGCGGTGGTGACCGTGTTGGATAACTCCTTCACTCACAAAGTGTTCACGCATTCCTAGAACACCGGCTTTGACTCGCTTGAGTCTCAGTCATTGATGAATCAAAGAATGCGATCACACTTTGCAGTGACAGGGTTCCCTCAGGTACAGGGTGTCGGTGACACATGTCTATCCCTTCCTACATCTGGCAGTAATACATGAGGGAATCAACAAAGTAGATTCTTCGCCAATGCACACATCAAACATGTGAGCACTCGCATTCGTACCCTGACATCACATGTCTAGGCATACCCAATGCGACGACCATATGATAAGGGTGCCCAGCCCAAACCCTAGTCGTGACTACCATTTTAAGTATAACTTATGGACACATAATGCTCAAAAAGTTTATATCGCATGTGACAATATTAAACTAAAATGTATAAATGTTCAATACAAAGGTGAACCGGGTTGAACCGGATCGAACCTGGTTTGATGGACACACACTTGTCCAACAATCTCCCACTTGTACATCAAAGCCAATTCCCCATACATTTTAAACCCATGCCCTCCATGTGTTTCTCAAACACTCCTGGTGACAAACCCTTTGTCATGGCATCAGACACATTTTCAGTTGTGTCCACTTTGGAGATACTCACGTCACTCTGCTGGATAATCTCTCTGATGAGGTGATACTTCCGCTGCACGTGCTTGTTCCTCTGATGAGCCCTAGGCTCCTTAGCTTGTGCAATGGCCCCTCTGTTGTCACATAACAGGGGAATAGGGCCCTTGACAAGATCAGGGACTACTCCAGAAATGTTAGGAACTTCCTAACCCAAACACCTTATTAAATGCATCACATGATGCAAGGTGTTCATAAAAATAGGGATCGGC
Source organism: Telopea speciosissima (assembly GCF_018873765.1). Classification (NCBI taxonomy): domain Eukaryota; kingdom Viridiplantae; phylum Streptophyta; class Magnoliopsida; order Proteales; family Proteaceae; genus Telopea; species Telopea speciosissima. The sequence continues at coordinate 53,805,154 of NC_057923.1, forward strand.
TGTAGATTTCTATTTTGTACTCCTCTATACAATGGCACCTCCACTCATTAAACTCGTAATGACTCACAATACCTACTGCATAGCAGGCGTCCGGCCTCGTGCGCAACATGGCGTACATAAGACTCCCTACTGCTGAGGCATAGGGAATCCTCTTCATCTCTTCAATGTCTGTCTGAGACTGAGGACATTGAGATCTAGAAAGACTGACTCCATGTCTAAAGGGAACACTTCCCCTCTTGGAGTTCTCCATACTAAATCTGGCCAGGACTTTGTCTATATAGGTAGCCTGTGACAAGCCTAGCATCCTTTTCTGGCGATCTCTTATGAGTTTGATCCCAAGGATATAGCTAGCTTCACCAAGGTCTTTCATCGAAAATGTTGTGGATAACCACTGTTTTACTGATGAAAGGAATCCTACATCGTTACCAATCAGCAATATGTCATCTACGTATAAAACAAGAAAACATACTGCCCTCCCACTGATCTTCTTGTAAACACATGGTTCATCCATGTTTTGATCAAAACCAAATGATTTGATTGATTGATCAAACCTGATGTTCCAGCTCCTGGAAGCCTGCTTCAGCCCATAAATGGACCTCTGCAATTTGCACACCTTTCTTTCTTCCTCCAAGGAAGAGAACCCCTCTGGCTGTTCCATGTAGATTTCCTCTTGAAGGAACCCATTTAGAAATGCGATCGCACATCCATCCGCCGGATCTCATAATCAAAGTGTTTTGCGATAGCCAATAAAATCTGATGGATTTCATCATCGCCATTGGTGAAAAGGTTTCCTCATAGTCTATACCCTCTTTCTGGGTATAACCCTTTGCCACCAGTCTCACTTTGAATCTCTCGACCTTTCCATTTGCACCCTTCTTCCTCTTGAAGATCCATTTACATCCAATCGGCTTGACGCCAAGTGGTGGATCGACTAGAGTCCAGACCTCGTTGGAATGCATCGAATCGATTTCAGAGCGCATTGCTTCCAGCCACCTAGTGGCATCAACATCCTTTAGAGCCTCAGAGTATGTCATCGGATCATCATCCGATTCAACCGATACCATGTGGAACTCTTCCACTGTTTCCTCTTCAGTTAGAAGAGTTAGCCTTGTGGGTGGTCTAATAGTCCTCCCACTGCGTCGAGGTTCCTCAGGTGTTGGTATTGCAGCGGGTATGTCAGTTGGTCTCACTTCTGGAAGTGACGTTTCTGAGCCATCTGATAGCTCTTTTATGACTACTGGTTCGGACCTCTGGGTCATCATTTCTTCCTCCAAAAATGTGACATGTTTACTTACAATGACCTTTTGGTCAACTGGGTCATAGAAATAATAGCCTATCATGCCTTTGGGGTAGCCTAAGAAATAGCATCTCGAAGTCCTGGATTCTAACTTGTTTGTCTGTTGCTTTCGCATATGTGCTATGCAACCCCATACCCTAAGGTGTTGAATACTGGGCTTTCGCCCTTTCCACAACTCAAAGGGTGTCTTGGCTACAGACTTAGATGGAACCCTATTCAAGATATATATCGCCGTCTCTAAAGCGTACCCCCAGAAAGAAAGAGGCAGCTCACTGTAAATGAGCATCGTCCTGACCATATCCAATAGGGTCCGATTACGTCGTTCGGATACACCATTTTGTTGTGGTGTGCCTGGATTAGTTAGTTGACTAACTATCCCTTGGGATATGAGATGTTCTTTAAACTCATCCGATAAATACTCCCCTTCACGATCTGATCGTAAGGACTTGACGCGTTTATCGAGCTATCTTTCGACCTCGGCTTAGAATTCTTTGAATTTATCAAAGGCTTCCGATTTCCTACGCATCAAGTATATGTAACCATATCTAGAGTAATCATCGGTGAACGTGATAAAGTACTCATACCCATATCTTGCTTGTATGTTTATGGGTCCACACACGTCAGTGTGTATCAACTCCAACAGATCTGTGGCTCTAGGACCTTTATTGCTAAAGGATATCTTGGTCATTTTGCCCTGAAGGCATGACTCACAGGTGGGGAATGGTTCCACCCTCAGACTCTCTAAGGGCCCATCCCTCATCAATCTACTAATTCGGTCCACATTAATGTGACCCAATCTTAAATGCCACATATATGGTGAGTTCACTGGAGCTGCTTTCCGTTTTAAATCAACATTTGAAACAACATTCGTTCTAATAGGGCAATCTAGAAAATACAAACCACTTTGCATATATCCGGATGCCACAAAGGAATTATTAAAACGAATAATCAATTTAGAATTAAAGGAAAAACTATATCCGTCCAAAACAAGTTTTGAAACTGAAATTATCTTCCTCTTGAAAGAGGGTACATAATAGCAATCCTTTAAAACTAAACTAGCAGAACTAAAATTTAAAATAAAAGTTCCCACAGCCAACACCATGGTCTCAACTCCAGTGCCCATCCGAAGATGCACTTCATTTCTTTCCAGGTTCCTTGTCTCCTTGAACCCCTGCAAATCATTGCAAATGTGAATAGTGGATCCACTATCCACCAACTAAGAATTGGTCGGTTCAAAAGACAAATTAGACTCATAAAGAACGTGAACATCACATGTACCTTCTTTAGCAGCCTCTATTTCATCCGGCTTCTTATCTTTCAAAGTTGCCAGGTAAGCACGACAGTTTCTTTTCTAGTGACCCTCCTTCTTGCAATAGAAGCACTTGCCTTTGCCTTTATTGCCAGACTTCCCACCCTTGGCTTTCAGGGTCTTGCCCTTACTTTCCTTTTTCTTCTTCTTCCCATTTGAAGAAGGCTTTGCCTCAGTTGCATTGACCTCAGCCTTGTCCTTTTTCAAGGATGCTTTAGCCTCTACCAGTGCATTAGCAAGCTCGGTGAGCTCCATCTCCTTCTCGGACATCTTATAGGACATCCTAAAAGGTGCGTAGGCAGAAGTGAGTGACGCTAAGATCACATCAGTCTTGTATCGCAGGCTGAAATCAGTCCCCATGGATTCCAGTTTTTCAAACAGATTGATCATTTTCATTACATGATCCATCACTGGAGTCCCCTGAGACATCTTGGAGTTATGGATTTGACTCACCGCATCAGAATGTGCGTGTGTCAACGCTGTTGAACAATTCAGCAAGCTTATCCATTTTACCCCAAGGTGCGTATATCCTTGACTGAGTCTACAACTGATTTTTCCAACGATCCTAGGATATAGAGTGATGCCTTGGAATCCCTCATGAGGAACCCTTGCATCTCTTCATTTGCCTCAAAATCGTTTGGGTCGGGTTGAGGAGGAACTTGTTCATCTAAAACTGTGTACAGTCCTTCAGCAGTCAGGAGCAACTTAATGCTCCGGTACCATTAAGTTTGTATTCGCTAATGAGTGTTAACAGGTTGGAATTAACGGCAGCCATCGTATATTAATCTACACATGCACAAGTAAATAACCACATGCTAATTAATGACCATTGAAAATAATAGATTGAGCACACACACATCAATGGTCTTTCATGATTTGGGTTTCCCTCATAACCCAAAAGATGAATTGGATACCTACAACCCTTGCATGCATAACTTACCCTGTCGGGAGTCATTATACACACCATGGTAGTGTGGACTAAGCTGTCCGCCTCATGGGCTTCTAATATTTTCGGCCACCTGGGTGTCATGTCCAGATCCTATCGGCTGACATACACCCAAGTCATGTACTTACCTATCGCATTAGTTAGAATCATGGAATCATGAAAGATGGCCCACTGTCGCAGTGCCCTCTCACTATCCATACCCTAACGTATCTAGATGGAGGTAAATATAGATAAATGCATGACAAAGGTCCTGGCAATGTCCTATCGGCTTATGCGGGGTCATGTCACACATTTTCTACATTTATCTTCAATAGGAGGCCATGGACATGTCTACCGATTTAGACTAGTCCATATCATACATGTATTGTGAATAAAGAGGGATTAATTAACTCTCACATACATGGATAGATTTAAACAACATAATTAATCAACATTAATTAAAAGTGATTATGGGATGGCGGCATTTTTATCAGAAGCAATTAAAGAACCCTCCCAATAAAAATAAAACTAATAACTTTGGGTGCATTTATCATGCCATGGATGCCACGCCTCGATCATCTCCTCTGCCCGATCACGTTTTCAAAGTAGGTGACTCGCATCTCCATAAGCTTTGAGCACCACATGTGGATCACCATCTACATGCCCTGGGAGTCCTAACTCCTCTAAAATTACAATGGAAACCTAAAAAAATTCTATACACTTTCCTTTCCATAATAATAAAGAAACCCCGCATGGATAAACCAACCCACCATTTGGGTTGCCCATGGGGTGGAGTACATTTGTTTATAAAAAAGAAAGGGGGAGAGAGAGAAAGAGAGAGAAGCATCACATCTACCCATAACCCCATGTATCACATACATAAACAATCCATCCATTTATTAGAATGCCATTCCCATAATCACATCATAATATAATTTCATGCATGGGCATTAAAGCAAGTGAACCAAAAATTAAAACATGGATTCCTTCAATTATTGAACCACCACATCGCATGTGATATCATGTATCCAAGCACATAAAATTAAAATCGCATTTTAATTGCAAGTGGGTAAAGAGGGAATCTCTTCATCCATCATCATCCTCCAAAAACAAAACAAAATAATAAAATTCTGTTTTGAAAAATCTGTTTTTTTTTTTTTTTTTTGTTAAACTGGAGGGAAAACAAGGGGGGTGCATGCAGCCCACTTACGCAGGCTGCAGGCACTCCTTGCGCAGCCCATAGGCACAGGGCCCACGGACAGCAGCCTTGGGCTGTAGGCCGCAGGCCTGCTGCCCATAGGCTAAAGCCCATGGACAGCAGCGCAGCCCGCAGCCCGCAAGCTTGCTGCCGCAGCAGCAGCCCACAAGGGGATGCGCACAAGGGTAGGTTCATGGGGAAGGGCGTGCACAGAGGCTTGGCAACGTGCGCTCCCCCCCACATATAGAACATGATTAAAAATTTTTTAAAATAAAAATTTATAATCACAACCTAATTGGATACATGCTTCAATAATTGGAATAAACAAAACAAACCAAATCTATCATCACATGGGTAGGTTGTTACACTAACAACCTTGTAACTACCCATGTGCACATGGGAAGGTTGTTACAACAACCATATCCTAACCACCCATGTGCCAACTTGCATCCCAGTCATGATAATCATATTAACCATTAATTATCTAATATTCATGGGTGGGAAAGGTGGCTCTGATACCACACTGTTGGCCAAACAACGGTCCAGGGATCAAACCTTGGTTCCCTAGGGAGACCAAGATATTTATCTTTAGGGTTTTGCACGCCCTGGGTTAGCCCATGGTGTCCCATGGGTGCCCCATTTTAATTTTAGGGTTTCCCATGGTCGCCCTTGGGAACCCTGGTGCATCCCTATTAGGGTTTCTCCTTCCCTATTGCATTCCATAAAATTAATTATCACAATAGGTGATGAGCACATTTATGTGTGAAATCTTAGGGCATAAAGCATACATTTTACCACATTGGACAAAGTTACTCGGTGCTTTCTTGTGCTTTTCAGGGTTTAGGTGAATTATTGTGAAAATGGAGGAGATGATGCTAAGGAGATGTTTTTAAGCTTTTTAGAGGTGTTAATAGTATGGATGTTTAGCCCATCGAGTCAGCTTCGCAACGGTTCAAACGGTACTTGATTCCGAGTTGAAACGAAGAAGTTATGGCCGTTTTCGTAACGACGCGCGAAAGTGGTCTGTAGGGGTTTATTTATAATTATTAATAGTCAGATGGGGATAAAGTGAAGTGGAAGTTCAGATTTTAGGGGCCTTAATGCAATTATCAGAAGTTACTTTACTGTACCCGAAAGATTCCATTTGGAAGGCTCTGGACAGTCCAACTTCAACTTGAGATATCTTGGGCTCCCCAACTCCGAATTGGATGAAATTTGGGTCTATTTTGTGTGATTTTTCACAAGGAACACAATGGTGAGACCTATATAAGCACCCCATGCTCCACGTTTTCTGAAGGACAGAATGGGTATTTTATTTATTCTTGAAGGAATCCTAGTCATCACCCTTACTCTCTCTCTCCTCCAACTTCTCAAGGGCACTTCTGGAATTCTACTTGGGATAGATTTATATTTTCTCATCTATGGAAGGTTGAAAAATCAAAGATGCTTTGATTTTATTGCTTGGAGAAGATATCTACAAAGAAAAGGAAGCACTTGTTAGAATTTGAAGTTTATTTTTCTAGAAATAGAAGGTCTATGTAAACAATCTTCTCTTCTTCTTCTTTCTATTTTTTTCTTTTTTCTTAGGATTCAAGGCATTGTAAAAGAGGAAAGAGAAGAGAATATTCTCTTTTCTTAGGGAATATTTCTCCTACACGTCCATTTTCTCTCTTCTCCTCTCTTCCACCTATAAATACCCCTACCTCTCTTGTAAAAATTTGCTCATTCACTTAGTGAAATTTCTTCTCTTCTTCTCCTTCTAATTTGTGATTTTTGGCTTTTCTAAGTTCTAGTTTGCTTTTATAATTTTTAGTTAATGGTTATAATAGGTTTAGTTTTTGCTTTAATTTCAATTTAAGTCTTCAATTGGGTTGTAATTTCTTAATTCTAGTTTAGGTTTTAAGCCTTTTAGTCTAAGTTCTTAAGTTGATGACAAGACTTGAAGATTTAGAAGAGGAGGCCATGGTAAGTTTATGCAAGTATTCAAGCTTTTCATTTACATTCATGCAAGCACATCCAGGTTTTACTATCTAAACTCTCAATCTCATTCTCCATCTCATCTATCTCTCTCTATCTTCTTCTTCTTCCCCCTCTATTTCTTTTATTTTAATTTTATATGGTTGTGGTTTATGGATGCATTTTTATTCCCTTATTTCTTTTTATGTGGTTAGTATGTGTGGCTGCATTTTTATTCCTTTCAATTCGCTTTAGTTTGATAGGTTAGATGTTCATGTGTTAGGACACCGATTTAATCCCTTAATTTTGTTAGATGCTTATGAGTTAGGATGCATTGATTTTCGTTAGTTTAATTAGTTTAATTTAACACTTTAATTTGGTTCATTTTGCATTACTTTTAAGTTAGTTAAATAGAGTGGCGTATATCTCCTCGTGTTCGACCCGTAGCTACGATTGACCCGTATGCTTGCGGTTTTATTTTAACTCAAACAAGTTTTTGGCGCCGGTGCCGGGGAGATTATTGTCCATTTTATTTATCTGATTTTTAAGTAGTTCGAAGTGTTTTAGTTTATTATTTTCTCTTCTTTTTTTTTTTTTTGAAAAAAAAAAAAAATCAGTTTTTGAAAACCTCTTCTTGTTTCTCTTCTGTTTCAAATAGTGTGCGTCCAATCTAAAGTCCTTCATATGCTTCAACCCTCCATCTTTTGGTGTCCCTCATAGGATTAAGTTACCTATGACGCTACATCTTGACTTGGTTGGGTGGATTGACATGTGACTTATCTTTGGAGGTGACCACTGTTGATAACAGGAAAGCGACATAGTGAGAGTGTTGGAAACATAAACGTATAGTAGACCTCCATTCTACATCAGAATCCATATTGGAGTCGCACGTAGGTGGTTATAGAAGACTATACGGGTTCCCTTGCTGTCAACCTATATGGTATCCTTACAGCTTTTGAACCATTGTTTCGATTTTTGAGGGACAGAGATGCACTATCTACCTTGGGGTCCCTCTTGTTTCTAGTTTTTTTTTTTTTAAGTGTTTTATTTTTCTTTAATTTTTCTAAAGGAGACCTCATATCTATTTAGGTGGCTAAGGCGTGGACTCGTGATTCAAGTAATCGTCTTATTAGAAGACCACCTTCTCTACCACCTTTGACCATGGGTGACCAACAACCCAAGACTCTTAAGGATAGGTTTTACCCCACCAGGGCTGCACAGCCCTCATGCATTAGTTTGCCTGTTGTTACAGGGAATAACTATGAACTCAAGACCAACTTCATCAGCATGCTACCCCATTTCCATGGGATGGCTAATGAGGATGCATATCTCTTCCTTAGGGAATTTGAGGAGGTCTGTGTTCTAATTAAGGTCCAGAATTTGACTGATGATGCAGTTAGGCTTAGGTTTATACCCTTTGCCCTGAAAGACCAGGCCAAGAAGTGGCTCCATGGACTGCCAACAAACTCCATTAATACATGGGATGAGTTCACCATTGTCTTTTTGAGAAAATTCTTCCCTCTTCACAAGACCAATAAGCTTAAAAGTGACATCCTCCAGTTCAGGCAGAAACCACATGAGTCCTTTTCTAAATTCATGGAAAGATTCAAGGACCTCCTCTTAGAATGCCCTCACCATGGTTTTGACTTGTGGCAGCTATGCCAAATTATTTATGAGGGTATTGATTATCAGACCAAGCAACTTGTAGAGTCTATGTGTCCAGCAGGCTTTACTTCTTTTTCTGAGGAGAATGATGCATGGACATTCTTAACCAACTTGGCTGATAAGACTAGGGAATGGGAATCTTCCCAAGAGGCTGAAAGGACCACTAAGGGGTATCTCATTGAGGGTATGCCAGCCAAGGAGGCCAAACTTGATAGCCTCATAAAACGGTTGGAGTCCATAGTTCTTAAAGAGTCTATACCAGTTAATCCGGTCAACCATGTGTCAGTATGCAGTTGGTGCCAAACCCCTGGACACCTTTCTGAGGAATGCCCCAACATCTTGGTGGGCAATTCCAGCACTGAGAATGTAAGTGCTCTCTACCAAAATAACCCATATAGCAATACTTACAATCCAGGATGGAGAAATCACCCCAATTTCTCATGGAATCAAGGGAACCAAGTAGGCCCATCCAACTTTAACCATCAAGGCCAGGTTAGTGCCCAAAGGACCAACTATGCACCACAAAGCCAAGGAATGTCTCCTAACCCCTTTCCCCCTCGTCCTCATCCAGGATCTTCTATTAATTCTGCTAGGCCTCCTCTCCTTGCACCTTATCAGCAACCCCCAGGGTTTACCAATATAGGAGAGACAACAAGACTGAATGAGATGGACAATAAGATAGCTCTTCTCACGACAAGCCACAATAACATGGAAAAACAACTCACCCAGCTTGTCACAATCCTGCATGAGAGGGAAACAGGGAAGTTACCTAGCCAGCCTGAGCCAAATACTAGGCATCAGGTTCATATTCAGCAAGGTACCCAAGCTCCTCCAACCAATGTTGCACAAGGCCAATAGCACCAAGGGCCCTCCAGACAGGTAAATGTTGTTTATGCTTTAAGGAGTGGCTGTGAGTATCAACAGGCTAGTGCACCTCAGTCTTTATCATCTCATACTCCTGTTGACTCTCCCCCTTCTGAAGAGGCCATTGAAGTGCCTACTATTTCAGGTTCGTCTGATGAACCTAAAGATATACCAGATGATTTGGTTGAGGAAACCAAAGAGGATTCTGTTGAGGAAGTTAAAAAGACCAACCCTGAAAGAATTTATACCCCACCTGCCCCTTTCCCAAATAGGTTGGTTAGCAAGAAGTCTCCTTCTGTGGAGAAGATATTGGATGTGTTCAAACAGGTTCAGGTGAATATCCCCTTGTTGGATGCTATTGCCCAGATCCCCGCTTATGCTAAAGTCCTCAAAGACTTATGCACCCAAAAGCGGACCACCAATGTGCCCAAAAGGCATTCTTGGCTGCTAACATTAGTTCTCTAATCTCACACCCGTAGAGCCAAGCATAAGGATCCGGGAAGCCCCACCCATCTCTTGCACTATAGGCCATACTACTATTGATCATGCCTTATTGGACCTTGGTGCAAGTGTGAACCTCTTACCCTTTCATGTCTACCAACAACTGGGATTGGGAGAACTGAAACCGACCAAAATTACTCTTCAACTTGTAGATCGGTCGGTTAAAGTTCCTAAGGGAATGATTGAGGATGTCCTATTGAAGGTTGGGGAATTTATTTTTTCTGTAGATTTTATTGTTTTAGATACCCAACCCACTGCCAACTTCAAGGACCAAATCCCAATCATATTGGGTAGACCATTCCTAGCTACCAGTAATGCTTTAATCAATTGCAGGAATGGTCTCATGAAATTATCTTTTGGCAATACTTCTGTTGACTTCAATGTGTTTAGGTTGGGCAAGCAGCCTGACATGGATGAAGAGGTGCATATGCTTCAAGGATTTCCCGATGATATTGATACGTTCTTTGAGATTGATTTTGATTCAGGATTTCAAGAATGTATGCAGGAATTGGAGGGTGTTGATGATACTCCCTTATCTGAGGTCTGGAGCATCCAACCACCTTTGGAGCCCCTTGGACCCCTATCCACTTCCATTCCCAAATCCTCTATTATTGAGCCCCCCACATTAGAGTTGAAGGTATTGCCCTCCAACCTCAAGTATGTCTTCTTAGGACATGATCATACTCTTCCTGTTATTATTGCTTCTGATTTGACTTTTATTTAGGAAGAAGAGTTGATTAAGCTTCTAAAGGACAGTAAGGAAGCCATTGGTTGGACCATGTCTGACATCAAAGGTATTAGCCCCTCCATTGTTCAACATCATATACATCTGATGGAGAGTTCCAAACCTTCTAGGGAACCCCAAAGGAGGGCTAATCCTGTGATGAAAGAGGCAATCAAGAAAGAGATCCTAAAATGCTTGGATCATGGCATCATTTATCCTATTTCTGATAGCCAATGGGTGAGTCTTGTGCAGGTTGTGCCTAAGAAAGGAGGAGTCACTGTAGTTGAGAATGCTAATAATGAGTTAATTCCAACCCGTATCCAAACGGGATGGAGAGTGTGCATTGACTATAGGAAATTGAATGCGGCAACTTGGAAGGATCACTTCCCCTTACCTTTTATTGATCAGATGTTAGAGAGACTAGCTGGCCATGAATATTATTATTTTCTTGATGGTTATGTAGGCTATAACCAAATTCCTATTGCTCTAGAGGACCAACACAAGACCACTTTCACATGCCCTTATGAAACCTTTGCTTACCGGCGTATGCCTTTTGGGCTTTGCAATGCCCCTGCTACATTCCAAAGGTGCATGATGAGTATCTTTTCTGATATGGTAGAGCACTTCCTAGAGGTGTTTATGGATGATTTTTCTATTCACGGCTCTATTTTTTCTAATTGCTTGCATCATCTCTCTTTAGTTCTTAAAAGATGCATAGAAAAGAACTTGGTCCTGAATTGGGAGAAGTGTCACTTCATGGTAAAGCAAGGTATAGTTCTTGGTCACATTGTGTCCAAAGAAGGGATCAAGGTTGATAGATCTAAGGTGGATCTTATTGCCAATTTACAACCACCCAAGAGTGTGAAGGACATTAGATCTTTTCTTGGCCATGCAGGTTTTTACAGGAGATTCATCAAGGACTTTAGCCAGATAGCTAGACCTCTCACCTCTCTTTTGGCAAAGGACTGCCCATTTGATTTCTCTTCTGAGTGTCATGATAGCTTTGAGCAATTGAAAAGAGCGTTGACTTCAACCCCCATTATTCAAGCTCCAATTTGGACAGTTTCATTTAAACTTATGTGTGATGCCTCTGATTTTGCTATAGGGGCTGTTCTTGGGCAAAGAATCAATAAATTGTCCCATGTGATTTATTATGCAAGTAGGACTCTTAATGATGCACAGCTTAATTATACCACCACTGAGAAAGAATTTTTAGCTGTTGTGTTTGCTTTAGAGAAATTTAGGCCCTACCTGGTTGGATCACATGTGATTATTTATACTGACCATGCAGCTATCAAATATCTTGTGCAGAAGAAAGATGCCAAGGCTCGCCTCATTAGGTGGGTTCTTTTGTTACAAGAATTTGATCTTAAAATTAGGGATAAGAAAGGGTGTGAAAATTTGGTTGCAGACCATCTATCCCGGCTGCCTAATTCCTTGACTATTGATTCTCCAGTCAACGAGAATTTTCCTGATGAGTATCTGATGGCAGTGTCTAGTGAACCTTGGTTTGCTGACATTGTTAATTATCTGGTTACGGGTGTGACGCCTGCACATTGGTCCACCCAAGATAAGAATCGTTTCTTTTCACAAGTTAAGTATTTCTTTTGGGATGATCCTTATCTTTTTAAGACCTGCCCGGATCAAGTAATCCGGAGATGTGTCCCTGATCATGAGCACCAATCTGTCTTATCTTTTTGCCATGATCAGGCTTGTGGAGGCCATTTTGGGCCTAATAAGACTGCGGCCAAAGTTTTACAGTGTGGATTTTATTGGCCTAGTCTGTTTAAAGACGCTTTTACTTATTGCAGGGCATGTTCTTCATGTCAATCCTTAGGGTGTCTTACTAAAAGAAATATGATGCCCCTCAACCCAATTCTGGTGGTTGAGGTGTTTGATGTATGGGGTATTGATTTCATGGGGCCTTTCCCTAACTCTTTTGGTAACCTATACATATTACTTACTGTGGACTATGTGTCCAAATGGATTGAGGCAGTTGCTTGTAAGACCAATGACCACAAGGTAGTTGTGAAATTTCTGAAGGAGAACATCTTCTCCCGTTTTGGTACTCCCCGGGCTATCATTAGTGATCGGGGCAAGCATTTTTGTAATCAACCTTTTGAGGCCCTCATGAAAAAGTATGGTGTCGTCCATAAGTTGGCCACACCCTACCATCCCCAGACCAGTGGCCAGGTTGAGGTTTCAAATAGGCAGATCAAGCAAATTCTTGAGAAAACCATCAACCCGAACCGTAAGGATTGGTCTAACCGGTTGGTAGATGCGTTGTGGGCCCATAGGACAACCTTCAAGATCGATCTTGGTCAATCTTAGTACCGTTTGGTGTATGGAAAGGCATGTCACTTACCTGTAGAGATTGAGCACAATGCCTTTTGGGCTATCAAGAAGCTTAACTTTGACCTACGCACTGCAGGTGCCCATAGGAAACTCCAACTATCAGAGTTGGAAGAGCTTAGGAATGAGGCATATGAGAATGCCCGGATTTACAAAGAAAAAACCAAGGCTTTCCATGATAGGCACATTTTGAGAAAATCTTTTGAGGTAGGCCAGAATGTTTTGTTGTATAATTCTTGTTTGCATATCTTTCCAGGTAAGCTGCGTTCTAGATGGGATGGCCCCTATATTGTTCAAAAAGTTTATCCTCATGGGGCTGTTGAAGTCCTCAATCCAAGTACATGAGCTACTTTCAAGGTCAATGGCCAAAGATTAAAGCCGTACATAGAGATGCCTACTTCAGTTGAAGAAGAGGTCATGGATCTCCATGAGCCTCTTTACCTTGACCCCTGATATCCTGGTATGTATCCCCTCCCTTGTCCTTATTCTTTCTATTCTGCATGCATCGAGGACACTGCATGAATTAAGTGTGGGGGGTGTGTTGGATTTTAATTGTGAATTTAGTGAATTTTGATTGTGGCAATAGTTTGGTTTTGTGCATATGTCTCTTTGATTGCAAAACGAGAGAGAGAGGGAATTAGGTGTCCTAGCATACAAAATAATAAAAAATCCCTTTTCAAGGACGGTGGTTGGTTTGTATCCGGTGAGAGTGATTGAATTGGAAAATATGAGCATTATTTCATTTGATGGCTAGATTTCTCTATGTATTTTATGGACCCTGTGATCTTTTGGCTACTAGTTGAGACCAATTTGTTTCTGACAAGGCAAGGCATGAAAGTGAATGAAAGAAAAAAAAAGAAAAAAAAGAAAGGAAGGTGGAATTCCTTGGGACTAGACAGGGCACTGTGCCTCATGAAGCAGGGTGACTTGATCGAAATTCCTTGGAAGGAAACTCAAAAAAAAAAAACTCTTGCATCAATGTCTCAATGTCTTATGGATATATGGAAAAAGCGAAGCTACCAAGTATTTGGGTGTTTGGTGTATGCTCCACCATGTCATTCAGGGAACAGTAGTGGAGTAGAAAAAGAGTTTGTTGTTAAGAAAGAAAAAAAAGCTTTTGCCTTAATGCCTGAAAAAGAAAGTATGGTCAACAATACTCAATGCCTAAGTCTTTGGTTCCATCGATGCTATGGGGAGGTTTACTTGAAGGTGAGTAGTGTTCAAAAAAATATGAGGAGATCCCTTGAACTTGATGCATGCTTGTTACTTGAATTGATGTGGGGTGATAAAATTCAAGTGTGGGGGAACCTTTGACTCCTTGATCTTTAGTTGAACACTTTTTTGGATTATGTGCACTGTACTACTTATGCTATGATTAAAATTTGCAGCATTCATTTACAATTGAATTTTGGGTGTATATTCACTGCAAACACCCACGAGACACAACTCGTCCACTAGGGGTAACCTAGGGGTTCAAAGGCTTGTTGCACATGCTAAGTGCAACTGTGATTCCTACGAAAGTGAGTTAAGAGTTTTTTTGCATTCTAGGTTAGTTTATCTTTTTCTTTACTTGAGGACAAGTAACGTTCAAGTGTGGGGGAATCTGATGAGCACATTTATGTGTGAAATCTTAGGGCATAAAGCATACATTTTACCACATTGGACAAAGTTACTCGGTGCTTTCTTGTGCTTTTCAGGGTTTAGGTGAATTATTGTGAAAATGGAGGAGATGATGCTAAGGAGATGTTTTTAAGCTTTTTAGAGGTGTTAATAGTATGGATGTTTAGCCCATCGAGTCAGCTTCGCAACGGTTCAAACGGCACTTGATTCCGAGTTGAAACGAAGAAGTTATGGCCGTTTTCGTAACGACGCGCGAAAGTGGTCTGCAGGGGTTTATTTATAATTATTAATAGTCAGATGGGGATAAAGTGAAGTGGAAGTTCGGATTTCAGGGACCTTGATGAATTATCAGAAGTTACTTTACTGTACCCGAAAGATTCCATTTGGAAGGCTCTGGACAGTCCAACTTCAACTTGAGATATCTTGGGCTCCCCAACTCCGAATTGGATGAAATTTGGGTCTATTTTGTGTGATTTTTCGCAAGGAACACAATGGTGAGACCTATATAAGCACCCCATGCTCCACGTTTTCTGAAGGACAGAATGGGTATTTTATTTATTCTTGAAGGAATCCTAGTCATCACCCTTACTCTCTCTCTCCTCCAACTTCTCAAGGGCACTTCTGGAATTCTACTTGGGATAGATTTATATTTTCTCATCTATGGAAGGTTGAAAAATCAAAGATGCTTTGATTTTATTGCTTGGAGAAGATATCTACAAAGAAAAGGAAGCACTTGTTAGAATTGGAAGTTTATTTTTCTAGAAATAGAAGGTCTATGTAAACAATCTTCTCTTCTTCTTCTTTCTATTTTTTTCTTTTTTCTTAGGACTCAAGGCATTGTAAAAGAGGAAAGAGAAGAGAATATTCTCTTTTCTTAGGGAATATTTCTCCTACACTTCCATCTTCTCTCTTTTCCTCTCTTCCACCTATAAATACCCCTACCTCTCTTGTAAAAATTTGCTCATTCACTTAGTGAAATTTCTTCTCTTCTTCTCCTTCTAATTTGTGATTTTTGGCTTTTCTAAGTTCTAGTTTGCTTTTATAATTTTTAGTTAATGGTTATAATAGGTTTAGTTTATGCTTTAATTTCAATTTAAGTCTTCAATTGGGTTGTAATTTCTTAATTCTAGTTTAGGTTTTAAGCCTTCTAGTCTAAGTTCTTAAGTTGATGACAAGACTTTAAGATTTAGAAGAGGAGGCCATGGTAAGTTTATGCAAGTATTCAAGCTTTTCATTTACATTCATGCAAGCACATCCAGGTTTTACTATCTAAACTCTCAATCTCATTCTCCATCTCCTCTATCTCTCTCTATCTTCTTCTTCTTCCCCCTCTATTTCTTTTATTTTAATTTTATATGGTTGTGGTTTATGGATGCATTTTTATTCCCTTATTTCTTTTTATGTGGTTAGTATGTGTAGCTGCATTTTTATTTCTTTCAATTCGCTTTAGTTTGATAGGTTAGATGCTCATGTGTTAGGACGCCGATTTAATCCCTTAATTTTGTTAGATGCTTATGAGTTAGGATGCATTGATTTTCGTTAGTTTAATTAGTTTAATTTAACACTTTAATTTGGTTCATTTTGCATTACTTTTAAGTTAGTTAAATAGAGTGGCGTATATCTCCTCGTGTTCGACCCGTAGCTATGATTGACCCGTACGCTTGCGGTTTTATTTTAACTCAAATAATAGGGACGGAGAAACTCGTCTCTAGTCCATCACATGGCAAGAGGGATCCATCCCATACTCGAATGCGCAGCGGAAAATAATCGATTCGAGTTTCTTTCGCATCCCATAAATATTAATAATCAATGACCAGAAGGAATTAATAAAGAACTGCTAACCTGGTGAGCCTCAAGTGTCGCTCCTCCAATAGATAGTGGTTCTTCCTCCGATGAGCGCTCCAAGCAAACAG
Organism: Telopea speciosissima; assembly: GCF_018873765.1. Taxonomy (NCBI): domain Eukaryota; kingdom Viridiplantae; phylum Streptophyta; class Magnoliopsida; order Proteales; family Proteaceae; genus Telopea; species Telopea speciosissima. Next base: position 53,821,478 of record NC_057923.1, read on the forward strand.
ATCTGAACCTCTAATGGTGCTACCAAGGTTCTACACGCCAATCCCAGATGCCCTCAAACTCCTCAGCACAGATCTAGGGTTTCACAAACCCTAACTCTCAAACACAGGTGAGAGAAGCAAGAAGAAGAAGAGAGATCACAAGAGGGAGAGAGAGAAACCAAAAATGTAGGAGAGAGAGTGTCTTCTGCGTGTTTTTGGTCCCCTATTTATAATAATAGGGTTTAATTAAATCCTAGATAGATTTAATAGAGCCCTAGTGAGAGTCTGACTCTCTCTCTCTCAGTCTGGCAGTTCTGTTTAAACTCAAAGTGCTACACAGGTGAAGAAGCAGAATCTAATAGGGAAAGTATTAATTAGATTCTTTATTTAATTATTAATGGATAATTACAATTAGCACCAAATCCATTAATTAAATAAAGAGCCAATTAAATTAGCAAATTCCAAATAACTCCCTATATGATAACAATTTATCATATACAACCCCCCCACTAATCAACACCATCATTATGGAATCTAGGGCATGTACACATGTACTGCCAAACCCCAATCCATAGTACATGTCCATATAAGACCGTCTGTGCATCCGATCGGGTCCCGCAAAACTCGATAAAACACTTTATTTGAAATAACTATAAATAATGTATCATTTTATATAAAATAATTTTTTGCAAAACCATTTCCAAAACGGTACTGGATCCAGATTCTGATCCGACCATGCACAGACAGTCTCTATCTTGGTGTTCCCCAATCGGGCAGTGGTGACCGTGTTGGATAACTCCTTCACTCACAAAGTGTTCACGCATTCCCAGAACACCGGCTTTGACTCGCTTGAGTCTCAGTCATTGATGAACCAAAGAATGCGATCACATTTTGCAGTGACAGGGTTCCCTCAGGTACAGGGTGTCGGTGACACATGTCTATCCCTTCCTACATCTGGCAGTAATACATGAGGGAATCGACAAAGTAGATTCTTCGCCAATGTACACATCAAACATGTGAGCACTCGCATTCGTACCCTGACATCACATGTCTAGGCATACCCAATGCGACGACCATATGATAAGGGTGCCCAGCCCAAACCCTAGTCTTGACTACCATTTTAAGTATAACTTACGGACACATAATGCTCAAAAAGTTTATATCGCATGTGACAATATTAAACTAAAATGTATAAATGTTCAATACAAAGGTGAACCGGGTTGAACCGGATCGAACTGGGTTTGATGGACACACACTTGTCCAACATGACGGTGGGTGAAAGGCCAAGGAGCTTGATGAGTTGGAAGTCGGCACCAGGTGCATCAACACCAGAAATGGTTGTGAATACAATGTGGGTGATCTTTGATATGGGCTGTCCCCACTCATTGATGGCTTTTAAAGCTGCTTCTTTAGCCAACTTGGGAACCTCAACAACCATAATATCTTGGCGAGCATCAAGTGTTGGAGCCATGGGGTTGTAGAAGTCGGGGTTCTCCTCGATCATTTCCTCAGTCATGTAGAGATGACGTTTTATAATTGTAGATCTGTCACAGATTCGCTTGAACTTCTCCTTCAATCCAGTCATATGCTTACTCTTTGTGGATCTGAAGTAGAAATCTGGGAAATCAGGTTGATACACATAGTTGGATGGATTTGCTGTGCCGATGGCCAGCACTGTGGCTGGACCCTGAGTGCACTGCGCTTCATAGATTTCTCCAACTGACCCCATTGCTTGTGTGGATCGATCGATCAATCTAAAGGGTGGGAAAATTTGAAATAGAGAAATGAATTAAGAGGGAAGGAAAGGGTATGTATTGAAACTAGCAAGCAATTAATGATGAATCTTGGATGAAATAGCAGGACAGATGGATGGGGTTTTATAGAAGTAGGAAGTTTGAATGGATCCATATGCGCGCAAGGACAAGCAATTCCAAGCTTTGAATTTTATTATAATCACTTTGACTTGGTGGAAGTTGCCTTTTTTGAAACTCCTTCTATTTTGAAAATAAAACAAATTAATAATTAAATTTTAGGGCATCTTAATCAATATTCATGTTAAGCAGTGACTGTGGACCAATTATTCATCTTTGTTTGAATGAGACTCCGTCAGTCACACTGACTTATATATATGGGTTGCTGCTATCAAGAGGATACACTTGAATGGTTGGGGTTTCAAGGAAAACGTCTGGATTCCATCTAAACGGCTGTGAGTCGTTCTCGTACATTCACGTACGTGAATGTGAACATGCCTCCAATGTTTTGTATCCATCGAGTTACGATTGTGTATAAAAAAATAGGTGAACCAATAAGGGAATTTCCTTTAGAATCTAACAAAAGGTGGAGGGGCATTTATGACATATCACCACCTCATATGAATAGTGATATGTGAGGGAGTGTTCAATTTCACTTTTGAGTTGGTGTCTTACCAAACTTTTTTCCTTTAGGTTATTATGATCTTTTTCCTTCTTTTTTTTTCTCTTAATATAATGGGGGACTGTTCTTTGTTGGGGAATGTGCGGCTTGCGCCCAAATATAGAGGGGGTGAAATGTCCACCCACCCCTGACACAGGGGCATGCAAAACTGACCGTCTTACTAATGCAGGCCCCAAATTGCATCTTATTATTTATTTTGACATATGATTAATTGTTTAATATAAATGGGCATAATTTTAGGATTCTTAATTATTTTAGATTTTTATTTGGTTGATGGGTTAACCCAAGCCCGTGAATAATTTATATAAACCCATAGTAAAGTCAGGGATGTAATTATGTAAATGAATATCTGAAATCCGTGTCCGCATCCGTTTAGCTCTATCCAAATCCGTCCGAAAGCTAAACGAATGCGAATACGGATAGGCTATAGCTATCCGAAAAGTTATATTTACATGTAAACGGATAAAATATCCGATCTGTATCCGTGTCCATATCTGTTTAGCACTATCCGAATCTGTCCGAAAGCTAATCGGATACGGATGCAGATATAGCACTATCCGAGCCGAATCTAATCCGTTTACATCCCTAAGTAAAGTAGGTCTTAATCTCAATCATAGGAATTTAATTAGATAGGTGGTTGAGATTGATTAGGGTTTTATTAGTGTAGAGAAGATTCGAATAAGGAACCTGAAAGTCTCATCGGTGCGGATGTTCTGGCAAAAAGCTCCACTGCCAAGGCAGTCTATTTTTGAGTTTCTGGGAGTTTCTGCTCTTCCCTTTTTTTTTTTTTTCATATTTATCTTTTACTTATTTTTTCTTCTCTTTATATACAAATGATCATTAGCCAAAACAAAAAAAAAAAAAAACAAAAGCAGTCTATTTATTGTTAGAAGATAGTGCACCGGAAATTATCTTTTGATGATATGATTTGCTCCAAGGGGGTTCCGCTACCTTTTAGAAGTGAACTATGTCATGGCGCAGTTGAGTCTGCTTCTCATCTCTTCTTAGACTGTTTTTTCTTGGTCTATTTGGAGCAACTTTTGGCATGCTTTGAGGTGCCATGGGTTACTACCAAAGTCGCTATTATTGAGTTATTTTCATGGTGGAATCACAAGGCAAGGAATCTTGTTATGAAGGAGGTGTGGCGTATAGGAATGGTTCTAGTGGCTTATTTTATTTGGCATGAAAGGAATGCCAAGCAGTTTGAGGGGTAAAGCAGACAAATTTAGTATGGTCTTTCATATGATGTTGAGAGCTCTTAGATAGTAGCCTCCCGTGCTTAAGAGTCGTGTCTAAGGGTGTCAAAACCCAGGTTCTAAAACTCGGGTTTCGACTAGGTTTCGATCAGTCAAAAAACAAGTTTGTCTCGGTTTCAACCATATCTTGGTCGAAACTTGAGATTTTCTCCAAGCTAACTCGAACCTTAGTTTCGAGGCCCAAAAGTTGTTTGTTTGCCCTAATTCTTGTTGTGTTGCCTATTTTTGACATTTAAAACTCAATCCATATATGCATTAGTTTCACATAGAGAACATTAAAATATTATTTGTGGTTTTGATCCAAGTTTGATACTGTATATTGTTCTTGGACAAGATATCAAATAAGGTTTGACCGGAACATAATTCTTCAATATAAATGAGATTTAAGTAATCTTGGATTTGTTAGAAAGCTTTGTTTTGATAGCTTTCCAATAAGTCCAAGATTGCTTAAATCTGATTTATACTGAAGAAGTTAAGTACCAGTCAAACTTAATTTGGTGTGCTCGAATACTGTCAAAATCAGGGCTGGGTTGAGCTCGACAGGGTTGGGACTGAGTTGAGATATCTCAGCCTGACCTAGGGCCAGGTTGGGCTTGGATTGAGCTAAGAGGACTCAGGGTTGGGCTAGAGTTTTAAAAAACCCAGCCTAACCCGGCCCTGTCTCACTCCTAGTAAAAAACCATCCCTAATTTAGTTTTTTCGCGACGATTAATAATTGTGCCTAAAAATAAATTGTCCATCATAAACCTATTAGAAATGGTTGGTTTTCATCTGTCGCTAGCATTTGGGGCGCTTCTTATGATGACAGAATAAGCAAGACAATTATTTTCGTCCCCAAAAAGCTTTGAAAATTCACAGTAGGACAATTTTTTTTCATTCCTAAAACCCAATTTTTTATAGTGGAAGAAAATCAACACTATAAGAATCCAACTACTTATAGTTAACCATGGCCTTGTCAAGCTTGCAACATATACGATCCGACCCCACCTGACCATTATTCAAGTATGGAACTGGCCTTTCCATGTAAGATCCATCAATCCCAAATCAAAGATGCATTTGTTAAATTCGTTTGCCGCTACTTGGGAAATCATAGATCCGCCCAACTTCTCTCTTTGAAACCGGATCGAATTAAAGTCTCCTAAGATCACCCATGAGACATTAACATGACTGGCCATCAAAGAAAGAACAACCCAAAGAGCTCGTCTACCATCCAAAGAGTTCACTCCATAGACACTGTAATTGAAAAATGCAGTCCAACATCTATGTGTTCTTTCAATAAATTTTGACTTAGTATTTTATCAAACGAAGCATAAACAAATACAAAAATAGTAACTTTATTAGGTAAGAGGGCCTTCGGCCCTTACTAAAAAATAAATGCAAATTAAAAACCAAAATCACATAAACGAGCTTGTCCCTCCCTCCCCCAAATGTTAATGGAAAGAACTCAAAGGATCAAACAACCAAAGCAATGAAGGCACAAAATATAGATCCATACAGAATACCGAATAGAACAGAGTGTAAACACAATCAACATAAATTGGTATGATAATCAAGCCTGGGTTATACTACGCAAGATGATTGTCTCCACAGTTAGACCTGGTCCAAACCCTAATAGCACACCCCAATCAAACCCTTCTCCAGTTGTGGCTTTCCCTTCCTTCATAGACTTGTTCCTCATCTCATCCAAAATGAACATCACAGTGGGGCTTGACATATTACCATATTCGCTCAACACTTTTCTTGATGCCTTGAGTTTCTCCTCCTTCAAACCAAGGGTCCCTTCAATCAGGTCCAAAATCGCCGGCCCACCAGGGTGAGACACCCAAAAAATGGAGTTCCAATCACTAATACCAATCTTGTTGAATGCTTCCTCCAAGCATTTTCCGATGTTCCCAGAAATAGTTTTGGCTACATCCTTGGATAAGCTGATTGAAAGACCTGTTTGACGTAATTGGCCTTCAACCATATCATCTGAGTCTGGGAGAATTCGAGTACCCGCTGAGACGAGTTGGAATAGTGGACGCTCAATTGAAGTGTCAGGGTCTGCACCAACTATTAAAGCAGCAGCGCCATCAGCGAAGATTGCCTGCCCAAGTAAGGTGTGGAAGTCGGTCTCGGTAGGTCCCTTGAAGCCACTAACTGAGTTTAACTCCGAGCAAACAACGAGGACACGAGCACCTTTATTGTTCTCAGCAAGGTCTTTGGCAACACGGAGGACACTGCCACCACCGTAGCAGCCTAGATGATACATCATCACACGTTTGACGGTGGGTGAAAGGCCAAGGAGCTTGATGAGTTGGAAGTCGGCACCAGGTGCATCAACACCAGAAATGGTTGTGAATACAATGTGGGTGATCTTTGATTTGGGCTGTCCCCACTCATTGATGGCTTTTAAAGCTGCTTCTTTAGCCAACTTGGGAACCTCAACAACCATAATATCTTGGCGAGCATCAAGTGTTGGAGCCATGGGGTTGTAGAAGTCGGGGTTCTCCTCGATCATTTCCTCAGTCATGTAGAGATGACGTTTTATAATTGTAGATCTGTCATAGATTCGCTTGAACTTCTCCTTCAATCCAGTCATATGCTCACTCTTTGTGGATCTGAAGTAAAAATCTGGGAAATCAGGCTGATAAACACAGTTGGATGGATTTGCTGTGCCGATGGCCAGCACTGTGGCTGGACCCTGAGTGCACTGCGCTTCATAGATTTCTCCAACTGATGATCCCATTGCTTGTGTGGATCTCTGGATCGATCGATCTAAAGGGTGGGAAAATCTGAAATAGAGAAATGAATTAAGATGGAAGGAAAGGGTATGTATTAAAACTAGGAAGCAATAGCAATGATGATTCTTGGATGAAATAGCAAGACAGATGAATGGGGTTTTATAGAAGTAGGAAGTTTGAATGGATCCATATGCGCCCAAGCAATACTTAGAGTTTTGAATTTTATTATAATCACTTAGACTTGGTGGAAGTTGCCTTTTTTGAAACTCCTTCTATTTTGAATGAGACTCGTCGATCATATCGACTTACATGGGTTCTTGTTATCAAGTTGATACGATTGAATGGTCGGGGTTCCAAAGAAAATCTGTGATTTCTTTTGTCGTCATTTGAGACTTCTACAAAATAAAAAAATTAATAAAAAAATTAGAAAGAATGGCATATTTTTTATTTTTTTTTGGGTAGAAGAAAGAATGGCATATGAGACAACTGTGAGAGAACGGCATTTAATATATATGTTTCACTAGATACTTGATAGCAATGTTTTGAGTTGGGCTGACCGTGAACATACGAGAACTGATTCACAGCTGTTCAGATGGAATCCATTCTGCATCTAATGTTTTGTATTCATCGAGTTACGATTTTGTATAAAAAAAAATAGGTGAACCAATAAGGGAATTTCTTTTGGAAGCTAACAAATGGTGGAGGGGTATTTATGACATATCGCCACCTCATATGAACAGTGATATGTGAGAGAGTTTTCAATTTCACTTTTGAGTTGGTGTTTTACCAAACTTTTTTTCTTTAGTTTATTATGAATTTTTTTTCTTTTTTTTGTTAATATAATAGGAGACTATTCTTTGTTGGGGAATATGCGGCCTCCGCCCAAATACTGAGGGGGTGAAATGACCATCCACCCCTGTGTCAGGGGTGCATGCAAAAATGACCACCGTACCTCTGGTCATTTCTGGGGTTACAAGCCAGGGTATGCAACAGTCATTTCATAAACCCATGTGTCAGGCACAGGGGTGGCGTGCGCTGTACAACCTGGTGCCGTTCTCTTTCTCTTTAAATTATCTATCTTTATAAGTACCTTAATGATTTCAACTTTTGTAAATTTTTTTCCTTTCTTTTATTGCAGAGGTTCCTCATTTTGCAACTGGTGGGTGAAAGTATCTATTCCACATATACATCTTCACTAAATTTCTTAGCTCAATAGACTTCCTAACTCTTTAACTTTTACTTTCATGTTTCTCACTGCTATAGGTGCCAAAGCTGAAAGGATGCATCAAACCAACTCACTGTTGATCTCACTGCTCTAATCACCAAACATTTTATTAATTAATTCTTCATATGGGAGATGCAATTCATTTACAACAATTTGCAATCCGTAAATATTTACTTAGTTATGCATCAATTCATGGAGATGTGGTCTATTTGTAACTTTCTTGACTTCAGTTTTAAATAAAGAAACAGAAAAATGGATGCCATGTAACTTTCTCCCATGCTTTCATGCCCCGGTCAGTAAACTCTACTTTCATTTGTCTTATTCCAAAATCCGATCATCTCGTGGGGTTTAGTGGCTTTCGGCCTATTTCAATATCCAACTTACTATGTAAGTTTATTTCTAAGATTCTGGCTAATAGAATTCAGATGGTTGTTGGTACTCTAGTCTCCCTAAATCAATCGGCTTTTATCAAGGGAAGGTCTATGGCTGATAACATTCTTGTTTGCAATGATGTTGTGAGGGGGGTTGCTCAAAAAAATTCTTCGCCATCAGCCATTCTTAAGATTGACTTGCATAAGGCCTATGATTCATTGGAATGGAGATTCCTATTCCAAACGCTGAGCCTCATGAGATTCCTTACAAAGTTTATATCTTGGGTGAAGCAATGTGTAATGACCCCCATGTTCTCGGTCTTAGTGAGTGGAAGCCCCGCAGAATATTTTGCTAGTGGTAGGGGAATTAGACAAGGAGATCCTCTGTCTCCCTACCTATTCACCCTTGCTATGGCAAGCTTGTCTATGATGTTGAAACAGATTGTTGAGGATAGAAGGATTCACCTTATTCCAAGGTGTAAACCGATGAGGCTTTCTCATTTGGTTTTTGGCGATGTCCTGATGGTATTTGTGAGGGCGGATTATGGTTCAGTTGTGACAGTGATGGAAACCATTAACTCATTTCCATTAGTTTCGGGCCTTAAAGTGAATAACTCGAAATCCTCAATGATCATTGGAGGGGTTAATCCTCAGATTGGGGAGCAGTTGGTGGCGTTGACTGGTTTTACTGGTACTCAACATCCAATAAAGGATCTTAGAGTCCCTCTGATCTCAGGAAAGCTAAAAGCTACAGATTGTGCACCTTTGTTTGATTTGGTTAGGAAAAGATTGGAAAGATGGAAATCTAGATTATTATCTTTTGCTGGTCGTTTTCAGTTAATCTTATCTATTCTACCAGGAGATTACATTTATTGGTCTGGTCTGTTTGGTTTGCCTAAACATGTTATCAAGAAGCTGGAATCCATGTTCTCTAATTTCTTATGGTTTGGCCCTTCAACGGAAAGAAGAATTCACTCTATTTCTTGGACTGGCATTTGTAAACCTAAAGGAAAAGGGGGGGCTAGGAGTAAGACGCATTAAAGATATGAATGTAGCTGGGATCCTAAAGCAAGTGTGGTGGGTGGCTTCCAAGAAGGATTCCTTATGGGTTAAATGGGTCCAACATAGATACTTGAAAACAGACTCTATTTGTACAGTCCAACCGATCCAAAATTATTCTTGGGTTTGGAGAAAAGTCATTAAGTATTGGGATCGGATCAGCTCGCTTGTTGTACATAGGTTAGGTAATGGAGCTTCTACTTTGCTTCGGCTTGACCCTTGGCATCTAGAATAGATTTAGGGATCCTATCCGGTATGATGCAGGATCTGATAGACTGGCCTCTGTGCGATCCATTTTGAGTGACAGAAGATGGAATCATGGCCCAGCCACATCTTTAGATCTTGCCCTTGTTTGGGGCCAGTTAGACAGCATACGCTGGCTCAATGGGTCAAAGGAAGATTCTCATATGGATGGGGTCCTCGTCCAACATCCTTTCTACTAGATCAGCTTGGGATATAGCGAGGAGCCACTCTCCTAAGATAGATTGGGCGGTTACCGTTTGGTCTAAAAGTTGTATTCCTAGACACCCAACAACCACTTGGCATTGTTTGGTAGATGGTCTACCTACCAAGGACCAACTTTGAAAGAGGAATGTGTTGGTGTCTCCCTACTGTTGCTTCTGCTGGGCACGGTTGGAAAGTAGAGATCATTTGTTTTTTGACTGTCCGTTTACTAAACAGATATAGATAAGTATATTGAAGCTTTGTTCTCCTTCTAGAAGGGTGGGGAGTAATGTCAGCTTGGAGGCTAGGTGGATTGCTAAGTTTTTTAAGGGAGACTCAATTGGTGGTATTGTCATGATTGCTTTCTATGCTACTATTGGTCATAGATGGATGGAGAGTAACTTCCGTATATTTAGGACCAAGACCATGACCAAGACCAGCCCAATGATTATTAGTGACATCCGGGCAGATGTTGAAGACCGATGTAGGGTGGTTATCCCTAAGGGTAGAAGAACTCCTAGGAACTTGTTTCTAGTTGAAAAATGGAGGGTCATTCCAGTTTGGGAGAATAGATAAGTTGGGTGGTCTTTGTAATTTGTTTTGGTGATTTGTTTTTCTGCTGTGTTGTTTATTGCTTCTCTAAGCTTTGAGATCTGTTTTTGAGGCCTAGTTTGGTTGGCCTTTGGCCATTGTTTGTAAGTATTTGTCTTTTGTTCTCTCTTAATAAATTGATATCACCTATCAAAAAAAAAAAACTACAAACCGTCCATTTTTTTTAGAGAGGGAGTGCCTGAATGACACCACAATAGGTGTATTAAGAACTTGACACCTTCTTTTAATTGTCACTTGTCTTATTAATTCTCAGATGTTCTTTAAGATAGGGGTAAAAAAGGATTTTCAAAAATAATTTGATAATGACAAATCATTATGTCATTATTAAAAGGTGTCAATTTCTTGCCCAATTTTAGAGAATGCATGCTAAGTAATACTATTACCCTCATTAGAACAAAATTATATCTGACATAAAAATTAAAAAAAAATTAATGTTACAAATTATTTGACACCTTTCGAGATGTCAATAAGAAGATCCCATTCATAAATAACAAAATTTGAGTGCCAATTATACACACTTTAGAATTCGGCTCCGGTGGGGGGTTTCTATTTTTAATGATATGAATGTGTTTGATAATCCATATTTGGGAGCATTTCATGATATATTTTTGGAATAAAACATATTTGGGAACACTTCACTTTAGTGGTGTTTTCTGACCCCATGCACAAGCCTTCCAATTGTCCGTTCCCGTTATAACGCTTCTGGTTGGAGCACACTGATTTTAATTCTGTGGTAAGTAGTTCTTGGAATGACTATGTACCAGGATCTCCTTTTTTTGTTAGCCCGAGTACAAATCAAGAAACGCAAAATCTAATATAGAAGAAAGGCAACATACTCTTCTTTTGTGACTTCACCACTAGTACGTCGGTAATGAGTGAGATGACATGCATACCCACTTTTTGGGAGAAGTTAGTCCCATGATCTTCAGAAGATGCTTGGGATTCACCATGAAACTCTTCCCCACCTGACCGAAGCCCAAGTAGTGCCCCAATGTCCAGTAGAGTTGGACTCATTGCACCAAACAGAAATAGAAGGTGTTGGATGATAGAGACCAAAAGCATAAAGCCACTCACAGGAAAGGTTTGTTAGCATCAATTGGGGTCTTGGATAGATTGATAGCTTCAGCTATACCAAGCCTTCGCCAAGAATCCATCTTGTATTCATCCATTCTGTCGACCTAGGCATTCCAGGCTTGCAAGTATGTTGGCCAAAAATGAGAAAAGGGTCGAGGCAGTTCGTTTGGGAATGTGGGATGCCTGCAGAGAATAGCTTGGTCTCACAAACCAGTAGTGAAGTAACAAACTGTGCATTGGTAGAAGAGGAAATGCGTGGACCAACAACAAAGTGGGAATGTGATGTAGTAAGCCTTTCATATTGGACGAAGTCACCAGGCAGGGAACCTCTTTCTTTCTTCAACTGATTAAAGTAAGAAAGGAGTTGACTCTCTCCAAGGAGAGAAGGAGTTGTCGAAGGCATTGGAACAATTGGAATGTCAAAATAAGTAGAGGCAGAGTTCATCTCAATTCTCACCTTTGATGCTGTGAAAGGGTATTGGGAACTTTCAACCATTGAAACAGAAGAGGAATACACTGAGAAAAACCCAGAAAGGAAGAAGATAATCTTCTATAATCGTTGGCATTATTTATTTAAACCAGTGTTTGAGGGTTTCAAAATGATTCAATCCCTAGGAAATCGGGAGCGCCTCCAAAACGAAAGAAGCATTAATGTGTATGTTACCTTTCACCTGCAACTGTCAACTCAAACGTCATACTAGACGTTTCTTTTCTGTAATAGGAATACATAGACAGCATGGAAAGGATTCCAAAGGCCGACTATACGGTCTAATAAAACTTAATAAACAGTTTGAGATGGAAACCAAACCAGCGGTACGAAACAGTGTTGCAACTCTATAAGGACTTTACGAGCATCATCCTTAGAAGTTGCAAGGGGCATTGTTTACATCCTAAAATTACTAATTAACTGGTACTGATAGAATGACTACCCTTTTAGGATCGGTCATCAAGGGAGGCTCTTTAGAGGGAAACATGGACCTGAATGGTTAAAACCATGAAGTACACACCAACGATGGATTCTCACCCCTACCCACCTTTTATTTGCTGACGATTTTTTTAATATTTATGAATGCTTCTAATAGGTACATTCTAAATCTGAAGTCTTTCTTGGTTAAGTACAAGGATTTTTCGGGCCAGAGGGTGATCTTGGACACAAGCAAACTATTCTTTGGAAATGTCCCAGTTCGAAGGCGTAATAGGATCTCTAATGACCTTGGCAGTCATATTTGCTCCTTGCCTACAAGGTACCTGGGTGTGGAAATTTTCAGAGGGCGGGTCAAGCGCGACCATATTCTTCCCTTAATGGATAAAATCAAGGTGCGACTTTTTGGTTGGAAAGGAAAATTATTATCGATGGCTGGGCAAGTGGAGCTGGTTAAATCAGTGATTTCAAGCATTCCAGTACATAATTTCTCCATTTATTGGTGGCCTAATTCTTTGGTGAAGGCTCTTGAGAGGTGGACTAGGAATTTCATTTGGACAGGGGATGCTGATTCCATGAAAAAAATTACTGGTAAGTGGGATTTGGTTTGTAAGCCTAAATTTGAAGTAGGCTTGGGAATTCGGCGTATGCATGATGTTGATAAAGCTCTTCTTTGCAAGCTTGTTTGGCAAGTCAAGCAGTGGCAGTCAGGTTTGGGCCAAATTATTTTCTTTACTCGTAAGTGGGATTTAGTTTGTGGAAGAAAATCAACGCTATAAGAATCCAGCTACTTATAGTTAACCCTGGCCTTGTCAAGCTTGCAACATATACGATCTGTCCCCACTTGATCATTATTCAAGTATGTAATTGGCCTTTCCATTTAAGATCCATCAATCCCAAAACAAAGATGCATTTGTTAAATTCATCTACCGCCACTTGGGAAATCATAGATCCTCCCAACTTCTCCCTTTGAAACCGGATCGAATTAAAGTCTCCTAAGATCACGCATGAGACATTAATATGACTGACCATCAAAGAAAGAACAACCCAAAGAGCTCGTCTATCATCCAAAGAGTTCACCCCAATAGACACTGTAATTGAAAAATGCAGTCCAACATCTATGTGTTCTTTCAAAAAATTTTGACTTAGTATTTTATCAAACGAAGCATAAACAAATACAAATATAGTAACTTTATTAGGTAAGAGGGCCTTCGGCCCTAACTAAAAAATAAATGCAAAAAAATCAAAATCACATAAACGAGCTTGTCCCCCCCCCCCTCCCCCAAATGTTAATGGAAAGAACTCAAGGGACCAAACAACCAAAGCAATGAAGAAATATAGATCCATACAGAATACCCCATAGAACAGAGTGTAAACACAATCAACATAAATTGGTATGATCTTCAAGCCTGGGTTATGCTACGCAAGATGATTGTCTCCACAGTTAGACCTGGTCCAAACCCTAATAGCACACCCCAATCAAACCCTTCTCCAGTTGTGGCTTTCCCTTCCTTCATAGACTTGTTCCTCATCTCATCCAAAATGAACATCACAGTGGGGCTTGACATATTACCATATTCGCTCAACACTTTTCTTGATGCCTTGAGTTTCTCCTCCTTCAAACCAAGGGTCCCTTCAATTAGGTCCAAAATCGCCGGCCCACCAGGGTGAGACACCCAAAAAATGGAGTTCCAATCACTAATACCAATCTTGCTGAATGCTTCCTCCAAGCATTTTTCGATGTTCCCAGAAATAGTTTTGGCTACATCCTTGGATAAGCTGATTGAAAGACCTGTTTGACGTAAATGGCCTTCAACCATATCATCTGAGTCTGGGAGAATTCGAGTACCGCTGAGACGAGTTGGAATAGTGGATGCTCAATTGAAGTGTCGGGTCTGCACCAACTATTAAAGCGGCCGCCATCGTCAAGATTACCTGCCCAAGTAAGGTGTGGAAGTCGGTCTCGGTAGGTCCCTTGAAGCCACTAAGCGAGTTTAACTCCGAGCAAACAACGAGGACACGAGCACCTTTATTGTTCTCAGCAAGGTCTTTGGCTACACGGAGGACACTGCCACCACCGTAGCAGCCTAGATGATACATCATCACACGTTTGACGGTGGGTGAAAGGCCAAGGAGCTTGATGAGTTGGAAGTCGGCACCAGGCGCATCAACACCAGAAATGGTTGTGAATACAATGTGGGTGATCTTTGATTTGGGCTGCCCCCACTCATTGATGGCTTTTAAAGCTGCTTCTTTAGCCAACTTGGGAACCTCAACAACCATAATATCTTGGCGTGCATCAAGTGTTGGAGCCATGGGGTTGTAGAAGTCGGGGTTACGCTCGATCATTTCCTCGATCATGTAGAGATGAGCGTTTTATAATTGTAGATGCATCCGCAGATTCGCTTGAACTTCTCCTTCAATCCAGTCATATGCTCACTCTTTGTGGATCTGAAGTAAAAATCTGAGAAATCAGGCTGATAAACACAGTTGGATGGATTTTCTGTCCCGATGGCCAGCACTGTGGCTGGACCCTGAGTGCACTGCGCTTCATAGATTTCTCCAACTGATGATCCCATTGCTTGTGTGGATCGCTGGATCGATCGATCTAAAGGGTGGGAAAATCTGAAATAGAGAAATGAATTAAGATGGAAGGAAAGGGTATGTATTGAAACTAGGAAGCAATAGCAATGATGATTCTTGGATGAAATAGCAAGACAGATGAATGGGGTTTTATAGAAGTAGGAAGTTTGAATGGATCCATATGCGCCCAAGCAATACTTAGAGTTTTGAATTTTATTATAATCACTTAGACTTGGTGGAAGTTGCCTTTTTTTGAAACTACTCCTATTTTGAATGAGACTCCGTCAGTCATACTGACTTACATGGGTTGCTGTTATCAAGTTGATACAGTTGAATGGTCGGGGTTTCAAAGAAAATCTGTGATTTCTTTTGTCGTCATTTGAGACTTCTGCAAAATAAATTAGAAAGAATGGCAAATGAGACAACTGTGAGAGAACGGAATTTAATATATATATGTTTCCCTTGATACTTGATAGCAATGTTTTGAGTTGGGCTGACCGGTTCACCGTGAATGTACGAGAACTGGTTCACAGCCGTTCAGATGGAATCCATCCTGCATCTAATGTTTTGTATTCATCGAGTTACAATTTTGTTTAAAAAAAAAGGTGAACCAATAAGGGAATTTCTTTTGGAAGCTGACAAATGGTAGAGGGGTATTTATGATATATCGCCACCTCATATGAACTGTGATATGTGACAGAGTTTTCAATTTCACTTTTGAGTTGGTGTTTTACCAAACTTTTTTCCTTCAGTTTATTATGATCTATTTTTTTTTTTTTTGTTAATATAATAGGAGACTATTCTTCGTTTGGGAATATGCGGCCTCCGCCCAAATACTGAGGGGGTGAAATGACCACCCACCCCTGTGTTAGGGACGCATGCAAAAATGACCACCGTACCTCTGGTCATTTCTGGGGTTACACGGTATGCAACAGTCATTTCGTAAACCCATGTGTCAGGCACAGGGGTGGCGTGCACTGTACGACCTGGTGCCGTTCTCTTTTTCGCTAAAGGGTCATTGCATTAAGGAAATAGAAAGAAAAAAGAAAAACAACACAAGGAAAAGGGCGTAGCCCCTTACAACGAAGGAAACAGCTATAAAGAAACCAACCAGGCAGAGGCGATCACTATACCCGGTCCTACAAAAATCTGTAGCTAGGCAAACCCATAGCATCACGGCCCAGAAGCTCATTAATATGGCTAGGGAAGGTATGGCTATTCAGGGATGCGCCCGTTCTCTTTCCCTTTAAATTATCTAATCTTTGTAAGTACCTTAATAATTTCAACTTTTGTAAATTTTTTTTTATATTAATTTAAATTTATTTCCCTTTCTTTTATTGTAGAGGTTCCTCATGCTGCAACTGGTGGGTGAAAGTATCTATTCCACATATACATCTTCACTAAACTTATTAGCTTAATAGACTTCCTAACTCTTTAACTTTTACTTTCATGTTTCTCACTTTGTAGGTGCCAAAGCTAAAAGGATGCATCAAACCAACTCACTGTTGATCTCACTGCTCTAATCACCAAACATTTTATTTATTAATGTGAGAGCCAGATAGAGAGTTTGAATTGGGATGAATCTCACCTTACCCACTTTGTTGGGTAGTGATGGTATTTATAAACTTGAATTCAAAGTGCTGTTACACTCGTATCTGTTACAATGGGATAAACCCAATTAGTTACAACAGCCAGTATTAGATAAGTGTTGACTAATTCAAATAAAATTGAATATTTGAAATGCCAACGGATCCTTATCCTTAACATCCCCCCTCAAGTGGAAGTTGGTCTTTGAATGATCTTCAACTTGTTCCGGATCATTTCAAAGCGAGAACGTGATAAGGATTTGGTGAAAATATCCACTAGCTGATCGCGAGTGGAGATAAATTTGACTTCAAGCAGGCCTTGTGCAACCAAGTGACGAACGAAGTGAAAATCCACCTCTATGTGTTTGGTGCGTGCATGAAACAATGGATTCACTGTGAGATATGTAGCTCCTAAGTTATCACACCATAGTACCGGAGGCTTTGCTTGTGGCACACGAAGTTCTTGTAAGAGGGATTTAATCCAGACCAGCTCTGCTGTCGCATTAGCAAGCGCTCTATATTTAGATTCTGTTGAAGATCGAGCGATTGTATTTTATTTACAAGCAGACCACGATATTAGGTTGTTGCCAAGAAATATTGCAAACCCACCTTAGACCGTCTGTCATCAGGGCATCCAGCCTAATCAGCATCGCCAAAGGCATTGAAGGTGGGAGATGTAGAGCTGGTGAGAAGAAGGCCATGTGAAACAGTTTCTTTAAGATACCGTAGTGTGCATTTGACTGCTTGCCAATGTTCATCAGTTGGGGTTTGAAGATATTGGCATACTTTGTTAACAGAATATGATATGTCTGGCCTTGTTAATGTGGCGTACTAGAGGGCTCCCATTGTACTACGATATGTTGTTGCATCAACCAATGGCTTCCCTTGAGCTTGTGATAACTTGGTATTGATAGCCATAGGTGTATGTACTGGTTTGACACCATCCATGCCAGTCTTTTTGAGAAGATCTGTAATATATTTTTGTTGAGAGAGCACAATACCTTTAGAACATTGAAGCACATCCACGCCAAGGAAATAATGCAACTTCCCCAAATCACGAATGGCAAACTCCTGGTGTAGAGAAGTAATGGTATGATGAAATAGTGTGGGATTAGAGCTAGTGATGACTATGTCATCTATGTACACCAACATATAAACACAATGAGAGGCCTGCTTAAGAATAAATATTGAGGTGTCGGTTTTGGATCCTTCAAACCCCAAAGTAAGTAAATAGGCACTCAATCTTTGAAACCAAGCCCTTGGTGCTTGCTTCAAACCATACAACGCCTTATGTAACCGGCATAGATACTGTGGTTTAGTGGGATTAATAAATCCTTGAGGCTGTTTCATATAAACTTCCTCCTTGAGTGTTCCATGTAAGAATGCATTACTTACATCCAATTGGCGCATCTCCCAGTTGTTTACTGTCGCCAAGGATAACACAGTCTGAACTGTAGTAGGCTTTACCACAGGACTAAATGTCTCTGTGTAATCGATACCTTCCTGCTGGTTGTAGCCTTTGGCCACTAATCAGGCCTTGTAGTGCTCAACCATACCATCTGCTTTTCTTTTTATTCGAAACACCCACTTAGATCCAATTACATTCTGATGGGACTGTGGTGGAACTAAACTCCAAGTTCCATTTTTTAACAGTGCATTGAACTCCGTTTCCATAGCTGTCCGCCACTTATCATGTTTGTTAGTCTCTGTGAAACAAGTAGGTTCAACCTCAATGGGCCCTTCTGTTAAGTGGGCAGATGGCGAAGGATAACGTGTTGATGGCCTTGGATTGGATCTTAGTTGCATTGGGTGAGTCCTTGTGAGAGGCGCTGCAAGTAAATGATTTTGGGCTTGTGAAGATATTGAATCAAGAGGCAAGGAAGGTTGTGGATCTGCAATAACCCCTGCAACATTATTCATAGCATCTGATCCTTGTTCGTTAGTAGATGGGGTAGGGATCACATCAGCATTGGCAATGAGTGGTGAATAACTTAAGTAGGGGAGAGTGGAGGTGGTGAAGGTGTAGTATGTGAAGTCATATCAGATGAAGTGCATGTTGTTTCTTGGATCTGTAACGGACTGGTATCAAAGGTGGATATTGATAACCATGGTTGAGGTGGGATTGAATGTGGTTGTGTGCTTTGAATATGAGTGGCAAAAGGAAAGTGATCCTTAATAAACTGAGCATGGTGAGCAATGTACATGCGGTTTGCTTTTAGGTCCAAACATCTGTAGCCATGATGCAGAGGACTGAATCCCATAAAAACACACAGAGTAGATTGGAGAGAAAACTTATGAGAATTATAGGGGCGCAAGAGAGGGTAGACAGCACAACCAAAAACTTTGAAGAAAGAGTAGTTGGGTGTGAGATTATATAAGACTTCAAAACGAGATCTATTTTTCTGAAGAACAGTGGGTAAACAATTTATGAGATAATTGCAGTTTCAAAAGCAAATGACCAATATTTTAGTGGGATTGAATTGGGATGAATCTCACCTTACCCACTTTGTTGGGTAGTGATGGTATTTATAAACATGAATTCAAAGTGCTGTTACACTCGTATCTGTTACAATGGGATAAACCCAATTAGTTACAACAGCTAGTAATAGATAAGTGTTGACTAATTCAAATAAAATTGAATATTTGAAATGCCAGCGGATCCTTATCCTTAACAATTAATTCTTCATAGGGGAGATGCAATTCATTTACAACAATTTGCAATTTGTGAATAGTTACTTAGTTATGCATCAATTCATAGTGATGGGGTCTATTTGTAACTTTCTTGACTCTAGTTTTAAATAAAGAAATAGAAAAATGGATACCATGTAAATTTCTCCCATGCTTTCATGCTCCGGTCAGTAAACTCTACTTTCATTTGTCTTATTCCAAAATCTGATCATCTCGTGGGGTTTAGTGGCTTTAGGCCTATTTCTTTATGCAATTTACTATATAAGTTTATTTCTAAGATTCTGGCTAATAGAATTCAGATGGTTGTTGGTACTCTAGTCTCCCTGAATCAATCGGCTTTTATCAAGGGAAGGTCTATTGCTAATAACATTCTTGTTTGCCATGATGTTGTGAAGGGGGTTGCTCAAAAAAATTCTCTGCCATCAGCCATTCTTAAGATTGATTTGCATAAGGCCTATGATTCGTTGGAATGGAGCTTCCTGTTCCAAACGATGAGCCTCATGAGATTCCCTACAAAGTTTATATCTTGGGTGAAGCAATATATGTGTAATGACCCCCATGTTCTCAGTATTAGTGAATGGAAGCCCCGCAAGATATTTTGCTAGTGGTAGGGGAATTAGATAAGGAGATCCTCTGTCTCCCTACCTATTAACCTTTGCTATGGAAGGCTTGTCTATGATGTCGAAACAGGTTGTTGAGGACAGAAGGATTCACCTTATTCCAAGGTGTAAAGCGATGAGGCTTTCTCATTTGGTTTTTGCTGATGACCTGATGGTGTTTGTGAAGGCGGATTATGGTTCAGTGGCGACAGTGATGGAAACCATTAACTCATTTTCATTAGCTTCGGGCCCTAAAGTGAATAACTCGAAGTCCTCAATAATCATTGGAGGGGTTAATCCTTAGATTGGGAAGCAGTTGATGGTGTTGATTGGTTTTACTGGTACTCAACATCTAATAAAGTATCTTGGAGTCCCTCTGATCTCAGGAAAGCTAAAAGCTACAGATTGTGCACCTTTGTTTGATTTGGTCAAGAAGAGATTGGAAGGATGGAAATCTAGATTTTTATCTTTTGCTGGTCGTCTTCAGCTAATCTTATCTGTTATGCAGGGACATTACATTTATTGTTCTGGTCTGTTTGGTTTGTCTGCACATGTTATCAAGAAGCTGGAATCCATGTTCTCTAATTTCTTATGGTCTGGCCCTTCAATGGAAAGAAGAATTCACTTCTTGGACTGACATTTGTAAACCTAAAGGAAAAGGGGGGCTAGGAGTAAAACGCATTAAAGATATGATGTAGCTGGGATCCTAAAGCAAGTGTGGTAGATTGTTTCCAAGAAGGATTCATTATGGGTTAAATGGGTCCAACATAGATACTTGAAAACAGACTCTATTTGGACAATCCAACCGATCCAAAATTGTTCTTGGGTGTGGAGAAAAGTCATTATCGGGATCGGATCAGCTCGCTTGTTCTACACAGGTTAGGTAATGGAGCTTCTACTTTGCTTTGGCTTGACCCTTGGCATCCAGAAGGGGTCTTGCTTAATAGATTTAGGGATCGTATACAGTATGATGCAGGATCTAATAGACTAGCCTCTGTGCGATCCAGTTTGAGTGATGCAAGATGGAATCATGGCCCAGCTACATCTTCAGATCTTGCCCATGTTTGGGGCCAGTCAGACAGCATATGCTGGCTCAATGGGTCAAGGGAAGATTCTATCATATGGATGGGGTCCTCATCCAACATCTTTTCTACTAGATCAGCTTGGGATATAGTGAGGAGCCACTCTCCTATGATAGATTGGGCGGTTACCGTTTGGTCTATAAGTGTATTCCTAGACACTCAACAACCACTTGGCATTGTTTGGTAGATGGTCTACCTACCAAGGACCAGCTTCGAAAGAGGAATGTGTTGGTGTCTCCCTATTGTTGCTTCTGTTGGGCAGGGTTGGAAAGTAGAGATCATTTGTTTTTTGACTGTCCATTTACTAAACAGATATAGATAAGTATATTGAAGCTTTGTTCTCCTTCTAGAAGGGTGGGGAGTAATGTCAGCTTGGAGGCTAGGTGGATTGCTAAGTATTTTAAGGGAGACTCAATTGGTGGTATTGTCATGATTGCTTTCTGTGCTACTATTGGTCATATATGGAAGGAGAGAAACTTCCGTATATTTAGGACCAAGACCAGCCCAATGATTATTAGTGATATCCGGGCATATGTTGAAGACCGATCTAGGGTGGTTATCCCTAAGGGCAAAAGAACGCCTAGGAACTTGTTTCTAGTTGAAAAATGGAGGGCCATTCCAGTGTGGGAGAATAGATAAGTTGGGTACTCTTTGTAATATGTTTTGGTGATTTATTTTTCTGCTGTGTTGTTTATTGCTTCTCTAAGCTTTGAGATCTGTTTTTGAGGCCTAGTTTGGTTTGCCTTTGGCCTTTGTTTGTAAGTATTTGTCTTTTGTTCTCTCTTAATAAATTGATACCACCTATGAAAAAAAAAAAAAAAAAACTACAAACCTTCCATTTTTTTGTAGAGGGAGTGCCTGAATGACACCACAATAGGTGTATTTAGAACCTGACACCTTTTAATTGTCACTTGTCTTATTAATTCTCAGAAGTTCTTTAAGATAGGAGTAAAAAAGGATTTTCAAAAATAGTTTGATAATGACAAATCATTACGTCATTATTAAAAGTTGTCAATTTCGTGCACAATTTTAGAGAATGCATGAGAAGTGATACTATTACCCTCATTAGAAAAAAATTGTGTATCTAACATAAAAATTAAAAAAAATTTAGGTTACAAATTATTTGACACCTTTCGAGATGTCAATAAGAAGATCCCATTCATAAATAACAAAATTTGAGTGCCAATTATACACACTTTAGAATTCGGCTCCGGTGGGGGGGTTTCTATTTTTAATGATATGAATGTGTTTGATAATCCATATTTGGGAGCATTTCATGATATATTTTTAGAATAAAACATATTTGGGAACATTTCACTTTAGTGGTGTTTTACTGACCCCATGCACAAGCCTTCCAATTGTCCGTTCCCGTTATAACGCTTCTAGTTGGAGCTCATCAATTTTAATTCTGTGGTAAGTAGCTCTTGGAACGACTATGTACCAGGATCTCCTTTTTTTGTTAGCCCGACTACAAATCAAGAAACGCAAAATCTAATAAATAAGAAAGGCAACATACTCTTCTTTGTGACATCACCACTAGTACGTCAGTAATGAGTGAGCTGAGACACGTACTCCACTTTTTGGGAGCAGTCAATCCCATGATCTTCGGAAGATGCTTGGGAATCACCATGAAACTCTTTCCCACCTGACCGAAGCCCAAGTAGTGCCCCAATATCCAGTAGAGTTGGACTCATTGCACCAAACAGAAACGGAAGGTGTTGGATGATCGAGACCAGAAGCATAAAGCCACTCATAGGAAAGGTTTGTTAGCATCGATTGGGGTCTTGGATAGATTGATAGCTTCAGCTATACCAAGCCTTCGCCAAGAATCCATCTTGTATTCAACCATTCTGTCTACCCAAGCATTCCAGGCTTGCAAGTATGTAGGTCAAAACGAGAAAAGGGTCGAGGCAGTTTGTTGGGGAATGTGGGATGCTTGCAGAGAATAGCTTGGTCTCACTAACCAGTAGTGAAGTAACAAACTGTGCATTGGTAGAAGAGAAAATGCGTGGACCAACAACAAAGTGAGAATGCGATGTAGTAAGGTTTTCATACTGGAAGAAGTCACCAGGCAGGGAACCTCTTTCTTTCTTCAACCGATTAAAGTAAGAAAGAAGTTGACTCTCTCCAAGGAGAGAAGGAGTTGTCAAAGGCATTGGAACAATTGGAATGTCAAAATAAGCAGAGGCAGAGTTCATCTCAGCTCTCACCTTTGATGCTGTGAAAGGGTATTGGGAACTTTCAACCATTGAAACAGAAGAGGAATACACTAAGAAAATCCCAGAAAGGAAGAAGATAATCTTCTATAATCGTAGGCATCATTTATTTAAACCAGTGTTTGAGGGTTTCAAAATGATTCAATCCCTAGGAAATCGGGAGCGCCGCCAAAATGAAGGAAGCATTAATGTGTACGTTACCTGTCACCTGCAACTGTTAACTCAAACGTCATACCAGACGTTTCTTTTCTGAAAAAGGAATACATATATAGGAAGGAAGGATTCCAAAGGCCGACTATACCGTCTAATAACACTTAACAAACTGTTTTAGATGGAAACGAAATCAGCGGTTCAAAGCTGTGTTGCAACTCCATAAGGACTTTACGAGCATCATCCTTAGAAGTTGCAAGGGGCATTGTTTACACCCTAAAATTACAAATTAGCTGCTAACGATAGTCTGACTACCCTTTTAGGATCGGTCATCAGGGGAGGCTCTTTAGAGGGAAACATGGACCTGAATGGTTAAAACCATGAAGTACATGCCAGCAATGGATTCTCACCCCTGCCCACCTTTTATTTGCTGACGATATTTTTTATATTTATGAATGCTTCTAATAGGTACATTCTGAACCTAAAGTCTTTCTTGGTTAAGTACATGGATTTTTAGGGCCAGAGGGTGAACTTGGAGAAAAGCAAGCTGTTCTTTGGAAATGTCCCTGTTCGAAGGCATAATAGGATCTCTAATGACCTTGGCATTCATATTTACTCCTTGCCTACGAGGTACCTAGGTGTGGAAATTTTCAAAGGGAGGGTCAAGCACGAGCATATGCTTCCCTTAATGGATAAAATCAAGGTGCGACTTTTGGGTTGGAAAGGAAAATTATTATTGATGGCTGGGCGAGTGGAGCTGGTTAAATCAGTGATTTTAGACATTCTAGTACATAATTTCTCCATTTATTGGTGGCCTGATTCTTTGGTGAAGACTCTTGAGAGGTGGATGAGGAATTTCATTTGGACAGGGGATGCTGATTGCATGAAAAAAAGTAACTGTTAAGTGGGATTTGGTTTGTAAGCCTAAATCTGAAACAGGCTTGGGAATTCGGCATATGCATGATGTTAATAAAGCTTTTCTTTGCAAGCTTGTTTGTCAAGTCAAGCACTAGCAGTCAGGTTTGGGCCAAATTTTTTAGAGCTAGATTTTTAAAAGCTGATGGCTCTTTAAAATGCAGCTACAAATCCTTTTGAATCTGGCCTGGTATTAAACGCCTTTGGGATTTGGTGTCCAGTAATGAAAGATGGGCTGTGGGCAATGGGTCTCGAATCCTTTTCTGGTTTGATAAATTGTTGGGTCAGTCGTCAATTGCAAAAATGTCCCCTCTCAAGTCAGCATTATTCAAGGGGTTTGGAAGCAAGGTGGCGGATTTTATTCAAGGGGATCGATGGTGTCCCCCTAGTGTGGAGTCGAACTTCTTGAAAGGAATTTTTTATTCTGTTAGGCAGATCTGCATTCTGCCTGCATCGCTGGAGGACAAATGTTTTTCGTCTCTTAACCCTGAAGGTGTTTTTTCAGTGAAATCAGCTTGGGAGGAGATTAGATTAATTAATCCTAAGCCGCCTTGGTTTTCGTTGGTTTGGAATAAATGTCTTCTGCCTCACCACTCAGTTTTCGGTTGGAGGATTCATCATGGCATGCTACCTACTAATGATCTTGTTAATAAGTTTGGCATTCCTATCCCTTCGAGATGCATTTTCTGCTTTCGGGCTGAGATTTTTGCATCACATTTTTTGTTAGTGCCCGTTTGCTCAATTTATGTGGTTTTCTTCTCGAGCTTTTTCAACATTGGTTAGTAGCCTCAATTTTTTCTTTTGGAGCTGAGTTCTTGGTGGAAAAGCAAGGCGTCAGTGTCCCTGCTCAAAGAAGTGTGGAGTTGTGGCCTAATTCTTATTCCTTTTTGTCTTTGACGGGAGAGAAATTTAAGAAGGTTTAAAGGTCGGTCTTCCAGTCAAGCGAAGGTCTGGGGTCTTATTCGTAAGGAAATTGAGGCTGTTTCCTCCAAACTCTCCTACCAATCATTTTCCATCAAAGACTTTTTGCTTGGGAGAAGACTGAATGTCTCTTTGAGGTCCTGTGGCGCTGCCTGATTACTAGAGATATTTTGGGTGCGGCCTTCTTCAGGGTGGGTCAAACTGAACATGGATGGTTGTTCTCTGGGAAATCCAGGCAGATCAGGGGCAGGGGGAGTCTTCTGAAACTCTGATGCCCAAGTAATCTTCTCTTTTAGGGAAAGTTTGGGAGTGGCGACTAATTTTGAGGGTGAGTTCCATGCGTATATTCTGGGCTTGGAATATGCTAAATCGCTTGGCGTTTCAAATCTGTGGATCGAGTGTCATTCGGTGGCGGTTTTTTAGCTAGCTTCGCGGAAAGTTGTCCCGTAGTTCCTTTGGCAGCATTGGTATGGTCTTATTTCTTTTATGGACTCACTCATGTGAAAAATTTCTCATTGCTTACGTGAAGCTAATCCGATTGCCTTGGTTCTAGATGAGCTTACTGTTGATGCTTAGGGTAGACTGAGATTTTAGAATTGTGTATGCCTGATTTCTTTCAGGGTCTTGTCTGTTTGGCGATTTGACAGTCCCTGCTGATGGCAATGCCGAAGATGGGGAGGTCAATTTGCTTTTTTTTTTTCTGGTAAGTACTGCATTTTGTTTTAACTAGAGTTTCAAAATGTGGTGCGTAAAAGCCCATTGCTACCAGGTGATCTTGGGTTCAAGCCTCCTGGTTCACATCTTCCCTCCCCTCTACCTATCAAAAAAAAAAAAAAAAAAAAAACTAGAGTTTCAAGAAAATAAAGAGAAGTAGATTTTTTTTCTTGTATTAATGCCCCTTGAAGTAGAAGGTCAATTGAATTTGGGTCTCTGATTCCAATTAGTAACTTCTTTCAGTTATAAATCTATATGAAACACAAAAAGAAGGGGTCATAATCCCCACTATGTCGAATGGATATAGTGGGTTTAATAATGCTGTTTTGTCCTTGGAGTGCTCCCATGGTTTCCACCATTAACTTGTTGCTCTAAAAGTTCACCAGACCATGCATTCATTAGGCCTCTCCATTATTGAAAGTATTGTGTGGCCTTGGACAACTTTTCCATTGCCTCCAAGGATCAAAGCCCTTTTCTTTTCATATGTGATTAGTGTAATCAAAATCATCATTGTTCTTCAGTTATAGTTTAACAATCTAAGATGATTCTGTGAAATATGGGTTAAATGATGGGATACTATGATAGCATTGCGTTAATCAGTGAAATGCCCACTAGGAATAGTATTTATTGTTGTTCCACTCATTGGCATGTGAATCAGTGAATGTAATAATTGTTTGGTGAAGGCACTAGTTCAGACTGTATAAGAACCTTGGTTATTGGATCCCAATATGAACTAATCTTGTCCTGTAGATAGGAATGAATATGTAGAAAAAAGAGAAAACAATA
This sequence comes from Telopea speciosissima, assembly GCF_018873765.1. Taxonomy (NCBI): domain Eukaryota; kingdom Viridiplantae; phylum Streptophyta; class Magnoliopsida; order Proteales; family Proteaceae; genus Telopea; species Telopea speciosissima. The sequence goes on from NC_057923.1 coordinate 53,847,816, forward strand.
GGTTGAACATAATTTTCAATGAAGAAATGGATTTGCCAATATGGTTGATGTCTCAATCGTTAAAATAGGTGAGTCTTTAGCTCAAATGGAAGAGAATGTGGGCTTTCACCCATGGGATGGTGGTTCGATTCGACCAAGACTCAAGAATAATTTTTTCTTTCATTTTTATTGTCTGTAGGCCTACTTGTTTTTTTTTTTTTTGTTCCTCTAACTGTGTTCTTATAAGGTGATTCAGGTGTAATACGTCTCTCTGTTTTCAAATTATTTAACTACAGTTGTGTACGAGGCTTCCATTAGTTGAATATTGGTGGAAGTTCCCTAGGGAACCCAGGTAGGGCGGGTTCTAGGGGAGTGTTTAGAAATCACCAAGCCCAAGTTATCCATTCGTACTGAAGACACCTAGGGGTTACCAGCAGCTTTGTGGCTGAATTTGAGGCCTTGTTAGACAGTCTTTTTATTGCTATGGAGAGGAGCGTCAGGGACCTTTGGATAGAATCTGACTCGGCTGCCTTGGTTTTGTCCATTCAACATTCTAATGTCCCGTGGTTTGCGCTCCAAAGATGGTAGGTACTTAAATCTTTTCTTGAGTCTTGCAATTGGAAAATCTCACACTGCTACAGGGAAGCGAATCCTATTGTAGATTATTTGGCTAAACATGCGGCGATTACAGGAGAGTCTGTGTTACTTTCCCTAGTCATATTGAAGACCTTCTGGCTCGAGATGCAATGAGCATGCCTCGATACAGATTTTATAAGGATTTTGGGTGAGATGGTTAGCTGTCTCAGCTTGTAGTTGTGCTTTTTCAGTTCCTCTTTGTTTTTTTGGTTCTTTGTTTAATGCAATGATCTTTTAGCAAAAAAAGGCTTGAACATGCATTGATGTGAAAAACTATGCTCATCTTATCGCTCAATTTTCTCAGCTGCTCATGGATTTCTTTTCTAATGATTTATGTGAAAAACTAGGATGTCACAGTAGTATAGAATTTTTTAATAATATTTTATTCATATAATGGATGACAAGGACAGTTATTGGATAGGAACTCTATCAACTGCCATTTTAATTCAAGTTTAAACATTAGTTGCATGCAAATTTCTTCATAATTGTTTCATGTTCTAGCCATATAGTAGCCAATGTGTTGACATGATCTATCTGAACCAAACAGTTTTTCATGCAGATTCAAGCTGAATTCAACTGACAGACTCAGGGAAACCAAATAGTTTTTCATACAGATTCATGTTGAATCCAACTAACAGACTCAGGGTAACCAAACAGTTTTTCTGGAAGATTCAGCTAACGGGCTCAGGGTAACCAAACAGTTAATTTGTCAGGACAACGGATCAATTGGTGCACTACCAATGGATTCCTCACCAATATCAACGCAACCACCACTTGGTTTATGCAACCAAACACGTCCTTAATTTATGTTAATTTTTTTTTTATATGAGATTTTAAATTTCAGTTTGTTATGTAAGAGAGACATTTATTTTGTTATATGGATGGCATAAATGTAATTAACATCAAATAGGAAGAACAAATTATACCAAACACCATTTTCGTTCTGAATGGCGTTCTTGAAACCTTATCAAACAGTCATTTTTGGTCTCAAAACGCAGTTTCAAACCAGAAATGCCAAAGAACGTTTCTAGTCAAGAACGGATGTTCTATGTTCAAACACTTACCAAACGTAGCCTTACAAGAATGCAAATCCAAGTTGATTTATGAAACGTTGTCGTTTGCTTAAAATTAATTTGAAATGTGGGAAGGATGGGTTTGGGAGATGGAACTACAGAGACTAGGGAGCATTCAGGGTCGGAGGTTTATTTAGGGTTCTTCACTGGACCTATTATGTTCTATGATTCTCTTATCTGATTATCAAGAGATTAACCAGGGAGAAGGGATAATATTGGACATGTTGCTGGTCTATTCTGGTTACTGCCAGAGTGTTCGAAAGAAGGAAGAAGAAGGAGAACTTCTGGAAGTTTTCTTTTCATTTAGTCTCTTGTTGTTAAGGAGGTAATATTGGAATATCACATGCTTAAGGGCATTTTTGGGTTTAATTGAATATATTAAGGGTGATGTCATCACTTAACAGCCTTTTTTTACGTAATGGGTACGGTTGAAAGAATCTTTTGATTATTGGAGAGGGGAGAGCTATTACTCAATATGCATGGGAAGGGCTTGTCATTCGGATATAATCGAGGAGAGGGGAGAGTAATTTACTCAAATTATTTTTAAAGAGTTCTAATTTAATACATTATTATATTCCAAACCGTGTGTCTGATTTTGACAATCCTTATATCGCCATGAAGCATTCCTCGAGCAATTTTCATCCATATGGCGATCAAGGTCAAATTTTTCTGGGAAAGTAGCAAAAAATGCTTATCAAGTGTGTGAAACCCATAAAGATTCTTTGCACCAATCAAGGCCCAAATGAAATTGGATTTGAACAAAATTTTATGCACATGCTCAAAATAGCTAAATATGATCCAAATTTTTTTTTATAAACTTTCCCCCTCCCTTCAAATCCGTTCCTCCTTTTTATTTCCCATTTCTAGCGCTAATCTGCCTTGGTGTTCCCATATTACCCTTGTCGTATTACATCATTCTCTTAAACCATACTTTGGCCCGAATCTTTTGGGCCAAAGGTGAACCCCTTGGTCCTTAGACCCCTTGTCTTTCATTTTGAACCAAATAAATTCAATTACTAAATTAACTAATAGGACCCCCATTGGCTATAACTACGCTATAGTAAAATCCATAAATCCCAATTAATTCAAATGAAAACGTGAATTATTATTTTAATACATATTTCTAAAATAAATCTTAAACAAATTAAATACTATGCTATCTGTAAAATTATTTAAAATTCTAAGGTCTCACCTTCAGGTAAACATACCCATCCATGGGTACCATCGAAGTGTCAACATCTGGTAGTACCAACAAGTACTTTATAAATTTAACTGGGTACGAGGTATCACAACCCTTGTGTGCTGCGGTGCTGAGAACATCACCCCTTTTTTTACCTATAAAACTTTTAGAAAGACGAAAATTTCTGTCTCCAATGAACAAAATTCCAGATTTTAGACAGAAAATTCTGTCTCTAAAATAAACATTATAGTGATGGTAAAAAATAGTTTGACCTTGTCAGCCCGAGCCCGCCCTAAGCCTGAACAGGGCCTGGGCTGGATTTTTCAACCCTGAGGGTGGGTAGGGTTGAAATTTTAAGGCCCAAGGTCATGGTCGGGCTTTGCCAGAGTTGAGGCCTCGGGCTAAGCCCAGCCCGGCCCGACCCTATGTTAGGTTATGCTTTATAATTTATTGATTATATTTTGCAATTTTTGTTTAGTATCTAATTATCTATTGGTTTATAAAAAAATAGGCTAATTATCTATCGAACAAAAGTATTTAGATTTTAAGATTGGGCTAAGTTTTCTAACCCAAAGAAAAGTCTAATAGTCAATTGAGTATGAAACAAACCAATACCCACTCACATGAGACTTGTCAGTCAGGGCCAACCAAGCCCTAGCAAAAATCAGGGTCAATCTAGGCTAACCTGGCCCAACCCGGCCCGATCAGGATCAATCAGTGTCGGGTTGAGCTCGACGGGGTTGGGACTGAGTTGAGATATCTCAGCCCGACCTAGGGCCAGCTTGGGCTTGGGTTGAGCTAAGAGGACTCAGGGTTGGGCTAGGGTTTTCAAAAACCCAGCCCAACCCGGCCCTGCCTCGCTCCGAGTAAAAAACCATCCCTAATTTAGTTTTTTTTGCGACAGTTAATAGTTGTGCCTAAAAATAAATTGTCCCTCATAAACCTATTAGGAACGGTTGGTTTTCAATTGTCGCTAGCATTTGGGATGCTTCTTATGGCGACAGAATAGGCAAGACAATTGTTTTCGTCCCAAAAAAGCTTCAGCGATTGAAAATTCACATTAGGACAATTTTTTTCCGTTCCTTAAACTCAATTTTTTATAGTGGAAGAAAATCAACACTATAAGAATCCAGCTATTTATAGTTAACCGTGGCCTTGTCAAGCTTGCAACATATACGATCCGTCCCCATCTGATCATTATTCATCTATGGAACTGGCCTTTCCATATAAGATCCTTCAATCCCAAATAAAAGATGCATATGTTAAATTCATCTGCCGCCACTTGGGAAAACATAGATCCTCCCAACTTCTCTCTTTGAAACCGGATCGAATTAAAGTCTCCTAAGATCACCCATGAGACATTAATATGACTGGCCATCAAAGAAAGAACAACCCAAAGAGCTCGTCTACCATCCAAAGAGTCCACCCAATAGACACTGTAATTGAAAAATGCAGTCCAACATCTATGTGTTCTTTCAATAAATTTTGACTTATTATTTTATCAAACGAAGCATAAACAAATACAAAAATAGTAACTTTATTAGGTAAGAGGGCCTTCGGCCCTTACTAAATAAATGCAAAAAACCAAAATCACATAAACGAGCTTGTCCCCTCCCTCCCCCAAATGTTAATGGAAAGAACTCAAGGGTCCAAACAACCAAAGCAATGAAGGCACAAAATATAGATCCATACAGAATAACCCATAGAACAGAGTGTAACCACAATCAACATAAATTGGCATGATCATCAAGCCTGGGTTATGCTACGCAAGATGATTGTCTCCACAGTTAGACCTGGTCCAAACCCTAATAGCACACCCCAATCAAACCCTTCTCCAGTTGTGGGTTTCCCTTCCTTCATAGACTTATTCCTCATCTCATCCAAAATGAACATCACAGTGGGGCTTGACATATTACCATATTCGCTCAATACTTTCCTTGATGCCTTGAGTTTCTCCTCCTTCAAACCAAGGGTCCCCCTTCAATCAGGTCCAAAATCGCCGGCCCACCAGGGTGAGACACCCAAAAAATGGAGTTCCAATCACTAATACCAATCTTGCTGAATGCTTCCTCCAAGCATTTTCCGATGTTCCCAGAAATAGTTTTGGCTACATCCTTGGATAAGCTGATTGAAAGACCTGTTTGACGTAAATGACCTTCAACCATATCATCCGAGTGCAGGAGAATTCGAGAACTGCTGAGAAGAGTTGGAACAGTGGGCGCTCCACTCGATGTGTCGAGTCTCGCACCAACTATTAAAGCTGCAGCGCCATCGCAAAGATTGCCTGCCCAAGTAAGGTGTGGAAGTCGGTCTCGGTAGGTCCCTTGAAGCAACTAACTGAGTTTAACTCAGAGCAAACAACGAGGACACGAGCACCTTTATTGTTCTCAGCAAGGTCTTTGGCAACACGGAGGACACTGCCACCACCATAGCAGCCTAGATGATACATCATCACACGTTTGACGGTGGGTGAAAGGCCAAGGAGCTTGATGAGTTGGAAGTCAGCACCAGGAGCATCAACACCAGAAATGGTAGTGAATACAATGTGGGTGATCTTTGATTTGGGCTGCCCCCACTCATTGATGGCCTTTAAAGCTGCTTCTTTAGCCAACTTGGGAACCTCAACAACCATAATATCTTGGCGAGCATCAAGTGTTGGAGCCATGGGGTTGTAGAAGTCGGGGTTCTCCTCGATCATTTCCTCAGTCATGTAGAGATGACGTTTTATAATTGTTGATCTGTCACAGATTCGCTTGAACTTCTCCTTCAATCCAGTCATATGCTCACTCTTTGTAGATCTGAAGTAGAAATCTGGGAAATCAGGCTGATACACACAGTTGGATGGATTTGCTGTGCCGATGGCCAGCACTGTGGCTGGACCTTGCGTGTATTGCGCTTCATAGATTTCTCCAACTGATCCCATTTCTTGTGTGGATTGATCGATCTAAAGGGTATGAAAATCCGAAATAGAGGAATGAATGCAGATGGAAGGAAAGGCTATGTATTGGCACTAGCAAGTGATGATTGTTGGATGAAATAGTAAGACAGATGCATGAGGTTTTATAGAAGTCGGAAGATTGAATGGATCCTTTGGCTGAAGTGCGCAACCTTGTTTTGAATTTTATTATAATCACTTAGACTTGGAAACAAGTTGCCTTTTTTGAAACTTTTTTTTTTTTTTTTCAGGAAACTAAGTCAAAGATTATCCATTGAATTGAGCAAAGCAGTGATTGTGGACCACTTGAATTCAGCTTTGTTTGAATGAGACTCTCCGTCACACTCACTTATATGGATTCTTGACTTCTTGTTGTAGTTGGGATTCGAAGGAAACGGGTGGTTTCTGTATTGGTCATGCGAGACTCGTAGTTGAGACAAAAAAAATATATAATAATTAAATGCCATGTGTGACAATAGGAGGATCAAGATATTTTGTGTAAAAAAAAAAAATAAAGGCCAAAGATTCAGCTACATGATCGTGTATATTTCAGGTAAGCTTAGATTATCATGCATAAATGATCAAATTATTTTATGTTATTTATTATTAAATTTTTTTTTTTTTTTTTTTGAAAAAATAATATGCTTGTCACCATTGATCATTTAGTCATAAGTATTGAGCTACCTGCTACCTTCACCATCCTTAGTTCCAACGATCAATTCATCCATTTCCATGTTTAGAGGCTCGCCCATAATGGCTGGTGTAGGTACAACGTGCATCGATCGGGTCTTCTTGTGGGTGCTTCTGAACTTACCGAAGGTTGATATCCCTTTTTAACGACTCCAAATGAGTTCGGCGAGACGGTTACATGAAGTCTATGCCTGTTGGGATGTACATAGAACTTAAAATAGGGAAATAAATTATGTTTTACAACCATAAGTTAAAATATTGAAAAGATTTATCAAATCCCCATAAGAGTAATAACAGCTAAGGAAAGGAAATAATCTAAACTACCCTTTGCGTCTTTTTTTTTCTTTTTATTATTTTTTTATTCCCATTTTAGCGTTTTACAGCCATGTTATCACCTCCCTCCATCGGCGTCCATCACCAGGGGATGAGGTTGCAGCGGCGACTGTCACCACACTCCCTACTCCCACCTTTTAATTTTTTATTCCCCACCCCTACAACCACCATCCCTCTTCTTCGCTGCTCCTTCCTGTTAGCTCTACGAATTTCCCTCCAGCCACCCTCTTCACCCCATCCCCTACAACCAATTTTCTGTGGAATATTTTGGACGCTTGATATCCTTGAATATAGATTAATCAACTCATTCTTCAGAATTTTTTTTTTCTTCCTTTCTTGCAAAATCAACATTTATTGCGTGACCTTCAAACCTTGCAATTGGTTGCTTTATCGTAATGGTTGAAGAGGGCAACACAAAACATTTTTCCTTGCTTAAAGCATTACACCCTGAGTATCTAGTTTGAAATACCCAGACTGCTGCCTCCAACTAGTATTTATAGGAAACTAGGGTTTAGGTCAGATGGGTTAATTACTAGATTGCCCCTCACAACCTGGGCATTAATACAAGTAGGATTATATTATAACATATGAAGGGATATTGCATAAATACCCTTACAGTTGCACATACCTCATAACATCATAAATGACAAATGATGGCAAATGATGGCAAATGATGGCAAATGCCTCTGTTCATATCCCAACTTACACCCACCTTTCACCTTCGCTGTCCCAAAGGAGTTTATTTATGGGTAAATTGGCTTCTCCCCACCTTTCACTTTGTTCTATCACAGAATTGATTCTATGACAGAATAGTTTATGATTTGTATATTATACCTAGGTAAATTGGCTTCTCCCCATCTGAGTAGATCGAGGAGATATCAAGCTCCCTGGGCGTGGACTGCTTGGGCATGGACTGAAGACCCTAGGTGCCAACTACTTCTGGCGCGGACCGAACCCTGGCAGCGGACTGCCTGGGCGCGAATCGAAGACCCAGGGAGCAGAGTGAAGCCCAGCGCGGATTACCTGAGCACGGACTGAAGACCTCAGGCGCCAACTACCCTTGGTGCGGATTGAACCCCAGGCGAGGACCGAACCCTGGGCGCAGACTGTCTGGGAGCGGACCGAAGACTCAGGGCACCAACTACCCAGGGAGCGGAGTAAACCCCGAGCATGGACTGAAGACCCCTGGCGCGGGCATCCTAGGCGCAGTCTACCCCAGGGACGAACCCCTTTGGGCGCGGTCTCCATCGAACATGGCGATGACTACCACCATCAGCAAAACAGCTCACATCACGAAGGACTCTAGGCCACCGCCTATCAATCAAGTAGTCTAAACGGACTCATACTCCGAGAACCTCATCTACCACGTAGATAGGTCTATCCATCAAGGATACCAAGTCTATCATGACACTACGTCTCTCAGGAAGACGACTACCAGGTCTATCATGACACCACGTTTCACGGGAAGACAACCAGTCAAGGATGAACCCTGCTACTTAGGGTCTCTATCGACTACAAAAGCCACTCTACATCAACCGGGACTCTCCACAGTGCCACACTCTACTATAAAAGGGAAGGTACTCTACCCCATCAACCCATCTTGAATAATATTATTCATTTGTTTGCTCAGGAGATCTCACTTTGGCATCGGAGAGTCCTAGGCCGGAACCACACTGGTTCTCCTTTGTCATCCCCTGGTTCTTTTGCAGGTTACAACACTCGAAAGGACCCTTGAACGATTTTCTAACGCAATAGATTGGCGCCGTCTATGGGAACGATGCTAACCATCATATCTACTAGCTTGTGTTCCATACTTGTTCAGTAATGGCACCACGAGGCAAGAAGACCGCTCCCTCCACCAACAATGCCCCGAGGGAGGGGAATGGATCACCTCCTCCAGAGGGCTCACATCACAGGGTCAATGATCACATCTCTCACGAGGAAGAGATCCCAGAGAACCACCAGGCTGAGGCAGTTAACCTCAACCCCGAAGCAGCCATCGAAGCCACCGTGGAGCCATCACCTGATCCCAATGCACCGACGACTGTAGGTCAGATCAACAACTTGCAGCGCCAAATCCTTCGTGACCAACAACTCTTCCGTGATTACCTGAGGTAGCGTGCAACATCCCACCATCGTAGGATAGATCCTTGATGGGAGCAGAGCCCTAGGAGGACACCTCCCAGGGGTGATAGGTTAGAGAGGCACACCAAACAGCAGGGAGATCCCTCCTAGCATCTTAGGAGAACAGCAGACCTCCCAATACGGTCAAACAGTGGGAGAACACCATCGCATCGATCCGTGGTACCCAGTCCAGAAGGCTCAATTAGGAGGATGGTGTTCCAAGGACGACTAGGAGGAAGTCACACACCAAGGTGCAGCCAGACTTATCGAGAAGAAAGCCCCTCACGTTCACACCAAGGGTCATCACGACATGACCATTCGCCATCCCGCCAACACTCAAGACGGGGGGAAACTTCAAGGAGAGGTCGAGAGTGAGGTCGCAGTGAACATCCAGCCAGACGTGAGGGACAGTCACGAGAAGAGGAGCTAGACAAGAGACTCCGAGATTTAGATGAGAAGCTAGAAGGATTGAAGAAGCAGACCAACAGCGAGACACCCTCGACACCTGGGTAACATCCATTCTCGGCAGAGATCATGGCAGCCACACTCCCCTCCAGGTTCGGGCTACCCACCTTCGAACTCTACAGTGGTACCACAAACCCCAATGACCACATCAACTACTTCAATGGGATGATGACCTTATATGGGGGATTAGACATGGTCTCGTGCCGAGCGTTCCCTGCATCCCTCAAGGGTCCTAGATAATACAATGTGGGTTATATTTTGCAATTTATTGATTATATTTTGCAATTTTTGTTTAGTATCTAATTATCTATCGAACAAAAGTATTTAGATTTTAAGATTAGGCTAAGTTTTCTAACCCAAAGAAAAGTCTAATAGTCGATTGAGTATGAAACAAACCAATACCCAATCACATGAGACTTGTCAATCAGGGCCAACCATGCCCTAGAAAAAATCAGGGTCAATCTGGGCTACCCTGGCCCAACCCGGCCCGATTAGGATCAATCAAGGTCGGGTTGAGCTCGACAGGGTTGGGACTGAGTCGAGATATCTCAGCCCGACCTAGGGCCAGGTTGGGCTTGGGTTGAGCTAAGAGGACTCAGGGTTGGGATAAGGGTTTAAAAAACCCAGCCCAACCGGCCCTGCCTCACTCCTAGTAAAATACCATCCCTAATTTAGTTTTTTTCACGGCGGTTAATAACTGTGCCTAAAAGTAAATTGTCCCTCAAAAACCTATTAGGAACAGTTGGTTTTCAAATGTCGCTAGCATTTGGGACGCTTCTTATGGAGATAGAATAGGCAAGACAATTATTTTCGTCCCAAAAAAGATTTAGCGATTGAAAATTCACATTAGGACAATTTTTTTTTCGTTCCTAAAACCCAATTTTTTATGGTAGAAGAAAATCAACACTATAAGAATCCAGCTACTTATAGTTAACCATGGCCTTGTCAGGCTTGCAACATATATGATCCGTCCCCACCTGATAATTATTCAAATATGGAACTGGCCTTTCCATTTAAGATCCATCAATCCCAAATCAAAGATGCATTTGTTAAATTCATCTGCCGCCACTTGGGAAATCATAGATCCTCCCAACTTCTCTCTTTGAAATCGGATCGAATTAAAGTCTCCTAAGATCACCCATGAGACATTAATATGACTAGCCATCAAAGAAAGAACAAACCAAAGAGCTCGTCTACCATCCAAAGAGTTCACTCCACAGACACTGTAATTGAAAAATGCAAAAACAACATCTGTGTTCTTTCAATAAATTTTGACTTAGTATTTTATCAAACGAAGCATAAACAAATACAAAAATAGTAACTTTATTTGGTAAGAGAGCCTTCGGCCCTTACTAAAAATTAAATGCAAAATACCAAAATCAGATAAACGAGCTTGTCCTCCCCCCCTCCCCCGAATGTTAATGGAAAGAACTCAAGGGTCCAAACAACCAAAGCAATGAAGGCACAAAATATAGATCCATACAGAATACCCCATAGAACAGAGTGTAACCACAATCAACATAAATTGGTATGATCATCAAGGCTGGGTTAAGCTACACAAGATGATTGTCTCCACAGTTAGACCTGGTCCAAACCCTAATAGCACACCCCAATCAAACCCTTCTCCGGTTGTGGATTTCCCTTCCTTCATAGACTTGTTCCTCATATCATCCAAAATGAACATCACAGTGGGGCTTGACATATTACCATATTCGCTCAACACTTTTCTTGATGCCTTGAGTTTCTCCTCCTTTAAACCAAGGGTCCCTTCAATCAGGTCCAAAATCGCCAGCCCACCAGGGTGAGACACCCAAAAAATGGAGTTCCAATCACTAATACCAATCTTGCTGAATGCTTCCGCCAAGCATTTTCCGATGTTCCCAGAAATAGTTTTGGCTACATCCTTGGATAAGCTGATTGAAAGACCCGTTTGACGAAAATGACCTTCAACCATATCATCCGAGTCTGGGAGAATTCAAGAACCTGCTGAGAAGAGTTGGAACAGTGGGCGCTCAATTGATGTGTTGGGGTCTGCACCAACTATTAAAGCTGCAGCGCCATCTGCAAAGATTGCCTGCCCAAGTAAGGTGTGGAAGTCGGTCTCGGTTGGTCCCTTGAAGCCACTAACTGAGTTTAACTCCGAGAAAACAACGAGGACACGCGCACCTTTATTGTTCTCAGCAAGGTCTTTGGCAACACGGAGGACACTGCCACCACCGTCGCAGCCTAGATGATACATCATCACACGTTTGACGGTAGGTGAAAGGCCAAGGAGCTTGATGAGTTGGAAGTCGGCACCAGGTGCATCAACACCAGAAATGGTTGTGAATACAATGTGGGTGATCTTTGATTTGGGCTGTCCCCACTCATTGATGGCTTTTAAAGCTGCTTCTTTAGCCAACTTGGGAACCTCAACAACCATAATATCTTGGCGTGCATCAAGTGTTGGAGCCATGGGGTTGTAGAAGTCGGGGTTCTCCTCGATCATTTCCTCAATCATGTAGAGATGACGTTTTATAATTGTAGATCTGTCACAGATTCGCTTGAACTTCTCCTTCAATCCAGTCATATGCTCACTCTTTGTGGATCTGAAGTAGAAATCTGGGAAATCAGGTTGATATACACAGTTGGATGGATTTGCTGTGCCGATGGCCAGCACTGTGGCTAGACCCTGAGTGCACTGCGCTTCATAGATTTCTCCAACTGACCCCATTGCTTGTGTGGATCGATCGATCAATCTAAAGGGTGGGAAAATTTGAAATAGAGAAATGAATTAAGAGGGAAGGAAAGGGTATGTATTGAAACTAGCAAGCAATTAATGATGATTCTTGGATGAAATAGCAGGACAGATGGATGGGGTTTTATAGAAGTAGGAAGTTTGAATGGATCCATATGCGCACAAGGACAAGCAATTCCAAGCTTTGAGTTTTATTATAATCACTTTGACTTGGTGGAAGTTGCCTTTTTTGAAACTCCTTCTATTTTGAAAATAAAACAAATTAATAATTAAATTTTAGGGCATCTTAATCAATATTCATGTTAATCAGTGACTGTGGACCAATTATTCATCTTTGTTTGAATGAGACTCCGTCAGTCACACTGACTTATATATATGGGTTGCTGCTATCAAGTGGATACACTTGAATGGTTGGGGTTTCAAGGAAAACGTCTGGATTCCATCTAAACGGCTGTGAGTCATTTTCATACATTCACGTACGTGAATGTGACCATGCCTCCAATGTTTTGTATCCATCGAGTTACGATTGTGTATAAAAAAATAGGTGAACCGATAAGGGAATTTCCTTTAGAATCTAACAAAAGGTGGAGGGGCATTTATGACATATCACCACCTCATATGAATAGTGATATGTGAGGGAGTGTTCAATTTCACTTTTGAGTTGGTGTCTTCCCAAACTTTTTTCCTTTAGGTTATTATGATCTTTTTCCTTCTTTTTTTTTCTCTTAATATAATGGGGGACTGTTCTTTGTTGGGGAATGTTCGGCTTGCGCCCAAATACAGAGGGGGTGAAATGTCCACCCACCCCTGACATAGGGGCATGCAAAACTGACCGCCTTACCAATGCAGGCCCCAAATTGCATCTTATTATTTATTTTGACATATGATTAATTGTTTAATATAAATGGGCATAATTTTAGGATTCTTAATTATTTTAGATTTTTATTTGGTTGATGGGTTAGCCCAAGCCCGTGAATAATTTATATAAACCCATAGTAAAGTTAGGGATGTAATTATGTAAATGAATATCTGAAATCCGTTTTCGTATCCGTGTCCGTATCCATTTAGCTCTATCCAAATCCGTCCGAAAGCTAAACGAATGCGAATACGGATAGGCTATAGCTATCCGAAAAGTTATATTTACATGTAAACGGATAAAATATCCGATCCGTATCCGTGTCCATATCTGTTTAGCACTATCCGAATCCGTCCGAAAGCTAATCGGATACGGATGCAGATATAGCACTATCCGAGCCGAATCTAATCCGTTTACATCCCTAAGTAAAGTAGGTCTTAATCTCAATCATAGGAATTTAATTAGATAGGTGGTTGAGATTGATTAGGGTTTTATTAGTGTAGAGAAGATTCGAAGAAGGAACCTAAAAGTCTCATCGGTGCGGATGTTCTGGCAAAAAGCTCCACTGCCAAGGCAGTCTATTTTTGAGTTTTTGGGAGTTTCTGCTCTTCCCCTTTTTTTTTTTTTTTCATATTTATCTTTTACTTATTTTTTCTTCTCTTTATATACAAATGATCATTAGCCAAAACAAAAAAAAAAAAAAAAAAAAAAAACAAAAGCAGTCTATTTATTGTTAGAAGATAGTGCACCGGAAATTATCTTTTGATGATATGATTTGCTCCAAGGGGGTTCCGCTACCTTTTAGATGTGAACTATGTCATGGCGCAGTTGAGTGTGCTTCTCATCTCTTCTTAGACTGTTTTTTCTTGGTCTATTTGGAGCACTTTTGGCGTGCTTTGAGGTGCCATGGGTTACTACCAATGTCGCTATTATTGAGTTATTTTCATGGTGGAATCACAAGGCAAGGAATCTTGTTATGAAGGAGGTGTGGCGTATAGGAATGGTTCTAGTGGCTTATTTTATTTGTCATGAAAGGAATGCCAAGCAGTTTGAGGGGTAAAGCAGACAAATTTGGTATGGTCTTTCATATGATGTTGAGAGCTCTTAGATAGTAGCCTCCCGTGCTTAAGAGTCGTGTCTAAGGGTGTCAAAACCCAGGTTCTAAAACTCGGGATTCGACTAGGTTTCGATCAGTCAAAAAACAAGTTTGTCTCGGTTTCGATCATATCTTGGTCGAAACTTGAGATTTTCTCCAAGCTAACTCGAACCTTAGTTTCGAGGCCCAGAAGTTGTTTGTTTGCCCTAATTCTTGTTGTGTTGCCTATTTTTGACATTTAAAACTCAATCCATATATGCATTAGTTTCACATAGAGAACATTAAAATATTATTTGTGGTTTTGATCCAAGTTTGATACTGTATATTGTTCTTGGACAAGATATCAAATAAGGTTTGACCGGAACATAATTCTTCAATATAAATGAGATTTAAGTAATCTTGGATTTGTTAGAAAGCTTTGTTTTGATAGCTTTCCAATAAGTCCAAGATTGCTTAAATCTGATTTATATCAAGAAGTTAAATACCGTCAAACTTAATTTGGTGTGCTTGAATCTGCCAAAATCGGGTTGGGTTGAGCTCGACGGGGTTGGGACGAGTTGAGATATCTCAGCCTGACCTAGGGCCAGGTTGGGCTTGGATTGAGCTAAGAGGACTCAGGGTTGGGCTAGAGTTTTAAAAAACCCAGCCTAACCCGGCCCTGTCTCACTCCTAGTAAAAAATCATCCCTAATTTAGTTTTTTCGCGACGATTAATAATTGTGCCAAAAAATAAATTGTCCATCATAAACCTATTAGAAATGGTTGGTTTTCATCTATCGCTAGCATTTGGGACGCTTCTTATGATGACAGAATAAGCAAGACAATTATTTTCGTCCCCAAAAAGCTTTGAAAATTCACAGTAGGACAATTTTTTTTCATTCCTAAAACCCAATTTTTTATAGTGGAAGAAAATCAACACTATAAGAATCCAACTACTTATAGTTAACCATGGCCTTGTCAAGCTTGCAACATATACGATCCGACCCCACCTTATCATTATTCAAGTATGGAACTGGCCTTTCCATTTAAGATCCATCAATCCCAAATCAAAGATGCATTTGTTAAATTCGTTTGCCGCTACTTGGGAAATCATAGATCCGCCCAACTTCTCTCTTTGAAACCGGATCGAATTAAAGTCTCCTAAGATCACCCATGAGACATTAATATGACTGGCCATCAAAGAAAGAACAACCCAAAGAGCTCGTCTACCATCCAAAGAGTTCACTCCATAGACACTGTAATTGAAAAATGCAGTCCAACATCTATGTGTTCTTTCAATAAATTTTGACTTAGTATTTTATCAAACGAAGCATAAACAAATACAAAAATAGTAACTTTATTAGGTAAGAGGGCCTTTGGCCCTTACTAAAAATAAATGCAAGTTAAAAACCAAAATCACATAAACGAGTTGGTCCCTCCCTCCCCCAAATGTTAATGGAAAGAACTCAAGGGATCAAACAACCAAAGCAATGAAGGCACAAAATATAGATCCATACAGAATACCCCATAGAACAGAGTGTAACCACAATCAACATAAATTGGTATGATTATCAAGCCTGGATTATACTACGCAAGATGATTGTCTCCACAGTTAGACCTGGTCCAAACCCTAATAGCACACCCCAATCAAACCCTTCTCCAGTTGTGGCTTTCCCTTCCTTTATAGACTTGTTCCTCATCTCATCCAAAATGAACATCACAGTGGGGCTTGACATATTACCATATTCGCTCAACACTTTTCTTGATGCCTTGAGTTTCTCCTCCTTCAAACCAAGGGTCCCTTCAATCAGGTCCAAAATCGCCGGCCCACCAGGGTGAGACACCCAAAAAATGGAGTTCCAATCACTAATACCAATCTTGCTGAATGCTTCCTCCAAGCATTTTCCGATGTTCCCAGAAATAGTTTTGGCTACATCCTTGGATAAGCTGATTGAAAGACCTGTTTGACGTAAATGGCCTTCAACCATATCATCTGAGTCTGGGAGAATTCGAGTACCCGCTGAGACGAGTTGGAATAGTGGACGCTCAATTGAAGTGTCAGGGCCTGCACCAACTATTAAAGCAGCAGCGCCATCAGCGAAGATTGCCTACCCAAGTAAGGTGTGGAAGTCGGTCTCGGTAGGTCCCTTGAAGCCACTAACTGAGTTTAACTCCGAGCAAACAACGAGGACACGAGCACCTTTATTGTTCTCAGCAAGGTCTTTGGCAACACGGAGGACACTGCCACCACCGTAGCAGCCTAGATGATACATCATCACACGTTTGACGGTGGGTGAAAGGCCAAGGAGCTTGATGAGTTGGAAGTCGGCACCAGGTGCATCAACACCAAAAATGGTTGTGAATACAATGTGGGTGATCTTTGATTTGGGCTGTCCCCACTCATTGATGGCTTTTAAAGCTGCTTCTTTAGCCAACTTGGGAACCTCAACAACCATAATATCTTGGCGAGCATCAAGTGTTGGAGCCATGGGGTTGTAGAAGTCGGGGTTCTCCTCGATCATTTCCTCAGTCATGTAGAGATGACGTTTTATAATTGTAGATCTGTCACAGATTCGCTTGAACTTCTCCTTCAATCCAGTCATATGCTCACTCTTTGTGGATCTGAAGTAAAAATCTGGGAAATCAGGCTGATAAACACAGTTGGATGGATTTTCTGTGCCGATGGCCAGCACTGTGGCTGGACCCTGAGTGCACTGCACTTCAGAGATTTCTCCAACTGATGATCCCATTGCTTGTGTGGATCGCTGGATCGATCGATCTAAAGGGTGGGAAAATCTGAAATAGAGAAATGAATTAAGATGGAAGGAAAGGGTATGTATTAAAACTAGGAAGTAATAGCAATGATGATTCTTGGATGAAATAGCAAGACAGATGAATGGGGTTTTATAGAAGTAGGAAGTTTGAATGGATCCATATGCGCCCAAGCAATACTTAGAGTTTTGAATTTTATTATAATCACTTAGACTTGGTGGAAGTTGCCTTTTTTGAAACTCCTTCTATTTTGAATGAGACTCCGTCAGTCATACTGACTTACATGGGTTGCTGTTATCAAGTTGATACAGTTGAATGGTCGGGGTTCCAAAGAAAATCTGTGATTTCTTTTGTCGTCATTTGAGACTTCTACAAAATAAAAAAATTAATAAAAAAATTAGAAAGAATGGCATATTTTTTATTTTTTTTTGGGTAGAAGAAAGAATGGCATATGAGACAACTGTGAGAGAACGGCATTTAATATATATGTTTCACTAGATACTTGATAGCAATGTTTTGAGTTGGGCTGACCGTGAACATACGAGAACTGATTCACAGCTGTTCAGATGGAATCCATTCTACATCTAATGTTTTGTATTCATCGAGTTACGATTTTGTATAAAAAAAAATAGGTGAACCAATAAGGGAATTTCTTTTGGAAGCTAACAAATGGTGGAGGGGTATTTATGACATATCGCCACCTCATATGAACAGTGATATGTGAGAGAGTTTTCAATTTCACTTTTGAGTTGGTGTTTTACCAAACTTTTTTTCTTTAGTTTATTATGAATTTTTTTCTTTTTTTTGTTAATATAATAGGAGACTATTCTTTGTTGGGGAATATGCGGCCTCCGCCCAAATACTGAGGGGGTGAAATGACCATCCACCCCTGTGTCAGGGGTGCATGCAAAAATGACCACCGTACCTCTGGTCATTTCTGGGGTTACAAGCCAGGGTATGCAACAGTCATTTCATAAACCCATGTGTCAGGCACAGGGGTGGCGTCCGCTGTACAACTTGGTGCCGTTCTCTTTCCCTTTAAATTATCTATCTTTGTAAGTACCTTAATGATTTCAACTTTTGTAAATTTTTTTCCTTTCTTTTATTGCAGAGGTTCCTCATTTTGCAACTGGTGGGTGAAAGTATCTATTCCACATATACATCTTCACTAAACTTCTTAGCTCAATAGACTTCCTAACTCTTTAACTTTTACTTTCATGTTTCTCACTGCTATAGGTGCCAAAGCTGAAAGGATGCATCAAACCAACTCACTGTTGATCTCACTGCTCTAATCACCAAACATTTTATTAATTAATTCTTCATATGGGAGATGCAATTCATTTACAACAATTTGCAATCCGTGAATATTTACTTAGTTATGCATCAATTCATGGAGATGTGGTCTATTTGTAACTTTCTTGACTTTAGTTTTAAATAAAGAAACAGAAAAATGGATGCCATGTAACTTTCTCCCATGCTTTCATGCCCCGGTCAGTAAACTCTACTTTCATTTGTCTTATTCCAAAATCTGATCATCTCGTGGGGTTTAGTGGCTTTTGGCCTATTTCAATATCCAACTTACTATGTAAGTTTATTTCTAAGATTCTGGCTAATAGAATTCAGATGGTTGTTGGTACTCTAGTCTCCCTAAATCAATCGGCTTTTATCAAGGGAAGGTCTATGGCTGATAACATTCTTGTTTGCAATGATGTTGTGAGGGGGGTTGCTCAAAAAAATTCTTCGCCATCAGCCATTCTTAAGATTGACTTGCATAAGGCCTATGATTCATTGGAATGGAGATTCCTATTCCAAACGCTGAGCCTCATGAGATTCCTTACAAAGTTTATATCTTGGGTGAAGCAATGTGTAATGACCCCCATGTTCTCAGTCTTAGTGAGTGGAAACCCCGCAGAATATTTTGCTAGTGGTAGGGGAATTAGACAAGGAGATCCTCTATCTCCCTACCTATTCACCCTTGCTATGGCAAGCTTGTCTATGATGTTGAAACAGATTGTTGAGGATAGAAGGATTCACCTTATTCCAAGGTGTAAACCGATGAGGCTTTCTCATTTGGTTTTTGGCGATGTCCTGATGGTATTTGTGAGGGCGGATTATGGTTCAGTTGTGACAGTGATGGAAACCATTAACTCATTTTCATTAGTTTCGGGCCTTAAAGTGAATAACTCGAAGTCCTCAATAATCATTGGAGGGGTTAATCCTCAGATTGGGGAGCAGTTGGTGGCGTTGACTGGTTTTACTGGTACTCAACATCCAATAAAGGATCTTAGAGTCCCTCTGATCTCAGGAAAGCTAAAAGCTACAGATTGTGCACCTTTGTTTGATTTGGTTAGGAAGAGATTGGAAAGATGGAAATCTAGATTATTATCTTTTGCTGGTCGTTTTCAGTTAATCTTATCTATTCTACCAGGAGATTACATTTATTGGTCTGGTCTGTTTGGTTTGCCTAAACATGTTATCAAGAAGCTGGAATCCATGTTCTCTAATTTCTTATGGTTTGGCCCTTCAACGGAAAGAAGAATTCACTCTATTTCTTGGACTGGCATTTGTAAACCTAAAGGAAAAGGGGGGCTAGGAGTAAGACGCATTAAAGATATGAATGTAGCTGGGATCCTAAAGCAAGTGTGGTGGGTGGCTTCCAAGAAGGATTCCTTATGGGTTAAATGGGTCCAACATAGATACTTGAAAACAGACTCTATTTGTACAGTCCAACCGATCCAAAATTATTCTTGGGTTTGGAGAAAAGTCATTAAGTATTGGGATAGGATCAGCTCGCTTGTTGTACATAGGTTAGGTAATGGAGCTTCTACTTTGCTTTGGCTTGACCCTTTGCATCTAGAATAGATTTAGGGATCCTATCCGGTATGATGCAGGATCTGATAGACTGGCCTCTGTGCGATCCATTTTGAGTGACAGAAGATGGAATCATGGCCCAGCCACATCTTTAGATCTTGCCCTTGTTTGGGGCCAGTTAGACAGCATACGCTGGCTCAATGGGTCAAAGGAAGATTCTCATATGGATGGGGTCCTCGTCCAACATCCTTTCTACTAGATCAGCTTGGGATATAGCGAGGAGCCACTCTCCTAAGATAGATTGGGCGGTTACCGTTTGGTCTAAAAGTTGTATTCCTAGACACCCAACAACCACTTGGCATTGTTTGGTAGATGGTCTACCTACCAAGGACCAACTTTGAAAGAGGAATGTGTTGGTGTCTCCCTACTGTTGCTTCTGCTGGGCACGGTTGGAAAGTAGAGATCATTTGTTTTTTGACTGTCCATTTGCTAAACAGATATAGATAAGTATATTGAAGCTTTGTTCTCCTTCTAGAAGGGTGGGGAGTAATGTCAGCTTGGAGGCTAGGTGGATTGCTAAGTTTTTTAAGGGAGACTCAATTGGTGGTATTGTCATGATTGCTTTCTATGCTACTATTGGTCATAGATGGATGGAGAGTAACTTCCGTATATTTAGGACCAAGACCATGACCAAGACCAGCCCAATGATTATTAGTGACATCCGGGCAGATGTTGAAGACCGATGTAGGGTGGTTATCCCTAAGGGTAGAAGAACTCCTAGGAACTTGTTTCTAGTTGAAAAATGGAGGGTCATTCCAATTTGGGAGAATAGATAAGTTGGGTGGTCTTTGTAATATGTTTTGGTGATTTGTTTTTCTGCTGTGTTGTTTATTGCTTCTCTAAGCTTTGAGATCTGTTTTTGAGGCCTAGTTTGGTTGGCCTTTGGCCATTGTTTGTAAGTATTTGTCTTTTGTTCTCTCTTAATAAATTGATATCACCTATCAAAAAAAAAAAAACTACAAACCGTCCATTTTTTTAGAGAGGGAGTGCCTGAATGACACCACAATAGGTGTATTAAGAACTTGACACCTTCTTTTAATTGTCACTTGTCTTATTAATTCTCAGATGTTCTTTAAGATAGGGGTAAAAAAGGTTTTTCAAAAATAATTTGATAATGACAAATCATTATGTCAGTATTAAAAGGTGTCAATTTCTTGCCCAATTTTAGAGAATGCATGCTAAGTTATACTATTACCCTCATTAGAACAAAATTATATCTGACATAAAAATTAAAAAAAAATTAATGTTACAAATTATTTGACACCTTTCGAGATGTCAATAAGAAGATCCCATTCATAAATAACAAAATTTGAGTGCCAATTATACACACTTTAGAATTCGGCTCCGGTGGGGGGTTTCTATTTTTAATGATATGAATGTGTTTGATAATCCATATTTGGGAGCATTTCATGATATATTTTTGGAATAAAACATATTTGGGAACACTTCACTTTAGTGGTGTTTTCTGACCCCATGCACAAGCCTTCCAATTGTCCATTCCCGTTATAATGCTTCTGGTTGGAGCACACTGATTTTAATTCTGTGGTAAGTAGTTCTTGGAATGACTATGTACCAGGATCTCCTTTTTTTGTTAGCCCAAGTACAAATCAAGAAACGCAAAATCTAATATAGAAGAAAGGCAACATACTCTTCTTTTGTGACTTCACCACTAGTACGTCGGTAATGAGTGAGATGACATGCATACCCACTTTTTGGGAGAAGTTAGTCCCATGATCTTCAGAAGATGCTTGGGATTCACCATGAAACTCTTCCCCACCTGACCGAAGCCCAAGTAGTGCCCCAATGTCCAGTAGAGTTGGACTCATTGCACCAAACAGAAATAGAAGGTGTTGGATGATAGAGACCAAAAGCATAAAGCCACTCACAGGAAAGGTTTGTTAGCATCAATTGGGGTCTTGGATAGATTGATGGCTTCAGCTATACCAAGCCTTCGCCAAGAATCCATCTTGTATTCATCCATTCTGTCGACCTAGGTGATACATCCAATATTCATCGGGCCAATCAGTGGCCGCCACGTGTCACAGGCGACCCGCTCCAGAACCAAGGGAAACGAACCAGGGTCCCAATACCCGGGCGCGGCCAGCACCAAGGCGTGGCCTCCACTCGGGCGCAGCCTCACCTAGGCGTGGCCACACCCAGGAGGCCTCTCACCCAGGCGCGGCCACACCCAGGCGCGGCCTGCACCCAGGCGCGGCCACACCCAGGCGCGGCCACCACTCAGGCGCAGCCTCACCAAGGCGTGGCCACACCCAGGCGCGGCCACACTCAGGCGCGGCCTCACCTAGGTGCGGCCACATCCAGGCGCGGCCTCTCACCCAGGCGCGGCCACACCCAGCGCGGCCTCACCTGTGGGTGGCCTCACCCAGGCGCGGCCCGCACCCAGCGCGCACTCGCACCCAGTGCCCGGCCACCACTCAGGTGCGACCTCACCTGGCGTGGCTACACCGAGGCGCGGCCTCTCACCTAGGCGCGGCCTCACCCAGGCGCGGCCACCACCCAGGCGCGGCCACATCCAGGAGCGGCCTCTCACCCAGGCGCGGCCTCACCCAGGCACGACCACATCCAGGAGCGGCCTCTCACCCAGGCACGGCCACACCCAGGCGCGGCCTCACCCAGGCGCGGCCACCACTCAGGCGCGACCTCACCTAGGCGCGGCTACACATCCGGGCGCGGCCTCACCCAGGCACAGCATCGTGGGCACAAACGTGAGGTGGGGGCCACTCACCTATGACCCGATCGTATCGCTACAAGACTCATGTCACCACCAGGACTCTAGGCCACCGCTTAGAAGTCACATCATCCAGACGGATTCAAGCACCAAGGACGTTATCACCATACGCGGGTATCTATCCACCAAGGATCTTGATACCACTAGGACACTCCCCCCCGCAGGGAGATGATCAATCAAGATAGAGCCCCGTCACCTAGGGCCTCTATCCACTCAATGGCACAATCGCCATCAAACTGGGACTCTCCACACCGCCATACGCTACTATAAAAGGCAAGGTACACAACCCCATAGGGGACATAAAAACTCATACTGAATAATCACTATTCATCTATTTGCGCCAGGAGATCTAACTTTGGCATCGGAGAGCCCTAGGCCGGGACCACACCGGTTCTCTCCGATTGACCCCTTTGGTCCACTTGCGGTGACGGCACTCGCAGACCGCCGACGATTTCTTGACGCAACAGCATTGGCGCCGCCTCGTGGGAACGACGCTAGCCATTACGACTACTAGCTCGCTTCCATACTCATTCAATGGCACGAAGGAAGACTACCACCACCAACAACGGAGCAAGGAATGGATCACCACCCCGAGGGCTCTCGCCGCAGAGCCAACGACCAGGACCATGTCCTCCGGGAGGAGGAGATCCCCTTAATGACCGATTCGTGATCGCGAGCCCAACAATGACGAGGCCAACGATGTGGTGGTGGAGGTGACACCGACCCCAATGCTCCAGCCATCGTGGGTCGATCAACGACCCGCAACGACGGATCCTCGATGAAGAACGACTCTTTCGAGAATACCGACGCAGCGTGCGACATCTCACCGTCGGAGGACTTCACCGGCAAGAAGGGTGGAGTCCATACCTCAACAAGAGCCAAACCCTAGGAGATCATCTCCCGTGGGCGCGAGATCGAGAGACTTGCGCGATGTGCAACCCCCACTCGCGGCATGGGGAGCCTTCCCAAAGATCCCAGGAGAACAAGAGACCTCTCACCACGGTCGAACGTGGGAGGACGGCAACACCCGTGGCGAGGGTGTCTAGCCCGCAGAGATCGGTCCGGAGGTCCGTGTTCGACGAACGACCGGAAGAAAGTCACCTACCACGACGAAGCAGACCTACAGAGAGGAAAGCCCCTCACCTTCACGGCAGGATTCATCACGGCGTGACCATTCACCATCCCGTCAACACTCAAGGCGGGAGGGGACATCCAGGAGAGAGCGTGAACGGGTCGCAGCCGAACGTCCGGCTAGGCGTGGGGGCAGACACGGACGAGGAGCTCGATCAAAGACTCCGCGACCGGGATGAGAAGTCGGAAGGGTTGAAGAAGCAGCACCAAAGGCGAGACACATTCTATACCGGACAACACCCCTTCTCGGCAGAGATCATGTCAGCCACACTACCTTCCGTGTTTCGACTACCCACCTTTGAACTCTACAAAGGGTACCACCGACCCTAATGACCACATCAACTACTTTAATGGCATGATGACGCCGTATGGGGGTCGACGTGGTCTCCTGTCGGGCATTCCCGGCGTCCCTCAAGGGAGCAGCCACATCATGGTTCTCCGTGCTACGACCGAGATCTATAGGCTCGCTCGCAGAGCTATGCGAGCGCTCGTCACCCGCTTCCAGCAGCGCAGCGTAAGAAGACCACCATCAATCTACTAAACGTGGTACGTAACCCTGGGAATCTCTCGGGAATACGTTACAGTGTTCACCAAGGAGTCCCCTGGAGGTTCGAGACTTGGATGACCGTGACACAAAGACGCAGCCCTAGCAGGAGGTATTAGGGACCCGGACTTGATCAAGGACCTGGCACGTCATGAGACTAGGACTATGAAAGAGCTCCCGAGCGGTGCAACGAGTTTGCAAATATGGCCGAGGTACTACAAGCTAGAACAAAGATAATCGAGGCCAAGCCACAGACAACAAGAGGTCGCACCGATGACCGCAACGAGAGTAAGAGGTCGAGGATAGAGCGCCGACATGAGAAGAGCGACCGCCCATCTAGGAGGACAGACGCCGCCCAGAGAGAAGCGAGAGGGCAAGCACCCCGAGTTCACACCATCAACACCACCAGGTCCCGTATACTCATGCAGATCCAGGACCGTGACTCTACTCCATTGGCCACGACCCATGCTAGCAGCGCCAGAGAAGCGAAACCCTAACAAATATTGTCTCTTCCACAAAGAGAATGGGCACGACACGTAGGAGTGCTATCAATTGAAGAGAGAGATAGAACAACTAGTAAAAGCAGGAAGCTTGAACAAGTATGTGAAGGGGAGACGTGACAACCGCTCGTGCCAAGGAGATAGAGGTCGCGACGGAGACAGAGTGGAGCCGAGATGAGAAGAAAGAATAACAGATCGAGAGAGAGACCGCCTGTAAGAGCGGAGAGATGCCACGTAACCTAGTGGCACCAAGGGACCTCCTATCCTCACCATACTTGGAGGACCAGGGCAAGAGTCCACCGTAAAAGCTAAAGCTCATGCCAGGTTCGTGGGAGTGGCAGAGAAGCCCAAAGAAGATAGCCAAGATCGAGGCGTGATCTCCTTCTCGGATGAAGACCTGGAAGGACTAAACTTCCCGCATGAAGATGCCCTGGTAGTACAGTGGAGGTAGCCAATCGAATTGCATACGTGGTACCGATAGACACAGGGGCGTCTGACGCACTCTCCTTGACGCCTATCGACAGCTCGGGTTCGGGACGACCAGCTCAAACCAGAGCCCACTTATCTCCATGGATTCTCGTGTGCCACCGCTCCATCGAGGTACCATAGAGCTACCTCGTCACCTTCGGGTACACCTCAACAAGTAACCATCATGGTAAATTTCATGGTAGTCAAGTCTCGTGGTGTCTTCAACGGCCTCTTAGGGCGACCATCACCGACACCCTTAGAGGAGTCATATCACCACTTCACTGAAGATGAAGTTCCCCACCGAGAATGGGGTAGGCGAAGTCCGAGGAGATCGAAGAAAGCAAGGGAGTGCTACGCCACCTTCATGAAAAAGAATAATGGCAACACCCGTGGAATGGCACTCGCCTAGAGAGCATGATCGTGACTGAGAGATGAACTGATAGAGAGAAGGGGAAGTCCAAAGTGGAAGACCTCATCCCATGGCCCTCGCCCAGATGACCCCTCCAAGGTCGCTCGTGTCGGCTCGCGCTAAGCAAGGAACAGAAAGAAGGGCTTGGACACCTCCTCCAAGCGAACATGGATGTCTTCGCATGGTCGACCTCCGACATGCCAGAATACCATGTTCTATAGCTGAACACCGACTACATGTCGACCCAACCAGAAGCCCGTTCAATGCGGCAGAACTCTCGCCTCGATCGACAAGCAAAGCAATCAAGGAGGAGGTGAAGAAGTTAAGCCGATCAGGGTTCATCGAAAGGAGAAGTTCCCTAACCTGGCTCGCCAACGTGGTCATGGTACCAAAGCCAAGTGGGAAGTGGAGGATGTGTGTCGACTACACCGACCTGAACGAGGCATGCCCAAAAGATGAGTACCCATCGCCCCGGATCGACCCACCGATCGACACCACCGCGGCCATGAGATGCCGAGTTTCATGGACGCCTACTCCGGATACAACCAGATCCTCATGTATGAGGATGATGAGTCTTACACCGCATTCCCGGACGGACAAAGAGAACTACCGCTACAACGTCATGCCGTCGGGTTAAAGAATGCAGGGGCCACCTAGCAGGAGAATGGTCAACAAGATGTTCGAGGAGCAGATCGGGCGCAACATGGAGGTATATGTGGATGACATGCTCGTGAAAAGTGTCCACACCAACCAACACCCGACCGACCTAGAGGAAGCATTCACAGATCGAGGAGGAACCAGATGAAGCTAAACCCTACAAAGTGCGCTTCGGTGTAACGTCAGAAAACTCCTGGGGTTCATGGTCTCACCGTGGAATAGAAGCCAACCCATCCAAGATCAAGGCCATCCAAGAGATGGCACCTCCTCGAACGGTCAAGGAAGTGCAGAGGTTGAATGGAAGGGTTGCCGCCCTTTCCAGGTTCGTGTCACGATCAGGTGATAAGTGCTTACCATTCTTCAAAACATTGAAGAACCTCCGAAGCCCTAAGGACTTCACATGGACGGAAGAGTGCCAAAAGGCGTTCGGAGAATTGAAGGAGTACCTAGAGAGCCCACCGCTTGGGCGACCGAACCTAACGAAGAGTTGCAGCTCTACTCGGCCGCCACCCTGTCGCGGTCAGCGCAAAGATCGCTAAAGGAAGAGGACAAAGTCCAGAGGCCCATCTACTACGTCGCCATGTCCCCGATCGATGCAGAGACCAGGTACACTAGGATCGAGAAGGTAGCCTATGCATTGGTAATGGCAGCCAGGAAGCTACGACCATACTTCCAAGCCCATACCATCATAGTCCTCCGCGCACCTACCCTCGAAGAAGATACTACACACAAGCCGGACGCCTCCGGGAGATTGATAGCATGGGCGGTGGAGTTAAGTGAGCATGACATCAGGTTCCAACCCAGGACTACCATCAAAGGCCAAGCCTTGGCAGACTTCGTCGTTGAATGCACCTTACCAGAGACAGAGCCAGAAAAAAAAACAAAGGGCTATGGTCGTCATCAATGGACGTCACCTATCAAAAGAGAGAGGCCAAGTGGCTACGGCCAAGAGGCCATGGCCAAAAGACCACGACCAAGAGGCCATGGCCAAAGGGCTATGGTCGTCACCTATCAAGAGGAAAAAAAAAAAAAATTTTTTTTTGGGTGCCATCCGTCAAAGGCCGCTGCCCAAAAGCAAAGAAGAAAAGAGAGAAGAAAGAAAAATAAAAAGGGGGTCTTTGGCCATGGCCAAGGACCACAATCGACAAACCATGGTAGAAGTTCAAGGTTCGAGGTCCGAGGTCAGGAAGTTCGAGATGGTTCGAGTTCTAAGGATCGAGAATGCAACTGTTGATGCACTGTCCAGGCTAGCCACAATGATGAACTCAGAAACCTGGCCAATGCAGTGTACGTGGAAATATTACATGAGCTAACATGCCAGGAGAAGCAAGTTAATGAGATTGAGGAGGGGCCTAGCTAGATGGACCCTATACTCAACTACCTACAGGACGACGTCTTACCAGAAGACAAGGCCGAGGCAAGGAAGGTCAGGATGAGAGCTGCAAAGTACACCGTCCTAGACGGGATATCTGCATACAAGCGGGGGCAACAAAGACCACTACTCCGGTGCCTAGGACCCAAGGGGGCGTAGTACACCCTAACCAAGTCCATGAGGGGATATATGGACGCTACATGGGGGACGAGCCCTAGCCTACAAAATCCTCCGCCAGGGACTATACTCGCCACGAATGCAAGAGGAGGCCATCCAATATGCCAAGAAGTGCGAGCAATGTCGGCTTGTTCGCCCCAAGACTCCCATCTACCCGCCACCAAGCCGACATCAATCCTCAACCCCATACCTTTTGCCATGTGGGGACTAGACATCTTAGGCAACTTCACCGCAGCACCAGGAAACGAAAGTACCTGGTCGTCGCGATCGACTACTTCACCAAGTGGGTTGAAGCTAAACCCTTGGCCAAGATAACAGACGAGAGATGGAGAAGTTCGTCCGCGACGACGCCATCTACAAGTTCGGGTGCCACGGATCCTCGTCTCGCATAATGAAAACAATTCAACAACCCTAAATTCCAAGCATTCTGTCACAGCTACAACATCGACTATCGGCCGTGTCGGTAGCATACCCAGTGCCAATGGTCGTGGAGGTCACCAATGTAACGCCATCGGAAGGAGTCAAGAAAAGGCTAGAAGGAGCCAAAGGCAAGTGGGTAGAAGAGCTACAAGCGCCCCGTGGGCATACCGAACTACAAAGACGGACGCCCACTGGAGAGAGCCCATTCCGCCTAGCATATGGCATCAAGCATTGGCGCTGTAGAGGTCTCGCTTTGTCCCATAGGGTTCTCGCACTTCAATGAACGCACCTATGTCGACGGATCATGCGCTAACCTAGACTTTATAGATGAGGTCCGCGAAAGAGCACTACTAAGGAATGTCACCTACCAAAGAACGCATCGCCAGGTACTATAATGCCAGGGTCAAGGAAAGGCTATTCCACCAGGGAGAGTTAGTACTACGGAGGGCAAGCGCTCACAACCCACAAAAGGCAGTGGAAGTCACACCCAATCGGGAAGGACCCTACATAGTCTCCAAGCAGATACGCCTGTGGACCTACCGCTTGAAGACCTGTGGGGCAAGAAGGTAGACCGTACCTAGAACTCACTATACTTGAAGAAGTAACAACAATGAGTTTGGCACCACCAACAAGAGCAGAGATGGCATTACGCTTTCAAAGATGAATTGAAAAAAATTCGGGAATACTCGGCTTCTTCTACTACTCAACTCGAGGCTTCGTGCCTCGAGGCGTTATGCCACCACCGAGGCTTCATGCCTAAGGCGATATGCCAACACTGAGGCTTCGTGCCTAAGGCGATATGCCAACATCGAGGCTTCGTGCCTAAGGCGATATGCCAACATTGAGGCTTCGTGCCTAAGGCGATATGCCAACACTGAGGCTTCGTGCCTAAGGCGATATGCCAACACTGAGGCTTCACGCCTAAGGCGATATGCCAACATTGAGGCTTCGTGCCTAAGGCGATATGCCAACACTGAGGCTTCGTGCCTAAGGCGATATGCCAACACTGAGGCTTTATGCCTAAGGCGATATGCCAACACTGAGGCTTCATGCCTAAGGCGATATGCCAACACTGAGGCTTCGTGCCTAAGGCGACATGCCAATATTGAGGCTTCGTGCCTAAGGCGATATGCCAACATTGAGGCTTTATGCCTAAGGCAACATGCCAACACTGAGGCTTTATGCCTAAGGCGACATGCCAACACTGAGGCTTCGTGCCTAAGGCGATATGCCAACACTGAGGCTTCATGCCTAAGGCGACATGCCAACACTGAGGCTTTATGCCTAAGGCAACATGCCAACACTGAGGCTTCATGCCTAAGGCGACATGCCAACACCAAGGCTTCATGCCTAAGGCGACGTGCCACCACTGAGGCTGTATGCCTAAGGCGTCATGCCAACACTGAGGCTCTACGCCTAAGGCGTTAACCCACCAAGGTCCAAGGATCACCAAGGCACGACGCCACTACCAAAATCCTATGACTATCAAGGGTCAGAAAGCATCAACGCGCAAACGATCACCAGGAGACAATGCAATCAATATCAAAGCGACAAGGATCAAATCATATCAACATCTAAAGAAAGAGTCAAGTACATACAAAAGCAAGCATCACAATCCAAAAGTTATCATCAAAAAAGTCAACATCCAGAAAGAACATCTATAAAATCAGGGGGCATCTAGTGGAGGAGCAGCCTCTGATCCAGAAGGAGACATCATATCAGCCTCAGCCGAACAAGCAACACTCTCCTCTGGTAAGACCGCACCCTCCTCTATCACCACAACATCATCCTCAGGAGAGACACGAGCCACTATAGCAGCCTCGTGTAGCAACAGAGTGACTCGTGGAACCTTGAGAAGTCATAATCACGGGTCTTCTCCAGGATGCGAACCGCCAAGTCCGAAGAAGTCAAGACGCTAGGAATGAAAGCCAACTTACTCCTAAGGTCACCAACAGAAATAGAAGCTCTGGAGGCCCTACGACCCCTACTAGGGGTGGAATCTCCAGAAACCTCCTCCTCCCCTTCACTACCAACAGGGGAAGGCAAAGAAGAAAAAGTATCCGCGGGGAAGAAGACTCCTCAAGGGATCCAACCACGACCGCAGTCAGATCAGAGTCATTAGGTGATGACATGGATAAAATAATGAAGCAGACTAGCTACTTGCTCAGAGCAACGATCTCCCAGACAAGAAGCCAGCAAGAAAAATGAAATGAAGACCACCTGCAAAGTATAAACAGCAGATCCATCACAGACAAGAAGAAGGGGAGTGGACAAGCATGAGGGTCCATCACACCCACGCCGTGGCCACCATAGGCGCGGCCTCACACCCACAGGCACAGCCATCCCAGGCGCAGCCTCACACCCGCAGGCGGCGGCCACCCAGGCGCTGCCTCACGCAGGCGCGGCGACCCAGCGGCCTCACGCCCGCAGGTGCGGCCACCCCAGGCACGGCCTCAAGCCCCACAAGCGCGGCCTCACGCCCCACAGGCGCGGCCTCGCTCCCGCAGGCGCGGACTCACCTAGGCGCAGCCCTGCAAAAAAAAAAAAAAACAAAAAAAAAAAAAAAAAAAAAGAAAGATAAGGGGTCCGAACTTACCTCAAGGGGAAGGCGATCGCACGGGGAGGCAGGCACACGACGACGCGGCCACACCACTGGCACGATCAAGTGACAGAGACCACCAGAGGCAAGGCACTCAAGCCAAGCACCACTGAAGCCCTCCCAGCAAACAAGACACCAAGTGAGCACAAAGCAAACACAAGGACCCAAAATCAAGCAAAAATGGATGCTAGGCTAGGTGACCCAAAGACAAACACATGGTGGGCACCAAAAAGAGGACAAAAAACAAGAAAGAGGAATGAGAAGTGCAAGAAGAGAAAGTGAAGGAGAATGACATATGTCTACAAAAACAAAAGATGAAAAAAGTGCAGGAGGAAAGGTTTGAACCCCCAACCTCTCCTACCTCATTACTAGAGTTACGTGCAAGCCCCGCAAGGAAAGTCTCTTGCAATGGACCCCTCACTATGTAAAGGCATCTACTCTCTTGGACATCCTATCCCAAGAGAGTGGGGGGCAAATGATACATCCAATATTCATCGGGCCAATCAGTGGCCGCCACGTGTCACAGGCGACCCGCTCCAGAACCAAGGGAAACAAACCAGGGTCCCAATACCCGGGCGCGGCCAGCACCAAGGCGTGGCCTCCACTCGGGCGCGGCCTCACCTAGGCGTGGCCACACCCAGGAGGCCTCTCACCCAGGCGCGGCCACACCCAGGCGCGGCCTGCACCCAGGCGCGGCCACCACTCAGGCGCAGCCTCACCAAGGCGTGGCCACACCCAGGCGCGGCCACCCCCAGGCGCGGCCTCACCTAGGTGCGGCCACATCCAGGCGCGGCCTCTCACCCAGGCGCGGCCACACCCAGGCGCGGCCTCACCCAGGGGTGGCCTCACCCAGGCGCGGCCTGCACCCAGGCGCGGCCTGCACCCAGGCCCGGCCACCACTCAGGTGCGACCTCACCTGGCGTGGCTACACCGAGGCGCGGCCTCTCACCTAGGCGTGGCCTCACCCAGCGCTGCTACCACCCAGCGCGGCCACATCCAGGAGCGGCTCACCCAGCGCGCCACCTCACCCAGCGCGACCACATCCAGGAGCGGCCTCTCACCCAGCACGGCCACACCCAGCGCGGCCTCACCCAGCGCTGCCACCACTCAGGCGCGACCTCACCTAGGCGCGGCTACACATCCGGGCGCGGCCTCACCCAGGCACAGCATCGTGGGCACAAACGTGAGGTGGGGGCCACTCACCTATGACCCGATCGTATCGCTACAAGACTCATGTCACCACCAGGACTCTAGGCCACCGCTTAGAAGTCACGTCATCCGGACGGATTCAAGCACCAAGGACGTTATCACCATACGCCGGGTATCTATCCACCAAGGATCTTGATACCACTAGGACACTCCCCGCAGGAGATGATCAATCAAGATAGAGCCCCGTCACCTAGGGCCTCTATCCACTCAACGCACAATCGCCATCAAATCGGGACTCTCCACACCGCCATACGCTACTACAAAAGGCAAGGTACACAACCCCATAGGGGACATAAAAACTCATCTTGAATAATCACTATTCATCTATTTGCGCCAGG
Source organism: Telopea speciosissima (assembly GCF_018873765.1). Lineage (NCBI taxonomy): Eukaryota > Viridiplantae > Streptophyta > Magnoliopsida > Proteales > Proteaceae > Telopea > Telopea speciosissima. The sequence continues at coordinate 53,880,114 of NC_057923.1, forward strand.
AGATCTAACTTTGGCATCGGAGAGCCCTAGGCCGGGACCACACCGGTTCTCTCTGATTGACCCCTTGGTCCACTTGCAGGTGACGGCACTCGCAGGACCGCTCGACGATTTCTTGACGCAACACTAGGCATTCCAGGCTTGCAAGTATGTTGGCCAAAAATGAGAAAAGGGTCGAGGCAGTTCGTTTGGGAATGTGGGATGCCTGCAGAGAATAGCTTGGTCTCACAAACCAGTAGTGAAGTAACAAACTGTGCATTGGTAGAAGAGGAAATGCGTGGACCAACAACAAAGTGGGAATGTGATGTAGTAAGCCTTTCATATTGGACGAAGTCACCAGGCAGGGAACCTCTTTCTTTCTTCAACTGATTAAAGTAAGAAAGGAGTTGACTCTCTCCAAGGAGAGAAGGAGTTGTCAAAGGCATTGGAACAATTGGAATGTCAAAATAAGTAGAGGCAGAGTTCATCTCAATTCTCACCTTTGATGCTGTGAAAGGGTATTGGGAACTTTCAACCATTGAAACAGAAGAGGAATACACTGAGAAAAACCCAGAAAGGAAGAAGATAATCTTCTATAATCCTTGGCATTATTTATTTAAACTAGTGTTTGAGGGTTTCAAAATGATTCAATCCCTAGGAAATCGGGAGCGCCTCCAAAACGAAAGAAGCATTAATGTGTATGTTACCTTTCACCTGCAACTGTCAACTCAAACGTCATACTAGACGTTTCTTTTCTGTAATAGGAATACATAGACAGCATGGAAAGGATTCCAAAGGCCGACTATACGGTCTAATAAAACTTAATAAACAGTTTGAGATGGAAACCAAACCAGCGGTACGAAGCAGTGTTGCAACTCCATAAGGACTTTACGAGCATCATCCTTAGAAGTTGCAAGGGGCATTGTTTACATCCTAAAATTACTAATTAACTGGTACTGATAGACTGACTACCCTTTTAGGATCGGTCATCAAGGGAGGCTCTTTAGAGGGAAACATGGACCTGAATGGTTAAAACCATGAAGTACACACCAACGATGGATTCTCACCCCTACCCACCTTTTATTTGCTGACGATTTTTTTAATATTTATGAATGCTTCTAATAGGTACATTCTAAATCTGAAGTCTTTCTTGGTTAAGTACAAGGATTTTTCGGGCCAGAGGGTGATCTTGGACACAAGCAAGCTATTCTTTGGAAATGTCCCAGTTCGAAGGCGTAATAGGATCTCTAATGACCTTGGCAGTCATATTTGCTCCTTGCCTACAAGGTACCTGGGTGTGGAAATTTTCAGAGGGCGGGTCAAGCGCGAGCATATTCTTCCCTTAATGGATAAAATCAAGGTGCGACTTTCGGGTTGGAAAGGAAAATTATTATCGATGGCTGGGCAAGTGGAGCTGGTTAAATCAGTGATTTCAAGCATTCCAGTACATAATTTCTCCATTTATTGGTGGCCTAATTCTTTGGTGAAGGCTCTTGAGAGGTGGACTAGGAATTTCATTTGGACAGGGGATGCTGATTCCATGAAAAAAATTACTGGTAAGTGGGATTTGGTTTGTAAGCCTAAATTTGAAGTAGGCTTGGGAATTCGACGTATGCATGATGTTGATAAAGCTCTTCTTTGCAAGCTTGTTTGGCAAGTCAAGCAGTGGCAGTCAGGTTTGGGCCAAATTATTTTCTTTACTCGTAAGTGGGATTTCGTTTGTGGAAGAAAATCAACACTATAAGAATCCAACTACTTATAGTTAACCCTGGCCTTGTCAAGCTTGCAACATATACGATCTGTCCCCACTTGATCATTATTCAAGTATGTAATTGGCCTTTCCATTTAAGATCCATCAATCCCAAAACAAAGATGCATTTGTTAAATTCATCTACCGCCACTTGGGAAATCATAGATCCTCCCAACTTCTCCCTTTGAAACTGGCTCTAATTAAAGTCTCCTAAGATCACCCATGAGACATTAATATGACTGGCCATCAAAGAAAGAACAACCCAAAGAGCTCGTCTATCATCCAAAGAGTTCACCCCATAGACACTGTAATTGAAAAATGCAGTCCAACATCTATGTGTTCTTTCAAAAACTTTTGACTTTTTATTTTATCAAACGAAGCATAAACAAATACAAATGTAGTAACTTTATTAGGTAAGAGGGCCTTCGGCCCTAACTAAAAAATAAATGCAAAAAAATCAAAATCACATAAACGAGCTTGTCCCCCCCCCCCTCCCCCAAATGTTAATGGAAAGAACTCAAGGGACCAAACAACCAAAGCAATGAAGAAATATAGATCCATACAGAATACCCCATAGAACAGAGTGTAAACACAATCAACATAAATTGGTATGATCTTCAAGCCTGGGTTATGCTACGCAAGATGATTGTCTCCACAGTTAGACCTGGTCCAAACCCTAATAGCACACCCCAATCAAACCCTTCTCCAGTTGTGGCTTTCCCTTCCTTCATAGACTTGTTCCTCATCTCATCCAAAATGAACATCACAGTGGGGCTTGACATATTACCATATTCGCTCAACACTTTTCTTGATGCCTTGAGTTTCTCCTCCTTCAAACCAAGGGTCCCTTCAATTAGGTCCAAAATCGCCGGCCCACCAGGGTGAGACACCCAAAAAATGGAGTTCCAATTACTAATACCAATCTTGTTGAATGCTTCCTCCAAACATTTTCCGATGTGCCCAGAAATAGTTTTGGCTACATCCTTGGATAAGCTGATTGAAAGACCTGTTTGACGTAAATGGCCTTCAACCATATCATCTGAGTCTGGGAGAATTCGAGTACCCGCTGAGACGAGTTGGAATAGTGGACGCTCAATTGAAGTGTCAGGGTCTGCACCAACTATTAAAGCAGCAGCCCCATCAGCGAAGATTGCCTGCCCAAGTAAGGTGTGGAAGTCGGTCTCGGTAGGTCCCTTGAAGCCACTAACTGAGTTTAACTCCGAGCAAACAACAAGGACACGAGCACCTTTATTGTTCTCAGCAAGGTCTTTGGCAACACGGAGGACACTGCCACCACCGTAGCAGCCTAGATGATACATCATCACACGTTTGACGGTGGGTGAAAGGCCAAGGAGCTTGATGAGTTGGAAGTCGGCACCAGGTGCATCAACACCAGAAATGGTAGTAAATACAATGTGGGTGATCTTTGATTTGGGCTGCCCCCACTCATTGATGGCTTTTAAAGCTGCTTCTTTAGCCAACTTGGGAACCTCAACAACCATAATATCTTGGCGTGCATCAAGTGTTGGAGCCATGGGGTTGTAGAAGTCGGGGTTCTGCTCGATCATTTCCTCAGTCATGTAGAGATGACGCTTTATAATTGTAGATCTGTCACATATTCGTTTGAACTTCTCCTTCAATCCAGTCATATGCTCACTCTTTGTGGATCTGAAGTAAAAATCTGGGAAATCAGGCTGATAAACACAGTTGGATGGATTTGCTGTGCCGATGGCCAGCACTGTGGCTGGACCCTGAGTGCACTGCGCTTCATAGATTTCTCCAACTGATGATCCCATTGCTTGTGTGGATCGCTGGATCGATCGATCTAAAGGGTGGGAAAATCTGAAATAGAGAAATGAATTAAGATGGAAGGAAAGGGTATGTATTGAAACTAGGAAGCAATAGCAATGATGATTCTTGGATGAAATAGCAAGACAGATGAATGGGGTTTTATAGAAGTAGGAAGTTTGAAAGGATCCATATGCGCCCAAGCAATACCATGTTTTGAATTTTATTATAATCACTTAGACTTGGTGGAAGTTGCCTTTTTTGAAAATAAGTCAGAGAAGCCTAGAGTAATAAAACAAATTCATAATTGAGTAAGTTTTAGGGCATCTTAATCAATATTCGTCTTTGTTTGAATGAGACTCCGTCAGTCACACTGACCTGAATGGTTGGGGTTCCAAAGAAAACGTGTGGTCTCTTTTTTCTTCATTTGAAACTTCTGCTCAAAATAAAAACAAAAAAATTACGAACTGTGAGAGAACGGTATTTAATATTTATGTGTTTTTTTGTATCCATCTGAGTTTCGGTTGTTTAGAAAAAATAGGAGAACCACAAGTGCGTAGTTTAACTAATTAAGGTTAGGGAGAAGGTTCCCCTTTTCCACTGGTTGAGTGCTGTTTCAGGTCCATAAGGGAATTTTCTTTGGAATCTGACAAAAAGTGGAGCGACATTTATAACATATCATCATCTCACATGAACAGTGATATGTGAGGGAGTGTGGAATTTCACTTTTGAACTACCGTTTTATCAAACTTTTTTCCTTATGGTTATTATGAATATTTTTTTTTTGTTAATACAAAGAGAGACTGTTCTCTATGGGGGAATGTGCTTCCTGCTCCCAAATACAGAGGAGGTGAAATGACCACCCGGCCTATTGATGCTACAGTACATTCACTCATTGGTCTTCGTGCACGCAAGGGCCACGCTCCCCACAGTCAGATTTTCCCACCCTTTAGATCGATCGATCCAGCGATCCACACAAGCAATGGGATCATCAGTTGGAGAAATCTATGAAGCGTAGTGCACTCAAGGTCCAGCCACAGTGCTGGCCATCAGCACAGCAAATCCATCCAACTGTGTTTATCAGCCTGATTTCTCAGATTTTTACTTCAAATCCACAAAGAGTGAGCATATGATTGGATTGAAGGAGAAGTTCAAACGAATCTGTGACAGATCAACAATTATAAAACGTCATCTCTACATGACTGAGGAAATGATCAAGGAGAACCCCGACTTCTACAACTCCATGGCCCCAACACTGGATGCTCACCAAGATATTATGGTTGTCGAGGTTCCCAAGTTGGCTAAAGACACAGCTTTAAAAGCCATCAATGAGTGGGGGCAGCCCAAATCTAAGATCACCCACATTGTATTCACTACCATTTCTGGTGTTGATGCGCCTGGTGCTGACTTCCAACTCATCAAGCTTCTTGGCCTTTCACCGACCGTCAAACGTGTGATGATGTATCATCTAGGCTGCTACGGTGGTGGCAGTGTCCTCCGTGTTGCCAAAGACCTTGCTGAGAACAATAAAGGTGCACGTGGGGACCTACTGAGACCGACTTCCACACCCTACTTGGCCAGGCAATCTTTGAAGATGGCGATGCAGCTTTAATAGTTGGTGCAGACCCTGACATGTCAGTTGAACGCCCGCTATTTCAACTCTTCTCAGTAGGTACTCGAATTCTCCCAGACTCAGATGATATGGTTGAAGGCCACTTGCGTCAAACGGGTCTTTCAATCAACTTATCCAAGGATGTAGCCAAAACTATTTCTGGGAACATTGGAAAATGCTTGGAGGAAGCATTCAACAAGATCGGTATTAGTGATTGGAACTCCATTTTTTGGGTGTCTCACCCTGGTGGGCTGGCAATTTTGGATCTGATTGAAGGGACCCTTGGTTTGAAGGAGGAGAAACTGAAAGCATCAAGAAAAGTGTTAAGCGAATATGGTAATATGTCAAGCCCCACTGTGATGTTCATTTTGGATGAGATGGTAATATGTCAAGCCTCGAGTCTCTACTTTTGGCTGGCGGTTGGTGTGGAGCTGCCTGCCATCATACGATCTTGTTAGGAAGCGGCAGGTGCCATTGGTTTCTCGGTGTGACTTGTGCAGGAAAGAGCAAGAATCATTACACCACTTGTTTCTTGAGTGTGAATTCAGTGTAAACATTTGGACTGAACTTCTTATGCGTTTTGAGGTAAGGTGGGAGGGTTTTCCTTCATTGGAGGAGCTATTCTCGTGGTGGAAAAGGAAGGCGAGGACTATATTGTTGCGAAAGGCATGGCTACCCTTAGCGATTCTGATTCCGTATCAGTTATGGAGGGAACGGAACAAAAGGAGATTTGAGAATAGGATTGCTTCACATGGGATGGTAATTAGGTAGGTGCTTTCGTCTTTGGCTGACGTCTCGGTGCTAATCCCTATAATGTCAAGTCGGTTTCTGAGTTGATCCAATCAAGAAGCGTGCAATTGAAGGTAAAGCCATTCCAGCAGCAAAGGATTATTGAACTTAGTTGGTCTTCCCCTGTCCAGGGTGAAGTCAAACTAAATATAGATGGGTGTTCTCTTGGGAATCTAGGGCGTACAAGAGCGGGAGGCATTCTTCGTGATCATGTGGGTAACCCCATGAGGTATTTTGCGAGTTATGCAGGTGTGGGATCGAATTTCTACGCTGAATTCTAAGCCTTTTTTGAAGGAATCCACCATGCGATGTCCTTGCATGTGGAAAACCTATGGGTGGAAGGTGACTCTTGCAGTGGTGAGGTGCATAACAGATCAGCGTATTCCATGGACCTTTCAACAAAGATGGTGGTACTACAAGAGATACCTAGATAGCATCATGTGGAAGGTTACACATTGCTACAGGGAGGTGAACACGATGGCGGATAGGCTAGCAAATCATGCAGCTTCTACTTCATCCAGCTGTGTATGGGATAGTCCCCCGAGTTTCATATTGAGTGAAATAACGTGGGAAGCCTTAAAAAGACCAAGATATAGATTCTTGTAATTTGCTAATTGGTTGGGTACTTTTCTGCTGATGGCCATGCCGTAGGTGGATTAGTTATCTGACATCTATGTATTTTAGTTGTTTGGTTTGATGATATAATAGACCTCTGCTAATATTTAGCAAAAACAAAAAGAGGAATAAGTCTACAAAGGAAGGGAAAGCCACAACTAGAGATGGTTTGATTGGGGTGTGCTATTAGGGTTTGGACCGGGTCTAACTGTGGAGACAATTGTCTTGCGTAGCATCGGTACAATTTAAACAGGGCTTGCTGATCTTATCAATTTCCATTGATTTATAGGCAAAATTTCCCCTATGGGGTTTTGTTTGGTTTTTCTATATAGCTTTATATTATGTGCCTTCATTGCTTTGATTGTTTGGTTCTCTTTGAGATTTTTACATGGATGGCCCATCAATATGTTAATATGATGAATTTGGGTGATTCTCTTGACATGGGCATCAAAAAATCAACCTAACGAGCAAAGCTCTTTTGGATGCGAGTCATCCTTAATAACATCTAGCCATGGCCATTGTGCAATACCAACATCCTCATTTATCTTTTTAGCAATTTAATTAAGGTAGTATTTTATTAAAAGAAACTGAAATAAGTACACAAATCAAAACTTAGGAAAGAGGGGCCTTAGGCCTTTACTAAACAGTAAATGACAAAAGCTAAATCATGGTATTAACATATTAAAGGGCCAACCGTGAAAAAATCTCAAAGAGAACCAAACAACAATCTCCAAGCAAAGCAAGAATGCCGAGGAAAGAACACCTTGTTCCATATCACATTAGCCCATGGGACCTTGGGATTCCTCTTTCTAATGACTTCCCAGGCAAATCCATCCAACTGTGTGTATTAGCCTGATTTCCCAGATTTCTACTCCAGATCCACAAAGAGTGAGCATATGACTGGATTGAAGGAGAAGTTCAAGCGAATCTGTGACAGATCTACAATTATAAAACGTCATCTCTACATGACTGAGGAAATGATCGAGGAGAACCCCGACTTCTACAACTCCATGGCTCCAACACTTGATGCTTGCCAAGATATTATGGTTGTTGAGGTTCCCAAGTTGGCTAAAGAAGCAGCTTTAAAAGCCATCAATGAATGGGGGCAGCCCAAATCAAAGATCACCCACATTGTATTCACTACCATTTCTGGTGTTGATGCTCCTGGTGCCAACTTCCAACTCATCAAGCTCCTTGGCCTTTCACCAACTGTCAAACGTGTGATGATGTATCATCTAGGTTGCTACGGTGGTGGCAGTGTCCTTCGTGTTGTCAAAGATCTGGCTGAGAACAATAAAAGTGCTCGTGTCCTTGTTGTTTGCTCGGAATTAAACTCTGTTAGTGGCTTCAAGGGACCTTCTGAGACCGACTTCCACACCCTACTTGGGCAGGCAATCTTCGCAGATGGCGCTGCAGCTTTAATAGTTGGTGTAGACCCTGACACATCAGTTGAGCGCCCACTATTCCAACTCTTCTCAGCAGGTTCTCGAATTCTCCTAGACTCAGATGATATGGTTGAAGGCCACTTGCGTCAAACGGGTCTTTCAATCAGCTTATCCAAGGATGTAGCCAAAACTATTTCTGGGAACATTGGAAAATGTTTGGAGGAAGCATTCAACAAGATCGGTATTAGTGATTGGAACTCCATTTTTTGGGTATCTCACCCTGGTGGGCTGGTAATTTTGGATCTGATCGAAGGGACCCTTGGTTTGAAGGAGGAGAAACTGATGGCATCAAGAAAAGTGTTGAGCGAATTTGGTAATATGTCAAGCTCCACTGTGATGTTCATTTTGGATGAGATGAGGAACAAGTCTATAAAGGTAGGGAAAGCCACAACCGGAGAAGGGTTTGATTGGGGTGTGCTATTAGGGTTTGGACCGGGTCTAATTGTGGAGACAATTATCTTGCGTAGCATCAGTACAATTTAATCCGGGCTTGCTGATCTTATCAATTTGCATTGAATATTTGTAGGCACACTTTCCTCTATGGGGTTTTGTTGGGGTTTTCTATATAGCTTTATATTATGTGCCTTCCTTGCTTTGATTGGTTGGTTCTCTTTGAGATTTTTTCATGGGATGGACCCATTTATGTATTAATTGATGATTTATTTGTTGCCATTTACTGTTCAGTAAAGACCGAAGGTCCTCTTTTCTAAGTTTATTTATTTTTACTTGTTTAAGCTTTTTTTTTTTTTTTTTTTTTTTTTAACCCGAATATTCTCTAGGACCCGTGGCAGCCCCTAGAACTTTATTAAAATCAAGGAATAATAAAAAAGAGTACACTGGGGGGGACATTCCCGCCTTACCCCAACCCTTGCCACAATCGCTAAAAGCACTCAGGTCTCACATACTCAAAACCTCCCCCCAACTTAGTTTCTTATTACAGGGAAACCTAGCGCATCCTCTCGGATTATCCTTTGAAGCTCACGCGGGAGTTCACTATCCCCTTCAAACAACATGTCTTCCTTCCTGTTACAGGCGTAGCTCGCAAGCCAGTCTGCAACCCTATTACCTTCTCTGTACGTGAAGGTCACAACTGCCTGTATCTCTTGCACTAGGCTCAAAACCTCCTGAAACCAGTACCAAGCCCTCCATGAATTACATTGCTTGGCTGAAACACATTGGACCACGGTAGTTGAGTCTGAGCTGACATACACATTATGGAAGCCCCTCTCCCTACTAAGACTGAGCCCATCAACTAGAGCTCTAATCTCTGATAAGCTGTTGGTGCACTCACCGTAAAACTTGGCACATGCCGCCACCACACACCCCTCACCGTCTCTGATAATAGCACCCCCACCCCCCATTCCCGGGTTACCCCTACACGCCCCATCTATATTAAGTTTGACTGAAACAAACAGTGGGCACCAATAGACTGGGAATGGGGCCTTGACCGTAAGAGGTTGAGGTGCCAAGCCAAAGAATTGCAGCACCAACGACTCTTGAAGAGAAGGAGGTTTATAACGTTGAACCAGTAGTATTTCATGGATCCATCCTCTAACCACATCCACAATGGTACCGGCAGACTGGGCCTTCTCACCATTTCTCCTGTTATTCCTTTCCCTCCATAGTTCCCAGACAACGAACATCGGAATTAAGCCCGTTGTTTAAGCCTCTTTTAATAAAATACTACCTTGATTAAATTTACTGAAAAGACAATTGCAGATGTTGGGACTACACATTGGCCAAGGCTGAATGTTATTAAGGATGGCTTGCATCCAAAAGATCATTGCTCATTAGATTAGTTTTTTTATGCCCATGTCAAGAGGATCACCCAAATTCCTTCTTATGGGTGGTGAGTACAAACTTTTTTTTTATTGGTAAATCAAATTTATAGAAAAAGAAGGAATATACAAAGAAAGGGGCTCAAATCAGCCTATGAGGCTACATAGAAAGGTCCAAAAGCGAACAAAACCACAAACAACCTAGCTACTCAAAAGAAGAGCATTCACCCCCCATTTATCAATAAGGTAATAGTTCTGATAGGATCTTTTCCCCCTGAGGGTGATGGAATGAAAGAAATATTGTCAATAATAACAGATCTGGTCTGTGCTTTGTTCCGAAACATCCTGAAATTTCTCTCAATCCACAAGTGAGCAATGGTAGCACAAAATGCCACTTTGCCAATGCTTTCCACCTGATCACCTTCAAACTCCTTAGCAACCCACTCAGCTTCAACCATCACATCCAAAGTTGGGGATCTAGAAGAGCAAAGGCTATAGATTTCTATCCAAATCTGACCAAAGAAACTGCACTCATAGAATAAGTGGTTTCTACATTCTGAGCCTGACCAGCATAAGCAACAAAATGATGCAAGATGAACATTCCTCTTCTGAATCTGGTCTAATGTAGGTACTGAATCAATTAAGCATCTCCAAGAAGTGAAGGACCGTCTGGGGATACTCAAATGAAACCACACAGTAGATGCCCAAATGAGCTTCGTACTCGGCCTCATGAGAAGCTCCCAAGCCGATTTAGAAGAAAAGAGACTTGAAGGATTTCCATTTCAAACAGCAATATCATCTTCTGAAGCATTAAGCCTGTTAATACTTTCGAGCCAGCTCCATGTTATCTCAAGGGAAATTGATCTCAATGGGCCTGGGTCTTATTCCCCATCAGTTCAAATCGACAGCACAGGAGCAAGTCTATCTGAACCTACATCATACCGAATTCTATCTCCAAATATTTTGATGGGAACCCCCTCTGGATGCCATGGATCAAGCCACAATCAGGTACCTTCACCATTACCAATTTTGTGCCGGTTCAAATGCTCAACTTTGTCTCTATACTTCAATATTTTTCTCCACACCCAAGAATAGTCCTTTGGAACTCTCACTGTCCATAAAGAATCAACTTTTAAATATCTTCTACGCACCCATTTGACCCATAGGCTTTCCTTGTCGGAAACAATCCTCCAAATCCATTTAATAATCCCTGCACCATTCATGTCCTTGATTTTTTTAATCCCCAATCCACCCTCCATAGTGAGTACAAACTTCAGTTGCCTTAGTGTTAAGGTTTGGAGAAGACATGAAGAAAGGTTTGGAGATAAGAAGAAGAACACAAGGTTTTACTTGGTTCGGTGGTAAATCACCTATGTCCAAGGATTCTCTACTTGAGAGAGAAGAATGTATTCACTTACCTTTCTTCACTTATTCTTACATTATTTAAATCCATTCTTGCCATAACTGATGGATTTATTTTAGGGATAGGATTAGAATAAAATCCTTGATTTTGGTGAGAATAAAATCCTTGATCTTGGAGCTGATAATTAGGGGGAGACATAGGAGACATATCTACTCTCTTTCCTTGGTATTTTGAATTATTTCCATTTAGGAAATTGGCATGTGTTTTTTGTGTAAGCTGAGCATTGGGAGAGGATAGGCCATGAGTCAGCATTGACTTATTTTGAATTGTGGTTCCTCTTTGTACCACGGTTCCATGGTCTTGATGACCATAGACCAATTTTGAATCTTCATGTGTCATAACACTCCCCCTCAAGCTCATGGGGTTGGAGACCACTTTGAGATTGCTTATGATGGCCACAAATCGTTGAGAGGATAGAGGCTTGGTAAACACATCAGCCAATTGATCTTTTGTGGATATGTACCGAACAGTGAGATCTCCCTTAGCAACTTTGTCTCGAACAAAGTGGAAATCGTTTTCCACATGCTTCGTCCTTGCATGAAAGACTGGGTTGGCAGTTAGATAAGTTGCCCCGATGTTGTCACACCATAGAGTAGGGGCATGTGGTAAATACACTTGCGTTCTTTTAGCAAGGATTGGAGCTAAGTCACTCGCAGGTGGCATTTGCTAATGCCTTATACTCCGCCTCGTATTGGACCTTGCAACGGTGGATTATTTCTTGGAGCTCCAAGAGATGATGTTGTTACCAAGGAATATTGCATATCCACCAGTTGATTTTCTGTCATCTGGACTCCCTTCCCAATTAGCGTCAGAAAAGGCTGATAGTTCAATCTTTGCATTGCTGTGAATTTTAATGCCATGGGAAATTGTTGATTTGAGATATCTCAATATCCGCTTAACGGCCATCTAATGTGTTGTGTCAAGTTATGCATGTATTGACAAACCCCAGTGATGAACATATTATATATCCGGTCTTGTGAGAGTTACGTATTGTAGTGCTCCCACTACACTTCTATATTGTGTAGGATCCATCATGGGTTCCCCACCATATTGACTAAGAGTGGATGAAGTGGCTGCTGGTGTAGAAACCGATTTATAGTCTAACATCTTTGTACAGTGGAGAAGGTTGTAAATGTATTGCTCTTGACACAAGACAATCCCATCATTCATCCATTCAACGTTGATGCCCAAGAAGTAATTGAGTCTCCCCAAGTCTTTGATTGCAGAAGCCATGCCTACTTTGTGCAGAAATTGTTGGAGTAAGGCATCACTAGTCCCAATTAGGATTATGTCATCCACATAAATCAAGACATATATGGTCCCCATTAACAGTATTGAGATGAAGAGAGAGTGTAGCTCCTGCTGATACTTCCTAACAAATTTTTCCAAGAACTTATCTTCATTCAATATCAGTGCAGTACTAATACTTTGTTTCTTCATCAAACCCCGGCAGAGAAGAACTTGAATAACAGAATACCTTGGAACAGTTCTCTTCTCCATGCTAAGAAGCAAAATGACTGGCATACGGGCAACTTCTGCTGCTGTCAAACTCTGTTTGTTCATGAAGAAATCCAATCGCATTCTAAGCATTTTCTCTGAGCGAGTCAAACACTGGGGTTGTTTTCTAAACATGCAGAGAATCTCATCCTCCGACCATCCAAAACTCCTAAAAATCTCCCATTTCGCTTCCAAAATAGTCTTCTTCATCTGTGCCAGTGTGCGGACGGCATGGATAAACATCAAACTCGAGGGGTCAAACCCCATTTCCTTGGCTTGCGAGACAACCTCATTAAACTGAGGTTGTTTCCAAGTAAGTAATTGAGGCGCTAACATAATTAGTTTCAAAATTCTAGATTCTGGCACCCCCTCATTTCGCAAAATCTCAATATTAGGTTTCATTACTCTTTGAATCCCCTTAATCCACCTTAACCGACTCAAGACCACAACAACATTCTTATTATCGTGAAGGAAACTCTTAAGGAATTCAATGGAAGGAACAATTTGGTTTTCCAAACTGACACTCGCCAGCAAGCTTGAGTCATTGCAGAAGATCTTCCCAAGGTCGGGGCCTGAAATCCCCATATTAGAAAAAAATTCAATCTTGGGTTCCAAAATTTTCTTAGGATCGGCAGAGAGTACTTTTGGGTCCTTGCTGATTATCTTTGAGATATAGGGTTGGGTTAATCCATAACTGTTGAGCAGGGCGAGAACCGAGTCTGCTTTTGTGGTGGATTTCATGTTAAACCTTTGGGAGACTTTAAAAGCAGATTCTTCGGTTAACCCACATCTGTTTATGAGATAATCAACCGTGAGAGACGGTTGTTCTGTGGCATTTGAGCTAAACCTAAGAGATGAGTTTCGATTGGGAAGCAGAAATGTTGATAAATTACCAAACAACTTCATATTATTAAGTTTTCTGCTACAGAAGCTAAACATTCTGGGAGTGTTAAGAGTAGAATGACTTACAAGGGTTTTTAATCGAACAGGTTCCAATCAAGGCAAGCATGGACTTCCCAATCTCCTCTCGTCTTCTCAGTGACATGAGCAGGCGTGAAGCTGAAACCTAAGGATTTGAATTTTGGACCGGAACCTGTTCAAAGTTAAACGTAATCAAATCCGGTCTAAATGTTCCTTCTGGTTCTACCCAATTTTGCTCCAACAAAAAAAATTGGATGGGAAGGGGAGGGGGATTGAGAGAGATAATAAGGTGGATGGTTCAAGAAGATCTAAAGATAAGAGTGCATGGAACAATTTCAACTATAGTGATATGTAGGGAATGATGTCGATTAATCATGTGTTCAATTTCATACTCATAGATGCCTTTTCATTTCCATCAGATTTTTTAAAACTTTATCTTGCCGGTCTAAGGGTGTCAATTTTTTGTTTTTTTTTTTCAGTTCATCTGATTAAAATCGAATAAAAAAAATCTAGATCGAATCGAACCGTTTTCGATCTAGTTTCATTTTGGATTTCTTGAAACCAGGGTTTAAGGTATTGATATGACGGAATTGTATCGCCCATTTCGGATGATATGTACCAGTTTTGCAAGTAATTGATCTCGATACTTGCATGTTGTACCAATGAGGTTTGGAGAATAGTATAAATCTATATGAGATTCACATTGTTAGAATCGAAGAGAGTGTCAGTGTGGGCCTTATTATTTATTATGTGAGAGAGGTATATTGAAATTTGCACAAGGGCACCACATGCTTTATTTTCCCTTAACCTATTTTCTCTTTAACCGTTTAAGATGTTTGGTTTAATTCAGCTGATGCTACAGCCACTATGATTTGAGAATTATAGAGATTTCATATTTCAATTTCTCCTCCCCATATAGATATAACCCTTTGATTAGCATGAGAAAGGGTAATTTGACGTGTCTAGTAGAGTTAAAGAGTTGATGATAAGACAAGGAGTCCAGTCACAAGGACACATCACTAGTGATGAAGGAAAGGAATTCATCCTTTTCCGTTGGCAAAGGAAAACTTAATCTGAGTTGGGATAGAAAAGAAAATTTTTCTATTTTTTTTTATTTGAGAAGAGAGATAGACACATAATCAATCATTGTATCATCATAGTTTTTTGTCATATGACACAATGATTGATTTATGTATCAATCTCTCTCTCCTCAAAATCAAAAAAATAAAATTGAACTTTTCTTTCCTTTTCTATCTATTTCTTGCCAACAAAACATAGCCTCAGGCTAATGTCTCGAATACATACAAGAATAGAAAAAAACATTTTTGAAAAAAAAAAATATATATATATATATATAAAGTCATTACTTTATTTTTATCCATTTCTTGCATTCCAAACATAGCCTTAATGACATGAAAAAGGAAACCATGCATTGCCCAAAGCACAAAGCAAGGCCGAGGGTGACCTTGAGAGCGCAAGAGGATTAAAGTGAAACAAAGAACATAGAACCAAGACTCTAGTGTTGATAAAGAATGGATTATATAATCTGAGAGTAGCTAGAAAATTGGCAGAATTGATGAACAGTTCTAGTAATATAAGATATGATAACAGACTGAAGTGCTTTAAACAAGTCCTGCCATCAAAATGTGGAGAACAGTTCTCATGATCAGCAATGGAACTCCACTTGCTGCAGCTAATTCACTAGTCCTTCGAGACTCTGTCTCCCCACAATATGAATGAATTTTCAGATTGTTTTAATCCTTGAGATGCTTGAGAAAGCACCAGCTTCCATTATTTGGGGTGACCATTCTCCAGTGGAACTCCACTTGCTGAAATTAATTCAGAAGTTCTTCAATACCTGTCTCCACAATATGACTCTGAACTTTCAGATTGCTTTTTTCCTTGAGATGCTTGAGAAAGCCCCAGCTTCCAATTATTTGGGGTGACCATTCTCCAGCGAATTCATATTGAGATTCTGCAAAAAAATTGAAGCTTCATCATTTCAATGTATCAAGCCAAACCCAACTTGTCTTGTTTTTGGGTAGAAAGAGCCATCACATTAAGCTATCCACTCTCCAGGAGGAGAAGCCCCAAAAATTGCCTAGGGAAGGTCACTTGAGACTTGAGAGGTTTGTTGAGAAAACTCTTTTCAACAGACAGAGTTCAATGCATAATGACTAAATTTGAACACTACTGTCAAAGGATGAATTGCCTAGGGTTGGGAGTTTTATTGGCAAAACTCTTCTCAACAGACCAAGTTCATTGCATAACAACTGAACTTAGACATTATTTTCAATGGATGAAATTAGACTTTTCAAAAAGTTATCCACTACAAAGCATCCAAACCGGATAACAAATCAAATAAACCTCAAATTTAGGCAGCAAAGGAATATTCATATATTGAAAACCCAAAAGCTTAATACCCAAGAAGTAAGATCCAACACAGTTTTGTGGTTTAAGATTTGACTTCAACCCTGATAAAGAAATTAATCCAGATTCCTGGAGTAAGCGGGGGGGATCCACCCCCTCAAAAAAATAAAAAAGATAAACATTCTGTTTCTTCCTTGTTACTACAGAAAGGGAGCTTAAATATTATCGGATGTCTTCTAACCTCTAGGCTCTAGTGTATCTTTCAGAAATTTCCAAAAGAAAAATTCGATCATTGGCAGAATTCTCCCAAAAATTAGAGCCTAATTTTCCATATCCAATTTCAACCATTAGTCCTGGAAGAACCCAAAAAAAGTTGGAAACTAACACCTAGGAAAGGCGCAAATGGAACTTCTTGCAATTATCAACTTGAGGGTTGAATTTTTAAGAATTTCTCTAACTACATCATTTGAGAAAATAGATTTCAACTTCTTTAAATCCCATTCACCAGACCCCTAAGATAGTCTAAAGGATGGGAGGGAAGGAATCCAGCCATCCAGGGGTCAGTCTATATATCAACCACCCAACCATTACCTGGATTACAACAAATTATGTTCCTCAAGACTAGAATCACCAAGTAGTACCAGTCAATGTATGTAAAGCAATTATAGGGCAAGTTTCCCTCAAAGGGAAAAAAAAAGGGGGGACAAATTCCTAGACCTACTAGATTAAAAAAAAAGAAAAAAGATTCTCCAACCTAATTTCAGTAAGGCTCCAGCTTGTTTCAACAGGGGGGAAAATCTGGGACGAAAATGGTGGTATTCTTGTCATTTGTCTATTTTTTGGATTGTTTATGACAATGAAGCATATTTAGGTTTTTCATTGAGTGAGGAAAAGAATCCATCCAATGGGATTGGTGTCTTCCATGGATGGCAATTACATCCTTGACCAAGATACCACCATTTTTTTCAGCAAATAACATTCACAGAAATAACTTGGAAGTTATTGTCCAAAATTTTAATTGCATTTTAGTTACAATTTCTGATTTTTGTAGCCCTATAAAATTTCCTATAAAATATATTCTGTTGATTCAACCAGAGCCTAACAGACCCAAGTTACTGAGAAGGATGAAAAGTTGGAGACTGCAAAGCATGTGATTTATTCCAATTTCCAACCATGTGATTGGCTAGAAGCAACTATGGAGCTTGGGTTGTTTGGATGACCGATAAAAAGGGTCTACTCTGAACTAAGATACTATTTTCAAACAGCAAATATATTTTTTTCTAGGCCCTGCTTTATGAGTAAAGACAATATAAAGTATACACATATTGACAGAAATCTAATTTGTTATACTAAAATCATTTGCAATCTTTGAACAAAAAAAAATCTGAAATGACTAGAAACATGATTGCCCTCAAAGCTCCCTGTGCAGAGTAATCGAGTAAAAGTTTGAATTCCTAGCCACAACACTTTCATGAATTCTGGTCAACTAAGACTATACTGGATTTAACTTGATCATACACAATCTTGGTCACACAAGATCACATTTATAGTACACATCAGAGTATGCTCATCAGATGTGATAAGAGTTGCAAGCCCTTATGAATATCTATCATTTTATTTATTATTTTCTTCCATGACATGGGTCTTCAGTGCATGATTCTTTTTTTTTTTTTTTTATTACAGTGGAAAATGTGTTTTCTTTCCTCCATGGAACAGAGGAATGTCATGGTTTTTCCAAGGGAAGTCTCAGATGACTGAGTACATGTCTGAACCTGATCAATGCAGGTTGGGGCTACACTTGCTGCCTTCAATTTGGCCCAATCTGCACTCAAATGGGCCATTAAAGCAACCAAACTTGGAATGAGTAAATAGTATTCAATTCCCTCCTTAACTAGAACTTCTCCTAAATTAAAAACCATAAAATAACCATGTAGGCTTCGTTAGGGTGCAAGGGGAATTAAAGGGAAGGGAAGGGAAAATTTTCAAACCTAAAAAAGAAACTTTTGTAATCATTACCCCATGTGATTGTATAACCTACATAAATTTCTTACCATATCTAGTAAAGATACATTTTAGATGTAATGTTTATTTTACATTTTAAACCAAAGGGAAATGGGTGCAAAGTAAAGTGAAATTTAATAACCAAATATAGAATGATTTGAAGTTAGATATATTGTCACATGGTGTCACATGGGGTAATGATGAAAAAAGTTCCATTTTTAAGTATGAAAATTTCACTTCGCTTCCCTTTATTTCCCCTTGCAACCAAACGGAGCCGTAAGGTTTTCTCCGGTCTGATCAGACATCACAAATGCAAATTAAGGTTTCTCTAATATGATCAAGCATCTTACTGATAAACGATTAATATAGATTTCCTTTCCCTTTCAAATGATACAGCACCAAGATCATATTCACAGCAACCAGCGGATGATACAGCCATGATAACCAGTCAGGAAAAAACAATATTTTTACACCCATATATTTTGGGTTAAATGCTTCTAAACCTCCTAGCTTCTTACATGATTTTGCTCCAATTTTACCTAAATTTGTACTCAGCAAAACAATATGCATTCAGCATAGAAGAAACATTTTCAACTTTGGATAGATCTTCATTCTACATAACCATTATTCAATATTCCAATTCAAGTAGGCACAGTTGGTTAACAAGGCAGCAAAACCAAAAACAAATAATTGCATACTTCCTGATGCCTAGCCCGAAACGCAAACTCGGATGAAATATTAAAGAAAATAACCATAGTTGCCACGTTATGGAAACTTGGCTGAAACAGTAAACTTGGCCACTACTCTAATATAGAGTTACCATTCTGCAAATCAAAGGGAAGAAAATGTGGTGTAGGCCCTAGCATGGCCCAACTGTGTCTCAACCCAACCTCTAAAGGCCTAATTTGATGGGCACTTTGAGAATGAACTAGCCAGTTACAAACAACCCAAGTCCACATAGGCCAATACAGCAAGCCATTATGTCCGAGTAGAAAATGACCTTTGAGATACTTTAGAGGGTCTTTTCAGTAATTTTTTGTAATTCTAAATATGCTTAGGGAAAAAAATTGGATTATTAATATGAAATCAAAATCAGTACTTAATTAGTTGAATCTGGATTTGGGTTTATGTTTTGACTGTCTCAAATGGTATATTACTCTTGGGAAAATTTTCTAAGTTTTTAAGGTCATAAATGAATCTCCCTAATAAGAATGAATCTGGAAAAGAGACTTATGGAATTTTATTATTTCTCAGCAGAAAATATGCTCTGTTGAAGTTCAGTAGACCTCCTAGACTGTTGAACAGACCCACCCCAACTGGTTGAGTTTCGTCTGAGTTTTTTTCTAGTCACAGGTTCCCCCTGCATCAACATTAGAAATACACATGCAAAAAAGAAAGAAGAAGAGGGTTTACAGAGATAGATAAAGGGGGGGGGGCAGGTGAAGGGATGAAGGGAGAGAGAGGACAAAGAAAGAAGAAGAAAATAAAACTACAGAGCAGCAGCTTCTAGCAAGATAACTGTGATGTCTGATCCAGAGTGAGAAAGAAAGGGAGAAAGGAGAAGAAAAAGAAAATACGAAAAATGAAAAACTAAGATGCAAAAGGAGACGAAGAGCAAGAGACAGACCCCTAAGCATTGGGACACCTTTGTTTAACCTTTTTGATTGAAATCATAGCAGAGAAAAGAGGCAACAGAAATGAATGTCAATGAAAGGTTTTACCCTGTTTTCTTTGTCACATGCATTTTTCTCCGTAGAGAAGCAAAAAGTCATTCTGAATCCACTATTCAAGGGTTGTGCATGCTCCTCACTATAATATATCCAAACTAAGCGCGCTTACAGAATGTTATTGATTAGAGGGGTGAAACTGCAACCTAGAAAAGGAGTTTGGAGGGATGTCTCAAAGAATCTAAACCGCAGCCCATTATTTATGCTTTCTTGAGCAAGGGCACCTTATTGCATTCTCAGTGAACAGCACTGAGAGCACAAAAGTTTCACCAAAAACATAAGATAATCATGATCCACATCATCACCAACAACATAATATAATCATGAACCGCATCAATCACTGAAAGATTCAAAACTCCTCACAAAGCTTCAACCATACAGGTAAGCAGTTATCACACTCAATTATGAAGGCCAATGAATGTAAGAAGCAAAACATGAAAAAAGCTCATGATACTCATTACACCAGACTCCACCGCCTTCACCATAGTTTCTGCAGAATGAGCATCTGTACTTGCGTTGCAATTTATTGGAGAAGTATTTTTCCATTCAAATATCAGAGTATTTTCAAAGGAGTAGCTAGGTCAAAGATCTGCGTGGGCGAGCCTTGGCGCAACGGTTAAGCTGCGCTACTGCAACCATCAGGTTGCGGGTTTGAAACATGCAAACAGCCTCTCAGTGAAGCGGGGGTAAGGTTGCGTACATTTGCCCCTCCCAGACCCTGCAGTAGTGGGAGCCTCATGCACTGGGATACCCTGTTTTTTTTTAGCTGGATCAGAGAAGCCTAGGCAATTAAATATGTATTTTCTCTGAAGCTAAGCAAGAACTATTGGCCATAATCATACTACCAACAACATTCCACTAATGATTGATTTTATACTTTAGCTGAAAGATAAGGTCCTCCTGAGTTGATGATGCACAAAACTGAATGAGGGCTGATTTTTCTGGTTGGATGTGGAAACTAAACTAAGACACTAATGGGGCCTCAGCAAAAATGTAGTTTTGGGTGGGCCAATCTCTCTAGTCCTGGTTTTGAGTTATATCTCTCGAGGTTATGTTGGAAACATGAGAAATGGTAATGATAGAAACTTGAAGTTTTGGAGGTGTAAGTGACTTAAACTAGTTTAGAATTTTGTTTCCATGCCCAAATGAACATCCCTAGCAAAGTAAAAAAGAAATTTGACTCTCAAGATTTGATCAACTCACACATATAAGATTATGGTTCAAAAAGGGAATCCAGAAATTAGAGTATCATCTTGAAGTCGACAATCCAGAACGTGCTTGAGAGTATATGTTTCATTTTTAATGAGATTTCTAAGGAGATAGTCATCAATCACGTGCATTGTTTCCTAATCAGGACTCTTTCCTGGTTGCAGACTGGCTGTGGATGTTACACAATAATTGAAACCAGAAAGATCTTTTGTGCAATTACTCCTTCCGTGGATGCTTTCCAAAACACAAATGATGATTTCTCATAAAAGCTGAACTTCGAAGATACTGGCTTGCCTAGTTGTAAAGTCTGTAGGGCTTCATACCCTAGAATTGGGTTCAAGTCCTGTCTTTAACTGCTAACAATCAATATGTTACCTGCTCGCTAATGTCCTCCCATTCATTCAGGAAAAGAAAGGAAAATGTAAAGATTTGATTTAGAACTTTCTTCAGGTTTAGATCCTAAGACCCTGATAGAAAGAGTTCATAGATATAAAGCAAAATGTACGGGATTGTTTCCTGACAGAGTTTAAGATCCTTGGCTTCAAATCAGTTAACTAACGTTTAAGTGCTTAGAGGGTTTAGCAAAAGCAGGAGCATCTTAGAGTAGCACACTGGGGCAGATAACCATAACAAGGTAGGCAGACATCTTCTGCCCATCTGAGTTCCATGAGATTATTGTGAATACAGCTTAGCAGTTCACGTATGAAAATCCTCTTCAGTATAACTGCATTGGAGATTGGCTTAGACATGATCAAACATCTTTTGGAGCATTAACATTTATTGGATAGTATAATCAAATTTAGCCTACCACGTCCTACCTTCAAAGCATTTTTCAATACTGTACATGTAGTCATGAAGTCATCATATTTCAGCTCTTGTGTTTCAAAAGTATATATTGAAAACAAAAGTACATTTATTAACCTGAGTAAAGTTTTGGCTTTCTACTTGTCTTTAAGACCATTCTTTAAAATACAAAGCTGTTTTCCTGTCCTCGTAAGTTTTCTATAACAGCATACAACTCAAAATTATTCCATACAATCTCTCCAGTAAATAGAAAATTAGGTTGTAAAGGGGGAAAAAAAAATTGAAGACAAAATTTTCAAGTCTGCAATAAAAATGACAAGAAAACGCACCTTTGTTACCTCCATATTTAGGCATGATTTCAGATCATAAAACAATTTAACAGACATCATATACTATCTGTTAGGCTGCTACTGTAGTTCATTTGTCAATTTTGGAAGAGTTCTCTTCAAAAGGTGAAATGACCTAGGTTGATTTTCAAGTGAAACCTCTCCACCGTAACTTTTAATTTTCAACTTATTCTGAGGTTCCCATCTTTATTTTGATATGATATCAAGTTCCCCAATGTTTCTGCACAGTAACTAAGAATTTCACTATTTCTTTGCTGGGTCATGCTCCATTATCGATCATTATCCACCAATTAGGGAGAACTTAAAACAATAACCTTTACTTGAGAAGAATGCGAACGTATACTTATAAAACAAAAACATTTACATGAGCATCATCAAACAAGAAAATGTAGATACTTTCTCAAAAGTGTGAAGTGAACATTTTACAAGTTATCATCCCTGCTGCCTTCCTCAGACCCAGTTTCTGGTCTGGGAGATTCTGTCATACTTTTGTACGATTTCAACAGTTCAGGTAGTTCCTTCTCGTACTTCATTACAAACTTCTTCAAGAACTTAACTTCAGTCATCTTCAGTACCTTGCCCAATCTTTCTTTCTCGAACAGACCCTTGGAGGAAAGAACTCCAAGAACAAGACACTTTGGAATAACTTTCTTCTCCAAACTTTGGTGTAAAAGTTCTGAATTCTCGACAATATCCACAGCTGTCCAATCCAATTTGTTCATATAGAAATTCAAATGGGTCCTGATAATATTCTCAGAACGAGTCAAATAACCAGGTTGCTTTCTGAACAGAGAGAGAATCTCATTCTCCAACCATCCAAAACTCCTGAAAACCTCCAATTTCGCTTCCCAGGTAGGCTTATTCATCTGTGCAAATGCTTGGAATCCCTGAACAAACAGGGAACTTGAGGTGTCAAAACCCATTTGCTTGGTTTGCAGTAGCTTCTCCTTAAACCGGCTAGCTTTCCAAGTTAACAACTGAGGTCGTCGTAATATTAGCTCTGAAAGGATGGAATCAGGTAAGCCCTGTTCGCGCAAGATCTCAATATTTGGACCCATTAACTCAGGGACCCCCTTCAGCAATCTCAAGCGACCCAGAATGACAGCCATATCTTCATCGCTGTGAATGAAATTCTTAAGGAAGTTGACCAAAGGGATAACATGGTCTTCCAAGCTGCAATCCAAAATGCTTGGGTCCCTGCAGAGGATATTTGCAAGATTGGGACCTGAAATCCCCATTTTAGAGAAAAATTCTAATTTGGGTTGTAAGGTATTGTCAGGATCAGCAAAGAGCAGTGATGGGTACATGGTAATGAGCTTTGAGATTTGGGGTTTGGGCAATTCATAGGTGTCAAAGAGTGCAAGGACTGTCTCAGATCTGCTGGTGCTGTTGGTTCTGATAAAAGCCTTTTGAAAGGCTTTAAGAGATAAATCTGGGGACAATCCAGAAGGTTGGATTTTGGCATTTGAGATGGATCTTAGAGATGGGTCTTGAAGAATAGGGATTTTGGTTGATGAATCACTGCCCACTATGATCTGCAGTAGTTTCTTGCAAAATGAACGAAACATTTGAGGCTTCAACGATATGAATGCGATCGACGACTTACAGGGATTCCTGGACGGTTTTCAAATCATGTTTTCCCGAATCAGTCTAACATCTTCAGGCACAAACATCTTCAAGAACCATTTTGAGTTATGTCCGAGCCTTGCCCTATACTGCATTTCTTCAACAGGGAAAAACCACGGTCAGGGTTTAAAAATCTCGGAATCCGATCCGGATCTAGATCGATTCCCGATCAAAATCGGACCAACCAGAATTAGGGTTAACTTGGCTGGTTCGAATCCAAATAGAGGGCATATGACACATCTTACAAGGGTGTGTTATATTAATTTGTGTCTTATGAGGGGTGTCACCATGCAATTTTGAAATTAAGTTAACTTTGTGCAAATCTTCTACCCTTTCATATCGTCGCATGGCCATGGATCCTCATAAAGCGATGGCGCAGAATATGGAATTGGTGCTATCCCATATTTTTCCTTTTGTTTCACCAATAATTTCAAGTGACTAGAGAGGACTCGTAGTCAATTTTACATTTGACTACAAGGCAAATTTCTTGGTTAATTTTAGTGACATAATGGCTTACCTTCTCAAGTATGTTCATGCATCTTTTGTAGTTCTGAATTTTTCAATGTTTTATTTTATGTGCTCCAATTTCAAGAGCGAAAAGATGTTCCAAAGTTATAAAAGCGAAACAAGTACCACTAAAATGCGAAATTTATTGGAAAAATACAAAGGATGGGGGATACTTAAATATCCTTAGTAACTTATAATCCTTCTAACAAAAGTAGGTCTCTCTCTCTCTCAATCCTTGAATTCACATTCTAAAAAACGATTTGTATATAATGTAATTCAAATGCTTGATACCATGATCTAATGGATCAAATGTCGAAGATGCTTCTTTGTTATCCACCCTCTTGACCGATAGATGTCTGTGTGATGGAATGAATATCATGAATGGTGGAGAGAGTGTTTTCGACTTTAACTAGTAGAAGGAGAGAAATAATGATCATGGATGGGTAAACAAGTGAACCCTTATGGCCTAGTGAAGGAAAACTTTCTCCTTGTTTTTAACCCAACAAAAAATAAAAAATCCACTAAAGCAAGCTTATCTTAATGGCCCTAGCATATTTGCCATGTAGCATGTTGAATGAGAAAACAAGTGGCCAAAAAAAAAAAAAAAACAAAATTGATTGCTGAGAGGATGCATAGGCCTACCAATGGGGTTCATGGACATACATGGAAGGTAAGTGTATGTATGATAGGGCATATTGATTTCGGTTTCACACTTGACCACTCTGGACATTGACTTGTCTATCCAAGACATCGACCCATATATCTACAACAACAACAAACACAGCCTTATCCCAACTTAATGGGGTAGGTTACATGGATCCAAACAAAAAAAATCGGGCATACTGAGGTCTAAAAGGGGGGGGGGGATAAAGAGATGGGGAAAAGAGGAATGAGGAATGAAATGAGAAATACAAAAATGAAAAATGACAAATGAAAGATGTAACATAAAAGGAAAAATGAAATATGTAAGAGGAATGAGGCACAGCCCAATAAGTCAGGATAATCTTAGGTAAATGAGGTTTGCTACATGGATCCTTACCCTCCAATAGGTTCTATCCAAGGTCATATTTGGTACAAGACCGAGACTATGCATGTCCTCCCTCACAACTTCTCCTATCAACCCATCTATCTAATGTTAAGAATTGCCACATCCTCCTATTGTATGACAGAACTAAGAGTCCCTGCAAAGGAGATTACCCTTGCTCCACCCATCAAGATAAGCATCCCTTAATGATCTACACAATTTTGCCATATGACTAGATGATCTGGCAATTCCAAGCACTAGAGACAGTAACGGTCAAGATAAGCAACTAGCCAAATTTCAGATTCAAACTCAACCATATACTCTCCTGTGTATTGGTATGCATCCACATGTATATGCGCACACCTACAAACTCTTTAAGTCTTGATCCAAATCAAGATCAAGGTCAATCAACTTCAGTTCCTTATTGTAAAAGCATCAGTCCTTCCCCACCATGTGATGAGATCTGGTCTAATTCCTTCATTAGGCATCCTTTCAAACAATCTCAAGCTGTTTCCAAATCACTCCATTCCAGACCCATTAATGAACATATTATAAATGCAACCATCTCCTCAGAAATGGCTTTGTTTCCTCTGCGAGACCCAGAGCCTCTGCAATAAGAATTACCTGTCTAGTTGCACAGCTCTCCAGACTGAACAGAACCATAGCTGATCCAGGTCGCCAAGGATGAAATTGCTTTGGCCGCATGACCCCTTCCCACTACTCCGACCGTTAGGTCTTCATTATCTTTGACCAATGTGTTGAGGTTTAAATCCACAGGGAGCAACAAGAAATATGCTGGACATGCTTCTGTTTTATTGGTGAATGGAAGTCCAAAGTCAGGGTATGCCAACATTAAGGCAGACTCAACATCTTCCAAGCACACACACAGAGAGCAAAGAACCTCCTGCAGAACTATATGTGCAGTCAAGTGAAAACATTCTCATACACAGAAGGATAGATGGACAGACCTCAACTGGTAGGAATTTGACAACATTATCCACTCAACTTCTCTGATTGTCCCTGTATGGCTCCTCACGTTCTTCTATGGTCAAGAAGCAATAAACATAATAACACTAAAAGAAGAAGGATTCATAAAGCTGAATCATCCTATAGCACATGTCTAGTTTTTTTTAGGTCCCTCCCTATGCCATGCAAAGAGGTAATCAATGAAGGAAGATGTCTTGAAAGGAACTAAGAAAGAACAGTGAATAAAACCCTGAGGCAGGGCTGAAGCTATTAATAACTTATTGATCTATTGATCCATACGGGAGAGGGAAAAGGAGTGAATTCTATTGGTTGCTTTCTGATGACTATGGTTCATGATTGCAATGGTTTGAAATGGAAACCCAGTAACTATCCCGTAACCTACAGAAACAGCCACTCAGACCAGATAATCTTAAGATTACAAAGTATCCTAGCTACCAATGTGGAGTTAGCCCCATTGAGGGACAGTGAAAATTAGAGTCAGGTATGAATAAAACTAAATTAAAATTCTTCTTGAAAAGGTAAGTATATAAAAAATTAGACAACAAATAAGCAAAATGTGACAATGTGCTGGCTCTGGGATGAAAGTTGTCTTGTCGACAGTTTGGCGTCGCAGGATGTAATTTCCTGGAGCGTAATCATCATGGCATAGATATAGAAATCATGGAGTGCGGTAGACTTGAAATCAAATTGTTCTCAGAATGGCAGGGAAACGGCACCAATCCGAATGTGGTAACTTTACTTCCATGTGATTACCACACACAAAAAAATTGTTCTCAGAATGGCAGGGAAACGGCACCAATCCGAATGTGGTAACTTTACTTCCATGTGATTACCACACACAAAAAAAAAACTTTACTTCCATGTTATCATCTTGCCACATCACTGGCATAGTTGATAAGGATGGGAGTATTTCTATACATGAGAATAAACTTCTCACAGTATTGATCCTGGATTCGAACAATATAAATGCAAAAATTATGTTGTGGTAGAAATACTAAAGCAGTGAGATATTTTATTGAGGAAATGCCACAAGCCCTTATAGTGAGGATATGGGGATTTCTACTGACTTCCTAGTAGACAAAATGTAAACATCCATTAGAAACGTTAAAAAAAAATAAAAGAAGAAAAAGAACTAGCAGAGTTTCCATCTAAGCACAATTTGGAAGACTGGGTTCTACATCGTTGTTCAACCAGTCCTAACAGTGAGGATATGGAGATCTCTACTGATTTCTAGTAGACAAAATGTAAACATCCATTAGAAATGTTCAGCAAGCACAATTTGGAAGACTTGGGTTCTACATCTTTGTTCAACGAGACATTCTGAAGCTGGGAAGCAGGAAGATGTAGAATGAAACCAACATGACCTACGATCTATGTTGCAGCTTTGTTAAGTAGAGTAGAACATGAAGCTTTGTCAGTGGGCACAGGTCCCACAATGAAACCAGCATAATATACGATGTGCTAAATATCATATTGAAAGCAATTATGTTTCCCCAGTTTCAAGGTTCAAGCTACTAAGTTTTGTGAAGATAAAGAAAGTAGTTTAGAAGGCTAACACAGTGGAAAGATTAATGTAGGAAAATCACCTTCAACACCACTTTTATTCCAAATGATGAATCATTTCAGCTCAGAGATTGTTTCCACCATGGCTCTCCTGATAGAAAACAACCCTTTGAAAATATATTGTGTGAATAATTGAACCCAGATATCATTTCTATTTGCTACCATAGTAGAGGTTCTTTCACCAAAATTGCCAACCATCAAATTCTTAAGCCTCCCAACAAACCCAAAACAAAAAAAAACCTTTTAAACAATGGTTGTTTGATTGTATCTATACACTGGCATCAATAAAACAAACCAATTATGGAATTAAATAAGTGAGAATAAAACAATTTTATAATGATCTCAAGCACCACAATTTCCTTCAGGATGTCTCAAGGCTGTCCCTATGATTTCAATTTTTTTTCATTTAGACAAGGAACTAAGGACAATAAAGTATCTCTTACATTGGTCTAAAGCAACAATTAGTTGCCTAATCACCAAAAACCCCATGACTGTGCTGTGAAACATCTGTTTTTATTTCTCAAGAAACTTGTCAATGTAAGCGATCTAAAAATCAAGCTAACATATCCAGGGACTCTTGAAACTTGCCAGAAAGAATGAGAGAGGAAGCTTTTAATGAGAAAGCTATGCCTTTCTCCAAAGTCCAACCAAAATCTCTTACTGTACCATACACAAGACAACAAGTATGGTACAGTAGCTGGTTAGACAAGGTTTGACTGAACATCAATTTTGTTTCCCACAAAGAGATTGAAAGCAACCAAAATAGACCTCAACAGCAGCTGAATCTCCAAAAACATGACAATTGAAACTTGAAGTTCTCCCCACCTCTGATTCTTCAGTGATTTTCTTTTTCTGTTTCCTCAACATCCATCTTTCTTATTTCAGTTGGGAATTTTCAGCCTATATAGAAGATTGTAAAGCCCTGAAATCGATACTAATTGCTTAGGACCACCTTCTTCCTAAATCAGAATCTCCTAATACTGTCCATTTCAAAAGATTCAAATTCGGAACAACAAAATCTGCCATAAAAGTAATCGAATGGTTCATAATTGATGTTAAAACCAAATTCATACTCTTTGACATTGTTTCTTATTTGGGTTTCTTCAAAAATCAAAATTTAGGGCATTTAAGAACCACAAAATGGCCAAAGAAATTCATAACTGCACATCGAATCAAATATCCGTTTCTTCAATCAAAGAACAGCATCATCTCCCATAAACAATAATTTTTTAATCCTTACATCGATTCCCAAAAAAACAACTAGTTACATGTATTACCAGCCACGATCTCTATCTTTACGTTCGCGCTCCACCTGTTGCTTCTGCTTCTCAACAAGCTTATCAATGGCAGACTGAACAGAATCTCTACCCGCAATAATCAATCTGGTGATGACCTCAGGGTCCCTCTCAAACCGGGCTTCTTCGAATTCCTTCCGAGCGTTCTCTCTCAGAACATCTCGCCACAAGACACCACGAGAATCAGGCCAGACAAAGAATCGAGTAGCTCTTAAGACGTCTCTGTAGAGACTAAGAGCCTCTCTTCGTGTGCTGGTGAGGCGACGACGAGCTAAAAGCACGTCTTCTTCGTCATCGACGCTATTCTTGTCTTTCTTCACCAAGTGCCTCTCTAAGAGCTCTTCCAATGTGTCTGGGCCGTTGTGTAGAAGCTGACGATGAGTTGCAGGGTTGCATCTGATGGTGTTGACGGCCATGAGAACAGCGAATTTTCGCCATTTCTCAGCCCTAATTGCCATTTTCTCCCGATCACGTACTCTTCAGGTTTGGGGAAGTTGGAAAAGGCATGAACCAGAACCACCTCTCCATTTTAATTTTCTTCTCCTCCGCATCTCCAATTCTCCCCCATTGAGTATAGCTCGGTTCTTTTACCAAAACAAAAAAAAAAAAAGAGTATAGCTCGGTTCTCTCTCATTGTTCCCATTGGCTTCTTTCTATACACGTGTCAATTATTTGAGCTATGTAGACAGTAGAGGTATAACGCGATGGTGTTGGCAGTTCGTTGGATAGATCCTACATGAGTTCTACTGGATGATCACATGTCAAAAATAGATGATTCAAATAATCATATAGAAAGAACACCATCCGATTGTGCAGCGCACTCTACCCCTACACCCATACACAGGGGCGCACAAAATGATCGCCAACCACATACATAGTCATTTCCATCTTTTCATAGGATGCAACTGTCATTTTGTGAGCCCCTGTGTCTAGGCACAGGGCAGCATGTGTTGTGCGACTAGGGGGTGGTATTCTCTTTCCCTAATTTTTATTCAAAAAAAACCAATCACATAACCCATCATGAAAAGTAATGAATCCTAGGGAAAAAGAACTTTGTCCGACAGTGTGGCCAGCACTCTCATGAGTCTACCTAGGAGAGAAATAGATACATGGGATTACTGGCGTAGGCCACACTCCCGCACAGAAAATTGCTTCTCTAAATCCTATTTGTTAACTTTCAAAGGCAAATTATATACAATTTTTTTAATACTGAAAAAAATTTATACACAATTTTTTGACAAAAGATTATGTGGACGGTCATGTACCAAACCATTGAATGGACATGACCGTATACGGTACAAGGCTCTTCACCCCATCTAATAGTTTGGTGTATAACCTTACACCATGCACAGTTATGCATAAAATCTCTTTCCAAAAATTTTTAAATAAATTATTATTATCACAAAAATATGTTTTTTTTGGTGAATAAGAAATTCATTATCAAAAAGAAAGATGACTACAACAGCCCCCTAAAGAGGGAGAAAGAAAAAAAAAATACACAAATATACAAGAAGGCCTCAAGAAGAAGAGACTTGGAGGGAGAAGAAAGGGAGACCCCAGGAGGCAACAATATGCCTATTCTCCAATCCAATGCACAAGTGAGGTGCACTGGGCAATGCACCGCACTTGAGAGGATAAAAATTACTATTTGACATGTGTACCAACTACATGTATATAATTTAGGCAATACCCACATTTGTATTGGCATACATCCCATGTCTGTCAATACATGTGTACCACTATTCTAGGCATTACTATGTAATCTCACAACCCTTGGCGCTAAGGGACGATTCAGATTTAAAAAAATAAATAATAAAAATGAACAAATCATATTTTTCTTGTGATTTTCAAGAAAAACATCACCCCCTCTATGCCAAAAGGCTGTTTCCAAAGACTGAACCTGTCACCATTTGGTCAACCTTACCATTGCACCAAGGTCCAACCTCAAAAAGTGGGACTAGTTTATTGTGTATAACTATGACAACTTGATGTTACAACCTTAACTTCTAGGTTTCTAGCTATGATATCTGTTTATAGCCTCAGATATATCATCTCATACTTGGCCTGTCAATGCAATTGTTGGTAATGAATTTGTTTCCAATTACAAGATACTAACACAAGATTTTGCATACCATTAATGATTTGAAGGTTTTCAAAATCACTGCATTTCAATAAATTTCCTTCAGTTCAGGAAGAAAAAGAAAGAAATATGGAACTGATGCACTCAATAAATTCAACCTAATCCTTTCCCATTTTTGTACTTTGGAGCAGAAAGAAAGTACAACTCCACAAGGAAGTGTAAGTTTACAAGAGCTTAATACAAATTGCAGTACTTTGTTCTATTTATCAACATGTAGGATGGAACTTCATCATTTCCATTACCAGTCCTTGGCTAGCAATTCAACTCGGATGCAAGGGACTTCATATGAATCAAACTCTTTGTATTCTTTCTTTGAGGCTCTTTCTTGGTTATGAAATATTGCTTTTCTCCCTTGTTTCGAAAACATCATTGGTTATGTTTCGTTGGGAGATGAAAATATGAAGTGTTGCACCAGAACCCCATGTAAGACAATTCAGTTAATGCTGAAAGAATATTGCTGTTACCATTCCTCATGAATTTAAGAATTGAAGTGTCATTTCAGACACGACCATGAGAGACAGGAACAGGATGAGCTTTCATGAACATTGTTCTTAAGTTGTGCCTCAAATTTACTAGTGCAAACACAAATTAGGGTATTATTAGGAACTTGAAGCCTGGAAGTGTAATAGCTAATTAGAACTAGTTCAATCATTTCCAGATAAAATTTAGTCTTACAAATGTTCAACAGAGATATCAATCAACTATTCACATATGAAAGAAGACACATAAAAGGAGAATTAATTAATATATAATCAAGCAAAAAATTTGTAGCACGCATGTATATCTTCAGAAGATATATCCTTGATTTCAACCATTTCGATGCAGCTCAGTGGATCGAATGTTGTTGCATCAGCCAGATTTATTCAGGAGCAAACTT
Source organism: Telopea speciosissima (assembly GCF_018873765.1). Classification (NCBI taxonomy): domain Eukaryota; kingdom Viridiplantae; phylum Streptophyta; class Magnoliopsida; order Proteales; family Proteaceae; genus Telopea; species Telopea speciosissima. The sequence goes on from NC_057923.1 coordinate 53,912,185, forward strand.
TTCAGTTGGATACTGTAACTAATTTCCAATCCAAACTTTACTTTACATTACTTAAATAAAAGTTCTTCATTCTTCACCCAAACAATTTAGCATACCATTTTCTTTGGAAACAGTAAATGAGGATGATAGTTGTGTCATTTATTGTGCCATCAACATAGTTTATCATAGATTCCTAAGATAAATATAAAATCAATGAAATGGCATTAATGATTCATTGAATAAATATTTTATAATAATTTAAGCAAAGGTGCTGGCAGACATTAATTCAATACTTCCACTGAAGTTCTACACACAACATACATTATAAGAAAATTTGTGCAAAATAAGATAGCCATAATGTTGCATTAAGTTTTGAAACTCATACAAACTTAGATCACATAATATGCACAGTTTTGAGGAACCCATCAGCTATACTTGATGTCAAGCTTTTGCACAAATAACGAAAGACATACATTTGCTTCCTCTTCTAAACTATCAAAATTTCCATCACCTGCTATGCCTAGCATCCTCAATACATAATCTAATCAATGTTTGGATAACCTCTGTTTTCTGCAGTTCAACAAACTCTTGGTAACAAAATTAGAACAATATACTGTCCAGACTTTAAAGATTTTCCCCTTTATTGGTAAAATCACATACATTTTTATTAAGATCAAAGCAAGATATTACTTGACAGATAAAGCTCACAAGAAGGCCACAAAAAGAGAAAGGAAAACATTACAACTTCTGGAGAGGTAAGGCCCCACATACATAGTCTTCTACCCACCCCCAGTTTAGTTAACTCGTCAGCCAGGCCATCAGCAGATCACGTCCTCCATTGTAAAGAGATTAATTTTGTAAGCACTGAGAAATCCAGCCCTAATGAGATGATGATATCTTTAAGGGCCACCTCTTTCAATCCACTTACTAACCAAGGCAGCATCACACTCTAGAGTCAATGATCCGAAACCCTAGTGGCTTAGATTTGCAAACCCAAAATCAGAGCTTTCAACTAAGCAGTTATAAAATCGCAAATGCCAATTGAGCCTGAGTAAAGTCATGGCTTCAATCCTTCATGATCCAAAACACACCACCAACAACTGCAAGACCTGGATTGCCTAGTGAACTCCCCATCTATCAGTAAGCAGGGTAACATTTAATTTCAGAGAATACCCTCTGGTTCCATTCCTTCTACCTACAATATATAATTTTTAACCAAAGCATAATCAAAAGACATATGTTGCCTTCTGTACTTGATTCCATAGGCATGACTAATTACAGTAATGGAATACAATCTTATAGCCTACACGCCATAATATTATGTTAGGGGTGTAAATGAATAGCCGAAATCCGTTTCCGTATTCGTGTCCGTATCCGTTTAGCACTATCCAAATCCGTCCGAAAGCTAAACGGATGCGGATACGGATAGGCTATAGCTATCCGAAAAGCTATATTTACATGTAAACGGATAAAATATCCGATCCGTATCCGTGTCTGTATCCGTTTAGCACTATCCGAATCTGTCCGATAGCTAATCGGATGCGGATGCGGATATAGCACTATCCGAGCCGAATCCGATCCGTTTACAGCCCTTATTTATGTCCCACTTAGACCTTCTGCTAATATACAAAAAGTTCAATTGTTTAAACTGGTAATTCACATCTCACTAACAAATGTAACCAATGCAAGGTTCAGCTTTGGCAGAATCTTCATTGTAATTGGTTATCAAACCATACCAATCAGTGAAGCAGATTCTTGTTCAAAAAGTAGATTCTCAACAGTCTTATCCCATTTTATGGAAACTAAATCTCATTCCATGTCCAATGGATTACATATACTATAGTTATGAATCTAAGAGAAAGTATACAAATTTTGCAAAAAAAAAATCAGAAAGTAATACAGGAAAAAAATTTAGACAATTTCTCTAACTGTAATACAAAACAATCTAGAAATTTCTTACCCACAATTTAATCTGATATATGATTAGACAATCAACAGCCTCTAAAAATTATAATTGAATGGATATAATTTAATAATTATGCTTTAGCATTTTTTAAGCATTTGTGGATAATGATTATTCCTTTAGTATTTTAAATCATAGCAAGCATCATCTAATAATTGATTAGTGATCTGATCATCATTTATCTAATCTACCATCACATTATTGAAGATTAAAATAAATGATTAAAAAACCCAATTAGATTATTTTATCGTTTAGCAACGCAAACTGAATGGTTACCAATTAAGCCAACCATTAATGATTAGTTCGAGCACCAAGAGCAGTCTGATGTTGTGTTTGGTATGCATTCTTGGAACACATTCCAGGTCAATTTTGCATTCTTGGATGATGAAAACAACTATTTTTATCATCCAAGAATGCGCAATCAACCTAGAATGCGTCCCAAGAATGCATATCGAACGCAGCTTTAATAACTGAGAATGATTTTGGGTGGAAAATGCGTTTGGGAGGTTTGGCTGAAGAAGTGATTCCTATGATCACTTGGGTGAATCAGGAGTGGTTACAGAATCAATTCTGCAGAACACATAATCTTTTGATGCCGTAGGAGTGCAATTGGGCCGGGCTTTGTAAAACCCTAGTTTAACCCTAGGTGCCCTATGCTCAATCCAAGCCTGGCTCAGACTGAGATCGAGCTGAGATGTCACAGCCCAAGCCAGAAGAGACAGATAAAAGAGTATGGGAATGGAAAACAAATGGTACCTTCTAATTTAAATCTCAGTATGGAAATGGGAAACAAATGGTACCTTATTATGTAAATCTCAGCTGGCTGCTTTGCTGAGAAACCAAAATCAGTGATACAGAACAGAAGATACCTATCAATTTTTCAAAAAATATATATATCTATATTTTTTTTGTGGGGGGGGGGGGTGAAGTGGGGGCACTTAGAATGACAGAGAACATGTGTTACCATTTGATTGCCTACTTTATCTTGGGAGCACTGAAACAGTATCATCTCCTCCAGTACTACTCTCCTGCAGCTAAAGTTTGGATAAAAGTTATTGCTTCTAGAGAGAATAGTTGGGCCCTTCTAGACAACCTTTCAGCTCTCTTTCCAAGATGGATCCAGCCAACATTTCAGGGGAAGGGTACTAGGCTTCTAGTTGCAGGTTCTAACATTTGGTGTCTTTGGAGACCAAGGAATGATTAATTCTTCAACAATAATTCTGCTCCAATTCATGTAGTAGTATATTGGGTTAAACCCAACCTTATTTGGAGCGTTTCTCAAGCTTCAGAATTTCATTTGTTAGTATTTCTGATATTAATTTAAACCCCTTTCTCGAGGGCTTCTCAAACTTCAGAATTTCATTTGTTAATAATTCTGACATTTAAGTCTCAATGGGATCCCTTTTCTGGTATAGGGTAGGTCACATTTAGTGAATTCCAACTCTCGCGTAGGTTGGTTCTGCACATATTTTTTGCTGATTTTCTAACACTGTACATAATATAGAGCTCTACAGTAGGATCGATGATAGGTTGCAGCAGAACATCAAATTAGAAACAAAATCAGAATTAGTAACTTAGTAAATAAGAACCAAACCAGCCATTGGAAAGGGATCAAACTCAGGTCAATTGGTGCTTGTATAGAGTAGAAGCACTGCTGAAAGTCTCACTTGATTCTGATGATTGAATTGGAAGATATGGCAGCAACACCAAAATAGAAGGTTAAGGGTTATCTCACAAATCAGTACTATGTTTGGGCTCCAATGAGGATCGAATGGAGGCCTAGTGGAGTAGGAGATCCGCAGCAAGTTTGGTGTAATTTTGATGGACAGAAGTGAAGTTATGAAGGGGGAGTGAAAATAGAAGGTTTGTGAATATGGAGGATTCTAGCCAATGGAATGGGGTAGAAGAGGGGATCGAATGGAGGGGGTGATGGAGTGAGGTGATGCTCCAAAACTATACAGGCTTTGATGAAGGAATGTGGAGATATCCCACTCTGATGTTGCAGCAGAGAGGCAACTTGCAGGAGTAGCAGAGGTCTTCAATCGATAGGTACAGCAGCAGCAGCAACAGACTTGGAGCGTTTGGGGATTGATTGCAGCCTTCGAAGGATTCTTCACAGCACTTGTATTGACCAACAGAGAAACAGCAGTAATAAGGATCGATTGTAATAGAAGAGAAGGGGGGTAGGGGAATGGCTCTCTCAGCCTGGGTCTCTCACCAACAGCTATCCCAACTGTTGAACAGGGGTTTTACTCCCACAATCGAGTGCAAGAATGCCTCCAAATTTCATTCATTAATCCTGTCTTACTATTACAATAAGGGGCTGCCTATATAATGAAGTAGGCTAGCTTACAAAATTTGAAACTTAACAAAAATAGCAACTAGATAAACTTAGCAACTAATGGAAATTAGAAACTTAATGAAAATAGAAAGTACTGAGGCTTCATAACTCAGCCTTCTGCCTTCTAACATGCAACGATAACCAAATTAAAAACTACCTAATATAAACTGAAAATAAAAACTAAACTATGGCAGCATTAGGATAGAAGCTTTCTCCACTTGATGGGCCCACAAGATCTTCTAAAAAGCATCCCCACACAAGGCAAATATGGGCTGTGACACTGTTCATGTGAACAGTGTTTCGGCCTCTTTTTTCTTGGCCCTTCTAGAAGACCTGCTGGGCTGGCTCAATCTGGTCCAGTTCTGGTCCATCTGGAGCTGGTTCGATGGGCCTTGGTTCTTCTTCTTCTGGTCAGTCGTGGGATCTACATCAGTACAGCCCCGCTTTTCCCCTATTCTAAAAGTAAAAGTTTTCTACTTATCCTACAAAGAAAGAGCAAGGGGGAGGGGGGGGGGGAAGAGTAACAAAACAGAGAAATAGTATCACTGAGTGGAAACACCAATTTTTTGTAAGTGCCTACTGATTGAATCTAAAACATTTTATCGTTTTGCTGAATTTCAACTGTGACAATTTTTCAGCTACTGACTCATCAGAAACAACCTGAAATTCTGACAATACCCAGTAACTTGACTTCCACAAGGTGCTTGAAGAACTAAACTTTTGCAAAATCCATAAGAAATTCATTCAAAAAATTGATGTCATTCTGATACCATGTTGGTTGAACCGTGGGTCAGAGAGAGGGAATAAAATAATGGAATGGTATGTATTAATGATAGAAAGGCCCCTCTATTTATAATAGAAGGGAAGTTACAAATACTAGAAGCTAGGCGATGTGGGACTAAAACCCACGTAGCCGACATAAACTTAATAATATAAGAAGAATAAAATTACCCCAAAAAGAGCTGAATACCCCCATGGTATTCTGGATTACATATTCCAACACTCCCCCTCAAGCTGGATTATACAAATAAGAGAAGAAGGAAAATCCAGCTTGAACTAAATAAAAAAAGAACTCCATAATAATGCTAACACTCCCCCTCAAGTTGGCGCATACAAGGTACTAATGCCCAACTTAAACAAAATGGGAAAAAACTAAGGTGCAGCAGAATCCAACTTGACATATGAATGCAGCTCCCAAATAAACCTTTAAGAACTTGAAAAAATAGATCTTCAAAACTTGGACAGACATGATCAGCAAACCAGGACTGGAATGTCTTCCAAAAAGGCAGCTTTCAACGATCTTCAATTGCTATCCAGTGATGAATCTCAGATTGTCATAGTGACATAGAATCTTGAACTGAAATAACTAGAGTAGCTAGCAAGGAAAACAAACTGAATCAGGCAGCAGAAAAAAACTGTACCAACCCAACTGAAAGTCCTCAAATAGGCAACAACCAAATATCTTCAATACTTCAATCTCCCCCTTACGGCAAACTCAACCCAATAACAAAGTAGATACCCATTGGCAATGATGAAAACTCTAATCTTCTATGCTTTGCACCAAGTGTTCCTGCAAGTTCTGCTTCTACAATGTCTGCAGGTGTACTGTACATAATCCCCCCCTCACGTGTAGTACACGTGAACATAACAGAGATAATGTAAAAGATGGGGCAAAAACATAATATTCCAGAATTTTCTAAAAGTTCTATGGGTAATTAAAAAGGAAGGAATGACAAAATTGTAATTTACCAGAAGTTTCCAAAGGTTATGGGTAAATACCAAAGGTATGGGATATGAAGGGAATTAGAATTATTGAAAGGGAACGGTGTTGGTAAAAAGGATGGCATGGCTGTAATTTAGTGGAAATCCACTTTTAAATACAATCCAAGCCAAAGGGCAAACTGGTAATAAGCCAGAATTTTCAAGGGTCAATTGGGTAGTCAAATAGGGGAATGTATTAAAAAGTAATGGCAGTTCCGTAGATAACCAAAATTTTGCAAGGGGTTTTGGTAAACAAAAAAGCAATGGGATGCAATTGGTAAAATAATGGCTATGGAGAGTGGCTATTTACCTTTTCAAAGGGTTATTGGAAAATAATGAAGCAAGGGGACAGATTTGGAAAAGAATTTAATTCCCTAGTAGAAAGGGTAAACTAGGAAAGGAATGTAAAAAATGGATTAAAGATAATAAGAGATAAATAGAAGGGAAGGTTATTATCGGAACTAAAAAAAAAAAAGGTTTTAAGAAACCAATTTATGAAGGCTGTCTTCAACCTTACGACAAAGAATCCATGGAAAGCTGGGCAGCGGAAACCAGGGAAGAAGAGGAACCAGCGGCAGCGGCAACGACAACGACAACTTACCATGGTGTATGATCTCAACAAGAATACCTCATCAAGAACAGAAAATCGATGAACCAAGAACCAGCCGCACTTCTACCAAGAACTAGCAGCACCATCTCTAACCTCCAACGTGAATCAGAGGCGGAAGTATTGTCTTCAATCTCTGGACTCAACAAACACCAGACCACAAAAGCCAACAGCAGAGAACAAGAGCCCGTTCCGCAACTTACAAAACCCAACCACAACTCCAAACTCTCCTCCTCGCAACCGAGAAGAAGAAGCAGTGATGATCGCAACTAGACGGAAATTGCACAAACAGAAACCGAGTTCGATTGCACAGCAGCAGCACCAGGGCAATAATATCACAAATCCGCTGAATCGCATAAGGAGAAAAATAATTCCACACCACCTGGCAGTGTCGTCTTCTGCCCCAAACTCGATCAATGGCAGAAAAATAGCATGAGAGAAGAGGGTTTATACCAACCCACTTTCAAAAACTGGAGGGAAATCCAGCGAAAACCAAGGGGATAACCAGGCCGAAATCCTATTTGTAAACACCTCCAGATCAAGCCATCATACCAGGAATCCAATCGACTCAAAACCAGAAAGCGATAGCGATAGCGATACCGAAAGGATTCCGAAATATTCATGAATAAATCTTCCGCGTGAACTAGTAAAGACCAACAAACGACCATGGAAGATTTAAAAAAATTGATAAAGATTAAATGGGCAGGAAACCCTAGTTCTTCTTTTCTTTCTATGAACTAGGGTTTCTCCATAAATTGGAGAACTTTGAAACAACTCTCAAAACTGCAAATCAAAAGAGAATCAATCACTGGTTACAACAGCTTTGATACCATGTAGAAAACCTAAGACCTGTAACCAGTAACTTGAGAGAGAAGAGAAGAGAGAGAAGAGAGAAAAGAGAGAAAATAGAGAAAAGAGAGAAAAGAGAGAATGAGAGAATAATAACTTGTTGTATTCATTGATAGGTAAGCCCCTCTATTTATAATAGAGGGGAAATTACAAAGTGACTAAACTAGGCGATGTGGGACTAAAACCCACATAGCCGACATAAACTTAATAATAAAAGAAGAATAAAATTACCCCAAAAAGACCAGAATACCCCCATGGTATTCTGGATTACATATTCCAACATCATCAGTACCCATGGCAATCTAATACCTCAAAAAGAGGGACTGAATTATTGTGTTTAACTTTGACAACTGGCTATTACAATCTGCACTTCTAGGTTTCTAGCTATGATCTCTGTTTTTAACCTCAGCTTCTAGCTGTATCATCTCATACTTAGACTATCAATGCAATTGTTGGTAATGAATGTTTCCAATCAAAAAATCATTACACAAGAATTTACATACCAAATAATGATTTGAAAGCATTCACAATCACTGCATTTCAATCAATTTCCTTCAGTTCAGGAGGAAATAAGATAAAAATATGGAATTGATACACTCAATAAACTAAACCTAATCCTTTGTCTGTTTTATTCAGACTAGGAAGACACAAGATTGAAGCCATTACAAATTCCAGCAAGTTTTGACCACATCTTGTTAAAATGTTTATACCCTGGAGCAGAAAGAAAGTATTAACAAATACATATTGCAGTACTTTGTTCTATTTATCAACAAGTAGGATGAAACTTCATCATTTCATGCTTTGTATTGCCACTTCCAGTAGATCATCAAACCTGTTGTCCTTGAATTATTGAGAAGCATTTTAGTTTTACTACCCAGACTTATTCGGAACATCTGCTCTACTGCAACAAATCTGGAGTCCATATTATGTTGTCCATCTTAGCTACATGTCTTCCAAATAATTTAGCATCATGTTTTTTGGGTGGGTGGGTGGGTGTGTGTGTGGGGGGGGGGGGGGGGGAGTACCTAAACCTGTAAATATATTAGCATCCATCAGAATTATGCTGTCAACTGAGATACATATGAAATCAAAGAAATGACGTTCATCTAATAAAACAACCAAAGCCATGCAGTTGTTTCCTCTCCAAATGTAATTTTGGGTGTCCTATGCAGTTCAACAATCTTTAATTAACAAATAAGGACACCTTAGTCTTCAAACATTCAAAAACTTTCCCTCAAAATGCAGAATAGTTACATTACAGTCAAAGCTCTCAGTAATTGGCATCAACATACATGGTAAACAGAAAACGTCAGATCATCTCCAATTATTTGGTTCCCTTCTCCCTGGAATATATAACACTAAATTGAAGTCATAACACAAGCACAAATGCACAGAGTGTCCTCTGTACTTGATTTCAAAGCCCCGAGTCATCTGAATGATCACTTAGCTAATATTATAGGATATACACACACACACAATATATATATATATATATCCAACTGTCATCACCAGAAGTAAGGAATGTCAGCTCAGCTTCAGAAGAATCTCCTCCTTACATAAGTTATCATATAGTTGTTGACAGTGAAACAGACTATTGGTCATATGATAGATTTCCCAACAATATCTTATACTAACCTTACCCTCTCTCTTGCACATACCCCCCCCCCCAAAAAAAAGAAGTCCCCAATGAGCTACAGTACATTTCATGGTTATTCATGATTCAAAGGAGAGATTTTACCATTCTAAATGAGCAAGTGACTCATGTATGAAAAATACAGAATTTGTTAATTATAAAGTGAAACATTCTACAAGTCACCCTATGATTCAAGAATACCCATCTTATTTTGATACAATCAACAGTTATGATTCAAGAATACCCATCTTACTTTGATACAATTTCAACAGATGGGGTTGTTCATCTAGATACCTGAACACATACTTATTCAGGAACTTATCCTCAGTCAATCTCATGGCGGGGCCGATACTATTATTTTCCATTAGACCCTTCGCGAGCAGAACTTGAAAAACAGAAAACCTTGGAAATATTCTCTTCTCCATGCTATATTGTAATATGCTATGATACTTCCTGATATCAGCAATTGTCCAATTCAATTTGTTCATGAAGAAATCCAATCCTGCCCTGATTCTCTTCTCTGAAAGTCCAAAAACAGTGGGTTGCTTCCGGAACAACCAAAGATAATCGTCTACCGGCCATCCAAAACTACTAAAAACAGCCAACTTTCCTTCCCATGCAGGCTCCCTCATCCCAGATAGTACCCGGAAACCATTTATGAAAACGGTAGTCGAAGGATCCAAACCCATTTCCTTGGCTCTCAAAACCACCCCCTGAAACCATTCAGCTTTCCCAATCATTAGTCGAGGATGAAGGAACATTAACCTCGAAATGTTGGACTCTGTTACACCATGATCTCGCAAGATCTCAATATTGGGCGTCATTCTTTCAGGAAGCCGGGTGGTCCAGGTCATACGACTCAGAGCGATAGCGACCCTTTCATCCGTGTGGATGAAACTCCTGAGGAATTCCAATGAAGGGATGAGTTCTCTTTCTAAATTCGCTGTCAAGAAGTTGGAGTATCTGGAAAGGATCTTTGCGAGGTTGGGGCCTGATATCCCCATATTACACAGTAGTTCGATTTTGGGTTTCAGTATTTTGTCAGGATCGATTCTGAGTACATTTGGGTTGAAGGTAATGATATCGGAGATTTGGGCTTGCGTGAATGCATAGTTCTTGAAGAGATCAAGGACAGAATCTGCTTTGGCTGTGGTCTTGAGAGCAATGTGTTTAGAGGCTCTGAGAGCTGATTCTGGGGACAACCCACATGAGTTTATAAGGTAATCTACCGTTAGAGCTGGTTCGTTTGCGGCGCTTGAATTGATCTAAGAGATGATATTTGAAGAAAACAGAAACGAGATGAATAATTGCCAGCCCATCTGAACTGAGAAGTTCTTCCACAGAGTAAACCAAATGTTGTTGTATTTGGCCGACGAAGCAGCTGAATTGAAGCCTGGATTATCGAGAATCTTGACCCCAAGTATAATCTCATTGCTCGGGCAAAACTGTGCTTTCTTCTTTCACCTCCGATTCAAAGAGCTCCCCCTACATGAAAACCCTAAAATACAGAAACTGGAAGTGGAAGAAGGAATCATTCACAATTTCAAAGATGGGTGAAAGTTGTAATTTCAGATGCAAATTTGGCCCGGCGAACGGTCAAGCCCGCCCTGGATTCGATAGTGCTTGGTGTTGGGTTTTCTAGATGACAGGCTAGGCTAAGGCTGAGATTTTCCAATTTGGATCGTCTACGGTGGGGCAGATATCGGCCCACACCCAGACAAGGGCATGGACCCCACCCGGGCAGATGTTCGGGCAGTTGGTAGGGCGGTCATTTTGCCTCAGTCTGGGTTTGGGTCGCACCAAGGCTGCTACCTGTCCAGCCGTAGAGAATCAGAATCCGAGATTTTCAGGCTTGTTGCATGCAATTGGACGGGTTGAGGTTGGGCTGACACTTCGGGCTGAGCACGGCACGATGGTAAGGTTGTCAATTGGGGCAGGTCCAAAACGGTATTAAAGATGTCAATCCCAATACCGTCCCACTTAGTATCGGGACCAAACCTAGGTCCCAGCCCCAATTATTAATGAGACGGGACAGTACCGATTCCTAAACAATTCTAAGCCCGGCAAAAATGGGAGAAGAACTTTATTGGTTCCGAGATGCTTCCATTGTTAGAATGCAACTTAATATACGAAACCAAGATAAATTTCATGGTTTTACTAAGGGCACATGTAAACTTCTATTAAGTATATGAAACCAAGATAAATTTCATGGTTTTACTAAGATCACATGTAAGCTTCTCAAAATGATGTCTAAAAAGTAATAGGATGAAATAAACAAGTCTTGAAGCCCATATATAATTTTTAGTGTCATCACAAAACAAGTTTATCGAAATAGAACTAGAGGTACATCAATTGAAACCTCCCCAAGAGAAAATACCACTAAAATACATCACACTATAGCTATAAAAATTCAACACAATAGCATGAAATATATCCTTTTGAAAGGGTGCTAATGCTTCTAGTACCTAACTGATAATTTTGATAATAGTACCATTGGGAATCTCGTCCCAGAATCGTCCCGGTCCCATCTATTATTTGGTACCAAAATTAGATCCTACTACCATCCCATTTATTAATGGGATGTCCGATACTGGGTTTTAGGGGGATGGTTCTGAGACGGTTCATGGTTCTAATCCCAAATTGACACCCTTAATTACTGGGAATGATTTTGGGTGAAAAATGTGTTTGGGAGAACGGGCTGGAGAAGTGATTCTGATAATCACTTGGGTGATTTCATAAGTGATTTTAAGAAACAATAGTTTCTTATTAGGGAAAAATTTCTTTGAGCCAATGGCGTAGAGTACATTAGCATCTGTGTCTATTTCTCTTTCCCTCATATGAAATGTCTTTGCTGCCCTCTAATATATGATACCATTTTAATGCACCTCATAGGTGGGCTTCTCTATGCCGCTTGCTCAGAGAACACTTTCCCCTTCTTGTTATTATTGGGATCAATCTCCAGACCACATAGAATCTTTAGATGGTAAAGATTCTTTTGTCTATGAGAACGCAAGGGAGCAGATGAGAGTATAGTGGAATAAACGCCTCATCCTACATTCTTACCTCCTTTAGTTTAATAGAGAATCACAAGCTAGGGCTGCAACCGGGTTGGGTGGGACCGGGCTAGATTTTTAAAAACCCTAGCCCATCCCTAGCTCCCCTTACCTTAACCCAAGCCCAGCCAGCCCAAGGTCAGGATGAGATATCGCAGCTCAAGCCCTCCCATACCAGGCCTACTCCAGCCCTTATTGGGTCGGGTTGGCCCTGATTGTCCCAGGCAGCCTCTATTTTTGTTATTTTAGGGTTCGGAAAGGCCGGGCTAGTTCTGTTTTTTTACCATAAATATAATATTATATATACATATTTATTTTTATATACAAGGTCGGGCTCAGCCCATGCTCGTCCTGGCCCTACCCCAAACCTAGAAATCTCAACCCTGAACCAGCCCAAAACCTATTGGGCTTAGGGGCTTGGGTTCACTTGGCGAAAATTGCACCCCTGATTAAGAGCTATCTTTATGAAGTCCAGAGATGAGAATGAGAAATTCTACGTGGGGCTCCTCTGTAGCGTGACACAGTGTGTAGCGCATCATCTGACAACCTGCAATGCTTGGGCACGCAGCCCAACACACTGCGTGCCCAAGCATTGCAGCCTGTTGGATGTGCGCTGCACACTGTGTCGCACTACAAAGGACCCAAGTCTGAGAAACTCTAATAAGGTGCTTGCTTCTATAACAATCGTTCTTAAATCTTGTGAATCAACAACAACAATCAAGGTATTGATAATTGATTTATGGGTGAGAGAACGCTAACCGGTCATGTGCCTAGCGTAGCTCCCACGCCTAGACACAGAAACTGCCTTGCCGCCTGGAATTGACATACAATGTAGAATCATAATGGTTGTATTGTATCATTTCAATTAGAATCTTTCAAAAAGCTTTTATTGGTCTCATCCATGTTGTCTTCTGTTCTAATTTATTTCATATGAACAAAGTTGCTCCCAAGGGAGATATGTTCTTCCATTGATTGATATATTTTAGGGTAAAAATTACACGTCACCCCCTAGTTTTCAAACGAAACTCAAATCACCCCCTGGTTTTTGAAAATGAGAAACTCTGCGTGAGGCTCCTTTGTAGCTGGACACAGTGTGTAGTGCATCATCCGACGGCCTACAATGCTTGGGCATGCATCCCAACACACCGGTGGTGTGTTGGGCTACGTGCCCAAGCATTGCAGGCCGTTGGATGTGTGGTGCGCTACACACTGTGTCGCGCTACAGAGGACCCAAGTCCGAGAAACTCTAATAAGGTGCTTGCTTCTATAACAATCGTTCGTAAATCTTGTGAATCAACAACAACAATCAAGGTATTGATAATTGATTTATGGGTGAGAGAGCGTTAACCGATCACGTGCCTACCGTGACTCCCACTCCTAAACACATAAACTGCCTTGCCGCTTGGAATTGACACACTAAGACATGAATGAGAGGGTACATTTAGAAATTTCCAAACAAGTTTAAACATTAAATTGATTATTCCTTCAGTATTTTAAATCATAACAAACATCATGTAATATTTGATTTGTGATCTGATCATCCAATGTCATTTATCTAATCTGCCATCACATAATTGAAGATTAAAATAAATGATTAAAAAACCTGATTAGATTATTTTATCGTTTAGCAACGCAAACCGAAAGTTTACCAATTAAGCCAATCATTAATGATTAGTTCGAACACCAAGAGCAGTTTGATTCCTTATTTGATAAGACCGTTCTTAGAAACATGAAACAAAACCAAATCGAAATAGTTCGAAGCCCAGAAAAAACTACTTCTTCATACCCATTTTCCCCATCTTCTACTCAAATGTTCAATGCAAAATTCTCCAAAATTGAATTCTAGCTATTCTAGAATTCAGAATTTGTTTCTTGGTAAAAGGAAATTATTGATGAATTTAATTTTAAAATAAAAAATACTCAAAGATTACAATCATGTCTAGAACTCTAGAAGTACTAGAAAATGAAGGTCAAGAAGCGACTCTCTCCTAAAGAATAATACTCCGTTTGGGTTGGGAAGCCCAACCCAAGCCTTATTGGGCCCATGACGGGCTTAGGCTAGCTGGGCCAAAATTTCACCTCTAATTAAGCAATCTTTAATTAGAGGAAAGTGACAATGAGAAACTCTAAGCAGCATGCTCCTATAACAATCTTCTCAAACCTTGTGAATCTATCTATGATAACAATCAAGGTATTGATAAATTGATTTATGAGAGAAAGAATGCTTCCTGGTCGCGTGGATCCCGCACCGCATACGTAACCAAGCAAAATTATCATCCCACCCTCGTGAAATGAAAAAATCTCATCATGTTGATGCCCGTGTGCGCTCTCTCATTGCCCCCTACGCTAGTGCGGGGTTACATGATTAGGCAGCGATCTCTTACCTTTGATTTATCTATATTTTAAAATGGTCTCTCTCAAGTTTTGGTCCTACAGTGATCCAAATATGAGATAATCCAAAATAGAAGGATATAGCTAGAGATGGAGGTTCAACTCGACTTTGTATGACCCTATTATGCCCTAACTCGGCTGATCTTGATTGAAGCTTCAACTCATGCACTGCACGTACGCAGAGGAACCGAACTCCAAAGAAATGGTCCAGCTTATTTTGCCATGGCTTCGGTGGTTGCTAGTAGAGGGAATGGATGAAATTGATTTGTAAAAAAAATTTGTCGTCATGCATGAATAGATAATGATCTTTTGCCCAAAATATAATTATTAAATATGATAAGAATTTTGATTGGGCTAAAGTTTGGGATTGTGTGGTGTTTTGAATGCGCTTGAATTTGGGTCATTAAATTGTATCATGGTCTATCTCTTTTTAGGATGCATGCCACCTATGTAGCTCTCTCACCCCCTCTTATCGAATTGGTTTTTCGTTCTGAATTTTGGAATTAGGATTGTTTTATCTTAGAGGTAAAAGCGTAAAGTCTTTGAAGATTATACAACAATAACAACAAACTCAGTCTTATCCCAACTAAATGGGATCGACTACATAAATCCTTGTAAAATAAAGTTGAGAAAATTGACCGAACGTAAGAGGGATAAAAAAAATGAGAGATGAAAAATAAGAAATAAGCAATTAGAAATGAAAGTAAGAGGAAAGAGGAACAGTCCGGGAAGAAAGAAAAATCTCAGCTTAATGGGATAGTCAACATGGACCCTAGACCTCTAATAAACTCTATCCGAGGTTATACTTGACACATAATCTCCGAAGATTATGCATTTTTTATATTAGTGAATTCATAAGATAAGTCTTAAATCTCATTATTTTTTTTAGGGGGTGAGGGTAGTTGTTGACTCTAGAGGGCAAGGTAGGGTCAACAAGAGTGTGTAACCAACTCAAATTTTGTCGGTTTGTGCAACATTAATATTTGCAAATTGTAATGTAGACTCGTGGATTGTTATCATTAGCATCATTATTATATTAAGGGAATTTCCTTAATGCTATTTGTTTTTATAAAAATTTACATTTTAATATGATCTGTGGGATCCATGCCTAGCAGTATATCTGAACCATAATAAGAAACGCAAGCGCAGTCATAGGACAACCACCGGCAAAGCTGACACCCAATTGTACCATAAAACCTACGAAATGGGTTATACGTCAAAGTTGTTGTTGATGAAAGACATGGAGTGTTAGCTCTCTAAATGCATCTTTCTCTTCCCCATATAATAAGAAAAAACTGTTATTTCGTTTGATAATCTTTTTGTTGTTTCTATGCTGAGAAATAATAGAAACAGTTTTTACTTGTTTTTGTACTGAGAAATAGTCTGTATTTGGTAACCCTGTTCTAGAAATGTTTCTAAACACAATTGCAAAACGTTAAATGATGAGATGGACTTTAAACTAGACATGAAATGACTATTTTACCCTTATCTTCCATAGTAGTGAGATAATCCACTAACCTAAACAGTGGGTGAAGAAATTCCTCCTTCTTCCATCTTCCTTCTCAAATCTAAAACTCAAAACAGTAGCAGAGGGTAACGCTTAGGTTCTATCAAATTTAGAACGTTTGGTTTTTTCTATCAGTTTTTTTCTTCCACTATTGCAAAACAACTTAGATCAGGCACTCATGAAAGCTGGAATGTGACTTGGAAGCTATTGTATGTGTGATTAAAGAACTGAACTAGTTGTGAGTTGCGTCTGATGTGTTTGTGTTGGAGTTTTTGTGTATGATAGGAACCAGATGAGCATGTTGGAGGTGAACAAGACAGGTTACGATCAATACATAGAGAGTAGTCATCCAATCCATAACTAGACAACATGATTAGGGAGAGATGTGATTCCCCTTAATGTGACAAAGCGTTACTACTTTATCAGTAGCAAAGGTTTCTGCTATGGTGGCATGAAGATCTCTGTGCTTGAGTTTTAAATTTGAGCAGGAAGATGGAAGAAGGGGGAATCTCTTCATCCACTGCTTAGGTTAATGGGTAATTATCTCACTACTATGGAAGATAAGGGTAAAATAGTCATTTCATGTCCAGTTTAAAAGACACGTCTTCACTTAATATTTACTTGGTAACGGAGTACTGCTAATTTTGTATTCTTTTGAAAAATAGGGGGGATGTACAAGTGCGTTTTTTGAAACTTTGAGTTTATTGTTACTTTAGGCAAAGTACAAGGGATGTACGCGTAATTTTGACCCAAAAAAATTATTTGAAACAAAAAAGATAAAGTGGTATTGGGGCGGCGAACATGTTCCCAACCATGAGTTATTGGCACTAATTCCCTTCCTCAAACATTCCCCCAAAGTTGAATTCACCATTTTATTTTTGGTTTGGGAGGAGGGGGAGAGGGAGGGGGAGGGTTACTACAACAACTCCTCACCTCGTCTACCTCTCTCCTCCTTGTTCTTATTGTTAAACTGTCGAAGTGTATTTTGATTGATGCGACTCTTTTTATAGATAACTTTTAGGCCCCATTTGTTTGAGGTGATTTAAGTGCGGCGGGAAAATTGGGGTGAGGCAGACAGTGTTAATGTAACACTCTAAAAAAATAAAACCGCATCCTTCTTTCTCAACATACTATACTTTGGAACCCAATACTATAACATTCCCACCTTATCATTCCTGTCACACAAACAGATTTTTAGAGAATGTCACTTTGTTTGGGTGTGGACGATGAGGGTCAACCAAAATATGAAACAAATTCAAATTTTGTCGTTTGAGTGACATAATTAATATTTGCAAATTGGCAATAGGCTGGATCACATCGTTAATTGTTATGTAATCGGCAATTTCCTAACCATTTCCGTAAATCCCACGAGTTTTATAAAACGTGCGCATTTCAATAGGATAGAGTATATACTAGGACCCAGAGACCAAACAGTATCTCAATCGTACGATTTTTTTTCCTTCAATGAATATCTGAACCGTACGTTACAAAACGCCAGCGTCATGTGGGCTCCACAAGCATGACGACTCTCCAACTTATAGATTAATTAATCAACGGGAACACGTATTACCGTACTTGGAATATACCTCTCTTCTCAGCAATTTTCCTCCCTTCAATTCTTCCACTTATCACCATCTTGACTACAAAAGTTGTAGTCTGTCAAATTCCTAACTACCAATTCTTTGGAATCTGCCATGTCATCCAAAATTAAAATTATTCATTTGGAAAATTTTAAACAAATGCTTACCAAGAATGGACATTCTTAATAGATTTCTTAATGTTGATAACATGCATATTCTTTGTAATACTGTACTGGAATCATCATGCCACTTTTTCTTATCGTGTCCTTTTTCAATACATATTTGGGCAACAGGACCCGTAGGGTTGAGAATTGAACACCTCCAACTCAGCCAATTTTCCCTTTTCAGAAAAACGATTTTTTCTTTCAGTTTTTTTCCATAACTTTCTATATTATCTGGGTTACTAGAAATAACTGCCATTTCCACAATTCCAAACACAATGTTAACCAAATCATGAAAAACATTAACCGTTGGATTATAGATCTAAAGTTGTTACCATCCACCCATCTGAATCCTGAACCTTTACCATCCACTCCAGAAATATTTATGCAGAACTACATGGATGAAACGCGACATAGAGTTTTGACTTTAATATGTGATGATAGCTTCTTGGCTGACTCTGGAAAAGCGGAATGGGCCTGCACTGCAATTTTAAATCAATCATTTATTTTTGCATGTAGAAGTTTTCTCCTATCAGGCTCCCTGTTCGGTCAGATTCGTAGGTTCTTCTCATTGGGAGGGCAGAAATGACGATCTCACCCCCCTGGTAATGTGTTCGGATAGGGGGTGAGGTCATCATTTTTGATCTCCTATGAGAGGAACTTACGAACCTGACCCGGCAGGGAACTTGAGAGGAGTTAAGTCCATGGATTTTGGTTTCACGGGGACAGGTCGGACAGCTCAGGAAGCAGAGGTAAAAGGAATTCTCTCAGGACTAAAGCTCACCAACAATTTGACTAACTAGGAAGTGGAGATCTGGATAGATTGTGAGGACACGGTTTGATGGCTTACAAAGGACTTGTCAACTTGGCCATGGGAACCTTTTACATGTTTGTGAGATATGCATTTTTTCTTAAAAAAGTTTTATTGTATTAACATTGTTAAGAAGAATAGACCCTTAATAGGTGTAACTAATGACCTTGCTCCCCTAGATGTAATAGGCAGAGTTTAATTTCGACGTTCGCCGTTCAAAATGGCAAGATGGAGTTGTTGGTTCCTATGAATAATACAAAGTTTGCAGCAGAAGAAGGTTAAGAGAACTGCACGTGAATACCTCTATGAAGAACCTTTCGCTGCCACTCGTTGCTCGCCACCGTTCGTCGCTCAACCAGTGGAGCTCCCCTTTGTCACTCTGGAATAGAGTTTGTCGCAACGAGATGAGGTGTCGCCACTGCTACGGTTCGTCGCAAGGTCAAGAAATGGAGAGAGAAAAGAAAGGGGAAAGAAAGAAAAGGGGGAAGACGAAAGGGGTTAAACAAATTTGGGTTTCGTTAGGTTTCAAATTTCAAAAAGGAAACGGGTCGGGTTCGTCATTGAAGCTGGGTGAGAGAGGACAAAGGAAGCAAATGGGTTAAACTAATTAAGGAAACCCAAAAATTCGCCGTTGGCTGGTCTCCTATCCAGGTGGCAGCATCCTAGATGGGTGTTGGACACTCCAGGTCCCGCCACGGCAAGATAGGAGCCAAATCCATCAATTTGAAGTATTTATTAATACTTTGGACTGATCCAAGCCTGGTCCAGTTAAACCTGGAATTTGGTCATTTTTGACCGATCGGGATCAGTATTGGCCATGAGTGATCCGAAGTTCGATACCAAAATTATGAACCTTGAATGGGAATATGTTTAGGCAAAAGGTTTCGTCCACAACCATGCATACTGCACAACCATGCCTGCAACTATTGGATGAGAATGAGGAACCATGTATTATACACAATTAAGCACATCCAGTAGTTGAAAGTACGACCGTATAATTAGGGGTGTAAATGAATATCCAAAATCCATTTCCGTATCCGTGCTCGTATCCGTTTAGCACTATCCGAATCCATTCGAAAGCTAAACGGATGCGGATGCGGATACGGATAGGCTATAGCTATCCGAAAAGCTATATTTACATGTAAACGGATAAAATATCTGATCCGTATCCGTGTCCGTATCTGTTTTGCACTATCCAAATCCGTCCAATAGCTAATCGGATGCGGATGCGGATATAGCACTATCCAAGCCGAATCCGATCCGTTTACAGCCCTACGTATAATGTTTTTAAAGAGTTATTAATTCGCTATATCCTTCGTCCCTTCTTCCTGCTACCCCATTTACTAATTTTTTTATTATTATTAAAGTCTTGACCTTTCCATCTGCCTTCTGAGATCCATCAAGCCCTCTTGACTCTCTTATAAAAAACAGAGAAAGAGAGACAGACTTCGGAAAGTCATTAAATGGATTCTCCTCACTTTGCTAGAAACTTAAATTCTGTTCGGGAAAAGGTGATAGAAGAACTTGTTCAGGGTCGTGGATTTGCTTCTCAGCTTCAACTTGTCCTCCATGAACAACTCACCGGATCTGGTCATGTGTCAGCCACGGCGGAGGATCTAGTAACTAAGATATTAAGATCCTTCACAGAGGCTCTTTCAATACTGAGTTACAGTGAGTCCGGCGAGGTTCCTGCGACTTCGCGGCCACCTTGTCGGGATCAACGTCGAAAGCGATCTAGGAGAAGGTGATCATCTTGTATCCATTACTCATCTTTAATCTACAGAATCTAGTGATCAGTGACTAGTAATTAGGGAGAATGTTCTCTGTGCCACAGCACAGCTTGCGCCCAGGCACATGGGGGTAGGCCCAATAACCACCCTGCCTCCTACACAGGCTGCCCATGTGCAGCCTGCGCTGCGGCACAGAGAACATTCTCCCTTAATTTAGTAAGGAAAATCTTAAGGGAAAAGGGGGGGGGGGACTCAATCTCATTGGTTACTTATTATGTTTGATGATTTCTTGATTTCATTTATGGGTGTTTGTGTTAGGTACTTGATTGATATGGGAAACGCTCCCAAGTTGATGGAACACGTTAAATCAAACATTTTAATCTTTTTTCATATTAGGTTGCCCAATCTAATGCCCATATATTAGATTCAACCCCATTAGACGCGTAACAGATTGATTTCTATTATATATGCTTACTGATGATATTTCTTGATTTGTAGAAACATGCAAGAAACATGGATGAGAATTACGTTTGTGCCCATTGAAGACGGTTACGCTTGGCGAAAATATGGGCAGAAAGAGATCCTCATGCCAAACATCTAAGGTCTTGATCATTTGATTTCTGAGTTCACATCCTCTACTTCCGCCTGCCCCAACTTTCGTGTGCGCTCTACACACATCGAGGCACGCAAAGACCGCCTTACCTCTGTTCAAGCGTCTTGCCCGAGCAGGGGTAAGGTGATCTTTGCACGTCTCAATGTGTGTAGGGCGCACACGAAAGTAGGGGCAGGCGAAAGTAGAGGATGTCGATCCTTAATTTCCTCATTACTTGAGAAGGAGAGAGAGTGTGTTAATGAGTAAATCTATAAGCTAATTAATCAATTCTTGTGGTGATCTATAGGTGCTACTTCAGATGCACCAACATTTTTGATCAAGGTTGTCAAGCAACCAAACAAGTTCAAAGAACAGAAGATGAGAAACCAACATTCTGGAACAAATACATAGGCCACCATACTTGCCAAGATATCCTCAAGGCCTCATTGGGCATGGATTCTACAGCTGATGAAAAGGGTTTTCTACTCAACTTTGAATCAAACCCCACAACCAAACAAGACCCTCTTTTCTTCTCATCCTTCCCCTCAACCAAGGAAGAACACAAGAAATCCTGCAGTCCCTCAATAGAACAACAAGAATACAACCCATCCTCAAGAGGCAGCAGCAGCTCTTCCAGCAGCTTCGACATGGATATAGATCTCATGGATTCTGTTTATCTCAATGATGTATTCTATGATGAAGATATTTTTTAGCCGATGTAGAGGGTAGATGGCGCGAAAGAGGGGGAGGGTAGAGCAAGGACGGAGAGGAAGGGGAAAAGTCTGTCCGAAAACTAATCGGATAAAGATATGATATCCCCTATCCATTCGATTATTATCCAATTTGTTTAGCACTCCAACGGTATTGAAATGTTTGAAATATATCTTCGTGTCCGTCTATCCAATTAAGTTATCTTATTGGATTTTGTTTTCTTATTTTTATAATATTATAAGTTAAGATAATGTGATTCTTTATCTAGATTTTCTATTGGTTTATATATATTATGCAATACATGAATTCACATATCTATTAAAATAAATACAAGATAAAATCAAAAGTAAAAAAACATAAGAAAATCAAAGACTAAGAAGAGTAAAAGAAAGGGTAGTTGCTGAACTCTCAAGTCTCAACCCTAACTCGATCTCATCAACAAACGGTAAAGATGTCATCGGATAAGCGAAATTTTGTATTCGATCCGCGTTCATATCAATTTAGGAGAATCTGTATTCAAAAAATCACTATCTGGAAATTATTCGAATCCATCCGAATATAATTGGATACAACGCCCGAATTCGATCCGTTTACATCCTTAGTCAATGATTAATCTAAAAGTGAATTTACAAAAATTATCTCCCCACTTTAACTCAGGAAAAACATTTTTGTAAGGGTAAAAATGTCATAGTGAAGGGAACCTTCATTCGGCATAGTTGAGTAGTGTGACAATGGATCATAATCTCCGGATCGGATTGGTTGATTCGCCTGGATGGGATCGGAATTAGCCATAACCAGTCATGAGATACAATCCTTGAACGCTAGATCGGTCACTGGGTTGGGAGAACCAGTCGGATCGCCCGATCCAATCCGATATGCATGCAAGGGTCGAATTTCTTTGAATTTTTAAGGTTTTTTTACCTCTTTCATTTTGAAAAATTTCCATTTATGTTTACGATTTGGCTTACATTATGTGTCTATTTTAACTTTAGATTAAATGTATAACACATCTCTTATTATTTCTTTCTGATTGATACAGACAGATCCAACAAAACCCAAAATTTTACCACTTTTTACTAATCATGATCGATTTGGATCGATATCGAATCCATATTGGCCTTGACTGATTTCGATCCCGAGATTATGAACCATGAATGTGACACAAAATATTACCCTCTATAAAATACGAAAAAAGAACCCAAAAATTCAATATAAATGTTACAAAATTTTGGAAATTTTTAACTAAAATTATGTTCAAAGGTGTATGAAAATCATCAAAATTCCCAAGAAAGGTCACCAGATGGTCAAACCAAGCTTTCTGTCTATCAAACAAATATTTTATTCCTCTCAAAAATTTCCTTTTGTAAAAGGAATTTTTTAAATAAGAAAAGATTCCAACTCTTGGAACTCCAAAGCCTTCCTATCTATTTGACCAAATTAAAAAAAATAAAAAAAATTCAAAGAGTGTGTTCTCCTTCTCCTATACCGCTCTCTTAGACAATCTTCTCTCTAATTTTTAAATATTAAAAAAACACACACAGAAGTGTAATAACGCATCCCCCTCTCCCCTTTCAATGGATAAGGGTACAATCCTGTACATACATGGTCGTGCATGAAACCTTTTTTATTTTTAAATAATTTTAAATTATTGTACAAAAAATGTAAAATGCAAGAGATGATACAATTGAATTATGGTCCTCAAATTTGACGCATGACCTATAAATGATCTATTCATCTTATTCAATGCTCCGGATTTACTTAAATGATATTCCATGACATGAGATTCAAGAATTGAGACAAATCAATCGCATTGGCTGAGGCCGATCCGGATTTCGCCAGAAACTATGTGTTAAGCTTAAGTCCAATTTGATTCTACTAAGAATAGTAATATAAAAGCAAAGAAATGGACAAAAAGTCAAATATTCATTATATGAATATTTTTCTACCATTTTACATAAAATATGCCATGCATGGTACCATACAATGAATTATGGTCCCAAATTTGACTCATGACCTATAAATAATGTTTTCATCGATTTACTTGTAATTCTCCATGTGAGAAAAAAAAAAGATAAAATGGTGAAGACAAACATGTTCCTAACCACCAATTGGAGTGATTCCTTACATCAAATTTGATTTCACCATTTTTTTCTTTCTTGAGGTTAAGATAACTAGATAAAGTCAACTAACGCGTGAACGATCTCAAATCTTATCCATTTTTGTGACATAAGTCATCCAAGTGTGGACCCGTTATTTCACTCACCCTCCATGTGTCCTTTTGGGTGCACCTGCACTCCAAGTGCAGAGAATTTTATCCCGTAAATTTTTTTTTTTTGGGTAAGAGTGTGACATTTATATTTGCAAGTTGCAATAGGTGGTGATGGAATCCTTAATTATTATCATTATATTAAGGTAATTTCCTATTCTACTTAATCGCAGTAAGTTTTAATTAAAACATGCGTATTTCAATATGGTATAGTAGGATCCGGCTAGAGACCAAGCAGCATCTGAACCGTACGTTCTTTTAAAAAGAATATCTGAACCGTAGGTTATACCACCTGTAAACGTGATGCTGAAGTGGTACGTAATAGGGAATAACGTCATGTGAGCTTCCCAAGCATGACGAACTCTCCAACTTATACATTAATTAATGCTAATTAATTAATGCAATTTGTTTATATTGTTAATTAAAGAGTTAATTAATTCCCTAGGCAGATAGATCTCCACTTCTTCGGATCTTCCTCTTTCCCACTTGACTCTCTCTTATAAGAAACAGAGAAACAGAGAAACAGAGAAACAGAGAAAGACTTGAGAAAGTCATTAATGGATTACTCTCCCCCCTTTGTTAGGGAAAATCTGATTGAAGAACTTGTTAAGGGTCGTGGATTTGCTGCTCAGCTTCAACTTGTCCTCCATCAACAACTCACTGGATCATCTGGTCATGTGTCAGCCACGGAGGAGGATTTGGTGACCAAGATATTGAGATCCTTCACAGAAGCTCTTTCAATACTGAGTTATAGTGAGTCCGGCAAGGTTCCTGCGACTTCGCCGGCGCCGCCTTGTCGGGATCAAAATCGAAAGCGATCTAAGAGAAGGTGATCACCTTGTGTCCAGTATTACTCAATCTTTAATTTACAGAATCCAGTGATTAGTGACTAGTAATTAGATTATTAAGGGGGACCAGAGAGTGTTTTTTTTTGGTCTTTTTCTGTTGTGAGTTCCTATTGGTTACTTTTTGTGTTGGAAGCCTAATTAGGATTTCTTGATTTCAGCTATGGGTGTTTTGATTTTTAATATGTAAATAGGTTTGGTTACTGATGATATTTCTTGATTTATAGAAACGTACAAGAGTCATGGACGAGGATTACGGCTGTGCCTATTGAAGACGGTTATGCTTGGCGAAAATATGGACAGAAAGAGATCCTCAATGCCAAACATCTAAGGTCTTCCATTTTTCCTCATTATTGAGAGAGAGAGAGAGAGAGAGAGAGAGAGGATTGCCGCTTCGTGCGATGGCAAGGTCTCGTTACCGCCTGCACAGTGGCGTGGGTTTGAGTCTTGGGAATCAGCCTCTTCGTAAGGGGGGGTTAAGGCTGCCTACCATCTACCTCTGTAAGACCCTGTGAAAAGCGGGAGCCTAGTGCACTGGGTACGGCCTAAAGAGAGAGAGAGAGTTGATTGTGTGTGTGTGTGTGCCTTTGTGGAAAAAAAATTTTAGTACCAAGGTCGGAGGAACTTTCCTTTGAATCTGGCTCAGGTTCTTGTACAAGAACCGTCTCATTCTTGAGGCGCAAAGGAATCCAACTTTGAAGTGGAATCCTTTTGTGCGCCTCAAGGGCGTATAAGATGGTTCTCGTGTGTGAACCTGAGCCAGCCTCCTTTCCTTGGACCTGGCTCCTGTCTAGCTGTGGCGGGAGTTGGACAGTCCAGTCCCACTAAACGATAGTAAAAATAGGGATCCAGATCCTCTATGGCACACTGCCCGTAGTGGCCTGAGTGGTGCAGACTGAGCCACGCATGCAAAGACCGCCTTACCCCTACCCGCACGCACTAATGAATTCTCTTGATGTACAGGTGCTACTTTAGGTGCAGCTATAGATTTGATCAAGGTTGTCAAGCAACAAAACAAGTTCAAAGAACAGAAGATGAACTACTAACATTCTGGACCAAATACACAGGCCACCACACTTGCCAAGATATCCTTAAAGCCTCATTGGGAATGGATTCTACAGCTGAAGAAGGTGTTCTACTCAGTTTTAATTCAAACACCACAATCAAACAAGAGCCTCATTTCTTCTCATCTTTCCCTTCAAGCAAGGAAGAACACAAGAAACCCATTATTCCCTCAATAGAACAACAAGAATACAAACCTTCCTCCTCATCAGAATATTATCTTCCAGTACCACATGATCTAATAACCAAATTCAAATCCTCCATGAACCCTACATCGGCGTTACCGTCAACTTCGAAGTCGCCGGGCCATGGGGATTTTGTTTCACGGGGTACTACCAGCAGTAGCTCTTCCAGCAGCTTTGACATGGATATGGAATTGATGGATTCTGTTTGTCTTAATGATGTATTCTATGATGAAGAGTTGTTTTAGCTTCCAACCTCTCTCTCTCTCTCATTTTCTTTTAATCCATCTGTTTGAATTTCTATTGAGAACTTATGGTATGGTACTTCGAACTTGGAACGAGCATAAAGAAATTAACGATACTTCTTTATCTTTTGAGTTGTTCTGCCAGATCAGTCGCTCAAGATCTTTGGTCTTTACCCAGACCCAATGAAAAAAATTGGATCACTTCTTATGGATTCGTTGAGAATGATTCTGATCGGGTTCATGGCCTATTACCACAGTGGGTTTTCAGTTCCCATATCTCATAGGAATCAAGAACACCATCCAAAGTAGTAGAGATTGATTTCTATTGAGATGTTTTATACAAGATGGACTAGTATTCATTACCAAGTTAATGCCAAAACTATCCAATTTTGAGCCATTCAGATTTTTAAGATCCAAGCCATGGAAGGGTAATTTCCCTTAATATATATAAATTCTAAAAAATCTTCAATATTGTATGATAACCTTAGGCTGTGTTTGGTATGCATTCTTGGTTGATTTTGCATTCTCAGGCGATGAAAACAAATATTTTTATGATCCAAGAATGCAAATTCGGGGTAAAATGCATTCCAAGAAACTAGCTAGTCCAATCACTTGGAAAGACCATAAGTGACTTGATAGGATAGATTCACCAATCCCACACTTCTTTTGAGTGCCAAGGATTCATAAGGAATCTAAATTATTTTTTTTTTGCATTTTTTTCAAATCTGATGCAAAAGCAAAAGCATCTGTTAACCTATTAATGGTGTAATGTCTCTTTTTTCATGCTTGCACCAATGAAATATGAGAAGATTGGCAATCTTTACATGGGAAATTAACAAACCAATTAATTTCTTGAATTTCATATTTTTAAAATTTGATTATATAAGAAAAAAATATTTGCACTTTCCCCCACCATTTTTGAGTGACATGGAGTGATGATCAATTCATTAGAACACCACCATGAATCAACTTAGGCCCAACCCAAGGCAGCTGGTAAGAATTAGGTGGAATGGACTTGGGCTCATAATTTTGTGCTTTTATGATATTTTTCTCCCACATTTTATTATATATAAAATAAGTAAAAAGAACCAAAAAGTTCAATATATATGTTATACAATTTTGGAAAATTTTGACTAAAAAAATTCTGTTAAAAGCTGTTTTTTTTTTTTTATAGCTAAATGGGTAAAGATAAACTGTCACGAATAACATCTAATAAAGAAGAAAAGCCCATCCAATATTCAGATCCTAGCCAAAGCCCATTTAAATATCCATTCTTAATTTAGCCCTTTTTAATTTCTTTTAAAAAAAAAAAAAAAAAAACCTATATTAGTATTTTAAATAAAATGATGGGTTTCTTGAGAATTAAATTATCTATGTTTGGTATGCATTCTAGGTCTGTTTCTCATTCTCGGATAATAAAACCAACTATTTTTAAAATAGGAAAAGATTCCAAACCTCTAAAATCGAAAGGCTTCCTAGGTACTTGTGTAAGTTAAAAAATTTTCATAAGTGTCTTTGTCCCGAAATATGAAGTTCTCTCTCTAAATCTTGTAAAATGACACAAATTAAATATGGGCAACAGATTGATGTCAGGCTTCATGGCTCCTACACAAGCGTGAGGTTCAATGAATTACTAGGGGTGGGATATTTTTATTTCAGGGGATTATGGTGGTAATTTCGTGCAGTTTTGTATATTGGGGCTGACTGCACGCAAGTTGGCAGGGATCTTTTTCTATTAAATATATCATGAAAATAGAAAAAACTGAGCAACTGACATTTAAAGGTAATATTCCGGGTGATCCAATAGCCAATTGGATAAATTGATCTGAATCAAAATTTTGAGGAATATTTTCATTTCTTGAAAAAAAAAAAAAACTTTTTTCGAGCGATTTTGTTTATAACTGGCAAATTATGTTTTTCAAAATAATTTTAAGGGAAAAGTCTATAGTTGTCCATGTGAGACTACACCAGAAGCTTCTCTCTCCTTTCTCCTCCTTTTTTCTCCCATCGATGAATCCTCTAAACATTCCATAATTGGTGTGGTGTGGTCCCCTATGCTGTTGTCTCAAAGAATCCTCTCTTTAATTTAAAAAAAAAAAAAAAACGTTCGATCGTGCCTTTCAACCATTGGATGAGGTGGGGAACAAAAGCATAACAACACATCCCCCCTCTCTCTCTCTCTCCATCCCACAATTGAAGGCACGATCGTGTACATAATATACATGCATGATTGTGCATAAAACCTTGGGCTTTTGAATACTTATAAAATTTTGTAATGCAAGAGACGATACAATTAAATTACGGTCCCAAATTTGACTCATGACTTATATAAATAATTTGTAACATCTCATTTAATGATTTGGATTTACTGAAATAATATTCCATGAAATGAGTTCAAGAATTGAGATAGATCAACTAAATCACTGATCCCGATAAGATTCTAACCTAACCTAACCTCTAAACCTTAATGAAATCTATCTGGTCCTATTCAGATCTCGATTCCATTTTTTAAGATCTTGAATATTCCATTTGAACAAAAAAATTATTATTAGTTTGTTTTAAACGAAAAAAAAAATAGTAGACTAGACAAATATTATAATGGATAAAATGGTAAACTATAAGAAGGTTCCTATGGCATACACGGTGACAAGTGTGAACGGGAGAATTTCGCTTTTCCCAATTCCAAGTCTGAACAAAAAAGCACGTGCTTGTGAGATTCGAAAGTCTCTCTCTCTTAATAATTAATCATCTTTTCTTCGTCATTTCTTTGTTGTGGTGGGTCCCACAGAACCGAATCATCTTCGCATGATACGTCGTGAGAGTGCGAGTGAAACTGAGAATGAGTTTGCGAGTTTCCCCTTTCATATAAAGTTTCTCTCTTAATAATTAATCATCTTTTCTTCGTCATTTATTTGTTGTGGTGGCCCCCACAGAACCGAATCATCTTCGCATGAAGCGTGGTGAGAGTGCGAGTGAGACTGAGAGTGAGTTTGCGAGTTTCTCCTTTCATATAATTTCATAAAACAGCTTGAGTGAGACTAAGAGTGAGTTTGCGAGTAGCCCCTTTCGGCCCTTCATATAGTTTCATATAGTATACCAGCTTGAGTGAGAGTGAGTTTGAGCTTGAGTGAGAGTGAGTTTGCGAGTTGCCCTTTTTGTAGTTTCATATAACACTTTTTTTTTTGTCTTGTTGGGATTTGGCTAAGATTCGATTAAAGCCCTTATATAATGACGTCACTACTGGATTCGAATCTGGATTCCGATTCTTTATGAAATTTATATGCGACTTGTCCTTTCCAATGACTAATCCACCGCCTATATCAGTAGTAATCATATAATTTTTTATTTAATTTACACTTTTCACTTTTACAAATATATATATACACGATCTTTCCTCACCCATCATATTAGGGTTTACAAATCCCTCTTAGGGTTTTAGAAAATTCCCAAAATGTTCTTCTAAACTTTTTTCCTGTACTGCGATGAATGGGTGGATGGAGGAAAGTTTAATCCATTAAATAATATCGGTCTTTATTAGCATTTTTTATATATAAAAGTAGGGAGAATGATGAAGGTGTGTATAGTCCTCTCACATTCTACCTCATTCTAACACTCTCTTCTATGATATGTGAATTTTTTGTATATGAACCCTGATCTTAACCTTGATCTTGATTGAATTAGGCCTGCAATAGGGTCAGATTGGGCCAGGCTTTATAGAACCCTATCCCAATCCTAAGTCCCCTTAGCTGGGCCTAGGCCTGACCCGACCTTGACTTAGGGCTAGAAAAATCTAATCCTAACCCGCGCTCAAGGTCGGGTTGGGATGAGCTTGATTGATCCTGATCATGGGAAGGGAGAAGGAAATGCATGAGCTGGAACGGGCCGGAGAATACATTATCAATTTTACGTAAAATAATATTATAATAAAATGTATTGTAACTTATTGTCTTATTATATAATATATTATATAAAAAAATGTGGCTGATGTTTAAAGTTTATAATATATATATTATATCAATATATATATATATATATATGTATATATATTTTATAGTATAACTTAAAAGATGTCAGCGACTTGCTTTTCTGTCTCAATGTATTCGAGGACTATTTCACCCTTCTGGACAGTGTCTCGAAGAAATTGTTGGCGCTGTTACTATCACAAAGAATTTTTGAAAGTTTGAATGAAATTCCATAATCTTGAAGAATCTGACACATCCAAAGGATTTGGGCACAACACCTGCCAGCTGCAATACATTCAGCTTCGGTAGTTAAGAGTGCCACACAGTTTTGTTTCTTGCTGAACCAAAAAACGAGGCAAGATCCAAGAAAATGGCAAGTACCACTTGTGCTCTTGCGATCAATATGACAACCATCAAAGTCAGCGTCAGAAAAATTAAGTAATTCAAAATCATTTTGCATTGGGTACCACAATCCTATATTGATAGTTCCTTTTAAGTACTTAAAAATTTGTTTAACTGTACTTAAGTGTGATTGCATAGGACTACCTTGAAATTTAGCACATGCACAGACACTAAACATGATGTCAGGTCTGCTTGCAGTTAAATATAACAAGCTTCCAATCATACAAACTTCCAATCATACCTCGATAACGAGTAGGATCAATAGGAGTTCCATTCTTATCTTTTGAGAGACTTAGTGAGGTACTCATGGGAGTGTTAGAGGATTTTTTAGAATTAATAGCAAATTTCTTTAATAGTTCTTTGATATATTTTGATTGATTTATAAAAATCTCATTTTTAGTTTGTTTAATTTGTAGTCCTAAAAAGAAGTTTAGTTCCCCCATTAAACTCACTTCAAACTCATTTTTCATGCAGTTACTAAATTCAACGCATAAGGATTCATCAGTAGCACAAAAAATGATATCATCTACAGATATTTGTACTATGATTAAATTTGAACATTTACGTTTAACAAACAATGTAATGTCTACCTTACCAATAGTATATGCATTTTCAATCAGAAATATCTTTAACCTGTCATACCAAGTTCTTGGTATTTGTTTAAGTCCATATAATGTTTTCTTTAGTTTAAAAACATGATCAAGGTAAGAAGAATTTTCAAACCTTGGTGGTGGAGAGACATACACTTCTTCATTAAAATCATTTAAGAAAGCACTTTTCACATCCATTTGATTAAGTTTGAAATTTTTATGGCAAACAAATGCCAGGAGCATTCTAATAGCTTCTAATCTAGCAACAAGTGCATAAGTTTCATCAAAATTGATTCTCTTTTGCTGATTATATCCTTGTGCCACTAGTCTTGCCTTATTTCTAACAACAATTCTATTTTCATCAAGTTTATTTCTGAAAATCCATTTATTTCCAATGATGGATTTATTTTTAGGTTTTGACACAAGTTCTCATACATTATTTTTTTCAAACTGATGGAATTCTTCTTGCATGGCCAAAATCAAATCATTATCCAACATAGCTTCTTTTATGTTTTTAGGTTCTATCATGAATAGGAAGGCAACAAAATTACAAGTGTTTTGAAGTTTAGACCTAGTTTGAACATTTGATTCTAAGTCACCAATAATTTGTTCTAATAGATGATTTTTTATAGGGCTAATTTCCTTAGGTAGCTCTAATGAGTTTTTATTGATGTTTCTAGAGGAGAATTATCATTTTCTTCTAAAGAAATGGTCTCAACTCTTTTTGTGATTTCGAATATAACATCCTCAACATCATAACTAATGGTCTGTATTTTTCTTTTAAAGGAGAAACACCAAATCTGATGTTCATAGACTCTTCTACTACTAAGGTCTTTTTATTGAATACTCTATAAGCACAGCTATTACTAGAGTACCCAAGAAAAATACATTCAGCTAATTTTTCATCAAATTTTTCTTTGGAGTCTTTAGTATTCAAAATGAAGCATTTACATCCAAAAATTTGAAAGTAGTCAACCTAGATTTTTTTCCAAAATATAACTCATAAGGTGTCTTAGATAAGATTTTTTTAATCAAAACACGATTTAACACATAACATGCAGTAGTTACAGTTTCAGCCCAAAAATATTTAGGAAGAGAATATACATTAAGCATAGTTCGGGCAGTCTCTTGAAGAGATCTATTTTTTTTTTCAACAATCCCATTGGATTGAGGGATTCTAGGAGCAGAGAAATTGTGAGTGATGCCTTCATCATCACAATATTTTCTAAATTGGTTTGAGTTGTCAAACTCACCACCATGATCACTTCTTATTGTAGTGACCAAATAACCCTTTTGAATTTGAATTTTCTTACAAAGTTTTGAAAATTCATTAAATGCCTCATTTTTATTTCTAAGAAAAGAGGTCCAAGTATATCTACAGTAATCATCAGCAAAAACAAAAATGTATACTTTTTCACTTTAGCTTGGAGTAGGGATATGACCAAAAATGTCCAAATGGAGAAGTTCAAGAGGTCTAGTAGTTGAAACTATGTTATTTGATTTGTGAGAAACTTTAACTTGTTTCCTTTTTTAGCATACATCACAAAGATGATTCTTGTTAAATTTTAGTTTGGGTAAATTTCAGACAAGTTCTTTAGAGGCTATTGATTAAATCAATTTGATATTTATATGTCCAAGTTTTCTATGCCAAACATTTGAATCTTCATAGGAAACTAGACAAGTATCGTTAGAAGAAGCTTCATCAATAATGCAAGTATATATATTGTTATTTCTAGTCTCTTTCAATACTACTTTGTTATTATCATCCATTACTAAGCAATGTGAAACAGCAAAGCTGACGCCGAATTGTACTATGAAGCCTACGAAATGAGTTATACGTCAAAGTTGTTGTTGATGAAAGACTTGGATTGTTAGCTCTCTAAATGCATCTTCCTCTTTCCCATATAATAAGAAAAAACTGTTATTCCGATTGATAATCTTTTTGCTGTTTTTGTGCTGAGAAATAGTAAAAACAATTTTTTCAATTCTCGTTTTTGTACTGAGAAACAGTCTTTGTAGCATTTTTGAAAATGTTTCTAGATACAATTGGAAACGTTAAGTGATGACATGGGCTTTAAACTGGACATGAAATGACTGTTTTACTCTTAACTTCCATAGTAGTGAGATTACTCACCAACCTAAGCAGTGGGTGAAGAGATTCTCCCTTCTTCCATCTTCTTTCCTAAATCTAAAATTCAAAACGGTAGCAAAGAGTAATGCTTAGGTTCTATCGAATTCAGAGCGTTTGTTTTTTCTATTATTTTTTTACTCCCACTACTGCAAAACAGCTTAGATCTTCATACTTTGGTCGGAATTGTGTTTTGCAGTTTTCGCCTACTCTGAAAAGTAAAACACAAACTTCAATCTTTTCAGGCTTTCAGGTGATCTCTCATTTTCCTTATCCATTTGTAATGGTAAATATTTCAGGAATCTCAATCTTTTCTCTTGTTTTACTAGATCTTTGATGAATCTCTTTCCTCACAATAAAATTATAAAAACAGAAGTCTCGATTCTCGAATTAATGATCATGTTTGAATCAACTCACGATGCGACTCTTTTTACGATTAACTTTTAGGTCCCATTTGTTTGACGATGATCTAGATGAAGTGAAAGAATGGGGGTGAGAAAGTCTTGATGTAACACTTTAAAATCCCATTCCTTTTTCTCAGCATACTACACTTTGAAACCCAGTTCTACAACATTCCCATCTCATCATTCCTGTCAAACAAACGGTTCTTTAGAGAACGTCACTTTGTTGTTTGGGTGTGGAAGATGGAGGGTAAGAAAAGGTCAACCAAAATATGAAACAAATTCAAATCTTGTCGTTTGTATGATAATTAATATTTGCAAATTGGCAATAGGCTGGATCACATCGTTAATTGTTATGTAATCATTATATTAAGGCCAATTTCCTAACCCTTTCCTTAAATCCCACGAGTTTTATAAAACTTGCGCATTTCAATTTGATATAGTATATAGTAGGACCCAGAGACCAAACAGTATCTCAATCGTACGTTTTTTTTCTTCCTTCAATGAATATCTGAACCGTACATTACAAAACGCCAGGGTCATGTGGGCTCCACAAGCATGACGAATCTCCAACTTATAGATTAATTAATCAACGGGAACATGGTATTACCGTACTTGGAGTGTACCTCTCATCTCAGCAATTTTCCTGCCTTTAATTAAATGAATAGTTGAAATCTATTTTTCGTATTTGTGTCCGTATTCATTTAACACTATCTGAATCCGTCCGAAAACTACATGGATGCGGATACGGATAAGCTTATAGATTAATTAATCAACGACACATATTACCGCACTTGGCAGTGACCCCCCCCCCCCAAGGATTTTCCCCCCCCCCCCCCCCAACCCACCCCCCCCCCCCCCTTTAAAAAGAAAAAATCGCCTTCCCCTATTTGCGTCCGTATCATACATCAACCAACCACCCACTACTGGATACGGATAACGGATATATCAAAAAAACTATATTTACATGTAACGGATAAAATATCTAATTCGTATCCGTGTCCGTATCCTTTTCGCTCTATTCAAATCCATCCAAAAACTAATTGGATGTGGATGCGGATATAGCACTATCCGAGCCGTTTACATCCCTACCCATATCCCTATTTTTTTAAACCACCATCTTGATTTTCTATTTTGTCCATATACAAAAAATAGTATCCTCACTACAAAAATTGTAGTCAAATTCCTAACTACCAATTCTTTGGAAATTACTTTGGAATCTGCCATGTCATCTAAATTTGAAATTATTCATTTGGAAAATTTTAAACAAATGCTTACCAACAATGGACATTCTTAACAGATTTCTTAATGTTGATAACATGCATATTCTTTGTAATGCTATATAAGAATCATCATGACACTTTTTCTTATCGTGTCTTTTTTCAAAGCACATTTGGGCAACATGACTCGTAGGGTTGAGAACTGAACACCTCTAACTCAGTCAATTTTCCCTTCTCAGAAAAACGATTTTTTCTTTTAGTGTTCTCCATAACATTCTATTTTATCTGGGTTACTAGAAATCATTCTCATTTCCACAATTCCAAACACAATCCTAACCAAATCATGAAAAACATTAACCGTTGGATTATTGATCTAAAGTTGTTACCATCCACCCATCTGAATCCTGCCCCTTTACCATCCACCCCAGAATTATCTATGCAGAACTACATGGATGAAACACGACATAGAGTTTTGACTTTAATATGTGATGATAGCTTCTTGGCTGACTCTGGAAAAGCGGAATGGGCCTGCAATTTTAAATCAATCATTTATTTTTGCATGTAGAATTTTTCTCTTCTCAGGTTCTTGCCCGGTCAGGTTCGTAGGTTCCTCTCATAAGGAGGGCAGAAATGACGACCTCATCCCCCTTGGTGGTGTGTTTGGGCAGGGGGTGAGGTCGTCATTTTTGGTCCCCTATGAGAGGAACTTACGAACCTGACCCGGCAAGGAACCTGAGAGGAGTTAAGTCCATGGATTTTGGTTTTACAAGGACAAGTCGGACAGCTCAGGAAGCAGAGGTAAAAGGAATTCTCTCAGGACTGAAGCTCACCAAAAATTTGACTAACTAGGAAATGGAGATCTGGATAGATTGAGGACATGGTTTGATGGCTTACAAAGGACTTGTCAACTTGGCCATGGGAACTTTTTACATGTTTGTGAGATATGCATTTTTTCTTAAAAAAGTTTTAGTGTTAACATTGGGAAGAGACTTCTCTGCTTCCAAGGCGGGTTGCACTTCCGTGCGCCCAACTTTGCCCCACATCTTGCCCCACATCTAGGTGTGGACCCGTTATTTCACTCACCCTCCATGTGTTTGTTTGGGTGCATCCTGCACTCCAAGTGTAGAGAACTTTATCCCGTAAATTTTTTTTGGGGGTAAGAGTGTGACATTAATATTTGCAAGTTGCAATGGATGGTAATGGAACCCTTAATTATTATCATTATATTAAGGTAATTTCCTACTCTACTTAATCCCAGTAAGTTTTAATTAAAACGTGCATATTTCAATATGGTATCATAGGACCCAGAGACCAAGCAGCATCTGAACCGTACGTTTTTTTAAAAAAGAATATCTGAACCGTAGGTTACCACCTGTAAACGTGACAATGAAGTGGTACGTACGTAATAGGGAATAACGTCATGTGAGCTTCCCAAGCATGACGAACTCTCCAACTTATACATTAATTAATGCAATTTGTTTATATTGTTAATTAAAGAGTTTTTTTATTTTATTTTATTGGTGAAGATAATTAAAGAGTTATTAATTCCCTGGGCAAATAGATCTCCACTCCTTCGGTTCTTCCTCCTTCCCACTTGACTCTCTCTTACAAGAAACAGAGAAACAGAGAAACAGAGAAAGACTTGAGAAAGTCATTAATGGATTATTCTCCTCCCTTTGTTAGGGAAAAGGTGATTGAAGAACTTGTTAAGGGTCGTGGATTTGCTGCTCAGCTTCAACTTGTCCTCCATCAACAACTCACTGGATCATCTGGTCATGTGTCAGCCACGGCAGAGGATTTGGTAACCAAGATATTGAGATCCTTTACAGAGGCTCTTTCAATACTGAGTTATAGTGAGTCCGGCAAGGTCCCTGCGACTTCGCCGCCGCCGCCGCCGCCGCCTTGTCGGGATCAAAATCGAAAGCGATCTAAGAGAAGGTGATCATCTTGTATCCAGTATTACTCAATCTTTAATTTACAGAATCTAGTGATTAGTGACTATTATTAATTAATTTATTAAGGGAAATTAATCTTAGAGGGGGGACCAGAAACAGATTTTTCTTTTTGGTCTTTTCTGATTTGTGTTCTTATTGGTTACTTTTTGTGTTGGAAGCCTAATTAGGATTTCATGATTTCAGCTATGGGTGTTTTGATTTTTAATATGTAAAAATAGGTTTGGTTACTGATGATATTTCCTGATTTATAGATACGTACAAGAGACATGGACGAGGATTACGGCTGTGCCTATTGAAGATGGTTATGCTTGGCGAAAATATGGACAGAAAGAGATCCTGAATGCCAAACATCTAAGGTCTTCCATTTTCCTCATTATTGTGTGTGTTTGTGTGTGAGAGAGAGAGAGGGGTTCGCACTTGGTGCGATGGCAAGGTCTCGTTACTGCCTGTGTAGTGGCGTGGGTTTGGGTCCTAGGAATCAGCCTCTCTGTGAAAAAGGGGTAAGACTGCCTACCATCTACCTCTCTCTGACCCTGTGAAAAGTGGGAGCCTTGTGCACTAGGTACGGCCCAAGAGAGAGAGAGAGAGTTGATTGTGTGTGTGTGTGCGCCTTTGTGGAAAAAAAATTCTAGTACCATCTCAGGTTCATGTACAAGAACCATCTCGCTCTTGAGGTGCAAAGGAATCCAACTTTGAAGTGGAATCCATCTGTGCGACTCAAGGGCGTGTAAGATGGTTCTCGTATGTGAATTTGAGCCAGCCTCCTATCCTTGGACCTGGCTCCTGTCCAGCCGTGGCGGGAACTAGACAATCTAACCCTACTAAACGACAGCAAAAACAAAGGTTGGATGGTCATTTCACATGTGGGGCCTAGGTGAGATCCACCCTTTACCC
Source organism: Telopea speciosissima (assembly GCF_018873765.1). Taxonomy (NCBI): domain Eukaryota; kingdom Viridiplantae; phylum Streptophyta; class Magnoliopsida; order Proteales; family Proteaceae; genus Telopea; species Telopea speciosissima. The sequence goes on from NC_057923.1 coordinate 53,950,006, forward strand.
CTTTCCTGCTAACTGGCTAAGAAGTGAAATAATTCACTTTTCTTTGGGTTCACAAATACCCTCTTAAGTTTTTGTATTTTTTCGAAGTACCTTTTGAGATTCCATTTCTTTTGTTCCTACAACCTGGGAAGACCCTATTTTGGAATTTTTGGTCATACACTTGATTTGATTGCAAAGAAGTTAATAAGTAAAGCTATAAGCTAATGAATTAGTCTCTTGATGCACAGGTGCTACTTTAGGTGCAGCTATAGATTTGATCAAGGTTGTCAAGCAACAAAACAAGTTCAAAGAACAGAAGATGAGCCACCAACATTCTGGACCAAATACACAGGCCACCACACTTGTCAAGATATCCTTAAAGCGTCATTATTGGGAATGGATTCTACAGCTGAAGAAGGTGTTCTACTCAGTTTTAATTCAAACACCACAACCAAACAAGAACCTGCTCATTTCTTCTCATCCTTCCCTTCAAGCAAGGAAGAACACAAGAAACCCATTATTCCCTCAATAGAACAACAAGAATACAAACCTTCCTCATCATCAGAATATTATCTTCCAGTACCACAGGATCCTACATCGGCGTTACCATCGACTTCGAAGTCGTCGGGCCATGGGGAATTTGTTTCAGGGGGTACTACCAGCAGTAGCTCTTCCAGCAGCTTGGACATGGATATGGAGTTGATGGATTCTGTTTGTCTTAATGATGTATTCTATGATGAAGAGTTGTTTTAGCTTCCAACCTCTCTCTCTTCTCATTTTCTTTTAATCCATCTGTCTGAATTTCTATTGAGAACTTATGGTATGGTACTTCGAACTTGGAACGAGCATGAAGAAATTAACGATACTTCTTTATCTTTTGAGTTGTTTTGTCAATCGGTCGTTCAAGATCTTTGGTCTTTACCCAGACCCGATGAAAAAAAATGGATCACTTCTTATGGATTTGTTGAGAATGATTCTGATCGAGTTCATGGCCTATTACCATAGTGGGTTTTCAGTTCCCATATCTCATAGGAATCAAGAACACCATCCAAAGTTGTGGAGATTGATTTCTGTTGAGATGTTATACAAGATGGACTAGCATTCATTACCAAGTTAATGCCAAAACTATCCAATGTTGAGCCATCCAGACTTTTAAGATCCAAGTCCTAGAATGGTAATTTCCCTTAATATAAATTCAAAAAAGCCTGCAATGTTGTATGATAACCTTAGGCTGTGTTTGGTATGCATTCTAGGTTGATTTTGCATTCTCAGACGATGAAAACAAATATTTTTATGATCCAAGAATGCAAATTCGGGGTAGAATGCATTCCAAGAAACTAGCTAGTCCAATCATTTGGAAAGACCATAAGGGACTTGATAGGATAGATTCACCAATCCCACACTTCTTTTGAGTGCCAAGGATTCATAAGGAATCTAAATTTTTTTTGCATTTTTTTCTAATCAGATGCAAAAACAAAATTAAGCATCTGTTAACCTATTAATGGTGTAATGTCTCTTTTTTCATGCTTGCACCAATGAAATATGAGAAGATTGGCAATCTTTACATGGGAAATTAACAGCCTAATTAATTTCTTGAATTTCATATTTTTAAAATTTGATTATATAAGAAAAAATATTTGCACTTTCCCCCACCATTTTTGAGTGACATGGAGTGATGATCAGTTCATTAGAACACCACCATGAATCAACTTAGGCCCAACCCAAGGCAGCTGGTAAGAATTAGGTGGAATGGACTTGGGCTTATAATTTTGTGCTTTTATGATATTTTTCTCCCAACATTTTATTATATATAAATTAATTAAAAAGAACCAAAAAGTTCAATATATATGTTATAAAATTTTGGAAAATTTTGACTAAAAAATTTCTGTTAAAAGCTGTTTTTTTTTTTTTTATGGCTAAATGGGTCAAGATAAACTGTCAAGCCATCAATAACATATGCGTAAGAAGAAAAGCCCATCCAATATTCAGATCCTAGCCAAAGCCCATTTAAATATCCATTCTTAATTTAGCCCTTTTTTAATTTCTTTTTTTAAAAATTAAAAAAAAAAAACCTATATTAGTATTTTAAATGAAATGATGGATTTCTTGAGAATTAAATTATCTGTGTTTGGTATGTTTTCTAGGTCTATTTCTCATTCTCGGACAATAAAACCAACAATTTTTAATTTTCATTTTTCGAGAATGTAAAAATAGACCAAGAATGTCTTCCAAGAATGCATACCAAACACAGCTAAAATGTGATAATTATACCATTCATTTCTTTAAACAGTAAAATTTTCACAAAATCTTAAACCATTGGATTCTAACCGGAATAACCTTTTAAATGGTGTTAATCTCATCTAATTGTGAGCTAAAAAATCAAAAGATGTTCAAACCAAGCATTTTGTTTATTAAACCAACATTTTAACATAAGATTTCTAAATGAGTATAAATTTAATGATGTTTTTTCTTCATATTATTAATTCCTAGATTTTGTAAAGGAATTTTTTAAAGGGTGCGTCTGTTTGTAACCAGACTTTTTTACCCCCATATCATGACTTGGGTTCTTATAGAATAGAAAGTCTAATTATGTGATTTCACATCATGAGAGAGAACTCTATGTGCAGTGAGGGGTAGGGAGATGCAAGGACTGCCTGTGGGGTGAGGGAGAGAGAGAGAGAGAGAGGGGAGATAGGGAGGTGGAGTTTGAATCGACAACATTGCCTCCGGCTGGTCCGTCGGTTCTGGGAGCTTCCCGATCATCACTACCATACGAACAGGAAAACCCCTTCTCTACCTTGCATTCCGCTAATAGACCCGACACCACTCTCTCTCTCTCTCTCTCTCTCTCTTATTCATACAGTCGCACTCCAGGAACAGGGGCTCCGCTGTGCAAGCTATTCTCGGAAAAGATTTTCTACACGACGAGGGGGTGGGAGGGCAGGGGCGTAGGGGAGGAGAGAGGGAAGAAGAGGAAATCAGAGCCGGCAAGGGAGAGGGAGAAGGACTTGGAGATGGACACGGATAAGTGGAGAGGGTGAAGAATGAAATTACAAAAAAGTCCCTCATATTAAAAAGTTAGTAAGTAAAATGGGGTGGGCAAATAAGTTCGGTTACAACATGTTGTTGTAAGGTAACCGGGATTGTTACAAACAGCTTTACCCTTTCTTAAATAAGAAAAGATTCCAAACCTCTACAATCCAAAGGCTTCCTAGGTACTTTGTATAAATTAAAAAAATTTCTTAAGTGTCTTTGTCCCGAAATATGAAGTTCTCTCTCTGAATCTTGTAAAATGACCCAAATTAAATATGGGCAACAAATTGATGCTAGGCTTCATGGCTCCTACACAAGCGTGAGGTTCAATGAATCAATAGGGGTGAGATATTTTTATTTCAGGGGATTATGGCGGTCATTTCGTGCAGTTTTGTATATTGGGGCTGACTGCACGCAAGTTGGTAGGGATCTTTTTCTATTAAATATATCATGAAAATAGAAAAAATTCTAAGCAACTGACATTTAAAGGTAATATTCCTGGCGATCCAATAGCCAATTGGCTAAATTGATCTGAATCAAAAATTTGAGGAATATTTTCATTTCTTGGAAAAAAAAAAAAAAACCTTTTTTCAAACGATTTTGTTTATAATTAGCAAATTATGTTTTTCAAAATAATTTTAAAGGAAAAATCTATAGTTGTCTGTGTGGGACTACACCAGAAGCTTCTCTCTCCTTTCTCCTCCTTTTTTCTCTTAACGACGAATCCTTTAAATGTTCCAGAATTGGTGTGGTCCCTTATGTTGTTGTCTCAAAGAATCCTCTCTTTAATTTAAAAAAAAAAAACATACGGTCGTGCCTTTCAACCATTGGATGAGGTGGGGAACAAAAGTGTAACGACACATCCTCTCTCTCTCTCTCCATCCCACAATTGAAGGCATGATCGTGTACATACATACATGCATGATTGTGCATAAAACCTTTTTCTTTTAAATACTTATAAATTATCGTAATGCAAGAGACGATACAGTTGAATTACGGTCCCAAATTTGACTCATGACCTATATAAATAATTTGTTACATCTCATTCAATGATTTGAATTTACTGAAGTAATATTCTATGAAATGAGTTCAAGAATTGAGATAGATCAACTGAATCAGCTGAGATTGATCCCGATTTTACCTGACAGATTCTAACCTAACCTAACCTAACCTAAACCTAAATCAAAATCTATCTGGTCCAATCCGGATCTCCATTCCAGTTTTTAAGACCTTGAATATTCCATGTGAACAAAAAAATTATTATTATTATTATTATTTTGTTTTAAACGAAAAATAAAATAGTAAACTAGAGAAAAATTATAATGGATAAAACGGTAACCTACAAGAAGGTTCCAATGGCAGACACGGTGAGAAGTAGATGTGTGAACGGGAGAATTTGGCTTTTCCCAATTCCAAGTCTGAACATAAAAGCACGTGCTTGTGTGATTCCAAAGTCTCTCTCTCTCTCTCTCTCTCTCTCTCTCCCTCTCTGTGTATTTACTTTACTAATTAATCATGAAATGTCATCATCTTTTCTTCGTCATTTCTATGTTGTGGTGGGCCCCACAGAAGCGAATCATCTTCGCATGTAACGTCGTGAGAGTGAGAGCGAGAGTGAGAGTGAGAGTGAGAGTTGCCCCTTTCGCATAGTTTCATATAACAGATGTGTTTTTTGAATTTGAGGAAATGAGTTGAAATTGTTAGAATACTTCAAATTTGTATTTAAATTACACATCACTCCTGGTTTTCAAACGAAACTCAAATTATCCCTTGATTTTTGAAAAAACTCAAATCACTCCCTCTGTTAGTCTGCTATTAATTATTGGTGTGAAAGAACTATTTTACCCTTATATTAAAATATTAGAATTAAATTAAATCAACACTACTATTAAAGGGTAGTTTAGAAATTTAAATTTATTTAACTGGCTGACATCATCACTTAACAGCATAAAACCAACGGTAAGGACTAATTTATCATATTGTTTTTTAAATCAGGGGGTGATTTGAGTTTTTTTCAAAAACCAAGGGGTGATCTGAGTTTCGTTTGAAAATCAAGGGGTGACGTGTAATTTACCCTTTTTTTTTTATAAATATATCCTAAGCATCCTTTGATGTTTATTACAAAATTAAAAATATTTTTAATTAACAAAGGAAACTATGATGAGGTGGGCAATATTAGATTCGGTTTGAACTTGATCAAGACTGGCTGATTGGTTAATTTTTCGTTCACATGTCACTTTCATGTGCAATGTTGACACACCCAAAAAATTAAACCTTTTTTTTCCCCTTCTTAAACTACCAAACCTTATTATATATCACATAATTAATACAACTTCTAATTTAATACTCTTAATTAGTCCATAAAACTTATCTTATCATTATAATATTAATAATACATTAGATCAGCACAAAGAGGAAACAAACGAAATATTAAGGTTGTTGGTGCTTATGATAATAAACCATTAACTTCATAAGAAACTGGGACGGAATTCAGTCAATAGTGTCCCTTTCTTAGTTTTTGTTGTTAGGTTTTGTTTGGTTATAAGTGAAGTAAATGAAAGTAATCAAAGAGTAAAGTAAAGATAATATTTTAATTTGTGTTGACATTGATTTGAATTTTCCATCCAAACACCCCATTGAAAATGGGGTTTAATATAAGATATTTAAGGGTATCCCACTTGTGTTAATACAGTACAGTCAAAGGCTTATGTAGTGTTTCTCGTCTCTTGAGTTGAGTTAAAGTTTTTGAAAATTTGGTCAAGAGTCATGTAGACTAAATCAAGGTAAAAAATGACGAGACTGGATCATAAGTTGTCTGAGTCAAATAAGACTCAGTATTTTTATCCGAGTCATGACAAACTCGATGAGTTTAGTCATTTTTTAAAAAACCATAAAGCCATTTCACTTGAATTTGAGTTGAGTAAAATAGTAAATTAGTATTCTAAAACAGTAAGAAACCCTCAAATCTTTGACTCCCTTCTCTTGTTCAATGGTATAAACTCAAAATGTATTGATATGTGATTCATTATTTTATTTATTTTTTTCTCATATTTTTTTTTATGTATTCTTCCAATTTTTTACTAATTTATACATATTTATTGTATTAAAAAATAAAAATAAAAAAATGACTTGCCATGGCTGGGTTTGACAAGACCAAGTCACCAGGTTTTTCTGAAAGACGGGTCGAGTTAGAAAACCTAGTTTTTTAACTATGGTTTTTTGTGTGTAAATGAATATTAATAATTGGAATGAGGTTCTCATATGTAAGGCAAGTCAGAAATTTCTTATTGAATCACTTTGAAGTATCAATAGATTGGTAATTTTTTGTTTTTTTTCGCCTATTGTTTTATTCTCAAAAGTTTTTTTAATGCGGGGTAAAAAATGGTTATAAAAATTATGAAATAATAAATTTACCCTCATTGAAAAAACTATATTAAATATTTTTAAGAAAAAGACATGGGACAATTAAATAAAAATATCAATTTCTAAATCCAACACACTCCCCTCAATTAATTAGTGATATATAAGATGAGACAAAGAAAGGTATCCCAAGTAGTTGGGTTGTATCTAACTCCATTGTTTCATTGGACCTTCAAAATCCTTTGAAGGAATTTTTTCTTAAACAAAGAAAAGGTGAGCCCTGACGTCTTAGCCTCTAAATAATTTAGGAAGACAACTGTTTTTGAACCTCAACACTTTTCGTGCTTCCACACCTAAATATAAGTAGAGGAATTTGATACCAATCCATAGTTCTTTAATCCTCCCACTCTTTTAAAAACCCTTCAAGTTGGAACCCTAGTATTCTTAAATTAAAATTATAATTTTTACTCACTAAACATTTGATTATATATATTAATGGTGGTTCAATGAAGGTCAAAAGGCTTTGATCAGTTTTTTTTGTCTTTTATTGATTGAATAAGCTTTATTGACATAACTGCTATGACAGATGCTTATATAAAAATGAAAATATGGTACAATATGATAACCTTAAGCAATATATTAGTGCTTCTTGTAATTAACATTTTATAGGGAGATTTTCTAAGGAGAGATTGCACATATTGGGTTCTGATTTGAAAAGTTGTTAAATCTTTATTTTTTGGGGGGTTTAGAAATGGACCCTTTAAATTATTACATGTTGTTGACACATGTGTCACATGTGAAATATATATTTTATCATAAAAAAAATTCTTTGGATTACAAGAGAGAATACAATTTCAGGAGTGGGTTTCCCATGATGCTAATGCGGCGGAATCTCCCATGCCATAGCAATGATGGTGTACAGATTGATATCATTCACATAGGACTTATATGATCAAGAAAAGAAAGAAAAAATAAAAATAAATAAATAAATAAAAACCCAAATAGGAGTGAGTGTGAGAATTTTTTCCTGTCACAATGCCTAGTGAAGAAGACATAGGTTAGTCCATATGATAGAAGATCATGTTAGAATTTTAATTCTAATAGAATTCTATGTGGACCTAATTAAATCCCTAAAACAAGCTAATTAGAATTGTGGTCTAATAAAGAGGGTCATTAAGTGGTTTTAGGAGTCCTATGTGGACTGGCTTTGATGTGGGCATTTAGATTCCTACTGGGACTATGATGAGAGAAGCCCTATAAGAAATACTATATAAAGAGAGGTAGGTCCCCCCTCTAGCCCATCAGAATTATTATTCTCAATCTGAATTAAAGGAATGCATTTTGGAAAGAGAGAGAGATATTAAGTGTTCATCATCCCTATTGCATACGGTATTTTCATCAAACCAGTGATCTTTGGGAATAGAGGAGAATATCACTATGGATTCGAAACACGGTTTGTGGTTCTACATTTAACCTTTTATTATTTGTTTATTTGTATTCTTGAACGGCCTATGGAGATCCTGTTTATTTGGTTTCTATCCTTATTTGGGATAAATAATCTAACAGACCAGGCAAGCATCTCATTGGTACAATCTCAGCTTAAAATGATTAGAAGAAGTACTAAAGTTACAAGAAATGTCATTTTATATTTTATATTCATCTTCATTTATTGTCATTTTGGTAATTTTACTAAAACTTTGAATCAGAGTTTGAGCAACTTTCTTTGCTAACTTTGAAATTAATTTGGCCACCGAGATGTATGTGGCTTTTTATCACATAGTCTAACTTATGTACTACCTTGTTGAGGTTTTGGTGTCTTGACTTCTGATGATGGACTGCTATGTGGAGCTTCCGTGGGTTATGTACTACCTTGTTAAGGATTATATGGGTATTTCGGTAAATTTCTTATATAGGATTTTCATTATAAATCTATAGCGAGAGTTCTTTCCCAGTATTGAAAAATTCTGAGAGAGGTGTGAGGAACGAGCGACTGTAATCCTATTCTCCATTGATAGTGAAACAGATCTCATCTCACAGTGGATGTAGGCAACCTTGCCGAACCACGTAAATCTTTGTGCGCATTGTATGATTGTGTTTGCGATTTCTATTCTTCTCTGCATTGTGTTAGGTTTTTTACATACCTAAGTGCAAATAGTGAAATGTATACTTCACTAGGCATAGTGACATCTAAAAGAAGTCCAATAAAAGATATGTATGTGATATGAGAGAGAGAGAGAGAGAGAGAGAGTTAGGAGGGTATTTTGGAACATACTAAAACCTTAGGAAGGGTTTGTGAACCCTAAGATGATGGGTGAACAAGGAAACTTAGAGGGACACTCTTAAAGGGATTTTGATAGAAAGGGTCAGGCGCCCCTATGTACAATCTATGGATGAGATAACAAAAGCTGTTAGGAAGCTGGCCATGGATGAAATCTTAAGTAGAGAATAATTTGTATGAGCTGATGATGGTGTGTACCTTCAGAGTCTAGAGTCCAGAAGAGCTCATTTTTCTGGATCAAGATCATCTCCAGGGAACCCAGCGCCTAGGCTATTGTTTTGGGGTATCCAGCGGCTGAGCTGTGTTGCACACATCTCGATGTATGCCTAAGGATGTGTGCGACACAGCCCAATGACTAGCAACACCATGTGCTAGGCTCCCTGGAGACAAGCTAAATTCTATTTTTCCGGCTTCTCAATGCTCCACCTTATCTTATTTTCTTTTTATGACACCGATGTCTTGGAAAAGCACTTCTTGTCAGGGACGACTCCTAATTATTGTTTCATCCATTACCTTTGTACCAGAATCTGTCTATCGATCTTGCAAAGATATATAGTTGTTCATCTATTGTGGATAAATGTGACTAATTCATATATAGCTGTCCATCTATTGTCCATCTATTGTGGATAAAAGTGACAAAGTGAGGTCTCTGTCTCTCTCTCTCTCTAAAATGGACTATAAGGCTCAATTTGTGGATTCCCTATGTCTAAAAGATCTCATGAACTATAAGGGCCAATATATGGATACCATATGTCTACCAAAAATCTAATAATGGAATTTAGATAAGGCAATAATTGGGTCCTTTTGGACAATCAAATTAGATAAAAAGACAGAGATGAAGGCAAGAGATCATCGTTCATCATGAGATTAAAATCTATGGGCTAAAATGTTTTCTTATTTAGGAATCAATTCTAGAGCTCCAGTTCCCCCCACCCCTTGCGTGTAGCAGGGGTGAGGCGGTCTTTTCATGCCTCACTATGTTCGGCGCTGCACGTGCAGTCTGGGCAGGGTGCTGGACAGGAGCCGAGTCCCTTGCATGTGTTGTGACCAACAACATCTACAACTGTTTATTTTTTTTTTCATTTAATTAAGGGTGCAAATTATTGTTATTAAAGTGGTGAACTAAGAAGTTGTAACCTTTTCTTAATTACCCTTAATTTGTCTGATTCACAATAGTTATTTAATACAATTAATATAATATTTAATGAATGCAAGGATAAAAAGGATTTTCAAAAAGTTAAAGTTATTTGATGTAATATTTGATGTAGTATTAATCTAAATGATAGAATTTTCCTTGATTGGGAAAAAATGTGTGTTATATTAAAAAGACAGAAAAAGGTAAGGTTGCGATTTTTTTTCCACTAACGTTGGTTACAACAAGATTTTTCCTTTAACTAAGAAGTCCATAATACCATGCTGTTAGCAATATTGGCAGAGGATGTGTTTCCTTGTCAACTAAAAGTATCCAATTTATGGGTTTCAAGTATGGTTTGCTTACTACACCCCCCCCTCCATAAAAATAAAAAAAAAAAGAGTAATGGGGTTGGCATTAATATTTTCAAAAAATTTAATACGATATTTTTAAGAACATATTATTTTAATTGTTAGTGCACCATATGTTCTTTTAATTTTATCCACTCTAACATAGTAATATGTACTTTGCATGTTTTATGGTACCATTTGGTAGTTATGGATATTGTAGAGAATGTTCTACCTAAAATAGACATTGTAGAGATCGAATGAAGAATGCAATAAACATGATTTCTACATCTCTAATTGGCAACAAGTTAACAGCTACTACTTCTTGAGGTAAGTCTTGAAGAAGCATCCAAGAAAACATTGAACAAATGCAAAAGGAAATTAAAGAGATAATGGAGGATATCAATGCTATATTTGTTTCAGTAAAAGCTCAGGAGTCAGAAGAAAAGATTTCTTCAATTGGCAAAGAGTTTGACTCTACCAAACAAGCATATGATTTTAATAATTTGTATGTATGAAAAATTGATTTTAGCATTAAAAAAGGCTAGTAAAGAAAAACATGAAAATGTATCATATTGCAAAGTACAATCGAATGCTCAAAAGAAAGTTACCAAAAAGTGAATATTCGAACATGTAATGTGAGAAGAGTCATCCAAATACAAGAATTTATTGTAAAGCACGAATAATGGCAAAACTAATATAGGATGGGAAATGGTTGATTACTAAAATTGAATGTGAGCACAATCATCATCTTGAAACAAAATTAAATTAAAGTACGTATGACTAGTTCACATAGGATTATAGAACTTAAACATATTGCTAAAATTGCAACACTGAATAACTCAAGAATCTCCCCTATAGAATGACATGACCATTTAAGTAATAAAATTAGAGGGCTAAAAATCTTGGCTTTAGAAAAGTAGACTGCGAAAATCATATGTGCATCAAACGTTTGAGACAACATAAAGATTGAGATATTCAAGTTATACTAGAGTATTTGAAAAATAAGCATTTAATAGATATATTGTTTTTTCGTAGTGTGCAAGTTGACCAAAAGATAAAATGTCATTTTGTGTGTGTGTGTGGATGCATGGTTAGTCCAAGCTACTTTTGCTTCGATGATGTTGTTCGGTTTGATACAACATATAAGATAAACAAGTATGGACTATCATTTGCATCATTTGTTGAATTTTTGTTGTGTTGCATTACATTTGAATGAAACAGCATAATATTTTCTTTAATTGTTTTAAACATTTTAAAAGTTATATTTAGATGAACACTGAAGAAATCTTACAGATCAACATGTTGTTACGGCAAAAGCTATTGCTATTAATATTCTAATGCTAGAAACATGTCAATGTTTTAAGTTTTGGAATATATATCTAAACGGTGTAAAAAACTTCATCATTACTTATATCGGTCGCTACAAGAAAAGACTCGAGAAATTATGTATGGTCCTAAAACTGAAGATGAAATTTTTTAGCTTTGGATGGATTACTAATAAAGTTCAATCTTGAATGAAGCAAATAGATAGAAGATTTATTTGAAATTTAAAAAAATGGGCTATTGTATATGGAAGGAATCCTTTTGTACAGAAATGATTACAGCTAAACAAATTGAAAAAATCAACAATTTTCTTAAGAGATACTTGAAAAAAAAGATATAGTCTTTGTCGATTTCTTAAGTGATATGAGAAACAATGGAATGGCGATACTTAGATGAATTAACTGAAAATTTTATCTCTAATCAAAATTTTCCTATAAATAATGAACATGTATACTATGTTTGAAGAAGAATATAAAAGGTGAGTTGCTTGTGATTATGACACTTTATCTCCAAACAAGCTTTCCCTATTATGGCAATATGATGATATTAAGGAAGCAACCAAAGAATACACGAGGAGCTTGCATGTCATGTTTGAAGAAGAATATAAAAGAAGAGTTTCTTGTAATTGTGATATTATTTAGGAGTTCAATTTTGAAAGAAACAAATGATTAGAAGATTTATTTGAAATCTGAGAGAAATTGACTATTGTCTAAGGAAGAGAATTTTTTAAAGGAGACATAATAACAACTCAACGAAGTGAGAGCACCAATAATTTTCTTGAGAAATAGTTGAATAGACAATACAATCTTTGCTGATTTCTTAGTCAACATGAGAGAGCAATGAAATGATGATAATTAAATGAGTTCAATGAAGATTTTATATCTAATCAAACTTTCACTATATTATGGTGATATGGCAATGTTAAAGGAGGCAACCACTAAAAACATGAAGAAAATGCTTGCCATGTTAGAAGAGGAATATAACGGAGAGTTTCTTGTGATTGTGACATATTGAGGTGTGATATAAAGTTATTGCAAAAAAAAAGTAGAGTGATGAAAAATTGATTAGATTTGATTCCTCGAATAATATATTAGAATACAGTTATAAAAAATTTGAGTTCATAGATATTCAATACAAACATGTGGTAAAAGTACTTAATAAATTTGCTAAGGCTGGGATTGCAAACGACAATATAATTATTATTCAAAATTTTGGTAAGACAATCACATATTCTCATTATAGTAATATGTGTCATCATAGTATTTGCCTTACAACAAAGCCTACTAATTGTAAGAAACCTGCCTTAATTGTGAAAAAACCGTGAAGAATGGAAGAAACTTTTAAAAAAGTAAGTACAAAACCTAAAACAAATGTCTTAGCCCATGGTGATGAAATCTCCCAAGCAGTAAGTAGAATTTAATAAAAAGATAATGGTGGACCAAGTGGTAAATAGTAAGCATTGTAGAGAAGAAAAGGAAAAAATTAGTCTTAAAGCTCGTATGATACTCAAGCAACCACAATAATAATAATAATAGGAGAAACAATCTCTGCATGGGACGCAGGGGTCACGCCCAGAGATATGTGGGGTGGAAATGACTGACGCACCCCCCATGAATGGCAGAAATCCCCCAATATGGCAGTGCGTGGGCTCTCATTGGCTGCTGTGCATGGCGTGACCCCTACGTCCCGTGCAGAGAACCCTCCCCCATAATAATAATAATAATGATAATAAAATTTATCAAAATACCCATATAGTCCTTAAAAAATTTTCCTTCGAGCCTCAAAGCCTTTGGCTTCTTAACAGGACAAAATTTTGCTACAACCCTTGTAGGGGTTGTAGCAGGAATGTTCATGCTACCCTGCTGGCAGCCAATGAAATGGGATTTTAAATGGTATTTTACACAATACTAAGACCTAGGAGGGTATTTATGAACCCAAAGAGTAAGTGAATTATTCTTTTTCTTTGGCTGCCAGCAGGGTAGCAGGAACATTCCTGCTACAAGTATAGTAGCAAAATTTTTTTCTTCTTAACGGTCCTTGAGAATCAACCCACAAACCAAGTGACAGAATACAAGACATCGTACCCAACACATGCCACGTGAGTAGCTTTCTCTATCCATCCAACAATCAAAATTTCCATATCATGCCACGTGGCAAAACTAAGGCCAATCATGAACATAAGTTTGTCCACAACTGACTATTTAATAACAATTTTGCAAAAACACAAAACAAATCAAATTTCTAGAAACTTTTATTTCGGCTCTACCTTTGTTATCCTGAGAACTTAGTTTTATTTGATGTAGCCTCTCATATGTCAAAATCTAACCCTATCACCGCCCTTAATTGACTTTTGAAGCTTAGGTTAACAATTAACAACTATGATAGATCCCTTTAGATTTTGCAAATAAATAAATAATTATATAAATAGTAACATTCAGCTAAAATTTCTTCTATTGTTTAAACCTAACAATTCTTATGTCTCTGCTTTCAAACAAACAATTTCTTAAAATATTTTAGGGTTAGTGGAAAGATCATAGCCAGGCCGGCCATAGTGAAATTCCTTAATTCTCCCCTAAACTACAATAGAACTATTAAACTCTTGGGTTGATGTTCTCTATGCTGCAGCGCAGCTTGCACCCAGACACATGGGTCTGTTATTTAGGGGGGCAGGGTGGTCATTTTTCTCACCCCATGTGTTTAGGCCGCAGCCTGCGCCGCCGGCACAGAAAACATTCTCCCTAAACTCTTTTACAAACTCTTCTCAAATGAAATTTTCTAAACCCAATCTACCCTTCTAGAAACCCATTAATTCCAGGCCTATCTTCCAATGGCATTAACAGCATTAAGCCCTTTTCCATTATCTTTCACCTCACATATTCTCTATCTGCCACTGACACAACCAAATGATTAGAGGGGAGTTTTTTTTTGAAAAGACCCTTTGAATCTGTTTTGATTAAAGATCCAAACACTGGTACTTGGATAGGAAGTTAAAGAAGATAGGAATATTTCTTTTGGGATATTTAGATATGGAGATTTCTTTTGAGACTGAGGTGGTACAAGTTGGTGGGGGTAAATATTGAGATTTAGAACTCCCCCCATCCATGGAGGCAATGGCAAGAGCAACTAACACAAAAAGGGAACCAATGAAGAAATAAAATAGAAACCTTTAGAAAAAGAGGTCGAACTGAGAAGCAAAAAGAGATGGAGAAAATTCCTCTTCACCGACTGTCATGATTACCCCTAAAGTGATGGAACTCTTCACCCTTGGTGAAGAAGAAGAAAACTTTGGTGTAGTAGAAGAGATTAAGCATTTTTCAATAGATTTGTTTTCATGCTTTACTGGTCTCTATTTGTTTAACTAAGAGGATCAATAGTTTTAGTTAGGGATGTAAACGGATTGGATTTGATTCGGATAGTGTTATATCCGCATTCGCATCCGATTAGCTTTTGGGTGGATTCAGATAGTGCTAAACGGATACGGACACTGATACGGATCGGATATTTTATCCATTTACATGTAAATATAGCTTTTCAAATAGCTATAGCCTATCCGTATCCGTATCCGTTTAGCTTTCGGACGGATTCAAATAGTGCTAAACGGATACAAACACGAATACGGAAACAGATTTAGGCTATTCATTTACATTCCTAGTTTTAGTGCATGTTCCTTTTGTTGGCTGATGTGGCCTAATATGTCATATCATTCATGAGTTCAATTCTCCTTGGGGCCTAAATAAAAAAAAATTTTAAAAATTAAAAAAAAATAAAATAAAATATGTCATATCATTGAAGAGTTTGCTTTTGTGGTGATTATTGTTGGTAGTAATCCAATTTCAGAATAACTCCCTTTGATGGTAGGGGAGATTACTAATAATACAAAGAAAGGGGGTTCTAATCTCATTAGGTGAAAACATATGAAAAACCATTTATTGTGTGAATATTGAGAGACTGATAGAGATTAGAAGACAACTCTCTTAAATGAACATTGTCGGATCAATAAGAGCATCATCGAAAGAAGATGTCATCAGAGTTGGACAACAGCGTTTGGAGATACGGCGTTAGGACCCGAGGTTGGTCATTCTCCTTTATTTATTTATGCTGCTATGATGGAGAAACTAATATGAGGTATCAAAGCCACCTCTATGATGCGTTGTTCACACCTTCAGATGTTTCCGATCTCTTGTTTCGCCAGATAATGAAGTTCACAGGTCATTAATTGATTTCAGATATTCCATTAGAAGAGATTAAGCATTTTTCCATAGATTTGTTTTCATGCACTGGTCTCTATTTGTATAATTAAGAGGATCAACAGTTTTAGTGCATGTCCCTTCTCTCTATATAAGAGGATAATGTAGAGGAGATCTCGGACGAGTTCCTGGTTTGTTTGGACCAGTAGAAGGCCACGTGGTCTAGTCGAAAATACTAATTTGCCAATGTTACTGTCACAATCATAACTTTTGATTCAGATGGAGTTACGAAAACCGTAATCCCATTTCAGAAATGACAGTCAGTGCTCTACAAGCATTTTTGGACCTAAAAACTATTGTTTTGGGTCCAGTCATGGATTCGCCCAAATCATTCGTTTTAAGGGATCTCTAGACCTACAAAGTTTGGAGCACAATTCAGAGCCTTTTTCCTAGTTTTTTATTTTTACATTTTTGCCAGCCCTTGTAAGTTGATCTATCTATATGAGGTCGTTTTGGGACTTCTGTGAATTTAAATTCCATTTTCAAGTAAATAGTTTTGTATTTGCTCTTCTTCTACACTAGAACTAGGGTTTCATTTACCTTGTGGATTCGAGGATTTATCAGTGTAAAACAACATCTACCAAACCGCATCTACGACTGTGTTAGAGGACCTTAGTGTAGGTTCAGTATACACCCAAGAAAGTGGATCTCGAGTTGTGTTATTAGAAGGACACAAAAAATGCAGGTCCATTTACCCTATAGAGTGCATTGTGGATCATCTTTGGAGGACCTGAACTCTTATTGCATGGTAGAGAGAGAGAGAGAGAGAGAGATTGCCGAAAGGAGCAAAGGTTGGAGGTTTGCGGGGGAGGATCAGAGGGCGGTACGGGTTATTGGAGGTAGCACTAAAGCATCAACTGGACGGATATTTTCGCTTTTCATGGGGTTGGGGCAATTATTTCACCCCGTATTTGGGTGCAGGAGCCACGCTCCCCACTGAACCATTTTCATTTTTTTATACAATTTTTTTTTTTTTTTTTTAAAACTTTTCATGCACTCTCTTTATTGATCCTGGATTTTTTAAAGCTTTATTTTCTCACTTAACCAACTCCAACCGAGCTTAAACTGTACATTATAAATAAGGAGGCTTTAGGACCTCTCAACATAATTTCACCCCCAATAAGCCTAGGGATTATATTTTTGGATCCAGTCGACTGAACTAGATCGGTTGATCAAGGGATTTTTTTTCATCTCTCAATTGCATCCTTCTATCATGACATTTTCTCACTCTCCTCTTCAAACCTCTCTCCTTCTCAACAAATTATAACTATACTCTTGAAATCCCAGATTGATTTGTCGATCACTAGAGCTCTAGATAATTACAAGACAAATTGGGCAAATTTATCGATCTTATAATTCGACAAAATGAGCTGAGATACTGAAGAGGGTGTTGGATCTGGCTCCTCTCCAGCGCACTTTTGCGCTACACGCCAACACACATCCCGACGTGTTGGCATGTGGATCGAGGTCTCCCTAGTCACACGATGTGCGTTGCATGAGGATCCCAATCCGATGATGCTCCACTCCTCAAAATTTACGATAGCGGTAATTGCATTTGACTCTCTCCAATTGAAGGATTATGTCCATTTCTTCGGAAAATTGGTAAATTTGACACTATTAAAACAATTTTATGGTCCCAAAACAATATAGCCAATGTGAACTACTCCAGATGTAGTTTCTCCAAATGTTAAATATCCAAGTACGAATAATTGGACTGAATTTCTCTCCACCCACGGTGAATGGGATCCTTTTCACCGTGGAGAAGGAGAGGGTGGGAGAAAGCATCACGAGGGCTTTTTGGGAAAAATACTAAAACCATGGTTTTAGTGCACAGTATCGAAAATGGGTATCGGTAACCAACAAAATCGATACGATACTGATACAGTATTGGCTTGGATCAGTTGTATCGAACAACTTTTGCCTCTGATTCTTCTTTAAAAATGAGTTTTTAAACACTTTTACTCTTTCTCCGTATTGTAATACCGATATAGTATCAGCATGGTATCGATATCGATGACTAGCAAAACTGGTACATATCCCCTAATACGAGCAATACAATACTAATACCTCAAATCTTGACTAAAACCCTATTGGGATTTATGAACCTTAGAATGATGGATTAACCGTCCTCTGTAGGTAGAGGAAAACTTTATCCTAAATAATATACCTTCATAAATTTCAACTATGTTTTGTGATAGAAATGGCTTTCTTGGGAAGGATAGAAACAAGAAATTGCTGTTTGTCCATATTTATGATTATAGGTGGTTCGTAGAAAAGCAAGAAAACGGAGAATTTCACGGTCGTTAAAAACTAGGAATCTTCTATGCTATAACCAATTCCTCTCAAATTTTGTCCTTTTAAGCGATAAGTTCATCCATCAATCCATCATCTTCTGGAAAACTATTTATTAAAGGGTACCCAAAATATTAATTTTATAAATAAAAAATAAAAATAAAAATAAACTATTTGTGGATCCTACCCTTAAGCGTGAGAGGAGGGCAAACAACGATGGTGACGTATAAAAATTTCGTCATGATGCTGACATCATCTGACCATTATGAACGGATGGATCTTCGTCTCCACCTTCCTTTAATCTCTTTCTCTCTCTCTCTTCCCACTTAATAAAAAGGCCTCTCTTTGTTGTCTTTCTCTTCACCTCAGTTGCTCACTCAAACTCTCCAAACCCAAACGCAAAAACTCATCCATAGATCGATAAGTAAAGAGAGGGAAAAGAGAAAGAGAGTGGAAATGGAGTCTCCGGGACCGGAAAATTTCTCAGGTGGTCAGAAAAAGGTATTCGATGAACTTGTTCAAGGCCGTGAATTGGCAGCTCAACTTCAATTTCTCCTCCGTGACTCTACCGGAGATCATGGGTCGGTTACTGCAGAGGATTTGGTTCCAAGAATCATGAAATCGTTCAACCAGGCTATTGCGGCACTGAGTTCCGGCGAGTTAGGTGAGGTTTCTGGAGATCCGGCAACTTTGGAATCTGATTTGCCTTGTTATGATAGACAGAGGAGTGAAGATTCCGGCGAGAAAAGGAAAAAACCGGCTTCCATTGATCATCGGAGAGGAGGATATAAGAGAAGGTGAGAATTGAGAATTCAAACAAATTTTTAATTTTAATTAGATTCTTAGTCAATAATTTGAGTGATAGAGAGAGTTTGGACTTCTCTGCTCAGTAGAAAGAAGTGATTTGAAAGGAGATTTGGGGGTTTTGGTTATGTTTATTTGACTTGTTAATGTAGTTTAATTTAATGGGTATTGTTGTAATTGAAGATTAATAAATTTTCTTGGTATTTGCAGAAAGATGTTAGAGACATCGATCAGAACTACTTCCACACCCATAGAAGATGGTTATTCCTGGAGAAAGTATGGTCAGAAAGAGATCCTCAATGCCAAATATCCAAGGTTTGTATCTAAGTTTTCTCATTCATACCAAAATCAAAATCTATCAAAAAGAAAAACTGAGTTTTTATCTTGGGTTACCTTAAATGTTTTCCAAATTTGAAAAAATCCCCTTTTTTGGTCTCTCTTAAATCTGTTGTTTTGGGTCTATTCTTATCATTATCAGTTCTAATTCAAATTTTAAATCCATAGCCTTAAACAGAACAGAACAGAGAATTGAACGTTCAATCTGGGGTCTGAGAAAAGAGGAAGAAATGGGTGAGAGCCCAGAGCCTTAAAAGGTCACAATAATGGGCAAAAGAGAGAGAGAGAGAGAGAGAGAGAGATTTTGATTTCCACATTGTCTTAGAATTTTGGTTAGAAGTGTTTGATTTTATGTCCAAGAAGAAGAAGAAGAAGAAGCTAAAGAATTATTTTTTTTATGTTCTTGATGTAAACAGGAGCTACTTCAGGTGCACACACAGGCATGATCAAGGATGTCTAGCAACAAAACAAGTTCAAAAAACAGAAGAAGAGACACCCATGTATCGCACCACTTATATAGGCCAACACACATGTAGAGATGTGCTCAAGGCTCCTCAATTTGTCATGGATGGTATTCCCAGAGACGCTTTTCTATTCAGCTTTGATTCTTCAAACATAACTACAACCAAACAAGACCTTACTCATGGTTTCTCACCTCTCCCTTCCATCAAAGCTGAATACAATCCAGAGGAAGCAACAACCCCTCTCACTGCTACTACTACTACTACTATTGATCATCATTATCCAACGGCTCATGACAATCAATCCTCATCTGATGAGTATTTCCTATTGCCTGATCTAAAGCCATTGGATTCATCAATCTTGCCTTCTACTCCTGGATCTGATTATGGAGATGTTTCTGGTGTTTATTCTTGTACCACCAGTTCTCACAGTAGTTTTGACATGGATATCAACTCTATTTTGGGTTGTGTTGATTTTGATGATGTATTCAACTTTGATAATGATGGAGTTTTGCTTGAGGTTTAGCCTTTTTTTTTTTTAAACCCTTTTAGCTTATGTTCTTAATGTTTGGTTACTTAGGAAATCATGGGAAAGTTCAAACCCATGAGTATCCCTTTTAGAGAAGAGATTTCCTTGTAAAAATTACATTAATCCTTCAACTTGTATTGTTTCTGATTTCATTTTTAATGGAAATGATTTGAAAGTAGTTTTATCAAGAGTAAAATGGTGGTGCCATACAATACTATACAATGAGATAGTACACAATAATAAAAAAATGGGTCCATGTGAGAAGGAATAATAAAAAAATGGGTCCATGTGAGAAGGACAGAGTACATTATTTTTCCTTATCTTGTTTTGCTCTGATACATGTGTGGGGTTGGTTAATGGTTATCCTTTAGTCCTTTTCTACCCCATCAAAGGGGTTATAGTACTATGTTGGGATCCACCATCTTTTGATGGAGTCATAAACGCACTTTGAAAAGTCATGAAAAAGTCCAAAAAAGGAGTAGACACTCTCATGTGTTTGGGTGAATGAGATCCTCAGGTGGGTTTGAGATCCAACACTTATTACTGAATCCGTAAATGGATTAATATGGACTGTATGTGTCTGTCTCCATTGTACAAAGGAGAGGTAGGTGTGTAACGTTCCGTACATAAGGGTTTGGATGTGGCTTGAGCATACTTGTGGCTATCATCAAAGGGGGAGGCATTAGAATGAGGAAAGAGGAAGGAAATTTTATTGAAAGGGAAAGGAAGGGAAAGGCCCAATTCAATGTATAATATGGGGATTCAGATCTTCTACGGCGTGGGTTGCCCGTCCTGTCGTGCTGTGCAAACACAAAGTGGCAGGTATTGATCGTCTTACCCCTGTTCGAATGGGACAGGGCAGCACGCCGTAGAAGATCTATTTTGATAATCTGGGGAATCCATGTCCTACTTCGATTTGTTTTTTGGCAAGTGGCTTGTCAATTGTGTGGGGAGAGACAAAGAACATATCATGCATGAGCAAGGATGCAAAACTTTGAATGTGGGTCCGGATCAGTTGGAATCTGTCAGATTCTGTCCTAATTCTATTTTTAGATGTGTATTGGCTGTTCCAGCTCGGTCTGAGTCACGATCAAGGATTTAGTAATCGATATCAGGATTGGAATCTATCTCCTGATACTGATCCAATATTGATCTAGATTGGTCTGTATCGGTTTGGATTAGAAATATTTATCTCTGTTTTCTTAAAAAGAAATGATTTTTTTAATATGTTTACCACCCATGATCTATACTAATCCATTGATATGGGACCGGTTAGGAATCAGTATCGGTCTCTACCAATACCGATATGAATCGGCCAATCCAATACCAATTCCTCAAACCATGGTCACAATTGGCTCCGGCCTATGCAAATCCAAATCGGCCCTTTCAGCTATTCTGATTCCAATTTATGAAACCGTATGCACCTGTGACATTTTGAATGTAAGAGCCTAATTCAATCTATCATGTATTTCACTAATTTTTTTTCCGCAAAAGAATAAGATGGAAAGAAATATAAGTTCTAGTTTTATTTTACCGATAATGATTTGATAATATGATTGGACTCTAAGAAGAGTAGATGTCATCATTAATTCTCATCTCCTATCATTAAACGTCAGAAATACCCTCTCAAGTTCCAATCAAAGAGGGTCAAATAGGGTGGATGAAGATATTCTCTTTTCACCATTGGTTCAAAGAAACATGATCCACAAATATAGGGAAGCAGTTTTCTCTCCTCCTTAAAACATGGTATCATTAAGTGTCTTTTCATATTTGGAGGAGAGAAATCTACACCCGCACTTCCGAACATAGTTCTTTTTCCCATTTATTAGAGACGAGAAAAAAAAACTTTGAAGCCACCAAACCAAATTATGTTTTTGATTACCTTAGCAATGGGTAAAGATTGTGCGAATTCATCTTGGATTTGGAATAGTTTCGTGAAAGCTTTAGATATTACTGGAAAGTTCCTAAGTTGTTGAGTGGGAAATGGTAACAACATATGTGTTTGGGTTAAAATTTGGATTCTCTCTAGAGTTTGAATGAGAAAAACTGTTTATAGTGTGTCTAATCCTAACTTAAAATCTTTTCAATGGGGTTCTCCCAGGAGACTAGCTTTTGTTGTCTCAAGGGCTTGTCTTGTCTTTTCTATTTCTGTTAGCTTCTTTTTAACTGGTTTTTTTTAATGGAATCCTTTTCCATAGGTGTTTTTTTAATCTTTGCTTCTGATCTTCCTTTAATATTTTTTTTTCAAAAAAAGTTCTTAACTATAATGATTGACTATATGGATGAGGAACTAAGTATTGGAATATTAAAATGGGCAGGAAATAGACAATATAAGACTAGAAATATAATATACGAACAGCAAATACAAAACTTATCTGATTAATTAGTATGATAAATAATATGACACCGAAATGTTAACAATCCACGTCATCTTGTGATATTCGAACAATAAACTATAGAGTTTAGTCGCATCAAACAATGCTCTCCTTAAGGTTTTTAAATGCCTTAATTATGTAATCCGGGTTGATCATGCATTTATAGTTCTATACCTTCAAGATAAAACAACTCTCAAAATCACATAAGTTACAGTTCCAAACGTGATTACGTAGGGAATCCAAAAGCTATAATCACTAACTCATAGACACTGACAGATTACTTTAGAGAAAAAAATATTATTTAAGATTATTTTTAAAATAATGTTAGAGAAATGGGCAAGATCTCCTCTCTTTATATAGGAGAGAAAGAGACACTATCCAAAAGATATGTCTCAAACCATGTCTTTTCCCACAAGGCTTATTTGTTAATCATTCAAACAAGTCTTCGAATAGACACACCCATTGGCTATTTAGGTGTCCATTAGGAAATGACTCAAACTTCTAACACACCATTTATAAAACAAAATAAAATTTTGAATCTTTAATTTTAAGAACCATTTAAAATACAACACTAAGGTACCTCCTCCACCCCCCCCCCCCAAAAAAAAAAAAAAAAAAAAAAACAAACAAACAAACAAAACTACGGATACTCAAAGCCATTCATGTAAAGAAAATTATGTTTCTAACAAATTGATATGATCTTGGATTTGAGATGGCATTTTGACTACCTAAACTAATGTGATCTTGAATTTGAGATGGTAATTTGTGTATATCCGCCATTCCACAATCCTAAAAGTCGGTTAACCTTTTGGGATTGGTGTGTAATTTGTGTGATTACACTTTCAACAAAAAAAAGGTGTGTGTGTTTAGTGCCACATCGGGTATGTGAGTGTGGTGTGTATTGTGTATATCCATCATTCCACGGTCCTAAAAGTTGGTTAACCTTTTGGGATTGGTGTGCTACAATTTCAAAAAAAAAATTTAGTAAAGTCTGATAATGTCACCCCTGAGGGTGTCCTGCTGATAATGAGTACCTTTCTCAAGGCTTAAAGACTGTTCTATTTTTAGGCTCAGGTGTCTTCCAAGCCATCTTAAAGCCGTTAGAGATCATTTATGTAAAATGATTACAATTCCTCTAGAGGGTAGACCATGGTAAATGTGGTTGTTTGACTTTTGAGTCAGCCCAAATGTCCAAATAATATACTGTTTCATCGCTAAAGTTTGGTATGAAAATGGGTTTTACCACTTAATCGAGTGAATATTCCATTTCAATTGAGTGAGACTTATACTAGAGACAGTTCTTGTTCACAAAAACAGTCCTTGATTTTAATACCAAATAAAAGTATGAAGAATATTTGAAAAAATGTCTTTTGAATCATCCAATTTGGACAATCAAAGCCCAAGATACAATGTTTGAAGTTTTGGATAAACTTAGGTGGGGTTAGGCCCTGCATAAGTGCATAGTATTGTTGGTGAAGTTTGATTTGGTCCAGAAAGTGCGGTTGAAACCTTTGGAGGGTCGTTTTGGCCTCGAAACGACCTCAGAATGTCGAAAAATGGAGGGACTCCAAGCCTAAGACTGGAGTTCTGTTAGGCTAATCGAGATCTTCGAAATGAGTACTTTTGAGCCATGTGTTATATTTTGGTCCGACTCAGGTTTTTTGGCAATTTTTGGACTAGGGGCATTTGTGTACTTTCTGGGGTTAGGGTTTCCCTATATAATGTTCTTATCTCTTTGAGATAGGGTTATGAGGGTTTGTAACATTTTCAGAGAAAATAGTGAAACCTGTTCTACTGCTCGACCGTGGATGTAGCTTCCATTTTGAAGGTAAACCACGTAAATCTCTGTGTTGTGCGTTGTATGTGTTCTCTCTATTTTCGTTTTTCTTCTACAAATCACCATTCTGTTGAACAAAACTCATCCTATATCGAGTGTAACAGGGTCAGGTATCGACATGCATTGGACCGTATTTGACATCAAATGATCATGAGTCGAATTTGAGTGTTTTACCTTCGACACACTTTCAATGTCGAGATTCATGTTTTTGGTGTCGAACAGAGCCCATTCAGACATTGAATTCTAAAAATTTTCCAAAATTTTGGACTCTATTTTTTGCAGATTCAGCCATCAGACGAGTTAAAAGGCAATCTTTAGGAGTCTAAAATCTATCTAGGTTCATTTCTTGACCTACAAGACTGTCCTTTGACATGATTTTTCACTTTTTCAATAAGATTTCCATTGGCCAAAGTTTTCCCCTATTTCTGGACCATTCATCTCCTAAGATTTAAATCTTTAGGTGAGACTATATGTTGGATTCTAATTAAAACTATCCGTACAGGGAGGAGAGGTGGGGAATTGGTTCAAAGAGACAACGGGTAGCATGCATTCCAATATCCGTAGGCTCCTTTGTAGGGACCTTTATTTGCTCTGGAGGTGCTGCTGTGCTCATTGTAAGGTGTAGCAAGGGCCATGTGTGCACAGTGAGGCCTGTTGTGCACACATGTCCGCTGCTGCACTGCACGATGGCACAGTAGCGGATAAAAATTTCCTCTATAATGCAACACAGTGTGTAGCGCACATCCAACGGTTTACAGCGCATAGGCTCACAGCCCAACAACCCACCTATGTGTTGGGCTGCATGCCCATGCGCTACAGACCGTCGGATGGTGCACTACAGAAGACCCAAATCCTTCCAATATGCCCGGCGATCTGAGAATGGATATCTTTGCAATATTATTTAGAGTGAAGGTGTTTTCTGATGCATTGGAAGTGGTGGAGGACGTTTCCAAAGTGCAATTAAATAAGTTTAGTGAATTAAAGAATTAAAAGTCTGGTACTGGCTTCAAGTTTATTTTTTTTCTATTTCAATTTTTTTTTTTTAAATTTGAATTTTGCTTCTTGATGTGGTTGCCTTTCCTTTTCATTTCGATTAAGAAAGGAAAGGCAAAAGGTTCTTTATACAATTCAAAGATTCTTTTACACAATTAAATTTTCTTGTAAGATAACATTTTTTTTTTCAATAAAGATAAATCATGTTGTTTCATATAAATATTGCATTAAATAATTTTTTAAATTTTAAAAAAAAAAATTGGGAAAAGGAACACTAATCATTCGTTTGACACGCTATGCACTTGTGCCCAAACACAACACATCGTGAAAAGATCAGTGCACCCTTGGAAAGGCCGAAAGGACCAGGGATGCGCTGGGTTGTGTCTTGGCACAAGTACATGCCGAGGCACAACATAAAAAAATTACAATTTCTTAATTCGCTACTTTGATGACAGGAAGTTGCACCCTAACTTAAATGGTTGAATCTAAATCCATGTGATGATATATGACTAATGTATGTATATATATTTTTTAATCTTTAGACATGATGACAGAGAATTTATGTTTGACCTAGTTTATGATCCATATGACTTAATAATATACTAAAATATTGTCAGGAAATAGTTTAAGTTTGAGCATAAATTAATTTTCTTTTAACTAATACTAAAAAAAATAATTAAGGATGTCTTTAAGGAAGAAATCAAGTACAAAAAAAACATAACATAGAAGCTACCACATGATATAAAAAAAAAAAAGTATAAATAGTAATAAGTGATAAAATAAGAAGAGAATATCTCTTCACATCCCGTATACATAGGCTATGTCCATGGGTCAAGAGGGTTTTTCCTTTTTAATAAAATCCATCTTATACAAAAGAGTTAATTGGTTCACTGTCCTTGTACAGATTCCTTTATACACTCCTAACATAATAAAACGTAAGGGCCACGTTGACATTTCTTTATCATATTCTAATCATGTGGGCCCCATAGGAATGATAGCATTTTCTATCGCCTCATTGCTAAAATAGAAACTTATAATTTCATGTTCCAAGAAAATATGAATCAAATCCATATATAGATTCTCATAAATAGGCCAAATTAGAAAAGATATTTAATTCATTAAAAGAAGAAGGTTAGAACACAAACATTCATCAACCAAAATAATGAGTTAGTTTTCTTCCAAGAAAACACCATCAAAAATAGAAATTAAGAAGCGCAATTATTATTTGATATCTAATCTAAAAGCTTAAACTATTAAGTGAATGCACCCGCTCATGTTTTGGTGGGTGAGGCCCTTGCCTTGAGACTTAGTTTTGAATTGACTAAGTCAAAGGGTTATCATAAGATCGCATTGTTCTCAAACTACTGGTTATTAATTTAGGATATTATTCGCTCTGATTGACTGTCAAACAAGGCTTCCACAATTGTGATTTTTTTTATTTTTTATTTATTCCAAGAAAGCGTAATTTGTATGCTCATAATATTGCTTAATGGGCTGTTTGTTTTCTTAAGTATGGTTGGTGAGAGAAAACATATCCCGGGTCTCTCGTGTCTATCGTAACCAAATTTTTTCTCCCATTGAGGAAGATTAAATCGTCTCCCTCTCCGTGGGGCTTCTGCGTCATAAATAAAACACTATTAAGTGAATAGACCCAATTGGTATATGAAGTCATCCAAGATCCCAGAGCCAACTAGATGACATAAAATTATTCTCAATAAATTCTAAACAATTTAATGGACCCTATTATTTATTGTTTGTTTCTAAGAACCTTCCCCAGTTAGCTGAGTAGATGACATGTTGATGTGAACCTCTTATCTATATTTTCTATCTTTCATTAAAGTATGAAAGCATAAAACAATTAAAATGAAGGAATCTTTGATTATTAGTGGGAAAACATGTTCTTATCTTTAAAGATGAGAACACATGGGAAAACGGCCTCAGATATACATTGATTGGTAACCCAGAAAAGAAAAAGGACACAAGTACTACATCATTGAATTAGAGAGGACGAGTAGGAAATATCCAAATGATTTCCTGGAAATTGCCTTTGATCATAATTTAGATTAAAAAGATAAGGAAAATTTTCTATTTTAAGGAAAAGAGAAGGAAAAAGGAGGAAAACACTTTTGATCTACCGTTGATTCTCTCCTTTTCTAATTTCTGAAACCTCTGGTCTCACGTTGAATCTAAATGACGTGTCCTTATCTTTTAAACAAGAATCTGAGTAATTGAATGGCTTTTCTTTTCTCGACATGAGTGGAGGAGCATGAAACTCGTGAAGAACAACATAAGATATTCCATTTTTATTCTCATTCTTAACATTATTGTATGGTATTTTGCCTTCATAATCTTGTTTAGAACTTTAGATGAGATTTTTTCCTCCCTTAATTGATGGTATAAATAAATTCAGTTTTACTATTATCTTTCTAATTGGTACTCAATGAGTGGGGATCGGGCTCCTCTACGGCATAGGGGTGCGTCGCACATCTTATGGCAAGGCAACACATCTTGCCATGTAGACGATCTTCCCTTTGGATGGCTTGGATCAAGCTAGGAAAGCTGAACTTGCGATGTAAAGGAGGATTTTGGATTTTGAAATATGGATTTCCAACTCAATCAAAGTTGTCTAAAGGGGAGCTCGTTCACATGACGAACTATGGTGCCGCGCCACAAGATGTGTGGCGTACCCCTGCGTCGTAGAATAGCCCAATCCAATTAGTGGCAATTGATATCTGGCTCTTTGTTAGCAAAAACGCGTTCTTGATTTTTACCGTTTTAAACACGTTTTGCCATATGCTTTCCAAACATACGAAGAAAAAAAAAAAAGGCAAATGGCAAGCATTCCCGTTTAAAACATATTTTCGTGTTTTTTTTACGTTTTTTAAGACCTTGGACTTAAGTAACCATATCTCTCTCTCCCAAACTCTGATCGGCTTGATTCTTTCACCAACGTAAAGATGATTCAAAGGGCTATATTTTTCATGATATCACTTTCAACTCAAGATCAATACATGAATACCGAAATTAGAAGTATGTATTTCAAATATAAATTCCTCTATTTTTATGAGAATAGTGCCATTTTTTTTATTTCTTTTTTTTTAAATATAAACGTTTAAAATTCATACCGTCTGTTTTCTGTTTTTTACCATTCTCTATTTTTTGTCCATTTTATTTGACTGTTCATTTGTAAATTTCTACCGTTTAAATCTTGTACTGTAATACTCCGATTTTTTTACGTTCCCTATTTTGTTTTCTTTTTTGCTAACTATCATCTGACTCCCCTTATTTTTTTGTTGTTATAAAGTTACCTATCTAGCTTGGGAACACAAACTAAACATTCTAGAAAGGTTGATTGAAAGAAAACTTACAGCCTTGATGCAATAAATGGATGTAAAATGATGAAAAGTAGTGTAAAATATTATAATAAATGAAAAGCAATGGTATAACCGAAAATAACTACATTTTAGATAGTAATGGGAAAGTAAAGTAAAATTTCTTGTTAGCATATTTTTTGTATTGTAGTATCAACTAATTTTAACGTGAAAAGTTGCTTGTTCCATTGGTTGGTGGTTTGTCAATAGAGTGCATGTCTATGGTGGTTGTGTAGACCTTATATCAGCATGGGGGCCAATAATAGTGTGCACGGAGGTATCGATTTGGATGAGATTTTGAATTTCATTGGGAGTTAAACGGTCTTTTAGTGTGTTCCTGTGTCTAGGGGCCAACGTCTGATAACCATTCTTTTTCCCTTAAAATTATTTGTATACTTTCCTAATAATTTATGTCGAATATTCTCTCTCTCTCTCTCTCTCTCTCTCTCTTATATATTTTCATGTGGATTATTGAGAGAGGGCGGGTCTCGGTGCAATGGTAAGCTTGCTCCATTACGACCCTACTGTGGTTAATTTAAATTTATAAAAGTCTCTCTACAAAACGGGGATTAAGGCGGGTACATATCTACCCCTCTCTATTAACAGGTTAATTTATTGGAATTCAACATTGAGAAAAATCCCCGTTGGTCCTAATTATGCAGCACTTAGCTTTTTATACTCTCCTTGGAAAGCAATCGTTTTGTACTATGAACCCTAATCTATATCTTATCAATTAATTTTAGTTTGCTTCTCACCGAAAAAAAAAAAAACATTGAGAAAAATCGTCCCCCAAATCTTCAAAAATAAAAAAGGGTTGATGTTCTCTGTGCCGGGGGTGCACCCTGTGCCCACACACATGGGTCTGTCATTCAGGGGGTAGGGTGGTCATTTTGCTCACCCCCATGTGTCTGGGCATAGCCTGCACCCCAGAGAACATTTTCCCATTAAAAAAAAGTTTTTGAGTCTGAAGATCTAATGAAATCATTGGAAATCTCAACCAGGAAACTACCCTCCTCCCTCCTACCTGTTTGATTATTTTGAGAATATTTGAAATTTCTCAAATGGGTATGTGAACAGGGATTGCAACTTGCAATACTTAAAATGGCAAGTGGGCTGCTTGGAAAATTTCGCCTTTACCAAACAAATGATTACCAAAAATCGTCAGCATATGACTCTCACCTGTGGTCATCAAAAATAGAATAACTTTCTCACCCAGAAAGGGAAACTATAAAAGTATAATTATGTTGGAAACAATAGTAGCATTCTGGGGGTAATGCCACCTAAACACGCAACAATGGAGTAATAATGAATGAGTGCGTGAGAAACATGAGCAACCAACACGAGGGTGGCTTCCGCATCTTCTTCTACTCGGCCACTGTTTTCTTTTTGACATTTCGTCGAACACAAAGTAAACAATGGATCGCCAACCATATTGTAGGGTTCCCACGGTTTGAGCTGAGAATGGTTCACACACACACACACACACTATTTATATATATATATACAACAACGTGGAATCTCAAGTCTCAAGTGGATTCACTATAATTAGGATCTTAATCAATACTCCCCCTTTAAGGTGAGTTTGTGAATGGGGTTTGAGGCTAAGATGCTATGTGAGCATGATTGTTTCTTCTTAAGCAAACAAAACAAGAAGTAGATACCATTTTATTGGATACATCCATGCTAGTCAAAGTGAAAGAGAAAAAAAAAAAAGAATAACTTTCTTTACCCCACAAGGGTAACTTGAAAAGGTACTAATTTTTAGAGGACGGGCCTTAGCGCAACGGTAAAGTTGTTCGAGTCTGGAATAGTCTCTTTGCGAGGGATAAGCTCATAATGTTGTGTACATTAAGATCCTCCCTAGACCCTACAGTGGTCTTTTCGCCTTCGAAATGCACAGTAAGAGCTCGTCAAGACCTTCAAAATGATATGTATATCGACATATGTTGAGTTCTAGTCTGAACCAAACTGGGTGGGTCTTCTGGGCTTTTAGGGGCATTTCTGTACTTTTCTGGATTAAGATTCTCTTATAAAGTGTTCTTATATCTTTGTGAGAGGGTGTGAGAGAGATATGAGGGTTTGTAACTTTTGCTTCAAAAGTAGTGAGACCATTTTCTATCGTCGGCCGTTGATGTAGCCTACCTACTTGGGTGTGAATCATGTAAATTCCTTGGTGTTGTGGTTGTTTTTCTCTTTACTTCCGTTTTCTTCTACAAAATCCCCATTTCTAGGCGTTTTTTTTCTAATATATATATGGATCATTATCGTCTCCGGTTCCTTGTTCGGTACAATTGTCTGGTTCCTCTCATAGGGGGCCGAAAAATAACGACCTAACCCTCTGTCCGAACACACTGCCCGAGTGAGGTTAAGTCATCATTTCAGCCTCCCTATGAGAGGAACTGGACAACCGTACCGGGTAGGGAACCGGACAAGAAAAAAATTCTATATATATGGGGTTTAAGATTTTTCACTTCACTATTCAATCTCATACCCATCTTATAATGGGCCATGGACTCTCATGACTTTCTATTTTAATAGATTGTTGTACAGTTTATCATAAATTGAGAACGTACAGGCCCAATATCTGGGCTCAGAAATCAATCTCCTCAGGATTAATTGACCGGTTTGTCAGCATTTGGACCAGTTAAAAACCGAAATTGGCCGGCCGGACTTATTACTAATTGGTCCTGGTTTCCATATATAGGACTGATTAGTTAATTGGTTAGTTCTGGCCCTGGCCTTCAAGAGTCTCGAATCGATTAGGAACTGGAGTTGGTGTAGTTCCCACTAAAACCTGCAACAAATAAGTTGTGAGAAACATGAACAACAAGGGAAAGCAAACTTTTGAAGCAGCTTAATTATGGAGATGGCAACTACATATGAAAATTGTTGATTCTAAGTATGTACTAGCAAGGTTTGAGGTATCGGTATCGTATCGGGTGATCAATATTGGTATCTCTAGCCTCCAATCCCGATAATATCTGTGAAATGGTACAGACCAAGGGTAGAACAGTCAAAAAATCTTTTTTTTTTTTAAGGAAAACCAGGGGCAAACTTGTCTAATATGGGCCAATCCGTACCGGTTTTGAACCAAGTGCGCTAAAACCATGTTTACAAGCATGGATGTCTTATATTTATACAGGATAAAAGTATAAAACCCCTAGCCGATACACACTCACTTGACACTATCTATCCTTAAGAATGTAAACACTCCTTATGGTGTAATTGGGAATATTGCTAATCTGACTCTAAGATAAAAACAAACCGATGGCATCTGTCAACAATCGTGCACTCGTCTACTGTTTTCCTTTGAGTACTTCAAAATTATGTTCAATAGGAAAAGTCAAAGAAAACTAAGAGATGAAAAAAATAGATATTTTTTTTTAACAGATAGTGAAATCGTTTGATCATCCTCTCCGTTTATAGAAGAAAAAGAGACACCACCAAAAGTTGTCTCTAGAAGACATGACTGTCATGTCTTTTTCATAAGACATCTATTGATCATTCACACATGTTTTCGAATTGGCCATTTTGCATGTTTATTTGGAAGAAAGACCTCTCAAACACATGCTTTTAAAATATAAAATAATATTTTGAATCATTAATTTTAAAATTATTTAAACTTATACATGAATGATGCACTTCAATGGAAAAAAACAAACTGAGATATTCAATCGAAGTTCTTCATATCAAAGTGAACAGGCATATCATAAACCAAACCATCAAGAGAATACCGTACCATTTCGAACAATCAATGTAGAAGAGAACAGCTACACGATACATTATTATATGCGAAATTTCATATTCTTGATTGTAACCTTTAGCAACGAGCCTTCCCTCTAGCACTAGATAGAATCGTTTGAAAGACACTTGACTTGATAGACCTGACAACTCCATCAATATTTTTATTAGAGCAAGAGATCTCTACTTGGTCATTGCGTGGTCTCTACACAAACGTCTAGGCCAATGGGGTAGAACGCCTGGGTATCTACCCAGGGGGTAGAGGTATCATTTCACGATGCCTTGTGAGGGGGCATAGAAAACACCACCAAATAGAGATCTTTTTCCTTTTTTATTATTAGGTGACTGAGGCATCAATTTCCAAGTATTATTATAGACAAGAGCATCGTATTCTTTTATCATAGCAGTTCAGCACTTCAAACCCGTCGATGCTTCCTTAATGTAGAAGGAAGGGTTCCGAGGTTTTAAAAAGAGAACTCAAGGGACAACAGCATAGGATATAAAGTAAAGGGATCCGGTTTCTCTTAAGCCATGGTGATGAGAGAATCTCTTCATCCACAGTATCTGACCCCCTAATTAGACTACAGAAGGATTTTCAAAGCAACGGGTGAGAGTTAATTATGACATTCACTCTCCCCCATAGTCCCATCATAGGTGAAGAGATTCTCTCTTCTTCATCGATGGAGAAAAACTAAATCTTGAAGCAGTAATGAGATTTTTTTTTTTGGTTTGGTTTCAGTTGGCCAGTTTTGACTTTATCAATAACAATCTCAGTACCTTCCTTACTTTATGGACATTGAGTTGCTGATTCAAACTGATAAATAAAGTGACTTAGAATGAGGCCAAAACAAGTGCTTTCCAAGCTCTAATTAGATCTTTTCAAAATTAAAGAAGAAAAAAAAAAATACAAAACTAATTTTCTCAAAATTTCCAAGCACTTCAAGTGCTGCAACTACTTAACCTAATTAGAAAGAAATAATTGCAAAAAGTAATTAAGAACCTCTCCTCTATTGTTGGAAAAATTAATAAGCAACTCAATTAATAATTCCTTAAACCAATCAAAACTAAATTAGAAGATAACTAAAGAACCTCTCTCTCTCTCTCTCTCTCTCTCTTAAAGAATGAACCATATCTATATGAACCTAATTAAATGCTTCATCTTTCCTGCTATCTTCTCACATGGGACCAAAGAAGAGATCCATTTCACTGCTACTACTCCCAGAATTAAACATGGCATCAGCCAATTCTGCCACTGGCCACTCAACTTCTTTACCATCATGTGCTTGTGACTGTGACTGTGAAGGGCCCGGAGCTTGACTGGCAGCTGCAGTAGTACTGAGGCTTGCACCGCCGGCGGCCACGTTGAAGCTGCCGCTGGAAATTCCCAAACCCAGGTCAGTTGGGGTGTCTGTTTCTATTTCCATCGAACGCCATCTTCTTAGAGGAAAGGAAGAGGGAAGTGGGTGTTGTGTTGCTTCCAATTCCGGTGGCTCCGGCCCAGTGGTGGTGGTAGTAGCAGCCGGCGGCGGCGGCGGCGGCATAGATGATGAGGACATGAGACAGGTGTGGTGGCCACAGTAAGTGACTTCAAAGGTGTTTGGATCATCGTCAAGTCTCTGGACTTGCTTCCTTGCATTGCAACCGTAGAAGCTCTTGTGGGTGCATCTGTAGTAGCTCCTGTAGAGAATGGTGGGGGAGGTCAATAAAAAGTCTAAGAGGAGTTGAAGCATTTATGTTAGGGAGAATGTTCAGCGCAGTCTGCATCCATTCAGACATATGGGCAACCTGTGAAGGGGGTAGGGTGGTCATTGCGCCCACCCCCATGTGCCTGGGCACAAACTGTGCTGCGACACAGAGAACAACACCCTTTTATGTTATTATAATATTTGAGAGAGAAAAAGGATTCATTTTTTTTATGGAGTGATGGAGAAGAGATTGGAGGGCAATCAAGATTTAAGAATCTGGAATAATTAAATACGGGATCTAACTCCACTGATTCAGTGATTCTGATCCGAAAGGAATCTGCTAAAACCCTAAAAATTGAAATCAGAAAGAATGAATGGAACAAAGATCTTTCATAATTCACAACCTGAGATTTTTTGGAGTTTTTAATTTAATTAAGTTTGAGATTTTGCTATAAGAAGTATGTTTTATTGATTTTTTTTGGTTGTTTTACTGATAAAAAAAAAAAGATGGGAAAAAGAACCCTAAGGTAGCGTGGCCCAGGGTTTTAGTAATCGTTATCCGTATTGATGTCGGTTGATACCAATTTGAATCTATCTGTATCGATTCAGATTAGACAGATTTACCCTTGTTTTTCCTTGGAAAGTTGATTTTTTTTTTTGGAACATTTTACCCTTATATATCCATACCGATCCATTGATACAGAATTGGTCAAGAATCGATATCAGTATCACTCTCCACTGATACAGATATGAATCAACCAATACAGCTGATCAGAAACTAATTCCTCAAACCATGGCGTGACCCCTATGTCCAGACTTGAGGAGTGCAAAACGACCACCCCACCCATCATGAAAGATCGAAATCCTATCCCTATTGATGTTTTTTGCACGTTCCCATTGGCCCTGCATTGGGATAGAGGCCACACTACTTTTCGGGGAACCCTCTTTCCAAAAAAGAATCATGAATGTTGTAGGAATAAATTAGAATTGGGATCAGGATTGGTCGCTGGAATGAATCCCCAAATGCATTTCTGTTCCCAAATTGTTTTTTGCAAAATACAAGAACACTAAAAACGTTCTTGAGCAGTGCAACCAAACGGGCCTTAGTGACTATTGGGTTGTGCCAATTGGCTTGAATGTTGACTAAGTCAAAAAACTGGGTAGATGATGGACCAAGTCATGCCCACCATAGACGATCATAGACTTTTGACAAATATTGGAGTGCATTGATTTTTTGTTGACTTTTGACTAAGAAAACACTCCAAGACAAGTGTCTGTCTGAAAAGGAACAGTGGCCCAAGAGTCTAAGTACTCCAACACAAGCTATCTATGTAAAAAATGGAAAGTGTCCCAAGGATCTCAGCACTCCAAAAAAGATATGATTTGTGTACAAAGGTCAGTTCCCCAACATTTGGGGTACAACACAACTCTCCAACCTTTATTCATTTATTTTTTAAAGTGAGGTTATCTTAGATTGCCCTAATATCATTGCATGGCCATGGAAAGTCAGATAGACCTAAATTTTATGAACAAATAGGTCACATGGCAACTTACTTGCAAATTCTCAATAAGAATACTTAGGATTCCTAATAAAATTCCTATAGGATCAAGATTCTTAGATTTTGATTTTGATTTTGATACTGATTCTACTGGAAATGTGGAAATCGATCGGATTTTATCTACACTGTAAAAATTGGCTAAATTTTTTGACACTTTATGAATTGGACAAAGTTTTTCTTCACCCATACAAGACGGTTCACATGCCATCCTAGGGTTTTGATATTTTCCAAAATACCCTCCTAGTATCCATTCCCGCCTTCTCCCTCTCCTCACCGTGGGTGGAAGAAAACTCGATCCTTATGAACTCACTATAAATTCTATCTACCCAACAATTTTTTTTTGGGTTTTTTCAATGGCCAAAGCATTGCCCTACAATACATTGAGAAGTTAGAAACAATACCTAGGGAACCTTGACCCGAGGATCTCTTTCTGACCATACTTTCTCCAAGTAAACCCATCGTCCGGTGGAATCTCTGTATTCCCTGTACGAGGAGCTGCTGCCTTGATCGTATGCTTCTCTTCACCATCCTTCCTGAAACAGTATCATCAAAAAATCCAATTACTTACATTTGTATTGGTTCTCATCACTTTACCCACCAAAAAAAAAAAAACCTATAGTATCGGGGCCAAACCCTTCATATTAACCCACTTCAGTTCTTCAATGTTATAGTTCCCAGGTGTACCATTAACTAAAGTAGGCCCCACATACCATAGTCCCTATCTTGGATTCTTAAATCATCCCAACTAAATGGGGTCAGTTCTATGGATCTTTGTCCTCCAATCAATTTTATTCGATGTCATATTTGAAACAAATCCTAAGTTATGTATGTCGTTCCTCACCACTTCTCCTAAGATCATTTTAGGTCTGCCTCGGACTCTTTTAGTTCCTTCCATCTACACT